>NC_086256.1:23114806-23719693 GCF_021018805.1 Prinia subflava
TGCCCATTCTTTGGGAGGCATCCCCAGGGGACAGTGAGTTGGACACTGCTCTCTCTGCTGAGCTCTGCAGGGTAGGCAAGCAAGGGGAGGCAACAGCAAGGCAAGGGAAGCCAGGAGAGATGCTGGAGGCAAGGTGAGTGTGCTCTGGTCCATCCAGAGCTCCTGCATGGGGTACTGATGGAGATGGGGGTAGCAGAGCCTTGCCATTATTAATCCCAAGGCCTATGCATATTTAATCCTCATCTTGCTTCTGTGGGTGTGATCAGATTGTTTCCAAAATGTGAAAGACTCTCAAAACATTTCAAAGTGCCTGTACATTACATTCAAGTTCCTGGCTGATAACTGAAACAAACTGCAAAACTGTGTTTATTTTGCCAGATACATATTTTGTATATTTTTCTAATTAATGTAGAGAGACCACAGTAAATTGTACCTGTTTTGTTATATAAGAGAAAGTCATGCTCAACTGGAAGAGCACACTATAGTGAAGTGCAAGGGAATGGCAAAGCACTGAGTCTGGTAGCTTATGAGTGATCAATAAGAACTTTGGGCAGTAAGAAAAGTGGACAAATAAATTTCATTTTATCAGTCTCCCATAGCCCTAGAAAATATTTTCCTACTTTTTTATCAGTTTCATTTTCAGCACATCTGTTAGCCAGACTGTGGTGTACTTAAGCATAGGAAAGCAAACAAATTACAAGAATTTTGTATAAAACCCTAACCCTCCACAAACAGCAAGCAATTCTTTTCATGCTTAAATTTGATCTTTAGGGAGCAGTAGGATAAACTCTCACTGAACAGCCTGATAACAACAAACAGAACCCTTGAATAAATGGAATTTTGAAGATATGACTCATAGAAATCATACAACCAAATGCTACTGAATAAATATCAAAACACTTGATATCACCTCAGAGCAATATAAATCACAAAAATACACTTTTTTTGTCCATGTTTATTTTGACAGCTTCAGCTGATGTAAACATGTCCCCAAGATTAAGTCCCCAAGTTTGATTCAATAATTTTGTATTTAGAATATTCAAAAGCATAGTTATGTACGTCATTTATTATGGCTGATGATGTACTGGTATTTATTTAACCACACACAAACAAGGCAGTGATAAATAGATCACTTAGGTAAAACAAGAAATGGGACTTAATCATTTGTTTCAGCCCTTGAGTTTTGAATGATGCTGCATATCTTTTACATATATCCACCTCCCTTTTTGCCATTTTTCTCCCTATCAAATGATGCCTGACAAAAAGCTCCATCTAATACCTGACACTCATTGCACTGATTTCTCACTCTTCTCCCTGGCAGCTCCCTCTTCACTCTCAGCTCCCCACTAATGATCCCTCCCGTGAATCTGCTGCTGTCCTTGGATGGTATCTGGGTACCAGGACAGGGACCACCTCTGGAGAAAGCAGCTGTCCTGCACACATTTCCCAAGCAAGCAAGGAAGGGATACCAAGTCCAGGATGCATTAAATGCCTTTTATACAGAGTTTATACAGAGTTTGCTGCTATCAAAGACAGTAGCTGGCTTATCACCTGGGCCTTATTTGGCACAGTGTTAATCTTCATGTGCAGTACAAGGTTTAGACAATTTGTTAATAACCCTGTGACTGAGGAATAGTCCCAAAATGGAAGGCAGCTTCTTCCTATAGAATTAGAAACTCCAGTTTAGGTGAAAAAATGCTTTTGAAGTCTGCTTAGAACACTGAAGAAATAAAGGTGATGTTGTTTCCACTGATTTTTCTTGTCAATGGAATATGGCTACATTCATGTTTCAGCCATTCCTTTTTTGGTTTTCACACAGGGAACTACCATGAAAACATGAGAAATGTCGTTCACTAAAAGAGAAACTATGGCACCTCTTTAAGTATGTAGATTTCTTTCTCAGGGATTTTTATATCCCATGGCAAAGGCTTGCTCCACCCCATCACAACAACATAAACAGAACATGTAATGATGAATAACCATGTTATCATCATCATATTTCCTATATTTGCTGATACTCTACTTCTGTAGCCAGACTAGATATGCAATATAATATTAAATATTTGCTTATAATGTATCTTTGTGCTAGAAAATACCAACACAATTCAGCCAAATATCTAATAAAAGAGTTTGCATATTCTTCAGAACTGTCATCAGTCCCCTTGGAGCTGACAATTTCTGCCTGTCTTTCCTGGATGGATGGATGGATGGATGGATGGAAGGAAGGAAGGAAGAAAGAAAGGATGGAAGGAAAGAAGGAAGGAAAGAAGGAAGGAAGGAAAGAAGGAAGGAAGAAAGGGAAGAAGGGAGGGAAGGAGGGAAGGGAGGGAGGAAGGAAGGAGGGAGGGAGGAAGGGAGGAAGGGAGGAAGGGAGGAAGGGAGGAAGGGAGGAAGGGAGGAAGGGAGGAAGGGAGGAAGGAGGAAGGGAGGAAGGGAGGAAGGGAGGAAGGGAGGAAGGGAGGAAGGGAGGAAGGGAGGAAGGGAGGAAGGGAGGAAGGGAGAAAGGGAGAGAGAGAGAGAGAGAGAGAAAGAAGAGAGAGAGAGAGAGAGAGAGAGAGAGAAAGAGAGAGAAAGAGAGAGAGAGAAAGAGAGAGAGAGAAAGAGAGGAGAGAGGAGAAAGAGAGAGAGAGAGAAAGAAAGAAAGAGGGAAGGAAGGGAGGGAGGAAGGGAGGGAGGAAGGGAGGGAGGAAGGGAGGGAGGGAGGAAGGAAGGAAGGAAGGAAGGAAGGAAAGAAGGGAAGGAGGGAAGGAAGGGAAGGGAAGGGAAGGGAAGGGAAGGGAAGGAAGGGAAGGGAAGGGAAGGGAAGGGAAGGGAAGGGAAGGGAAGGAAGGGAAGGGAAGGGAAGGGAAGGGAAGGGAAGGGAAGGGAAGGGAAGGGAAGGGAAGGGAAGGGAAGGGAAGGGAAGGGAAGGGAAGGGAAGGGAAGGGAAGGGAAGGGAAGGGAAGGGAAGGGAAGGGAAGGGAAGGGAAGGGAAGGGAAGGAAGGGAAGGGAAGGGAAGGGAAGGGAAGGGAAGGGAAGGGAAGGAAGGGAAGGGAAGGGAAGGGAAGGGAAGGGAAGGGAGGGAAGGGAAGGGAAGGGAAGGGAAGGGAAGGGAAGGGAAGGGAAGGGAAGGAAGGGAAGGGAAGGGAAGGGAAGGGAAGGGAAGGGAAGGGAAGGGAAGGAAGGGAAGGGAAGGGAAGGGAAGGGAAGGGAAGGGAAGGGGAAGGGAAGGGAAGGGAAGGGAAGGGAAGGGAAGGGAAGGGAAGGGAAGGGAAGGGAAGGGAAGGGAAGGGAAGGGAAGGGAAGGAAGGGAAGGGAAGGGAAGGGAAGGGAAGGGAAGGGAAGGAAGGGAAGGGAAGGAAGGAAGGAAGGAAGGAAGGAAGGAAGGAAGGAAGGAAGGAAGAAGGAAGGAAGGAAGAAGAAGAAGAAGAAGAAGAAGAAGGAAAGAAAGAAAGAAAGAAAGAAAGAAAGAAAGAAAGAAAGAAAGAAAGAAAGAAAGAAAGAAAGAAAGAAAGAAAGAAAGAAAGAAAGAAAGAAAGAAAGAAAGAAAGAAAGAAAGAAAGAAAGAAAGAAAGAAAGAAAGAAAGAAAGAAAGAAAGAAAGAGAGAGCCAGTTACATCCCCCACTATGCAAATACACTCACACTGTTGTAGAGGGTTAATGACAATTAAAGCACATTTTAGCATGACTGATAAACAAATTCGAATGGTTATTTTTCACCAGATAGAACAGCAGTAGGTAAAAGATAATTAAACCTAAGGGTAATTCTTTTCTGTTTCAGAACGTTGCCCACATGAAATAGAACCGTGTTGTGCTCAATGGACACACAAACACACAAAACAACCAGAGCTTTACAACACAGCAAAGCAGCACGGTGAAGGAGAGCCATCATACCATCACCTTCATTTTAACTTCTAAACACAAAAGTAAAGAGATTAATTGCTTCACACCAAACCAGGAGTTTCTGGCAGTCCTCCCCTAAAAGGGAATTTTCACTGAGCTGTAATTACAGGGCATTTCAGACACAGAGAGCTAACATTCATCACTCTCTAAATTAACACTTGTGGCCCTGTCCTGCTCTGTAACAAAACCAAACTGGACTTGGCTGCCTGGAGTGGCTGTTTTATGTCTTCTATGACTTCCTTCTCTGGACTCCCTGACACAAGAGCTTTGGTGAAAGTGCCATATAGATAAATATGATAAGTGAATTTTTTTCAACTGGTGATTTGTTTGTTGTTGAGTTTACCTATGGAAAATCAAAGGGGAGGCTTTCAACACATGGTAATTGGGTCACAATTTCCAAAGTCATTATCAAATAATCAACAATAACCTGTTGATGGTGAAATGTCAAGAGGAAAATACCAATGAGTTTAATGTATAATTATATATATAGACTAGTATAATAGACTGGTATTAACTACATAAGCAAATGTTTTTGCTGTTGAAAACTATCAAGTAAATGAAATAATCTGCTTTTGAAAGAAAAAATACCACAGCTGACTTATCTGAGGCAGGATGACAGTCAAGGAATGTGTCCAGATTGAATTTAAATAAAACAACCATGATACAATACAGGTAAAATTGCTGTGTTGCAGTAGAAAATTTCTCTCATAGCTTTTTAAAAATTAAAACAAAAAGAACAAAAAAAACCCAGCAAAATAAGCACAAATTTTAATTATCTTTTCATCTTCCTTCCCGTGATAATATACAATACATCATTGTCTCTAAATGGTACAACTAACCTGGTACAAACTAACCTGTTCCACAGAAAATCTCCCAATAGTTGTTCTTACACAAGGAATTTGCATTAGAAGTTTTTATGGAATACCTTTACCACCAGTATAATTTAGAACAGTATTGAAACATTCCAGAACCCTATGAACCCTGGGCTTTGCCGTAACTTCCCTGAGCTTCCACACAAAAACAAAATCTGCACATTAAAGTGCACTGCAAGAGAATAAAGGCACTCCTGTCTTACATTGTTTCCTCTGCCATGTGCCAAAAATTGCAAAATCAGTAACAAATAAAAGCATAAAGCTAAGGTAATTCAATTTACTGAAACAAAGAGACACAGGGAAGTGCTGTCCAGCAACATCTCAGGCTGCCCTTTTGCCTTCACTGAATATGGGTTTATTTTAATACAGCTGCAACCAGTCAGGCTCCCAGGTCTATTAGCAGTTAAGAAACAATCATGTACCCAGTAGAAAATTCTTTAAAAAGTTGTAATGAGAATATTGGATTTTCTTACTAGAGTTGCAAAGTCAAGCCTACTCTAAATACTTCTATCAAATAAATTGTTATTGGAAAAGTACTACAATCCAAGGGGAATTGAATACCAGTTATCCTGCTTGTAAACTTGAATTTTAAAAATGTAATTACATGAAACCTCAAAACATTTTACAAAGTGAGGCTTTATGGAACTCAATTTGACTTAAGTCTTATTAAGTCAGCAGACTTATGGTGATTGCCTCCATTGTCGTGCCACGTTCCCATCTGACAGTCTGCTGGCCTAAATGGAGCCTAACACACCCAATCTCCAAAGCTGGCTTGCTATTACAGAATTAAATAGAATATATCACATTTAATTGCACATAAATTTGATCATTCTATACTCCATGAGTGACTGTGAATAATCTTTTCCGTGGCCTCGGCGGGAAAGAAAAGGGAACCCACAAACTTTGCAAATTGCCTTTGCCACACAGGAGGAATATTCTAACAGATGTGGAGCACTCTCAGACCCACAGCGCCCGCAGGATGTGCACACAGGGCTGCAGAGTCTGGTTTCATAGACAAAAACAATTGCCACTAGCTTTACCACTAGTTTTACCACTAGCTTTGGCCCTTTCTGGCCCAGTTCTGTGGGGAAAAATCCACAGAGAAATTTAAGAGGAAAATACAGCTTCACATTAAGGTGTATGTATATTGTACATAATCAATAATGAATATGAAAACCTAGGTTAACTTGGTTAAAATTACTTAATTTAAAAAAATGAATTTAAAAACTAGTTTCTGGTTTTCTAACTTCATCAAAATGCTCTGTAAAATACTAAAGAAATGCCCAGATTACCATACTCTGGGAATTATAAACAGGAGGCTTAAGCTTCCTTAGAGATATCTGGATTTAGTCATTTTGAATATATGTTACAAAAAATTAAATTTTTTTAGTTTCATACAAAGGTTCTTTTGCTCTTTGACAAGATCATTTTACAAAAATACAAATGGTATTTTAATATCGTCTGATCATGTTTTTCAACTTAATACTTTAGTGAATTTATTTTATCTAGACATAAATTAAAAAGTGAGTCTGTAAACATTTCTATTGTGGCAGAATGAAAGGAGGTTCTTATCCTTTTACAAAAGTATTATTCCAACAGCAACTAAATAGTCCTTTAAATAAAGACTTAACCAAACTGAAGTTAAAAACAACCTCCTCATTTAATTCTACTTCTGTAGCCACTGGTAGGTTTTACTCTGAGATTTAGCTGGTCATTTACAATAGATGGGTAAAAGATCACTTTTTGCAATTCTTACCTTAACTGAAAAATATCCTTAATTCACATAATGCATTAGATACTATGTGAAAGTGCAGTTGTTGACTGTGCCATTGCAAGTTTGATGTTATGTTGTAACTGCTCCTGGGTCATTGCTTTTTAAAAATTATTAAAATTTGTGATTAACTGTAGGCAATTCAAAGAACACACTTAGATTTCCAGGATAATGGGAATATGTTTATCAACAAAGAGGACTTGAAAGTATAGAATTTTGTAATCTGATAGTCTGGGAGCAAAAATATTTACACGCAATAAACCAGCAGAGAAGGTGAACAGATTTTTCTCACAGGTAGCTCTTAGGTTAGATAAAATCAAGGGTGTAAAAAGACATCTTGAGAGCAAGATTATTTTAAAGATGTTACCACACAAAAAGAAAAATGCTACAAATGAATGAAACTCCATTTTACCATTTTACCCTCAGCTTCCAGCTGTCCTTGCCACAGCCTCGTTTGGACCCAGTCCTGTGAGAGCTGACAGCAGAGAAGGAAAGGTTCTCTTTCAGCAGCACCAGAACCTCAGCCAGTTTGTCAGAACAGACAAAAAAGCATCACAATTCCCAAGAACGCTGGAGAAGCTTCATGGTCCTACACACATCTTCACATACAGATTGCACTTGGTAGTCTCATCTCATCTGCAGGAGTACTCCAAATTACTTAGTGAAAAATTGCCAGCAAAAATTTCTCTCATCAGATACAGCACACAAATACAACATGAAAAATTCGCATCATTAGCAGAAAGGATTTTGTCTCCCTTACAAATATGCCAGTTACTCAAGCAATTGTGTTGTGTTTTCAGCCTAATTTCTGGTCACACAAGCAGGATGTAATAGTAAAATGGTCTAAATAAGGAAAAAACCTTGGCAAACTCAACTGAAATACACTTGCACATAGTAAAACATAAGGGTAGGCAGGCAAATTTTTTTTCCAGAAAAAATTCAGCTGCAGTCAAATGTCCTTTGCAGTTCAGAGAGCTAACTTATGTGAAAAGTACATACTATCAGGGCGTTACCTTACTCTCACTAATTTAGGTTCCCATCTTTTCTCCACCCACAGCTCAGACCCAGCAGAACATTTTATTCCACAGAGAAGCAGTGCAGACTTTCT
This sequence comes from Prinia subflava, assembly GCF_021018805.1. Lineage (NCBI taxonomy): Eukaryota > Metazoa > Chordata > Aves > Passeriformes > Cisticolidae > Prinia > Prinia subflava. Next base: position 23,122,441 of record NC_086256.1, read on the forward strand.
TCCCTCTTCCCCTAGTTCCTCCAGTGTCCAACTCAAGCTTCTATGAAGCTGAATACTCCATCAGCTACCATTCAGATAACCTCATTTTAGGATGCAGTACGTATTTAAGACAATGAAATTACTGAAATGAATTCATACTCAGCAGTCTGATTAAGTTATTCAGAATCTGGACTAAATTCTAGAAGATTCACCTAAAAAAGAGTTCTCTTCAAAATTGACACATTTGTGATGTTTATTGTTGCCTTAAATACATGTATTTTTTAAAAGTGTGGCTTCTATGGGGGCTTTTACATCAATGCAATAATTTTGTATCTTCTTTCACCTCTCTAGAGCCAGGCTAAATGAGAATTCTTAACCAGTAACACAGCTCCCTTTTGCACATTCCCAGCACCAAGAATTAAATTAGCTGTAACACTGCTGACATTGGTGAAGTCTATTGCAGGAGGAACAGTTCAAATAACATTGCATAACAAAAGAGATTTTCATTCAGAGTCTTTAACTGCTCTGCTCACAGAGAAAGAGGCTGGCCCCGATAAATTCAATGAGTGTGTACAGAGCTGTAATGAGTGCAAGTGTAGCCTAACACCCCAGCACACTGCAGGACATCCTTGGAGTCTGTCCTTGCCTTGTAGAAGCACATTCCTGACAGATTGCTTCTTGGAGACTCTGACAAAGGGGTCAACCAGCTTTACTATTCCAAAACAAGTCCTTACAAATACACTTACGCTGGCAGGTTCAGCCTGGTTCACTCCCATGTTTGAATGAAATTAAATCGTTGCAAACATAAGGAGCCATCTTCAGGAGCGTGTCTCCTTTCTGCTCAGTCTAGCCCCATGGTGGGGCAGCCAGCCAGGCAGCGAGTATTTAATCAAGGGATGCTTATCAAACTGCAGGTCTGAGCTGTTTCCAGGGAAAATGTAAAAATAGAAACATACTCTAGATGTCAATCAAGGAAATGATTTTAATGCTGCCACTCTTAGTTTAGTGCAGGTAGGAGCAGCTGAGATTAAATACATACACTCTGTGCATATTCACTGTACCTCTGCACCTTATGAACTCTTTGCATTAAGCAAGTCCTTTCTAAACTTCTATACTGTTCTTCCATTCTGCTCCTTGCTTGTAGAGACATCACTACATCCCATATTCTTATAGTCACTCATTGCTAATCAGGTGTTCAGCATGTTCAGGTAGGGGCTGAAAAATGATCTGTCAGTTCACTGTATTCCAGCCAACTGAATAAAAAAGAAAGAACCAAACTTCCCGCAGCAGCAGAATTTCTGAATGCTGATTTCCCGTGATTTTCCTCTTTGCAGATTCTCTGTTTAATCATGTGCTTGAGCTCTTGTTTCTACCTTTCCTTCCTGAAAAAATGAGGGTAAAACCCCAAAGCTCCCTGATGACAGAAATACAGATTTGCAAAGGACCTTGAGATCACCCAGTGGGACAGCTGCAGCTGGTACCCACCTCTCAGGTGAACATGGGAGGCGTTGACTTTCCCTGGATCTTGCACTGAAGGAAATTTCCCAGACACAGACAATATCTCTATATATAGCACAATCATTTTATTTTAGATACAACACTGTAATCTCTCAGTCAGAGAAAATAACTAAATTCTATTCCAGCCCTCAGCACTGATGTGGAGTGTCCCAACCATCACTACAGAGATACAGCCTGGAAGAAACTGAGCAAGGTATGTGTGAGGAGAGGTATTAAGAAGGACTCAGCAATAAGAGAAAAAGGAAAAAAAACCTCAAATCCCTCAATATATCAGGGAGTATCAGCCTGTATAATTGCAATGGGATTAAACAATTCACTCTCTCCTTTAAGAAGGATTTCTCTCCCATGTTCCTGTTTGTAAATCAGTCACTCCAGGTCTGCATTTAAAAACCATCACCTATATGGAAGATAGAATTGGGGGTTTTCCTTAGAATAATAAACTCTTTTTCAGTCAGACACCCCAGAAGTTTTTTGTTTTCCTTTTCATTAAAAAGTCATTGTGTTTACCAAAAACCTTATAACAAAGAATGTCTAGTAGACTGTGAGGATCAATAGATTTCTTAAACATTGTTTTCTCATAAAAGCATTTCCATTTGGTGCCCTTTCTTTCCAGTACAGATAAGTTGTTTCTAAGCCACAGCAGCTGAGTAGGGATTTACACTTTTCACTCTCTAATTTGAGCCATCCAGGCTTGACTACATGCTGCTCAGAGTCAACACACACTGAACAGGATTATTTAAAAATATATGTATACAGGGTAATTGCTAGAGTTTGCACAAGGCAATCTTTTCATTATTGAAATTGTAAGCAGGGCATATAGTGCTATACTTTCCAATGGCAGGATTTCAATCCATTTCCAGTTAACCACTACAAGGACAATATGCTCTAAAGACTTTTGCCTAGAAATGTATCACTGCTACATGACATCTACTGGTGTGTCCATCACAGGGGTTCAATTGCTAAGCCACTGGCTGTGGAATTTGATTCTAGGACAAGCCAGCTTTTATCTAAAACTGCTGCAAAGTTTCTTACTGTTACGGTTGCAGGCTTAAAACCTGAATCTATAGCTCAGATGACAACCCAATATAAGAGCAGATTAAAGGATAATACTTCTGGTTTCTTTTATTTTGTGATGCTTGAGTGCTTGGATTGGCCATAATGCACCCAGGAGGTTTAAGGTTCAAGAATGATGAAAGATCAGTGCTGAAATAACAGAATCTAAATTCAAAATATGTCTGGATCAACAAGATGAGATATACTAGCAAGGACATGTGCAAAATTATGGAATAAACAGAAAAATAAAGTACAAAAAACATGAGAGGCAATTTTGTACTGTAAAAGTAGAGCACACAGCAAGAAACATAAAAGTACTATTTTTCTCTACATTATCCCAGTGTGAACAAATGGACTCTGAACTTAATTATACTCTGCAGATTTCGCTAGTGCAAAGGAATTGGTAAATCACAGAAGCCAGAGAACAGCAGCACAATTTATAGATATGCAAGTCAGACTTAATTATAGAGGATAATTAAAAGAAGCAATATACACACAGGTACAGTATGGCAAGTCACTTACAAGGAGACCTGGGAAATGAGAGGGGAAGTGGATTGTTTACTCAGGTTTTAAAGCACCTGGAAAGAGTAATAAGTTACAAGGAATAAAGGAGAATACAGTTGTGGTGAATATCATTAAATATACAAACATGAATTTTCTTCAGCTTTGAGAAGTTCCCTGCTACACTTAATTGATCTTTTTAATCAAAGATACTCTGGATAAAAGCTATGAAAAGGTACACTGGAAAACACCCTGTGCTAGTAAGTTGTGCAGGAGTGCTTCACCTCTGAAGCACAGGACCGGAGCTGCTATGGGTAGAAATTAGCTGGAAAGAAGGGAATGATGATGATGATGATGATGATGATGTGTGGTGAGGGCAGTAGGAACAGAGCCATACACACACTGGGGAGAAGAAAAAAGCAATCACCCTTCATATGACAGGGATATCTCTTAGGGGAAACAGATGATCTATTCCAAATGTCAATGAATGAAAAGCTTCCCAAAGAAGCAAAAAAAAGGGGGATCCCGACTTCTGGATCAACCTGTGCTGAAGGGGGCTTTTTATATTAATCATATTTTTCCTCTTATGAGCAAGAATAGCAGCAATTGGGTATCCCATATCAAAACAGTACAAAGATATTAATGATCAGCTTATAAAGAAAACCCCAAACCTCTCTTAATTTCTGCAGAATCCAAATCAGCTAAGAATTTGGTTAGGGGTTTTCGTTTAGGGTTTTTCTCCCTTTTTCTTGGTTTTGGTTTAGGGTTTTTCTCCTTTTTTCTTACTGTTATCATGAGGCGAATTTGTCATAATTTCTAGAGGTAAGGAAAAAAATTATAGAAAATAATTTTGGAAAGGGAAAAAGAAAAAAGGAACCTTCGCTAAAACTGCAAGCAATTAATTAGTGGATGTACTTTATTTCAGGGTAAATCTGATATAACTTAGTACACAAACTGACATCAAGCAGGCTTAAGAGTTAAAAGTAACCAGCTATGAAAACACTGAGGACAGCTGCCTCCCTCATCTCTGAGCAATCATTCCAGTTCAAAAGATGCAAACATTTTTACTTTTAATTAGTTGCCATTTTGATGTCAGCCTCTTGATAGCGTAAAAGAGAACAGGGCATTGATGACTGGATGTAACAGAATCCAAGGCATCACGTTTCCTTCCAGATTTTCTAATCATCTTTGTTACTTTGAGAACAGTGGCTGAGACTCAAGAAAGTAATGAGCTTAAAACACCCCCAGCCTGCCTCCCTCAATGCATTTTCCCTCTTTCCAGCTGCAGCAAGGTTGGTAAACTAAACAGTGATTCTGGCTCTAGGGAATAAGCACCATGCTAAGGCTGCTTGGAAGGGAACACAAACTCCCCAAGGCATGCCTCGAGGCTCAGAGAAGAAACACAAGACTGTAAGATGTCAGTGTTAATATTTGAGCTTCTGTTGGGTTTTTTTTTTCCCAGGAAATGAGGTAAGCCAAGAAGAAATAACATCTGTCTGAAGTAAGAACATGTGCACACACATTCAAGTGCTTTTTGAGAGTGGAGAATGAAAGAAAGGGGTTCTTCCTTTTGACTTATTTCAGTTCTCTGTGGGTTTGTTTAGTGCTCAGGCTTCTAAAAGAGAGGCTGAGAAAAATGGCAATCAATAGTGTCAGCTGAAGGTGACAAACAGGGCACAAGGTGGCTGCTGGAGGGACACACTGTGAAGACAGTGCCTGGGCAGTGATCAATTGCATTAGGAGATGAAGAAAGACAGAGAGAGCAAAAAGAGGAATCGATCCAGTCTACTACATCTGCAGATACAGGCACCTGGAGCAGGTAGCATGTGCCAGACAAAGCTTTAGCCTGTCAATAATTCATACTGCTTCACTGTATAACTTCCAGCAAGAGTCTTCTTGAAAGCAGCACTATTGACATATGTTGTATGGCAGAGTTTTGCTAAAAGCTGGCATCTCCAGTCAGGAACCATTCAAAGCACGCTGCTCAGGATGCAGGCACCTCAGTCCCTTCTGCTGAATGACTTCTAGGCCAAAGGAAAAAGGCATGTGAATACTGGTTTTGACAGGAAAAAAAAAATAAAGAAGCACTTTCAAAACTAGACAGGAAGGGGAGATCAAAGACAATCCTTCTCTTTGACATGGCTCACACAATCCAGCCCTACACTGTTGAAAATGCTCTCAGTGGCACCAATACCAAATGGTATTTGGCCAGCAAGCCTGACATGATATTCTCATGAATTCAGTCAATTAGAAAGGTCTGGAATCTGAGTGGGAATAATGACCTAAGGCATCTAAAAGCAGAGGCTGAGGTAGTTCCAGGGCCAAGGGAAAAGAAGGATGCCATTCACAGCCTGGGTGGTGAGCAGCAGCTCAGAGGAGCATTCTCTATCACTGAAACGTCAGCAGTGAGCTGCTGCTTCATAGAGAGGGCTCAGGCCTGTTTAAATTTTCCAAATTCTATATATTCGACTATACCAAGTGAAAAAGTAAATGCAAAAACCAGAATTTTCATACTCATCCTCAGAAAACAGAAACAAATAATTTCTCCATAAGTCTCCTATAGGTAATAATCAACAGAAGAAAAAGTTGATTATATTTGCAAAGAGGCAATTCAGCAAATTCTTTAAATAACTGTATTAATGTATTTACTTAAATCCTGGTTTTAGTTACTAACTTCAGTATAGCCATTCTCAAGAGAAAGAATTGGTCCTTCAAGCAAAATGTTACAATTTTCAACTAATGTACCATTAATTTATTTCAAACCCTCTAAGTAACATTTAATTGGTACTTTATTTATTGTGATAGTTAACATTATGCAAGGTCAAGCCTTTGATTAATTGCACCTTCACTGACTGAGATAAAAACTGGTGGTGGCTACTATAAAAAGATCCATGTAGTTAACTGTAGCATCTTCCACATATTACAGAAAATATAAAAGTAGAATGTACCAAAACTTGGCAATTCTTGAATCACTTACAAAGATTCCAAAAGATCCCTTTACATAAATACTCACACATTTAGAGACACCAGGCTGTTTCAGGGAGGCACACACATTTTAGCCCTGGTGACACACATTCCTGACTGTATTTTAAGGAATGTCAGTCACTTCTGCAAGAAGCTGTCATTGCTGTGTAAATTGTCTTTCAGGCCACGTGACTGGTTTTTCTTCCTGGCTGATGACAAAAGCTCTGGTAAATTTTGTGACCCTAAGCTGAGAAAACTACATGAGGTGGATCTAAATTTGGCTTCTCTGGGAATTATTTCAAACTGTTGTACTGAAGAGTGTCTATATCCTTCACCCTCCGTTTTTTCTCCTCCCTAAGTCTGGAACTGCTGCACGGTTTTTAATTCAGAACGCAGTTATCAATTTAGAACATGTGTTGTTTCCTGCATTTGCTTTGTCCATATTACACAGTTTCCCCCAGCTGAGCATGCTGTGCACAGGGCATTAATTTGGAACAGAAGAGTTCAGCCTTTGCTGAGGCACAGGTCCCTCCTGTTATAAACCAGGCCACTTGGCTGCTCTAGTGCAGTCCCCAGCAATCTTTCACAGGGAAAGCAGAAATGAGTCAGCACTCGGCACAGCCCTAAGTGTTTCAGAAATCTGTTTTCCAAGGCAATTGCTGGTACCCTGACAGCTATTCTTAGCCTTTGCACAATGCCTACATTTCCAGCCTCATTACAGTGCTATCAACAGAAGCCAAGCATTTAAAATGTTTTATGCATTGGCTGAACCATATTTTAGTTTAGAAAGAGCAGGTAAGATTTGTTTCATCACAAATAGGCCAGACATTAAAGTAAACAAATCAAAAACATAATTCTATGCTGTAAGATCAAAGCAAATATTGATTGCAACATTCCACTGCTGCCTACCAATACTTAGTGAAATTAACTTAGGTTGCTTTTCTCGCTTTCATTTTTACTGATTATCCAGCATTTCATTAGTTCCAAATGTAAAAAACTTATTTAATCCATGATGTCTGTCAGAACAAGAGATGGGAATAACAAATCCCTGCCCTCAGATGAGCACAGCAGGTTTTCAGCTCCTCAGAAATAAAGGCAGCTGCAATAAATACTTGAGGTTGTTCATGTGGTACAGCACATAAATCTTGAAATGTTCCATGTCATAGTCAGCCAGAATGAATTATGCTGCATCATTAAATTCAGATGCACAGTTGCTCTGATCATTTTCGGGTGTTCATCCGCACTTTCTCTAAGGTCAACGTAATTTGCTAATTATTTCCCTTCTCCAAGTCAGACCCATCGAAATCGTCACCTTCTGACCTGTGCTGGTTTGGCACAGCACGGTTTTTGGTAGTAGCGGGCCCACAGGGGCAGTTCCTGTGAGAAGCTGCTAGAATCTTCCACCATGCCTGACAGAGCGAATCTCTGATGGCTCTGGAGATGGACACGCTGCTGGCCCAATTACAGAGGCTGCTAACGCCCCTGTGATGACATATTTAAGAAGAAAATCAAACCAGCATGTGCACGGTATTTGTTCCAGGGCTGGCAAAGCGATGCCGCTGGGGCCATCCCCGGTGCAGTGCGTGGCAATGCGCCACAGCCGCTGCCAACCCGGCACGGCCATGGTGAGCCCTGCCTGCCTGGCCAGCCCCAGCCCCATCCCCAGCCCTGCCTGCTTGGCCAGCCCCAGCCCCAGCCCCAGCCCCAGCCCCAGTCCTGGCTCCAGCCCTGCCTGCCCGGCCAGCCCCGGCCCCATCCCCAGCCCTGCCTGGCCAGCCCCGGCCCTGCCTGCCCGGCCAGCCCCAGCCCTGCCTGGCCAGCCCCGGCCCCAGCCCTGCCTGCTTGGCCAGCCCCAGCCCCAGCCCTGGCTCCAGCCCTGCCTGGCCAGCCCCGGCCCCATCCCCAGCCCTGCCTGCCTGGCCAGCCCCGGCCCCAGCCCTGGTCCCACCAAGGCAGAAGAGCAGGGGCAGTGCCTTCCCCTTCCCAGCCCTGCACAGAGAGAGGCATTGAACAGTGCCAGGGCTGCTGCAGCCGCCAGTGCCCACCGACAGCAATGGGGCCACAGGGTCAGTAGTGAAAACATGGCAAGAGACTGCCCAAAGTGAACCTAGATGAGACTGACTTCTCGGCACTGCGGGATCCTGCAGGGATCTCTGAATTAGTGGGACTCGTTGGCAGTGGTACCTACGGGCAGCAGTTTTTCTTCCAGTCAGAGAAGAGGAGGAGGAGGTGAGGACACGTGAGGGGAATCAACATGGCAGCACCAAGGTGGGTGGAGAAGGAAGAGGGGGAGGAGGTGCTGCAAGTGCCGGAGCCGAGATTCCTCTGCAGGCCGTGGTGAGGACTGTGGGGAAACAAACTGTCCCCGTGTCATGCATGAAGTGCGTGGGGCACACAGAGATCCACCTGCAGCACGTGGGAAAAGTGGAGCGGGGGGATGGCAGGGAAAGCTGTGATCCAGTGGAGACCAACCACAGAAAGAGAGGGCCCCTGCCTCCAGAGACAGAGAGAAAAAGCCCCTGCTCCCAAACTAGAGCAGCCTGTCTTTAAAAGACTGCACCCTGTGGACAAATGGCCCACGCCACAGCAGTTTTGGGATGTCTGTTTGCCCATGGAGGGACCCCACGGCACAGCAAAGACTCCTCTTCCTGAGTGAGCAGAAGGAAATCCCGGGTGACAAACTGACCAAAACCCCCACGCCCTGTCTGCCTGCACTGTCGGTGGGAAAGTGGGAGGGGCTGGGGGAAAACAGGAGTTTTAAAGGCTTATTTTATTCTCATTATCCTCCTCTGACTCTGTCAAAAATAAATTTACTTTATACCTTTAAATTTTGAACCTGTTTGACCCTTGGAATGTTTTAGCCCAATCCTTAACTCATGAGCCCTCCATTAATCTTTTTTCCCCTCTCTTCTGCCCAACTAAAATAAGAAAGGGTAAGCAAATGACTTTCGTGAGTGCCTGGCATTTGGCCAGTGTCAAACCACAACATGACCATTGAGAAATTTAGTCTCTTTTCCAAAACTATTAGTCTTAGGAAGAAAAAGGAAATGAAGGAGAGACAATCAGTACAGAGTCCTTTCACAGGATTAGAATGAGTGGGAATTAAACTCAAACAAAGTCTATTTTAAAAAACCCAAACTGCATAAATTTCTAGAGTGCTTACAAATAAAGAAGCACTAGTTATTAAATTCCTATAAACTGTAGTAGTGCCTTCACTAATATGTTTCTGCACAATTTTGTTTTGAAGAATATGCTTTTGGACAGATTTTTTAAAGAAAATATCTCTTGCAAAAATCTTCTCTGAACAGAATAAGGTTTATCCTTCAGTAATTTAGTGTCTGTGTGTGCAAAAAGGGAAAAATTGGAGAGGAATCTTACAAGTTTAAATAATCACCCCTGAACACAAAAATTGTCCTGTCACGTACAGAATTAAATTGTTTAAAATGCATTTTTGCAAGTTGCACTCTGATAAGGGAGACAGGCTTTTAAAGGATGGAATTTTTTTCTAATAATCCACCTGGAAAGTATATTTTAATTCAAAATTAGAACTTCTATAGAGAAGTAATGGAGTATTTCTTTTTGATAAGCCACTTCACAGAACAGGGATCAGAATGCAAATTACAGTTATTTGCTCTAAGTGGTTTCCATTAGAATGGCATTAATATGAAACATTTTCTTTTTCCATTTCATCAAGACACTTCACAGTATTTCTTCTACCTTTAAGACATGGTGTATTAATTCAACAAAATTATATATAATTTTAAGTGTATTATGTGTGCTTCATTTACCTTTTGCAACATCATTACCTTATTTTGCATGTTTGAACCTGTCAATTGATAACACAGCTACATCTCCTTAGAGAAGATCATGTTTCAGATCAGAGAAGCAAAGTGTAATTACAAGAGTAAATCGTGAAAAATTGAGGGGTTTATTAAATAAAAAGAGGACACAAGACCTTGAGTTTAATAGTCTAAAATCCTGGAGGTGAAAGCTTTCTTTCTCTCTCTCCCCGCTCTCAAGTATTTTCAGCAGTAACACAATTAACTGATAAATATTTGGGTTTTTTTACTCCAGTGTAAATGAAGGGGGCTGGCACAAAGGTGCTGTAGTATGAGTGACCTGTAGCACCAACAACACAGGTAGAGATTATTCAATATGTAAAAGAAAGTAACTTTTATCTGTGGCTTTTTCACAACACCTGTTCAAAACCACTTGAATCCTGGCTGTGGACAGTGGACACCACAAAGGAGCCCAGAGGGGCAGGTGCAATTATCAGAGTACACACTGCACCCTTTGGTTTTGTCTAAAAACTGCAATTTTACCAGCTTTTGTTCCAGCTGGAGCACCTGTAAACATCATTGCAATCCTTGCCCCACAAAGGATATTCTCCCCCTCTTCTTACTCAAACAAAAATCTGTGTGGTTGTGCAGTGAATACAGATGCAGAGCAGATCTGGGATAACTTTTTTCTCTGGCTTGTTTAATATCAACCCCAAATTCTCCCAGTACCTGTTTTCAAGTCCAATATAGTTGCCTATGGAGCTCAGAAGGTCAAACCATGCATGAAGATATAAATTCAGCTTAAGGTGACACTACTCTAAAAACATATGTTCACAAAATGGCATAGCCTGGAGAAATGGTTGCCATTTAAGAAATTTAAGACCCCCTTTATAGGCTTGGTGTTCCAGGCCACCAGAAAAGCCACTGGATAACCTGAGAAGCAAAAGCAGAGTCATGTGCTGCACATCACAGCCTCAGCTAAGCACAAGTGTTCTCCTTACTCCAGTAATCTCAAAAAGCTTCCAAGGATGTGGGACATGAGCACCCCGCTACAAAGAGAACCTCAAGAAACAAACCCACACAATCAGGACAGCCTCCAGTGCCCACTTGGTTCCACCACAGGGGAGGCACAAGTTTTTCTCTTCTACAGTCAGCATGCACACGGCTTCCTACGCGGGCATCAGAAACTGGCGGGAAGTCAAACACAAACACAAAATACAGAATCAGTTATCTGTTTTGCTATTTATGGAAATAAAAAAAGTGGGGAAGTTTTTTGTCCTCTTTCACCCTGCCAAGTACAATCACTTGCACAGTAATGTGCAGTAGTCTGCACTTGTAAACCCAGCACTGAACTCTTCTGGATTAAAATAGTAAAAGGAACCTTTCCATTTTGTTGCCATTTTTATTCCCTTGTTTCAATGCTCTGGCTTCACAGAGAAGGCCAAGAGCAGCCCAGTGGAAATTTCCAGCACACAAACTGTGAATTAGTCCTGCAGGTCTGTCATAGGACTCAGTGAAGTCTACACATAAAGTATTTTATAATGCAGAACTCTTTGAAATACATAATGCTGAAAAAAAGGAAGAATTATCCATGACATCTGTGGTAATTACCTGCCAGAAAAAGTTGCAACAACTATCAGTGAATACAAAGAAAAGTCAGCAATAGAAATTGTTCTGCTGGAAGAGATGGACAAGAAAGAACACCATTATATGGAGATAATGACAAACAAAGAGACTGAGAAAACTTGTGTTTTCTATTAAAAATGCAGAAAATTAAGGTGGCAAGTGCAATGCAGGAAAAGCAGGAAGGAAAATACAGTCAGGATGATGAGCAAAGAGCATGCTATTAATAATTAAAGTGGAAATCCCTCCATTAGTGGCCACTATGGACAATTAACTACTGGTTTATAATTTATTTTAATTACTTGACCAGAAGGCAGACCACATTTTAAAAAGACCTTATATATAGTAACGTTAGGTTTTAAGAAGAGCAGCTCTTTTATAACCTGTGTTAACTGGTTTACAGCAGCTATAATGTGTTTTTAACTATGTTGGTTCTGTGGCTGCTGAAAAATGGTTCTCTCTTCCTCAGCTGACTATTGATTTCCTATCAATCCAAAGGCTGCACTGTTTCACTGTTTCTCTTACATGTTTTCTGTTATGTTTTACAATAACCTGACACACACAGTATGCAAAAATGGCTTTGGTTTTTTCACGTATTCTGGTTTGGTTTGGTTTTTTTTCAAATGTAGTGATTAATATTTGAAAGGAAGCAGCCCAAACCCTTCAGCCCTTGTTCCAACAAATTTCTTGGGGTCCCATCCTCCCACTGCCTCATGTTTCCAGGTCCCTCATACCGCTGTGATCTGTATGTCAAAGCATGACCAAATCAGCAATGAAACAGACACTGCCCAGCAACAGAGCCCTGTGTGAGAGGGCAGGTTCTGAGCTGGAACACTTTAGATCACTCCTGGCTATATCTCTGTGTGCTTTCGTGAATGAAGCAGTCATGCTTTTCATAGCAGAATAGCACTCATGAAAGCATAAACAGGTCAGTAAAGTACAAACATTTCAGTCTCTAGCTCAGCCAGCAGAGCGGGGATCAGTACAAACTGCTGCTGAGGGGAGAGGGCTCAAAGAGTGATCCCTCTGTGCTCCCTTTGCATTCACTGCTGTCCTGACCTCAGCGTTTCATCAAGGCTGCAATGTCCTGATAAACCATCTCCAGTAACGTTCCAGAGGGACAGAGTCACACCATCACAATCTAAAGAGGCAGACTAAAGGATCTCCAGCTAGACTCTGGAGAGCATTTATTTCAACAGCTTATTCCTCCTCAAATAATTTAGTTTAACGTCCTCTGTTGCTCTAAACCTTTAGTGGTGTGCTTCTGCTTCTGTGGCAACCCTTGGACAACATTGAAAAGTATGGTGTAAATGAAAGAAAAAAGCCATTTCCTTATGCAACATCTAAGAAGAACTAGAAAAAGCTAAGTCAGCAAGCAATCTCATATAAACAAGTGATGTTCTAGATGAGATCATAAATGATTCTCAAGGTATTTGGAGACAAAAATGCAGATGCAAGAATGTATTTGGAAATAATATCTTGAAAAGAAGGAATATGACAGAAAAACATAGGACAGAATGATGTGAAATTTCAGAAAAGCAGAGAGTTCTGAATTTTGAGAGAAGGAATGAGAGAAATTGATGCCATTTTATGTACCAGTCCTATGGTATTTCACAGGCATTCAGAACCTATTTATAGGCCAAAATCATTCAAGTAGCTCAGAAAACAGTGTTTTCCTGCACTAAACTGGCCCTGCTACTGAGAGGATAAGGAATAATACATCTGAAACACACACAATTGTTTCTTTTATTGGAACAGAGCCAAGATAATTTTAAAGTATAATAAAAATGAAGTCTATCAATCAGCTGCTCTTACTAAACCTTTTTCAAAGAAATAATTGTTTATTTATATAAAATAGGGTCATGCTGAGAGGAGATACAGCATGCAAGAGATCAGCAGATTTTTTTTATGATATCTCAAATCTGGTCCAGAGATTTGCTGATGCAAATCCATTGTCCCAACCCTTCCAAGCCTGAACTGCCTCCTTTTCCTTTCCAGCATTCCTGCACTCATCTGGCTTCTCATGATCCCTTTCAGCTAATTTTTTTCCATGTCTTTTTCTTCCAGCTTAGGAAGACCAGCACACTCCCCAAGGAATCAGCTGAGCAGCAGGGCTCACAGAGCAGATTAGGTTCACAGGAGCAGGAGAGAAAAGCAGTCCAGCTCTATCCTCAGTCATGGACAATCAACCACCTCTTGAAAGTCCACTTTAACTCTGGTGCCCTGAGGAAAAGGCAGTCAGAGATTGACATTGAAGTCTCTATTTTAAATGAGTTATAGCCAGATCCTACTACAGATCCCTTTCACAGGGAATTAGTCTGCCTTCATGTTTTCCTTCTTTCCTGAATTTAAGAAATGGCTCTAGTAAAATCTTTATTGAAATAGTGCATTTATGCAGAAATATCTTCCTGTATCAGAAAGTTTCACCTCTCAAACGTAGTTCAAAAAGTCATGGCCAGTTGTCTATAGGATTTTTTATTTCATACTGTGGAATAACATATGGGGAACACAGGACAGCAGTTAGCTGGAGAGTGTCATCTATTACAACTGAAATAGTATTTCTATAGAAAGACACCAAAATTGACATTACTGTTAAATTCTGGAGGCCTGCTTGTACCTGGCAATCCCTCTCTACAGAGGGAGTGAATATCTGACCACAGAGAATGAAATTTCCCTGTCTTGTACAAATAAACATCCCACCACCATTACACTCTTTTGCTGACTTCGAAATAATTCTGGCACCCAGGAATGTTGTTTTAGTGCACCGTCCCTTTTCTGTCTGTCAGTACTTCTCACTAGGCTGCCTCTGGTGGCAATAGCTGTATCATGTACCCCTCTACCTCTGCTCTTGTCCAAGCAAATTCTCTCTTGCAATTAGAGATAAGCAAAGAGGCTCCAATTATCCCCATTGCAACAACCGTGGGAAGATGCCCTCAATAAATTGAGAGGCAGCCTAAATTCAGGACAGTGTCATTGTCTGGACTGATCTGCTTGCAAAAGAGGAACATGTGGATTTTAATGGAGCCAAAAAGGACAACAACAAAGTGCTTTGTTGAAGGTTTCTAGGGAGTGACTACGGTCCCATTTAGGCATTAAAAATACATCTCTTTCTCTGTCTTGTGACAGTATTCACCATGCTAAAAAAGGGAACTAGGGCTTAAGCTGACTGAGGGTTTTTTTCCTTTCCTTGGGTTAAAAAAAAAAAAAAAAAGTAATATTTCATTCTCAGTGTTTAAAATTATTTGATTTATAAGCTTCCTGTAAGGTTCCCAGAAGGAATTACTCCATTTCAGAGTAAGACAATTATCAACACCAACATATAATATATATAAATATGCACTGAGTGTTAGTTACCCACTAATGTGCACAAGATACTGCTGTGAGAATCTGACTGTGACCAGATTTGAACTGTTGGATGCAGATCTTAAGCTCAACAAGAGGAAAATTATGCATTTATATTCCCTAGTTTGTGTGGGTGACCCAAGCATTCACCCAGCAGGAAGGAATGATAGGACAAAGACAGACTAATTCACCCACAGATTATTCCACCTACCTCAGAATTTAACATAAACATGAATCCAGTTCTAGTCAGAATTCAAAAACTACTGATAAAGAAGAAAAAGGGGACACATGAATAAAAGGTGTTGAAACCAGCTTCTTCACAACGGAAAATAATCCTTAAGGAAATTTTGCATATTGTCAGAAATATATGAAAATGTCTAATTAAAAAACTGGTGACCAGGTTAATTGCCTAGTCCTGTGTAACAGAATTATAGAAAACCACCTCAAAAATAATCTACATTCAAGCTTTGCAACTGGTTGGATGGATCACATAATTTTATTTTTGGGGAAGCATGGGGGGGAGAGCTACAGCTGTACTATATCTCATGTTGTCTGGAGGCTGAGAAAACGAGATGAAGATTAATCAGTACTTCCATATCAGCCCATGCAATTTTATTGCCTCTATAATGGAATGGATTTTGTTGTTTTTGTCATGACACAGCAGCCAGGTTTTGGCCACAGCCAGGAGCTTCATTCCTGCTCTGTGGTGGCCTCCAGCCACTGCACCCCTCTGTGTGCACATTCCACATCTTTATGCAGTTCCACTTTCTAAGGTTCTACATCCACTCACAGCACTTTCAGTAGCAATCCCAGAGCCTGCTCCCTCTTCTCCAAGAAAGATCAGGTGTCCCTGTGGTATCCCCAGCCCACTCTGTTCCTAAATACCTCCAAGGACAGAACAGACTGCCCCTCGAAATCCAAATCTTCTTCTTGTGCTACAGTTCCCTTGCTGCAATATGGCTCTATTCCTCCTTGTCACAGACCTCAATAGTGGCATTTTACTTCACATTTATTTCTACTTATTGAGTAAGATTTTCCTCTTTAAACACTTCTAGATTGTCCTCCCAGATTTCCTGGCAAAATTCCCACTCTCTTCAGTGATGCAGTATCTGGATCCATGATAATGAAAAACACATTTTCATGCAATATTTCTTTCCTTTTGTGACAAGCTTTCCAACAGAAAACACAGTTAGTAAGTTGTTTGAACCATATGATATTCATCTAAGACACCTAAAGGAACTCAAAGATGAAATCTCTGCACTGACAAAAACCTTTTCATTAAAACTGCTTCTAATTCACAGCAAATGTAATGCCAAATTTTGATAAGGGTCTCAGATGGTACAGATAATGGATCAGCCAGAAAGCCTGGCAGGCTTACTGGGAAAAGGGCTAGCAAATGAAAAACATCATGTTTTGCCCATGGATACTTGGACACAGGCAATACACTGAAAGGAATAAGCAAATATCAAAATCATGGCATTGGAGTTACTTTTTAAAGAGTCCATTGTTCTAAAAGGCAGATCAAGATGACACAGGCAGCCTGGATTTCTGGAAAATGTTCCAAGAAAGACAGCTTCTGAGAGCTGGTCTTGCCAGGTAAATAACTTGCTGAGGAATCATGAGAGCACACTGTGGAAGAGTCATGCATTGTCCTGGCAGGAAGCCCTAGATCTGAACTGCCAAAGGCTCCTAACAGACCCATTGCATTCTCATAGAATATTAAATTAAGCACGTGTCTCCTCCTTATTTCAGAGGCCAATGAATTTTCCTTCTTTAGGTAAACTTATTTCTACCAGACCCCAGATTTTAACAGATTCAGAGAAAACTGCAGCCCCTTTGTCTCAAGCATGCTTGTTCTTTGGAGCTCAGACCACGGATGGGAGGGTTGCCCTCAAGCACACTGCTATGAATTAGTACACACAACAAATACCAGCCACACTAATGGCTGAGAAGCACAAGTTCCCAGTTTAAGAGAAATGCTTCAAAGGAACCTTCTGGATTGCTGATACAAACTCCCTTCATTTTTTTCCTCTGAGCAGAATCTTGCATTTCATGTTGGGCATCAATCTGCATATAACACTTGAGTTTACTCAGTAACCAAAATTTGAGCTGCCTTAAATAAAAGACAAATAGGAACTACTAATGTCATAACCTGCCTCATCTCTCAGCTGTAAATGCTTTAAGCCACCATTATTTTTATAGATCATGAAAATTAAGGTCTCTGGGAACTTTGAAACAAGTTAATTGAAGTTCAGTACAAACTTTGGAGCAATCAGGATCTGTGTTATCAATTCCAAAGAGCACATGCCTGTGTACAGGCAGACAGGCAACCTGCAGTTCACTTGGAAAGGGCAGATTAATACCTTAAAGCACAATACAGTTGGTTTTTTTTTTAACATACTACCATTATAATTTTTATTTTTCATGCTATTTTCATCCAATGTTTCTTCCAGCTGACAGCCCTGTAGTACCACTTCACCCACTATTAGCTATTCATGTTAATACAATTCTATATAATGTGTAACAGCACACTATAATTTCATACTGGAATAGGCAAACCTTATGATTACTGATTGTGTTTGGGTTGTTTTTAATTTGCCACTGGGCAGATTTACTTATTTTTGTGCACAACATTTTATATATATTCTTTCTGAAAAACAAGGTATTTTTAAACAGTAATTTACAGTAGCCAGATTTTTTCCCCAATGTCAGCTCATTTGAATCCTTTTCCAAGTGACCAGCAAACTTGGGAGGGAACAGAACTGACTACACAAGAAAGAATGTCAGCTCTGATTCTTTGCTGATATATTTAGGAAATAAAATAATTTCTTTTTTAAAAAAGTTCATTGCCAGGCTTGGTTGGTTTTTTCTTTTTTTTCCTTTCAGCTGTCACAGAAATAGATTTTATATAAATTACTAATGTAACAGAACTGATAATTCTTAAAAGGTTATATGGAAATTGTTCTAACGTCAAAAGTTGTATTTGGCAAACTTCATGACAGCTTTTGCTATGTCGTTGGCTGATTCAAATTTCCTTGCAGAATATCAATCATATTCCTACATTTGCAGACTAAAACATGAATAAAATATGAAAGTTTGACATTAATAAATATTAATTTACGAGTCTTCCTTGAGTTCTAGAACTCTGGCGAGTTCTGAGTCAAATGTTAGTGGGCTGGCTTCACAAAGCTCCATTGACCTCTACTGATCATGACTGAATTTGCTTTTCCCCACGATCCTTCCTGGGCAGTTCACAGCACTTCTGTTCAATAAGGTCACATTTACCATGTGAACCACCTCTCTGAGAGCTGCATGAAATTGATATATAAATTAACTTGGTAAGAAAGGAAAACATGAGTAGGGCTTAGTAATAAGGTTTTAAAACAACAGTAAATTTACTTACTGATAATGAAATTATTTCAGTGTAACTGCAATATATTTTGCTTGAAAGTGTGAGCAAGATAATGAGCGTTGTTCTTATTTTAAGTTATGATTATACTCTGAAAGTGAAAACTAATAGGCTGAAAATTATTTATCACATAATAGAGGTGCAAGAATCAAACAGGAAGGACAAAAAAGCTATGTATGAGAAATAAATATTGATAGAATGACACAGTCCAAGAAATGCAAAGAAAATATTAGGAAGATAGAATTACTATGTAGCTGTGTCTAGTGACTTCAAAAATAAATCAATGAGCCAATACACATTTCTTTCTACATTATTGTTCCTATGCAATAATCAGAAAAGGAGTATCTCAGCTTATAAAGATGTAATATTATAGAAATATTCAAAATCTGCTAACATGTTTTAAATATAAATGTGTTAGAGGAAATCAATTTATCTTTACTTTTCTTTTTCCCCCCATGAAGTTCACCCACTTTAACAAAACAAAGTTTTATCTAGAAAAAGGTTTTAACATAACACTTGATGCTATTAAAATAAAACATTTTTCATAGTTTTAGTTTCTTACTTTTGATATTTTTGTTACTAAACAAATTACAGAATTCTCAGATTTTTCTCTGAAATAGAAAAAGAATTAGGTTTAAAATGTTGCAATGTCCCATAAACGTGTATGCCCTTTCTTTTCTGAAGCTATTCCTAAAATCAGATAAAATCTTGGATTCTAATGATTTTTTTCACTTGGTTCAATAAGTCAGGATCTCAGCCAAGTGCCAGGAACCTCAAGGGAATGGCAGTCCAAAGAGCAAAACGTTCAGCAACCTGTTTCAGAATTTTTCTAGTTCAAAACAAAAATTAAGATGCACTTGAAAGTTTGAGGGTTTTTTAAAGCTAAACTCAAGTGAAGTACTAAATCAGCATGACCAATACAAAAACCAGTTCCTAATCTTTCACAGGAAAAAAGACAGCTCTGGAAAAAAAGACTGACCTTAATAATTAATTTTACTACAATAAGCTAGCATTGGCGAGAGGCTAATATCTTTTTTTCTCAGCCCTGCATGAAGGTCAGTTGTAGACTGACAAATTTCAAGATCCTGGTCTTAATGAGGTCAGCTCAGGATAACATTAGTATGCTAACAAAATACATTTCACAAAAGGAAGGGAACAAAGGTATCGAGGTGTCAGAAAAGGATCTTTAATATCGTTAACTCCTTTTGACGAGAAACAGAAACTTCCACTGGAAAGGAGATAAATATTCATGAAAGGTTCAAGCCACGAGATGAGTTTCTCTGATTATGACAAAATTTCCCAACCACATTACGATGAGACTGTCATCCTGATTATGAGAAGGGAGGGGAAGAAACACGGATAGAGGTTTGGGCTCTTTCCAAGCCAAGGGAATGTCTGCAAGCACCTTTCACACCTCTTGGTGTTTCTAAGGCAGCACTTTCTGATTTACTGTCAGTAATGAAACAGGGAGCTCTTCCTTCTCTTTGCTATCAAACTTGTTTTTAACAAAAAACAAGGGATATTTTTATTCCCATTATGTATCCCTAAAAGAAAAAAAAATCTGGTGTAGAATTACACAGACTGAGGAGAGTGTTATAAATTCAACAGAATTTTTTGATTGACCTGTACTCCAGTAGTTACCAAGTTTAAATACATACAGTTTCTGAAATAAAATCCAATATGAGCATCCAATCTAAATCCCTCTCAGAGCTCATATTTCCTCCCAGGGGAGAGTCTGAAATTTCCTACCAGAACAGGACATGGAGTTTAGCATAAACAAAGAGTAAAAATTAGCAGGAAAGCCAGGTATGAACAAAGAGAAAGTTCCATTTCACCTTTTTTCCTAAGGTTTCTGCACAGAATTTGTAACAGCTCTCTCTACATCCTGTTACATCCTTACCTCATCTGTATTCAGACACAACGTCAATTAGAAATACATTTAATTACATAAACAGATACCATCTGGGGTTTTTTGCTCCTGTACCTTGGACATACTTCAGTAATAAGGGGACCTCCAAATTTGTCATTTAGACACAAAAAACTCAGAAATTACTAGAGAAAAAAGAAAACCATTTTTCCTCAGCTCCCTAGACTTACATAGCAAAGCATTTCATCCTAAGATGTCCAGCTCCTTTTCCAGCAGGTTTTGCCAGTTCACATCTCACTGACGGAGGTAACACAGTAAAAGGGATGTAACCCAGCATGAATGATCACAAAGCACACCAGTTAGAAAGGCAGGCAAGGAGCACTTACTGCCAGGGGTAATAAATACATAAAATGTGTTACAGGACTCGCAGGGATGCAGCCAGGAGTGAGATGAGACAAAGCCTTTTCAGCAAAGAACCTTCATCATTTCCTTTCAGACAAGTTTCGCTGCAGATTTCACAGTGGAAGTAATTTTACTCCAGCATCTAGTATTTTCTGGTGACTTTAAAGCTACGCAATATTTTCTAACTCTTAACATCAGTATTATTCCTACATCTAAGGCACAGTAAAAGTAAACTCAGTCATGACCAACTTAAAAGAATCACACACATCCCCTCTAAAAGGACAGTCTGTATGTCTGCTTTACAGAGAATTCAGACACAGGACAGCTTTTCACTAGCTTGTCTATCATGAGCTCACATTGATTTACACCATTAGTATAAACAGATTGCTGGAAATGCTTGAACCTGATTGACCTGTGCACAAGATTGCATCTTTACCTAAGAAATTTTTCAAGACCTGATTGCAATGTATGAAAAGCCCACTCTTAGGGGAACTAATATGATACATGATGAAATTCCCCCAAAAGAGAAAAAAACAGCAAGGAGCACAGACCAACAAAAATGCCTCCACAAAAAAAGCCTTGACCATGATTCAGGTTCAGATGTTCATTTTTTTTCCCTTTAGTTTGTTACTCACGCATAAAAGCCTCACTTAACAAGCTTGAAAACAGCAGGGGAAAGAAAACCCAAAACAACCACAAAAAACCAAACCAAACTAACAAAACCTAAACAAACAAACAGAGTCACAACAACAAATCAGCCCACACAAACAAAACCAGAAATAGCTCTTGGAGGGCAGTCCTAAAATTTGAAATCTCACTGTGTAGTTTTGTTTTGACCAAAACTTTTAGATAATCAATTACAGAGATAGGAGAATAGGAATTAGCCTCCTCCATGTGCTTTAAATCCTAGTCTGGATTAATGTATGGAGCAAGGCAGTACCACAAAATACAGGGCCTATAAACAACCTACAGCTGAGCCACATAAATGCAGACTGCAGCAGCATTCCTCAGTAGTAACCAGCAATCTGATTTAATGGGCCATAAAGCAATCTTAAATGAAACAAAATGAAAGAGCAGTTAAATTCTTTTTAATATTTTTTTTCTTTTTTTTTTCCCCAAAGCCTTAAGACACTGACAATATTTACAGCCCACACACAGAAACACAGATGGGCAAAAATTAATCTGCCAAAATAACTTTCCCCAAAACTGTCATGGACTTGCCTGAGTGAAGGTTTCATTGTTATATGATTAATAATGCTATTGAGGAATACAGGGTCAAACACTTGCACAGTGGTAAAGATGTGGGTAAAATTACCTCTTCAGAGTAGGGAAGCTGATCACTCATTTTTACACAAATATGAAATCTATACATCATTGCATGTTGCTTTTCAGATCTTTTCACTGAAGCAGTGGACACATGAAGTACATAAAAAATCATCCTGAATAAAAGACTCTATAAGGTGCAAATGTCATTGAGTTTACCTAAACTACAACAGATTCTGTGTTAATTTCCACAGTAGGATGAAGGGAAATTGATTATATCCTTTTGTTGTGTTTAATAAACAGTTTTTAATGCTTCAAAAGTCAGTTATTTCCAGCAACTAAAATTAATTGTCAAGTACAGTGATTTTTCCCTCCTCATCAACACATTTACATTTGTCATGCCATAATAGATACTGCAAACTTTCAGAAGAAAGTCCAAGTTCCTTTTGTCATTTGTTCCTCTTCTGTGACTAACATTTAGTCTTATATCCATGTACAATTATGTTTGTGATAAGGTTGTCCTAGCAGGTTCCCCTTAAAGAGGAGCTTACAAAAGTTTGCTGCGAGCTGTTTCTGTGGGCTGTACATGAATAGCTCCCTCTTTTCTGAATGCCTTTCGTACTCTCCTCTAGAACTGTCCAGCAACCTGCTCTATAAACCCTTTCTCAAATGAGGCTGCACTTATGAAAACACAAGGCAAAGTCCTCACCACATGAACTTCAAGCCATTCTCTTCAGCCCCCTCAAAAAATCTATAATTACCAGAGACAACCTTTTAAGCTGTATGACATTCAAGGTCTCAATCCCTGGGGGAGAAGTAAAATGCAAGAGCTTTTTTATTGCCCATCTCAAGGGATGCAGCAATTAATTTTTTTCTCAGTATACTAATGTACTTCATGGATGCTGTTATTGTTATGGTGATAAAGGATGACTTTAAAGTGAAAATGAAGACAGCATGACTAGAAACTTGAGAGGAAGATTTCTCTGCCTGGGTCAGAGAGAGCAAGTGAAATACAGAATTAAGTAGAGAGTGTTGTTATAGACCAGAGATCTTTTCTTTCCCTCCTTTTTTTCTTAGAAAAATAATAATGCCTTGAAATAAACTGCCAGAGTTCAAACAAAACTCTAGTGCCAGCTTCAACTGTTCAGTGATTTAGGATGCCAAAGTAACCTTGAAATACTTGCTACTACTTAGTTTCCCTTTCCCTACTTGTTTTTTTTACTCAAGAAAGTGATTTGAGGGAGGAAAAACACGAAAGAAGAGGAAGGAAGATTTAATGTCAAATTTTGATCAAGAGACTACCTCTGCAGTGCAAATGAAGCAACAATATAAGGAACAGAGGAGGAACAAAATAACTATGATCTTAATTCTAAATAATGTGCCCAATGTCTTTATTAAATTTTAAAATATGACTTGACTTAGGCTCTGTCAGTAAAATTCACCTCTCTCAATGATTTCCTGGCTTTTGGAGCTATGAAGATTTACACACGTTTACATGGGGGGAAGCAAGTCTCTCCTTTATCTTTAGGGACTCTTACTCTGGAGTCCCTGGACAGAGATTCTGCACAAATGTAGAGATCCCTCATGATGAATTTAGGGGAGACTGAGCTGATACCAGTAAACAACAATTTATAGTTTTTCTCCTACCTTCTTTAAGACAATAGACACTGTCACATGAAAATAAAACAAATACAAAGCTACTCCAAAATGGGCCAGGCAACTTTGCAATGCTCTGAGTTGGTGTAACCACAGAGAGTACTCCCAGCAAAGAAGCCTCATAACCCAGAGACAAAAAATGAGGCTGCAAACAGAATCCATTCCCCCAGGACACAAATAAGACATATAAATACAAGTGTAAATACATGTCTTGGTTTAAATAGCTGGCAACAAACACGGGTTTCATCTATTCTGAAATTTCCCTGAGCTATCTTTATCCTTGTGTGTTTAAAACCCATTTTTAGAACCCTAGCCCAATTTCAGGCATCCAGTGGTACGTCATAAAGTCACAGTATTACAGATTACAGCCCATTTCAGCAGTAGGTTTTATACCATATGGGTACCTCTGTAAATAAAGGTAGTTAATTATTAAAATCCCACTTTTTATAATACTCAGACCATTACAGTCAGAGCAGTCCAACAACCTGAGCAAACAAGGTGCTGCCAGGGACAGGACCAGAATAATACAAGCAGCCTGTTCACTGGTGTTTGCGCCAAGCCATAAACAGTGGGAATAGGAGTGGATTCTGCCTCCTGCAAAAAGCACAGGGCTTGAATAACCTCAGCTGATGACTTAAAATGACCTGGCTGAAAGGCTTAGCTCTGTGGTCACACTGACCTAATCCTTGGGGTTTTTCAAACAAAGACTTCTCTTCAAATGGAGGATTTTTGGAGGGGTGTTGCTTCTTCAAAACACAAAGAAAAAGAATAAGCTAAGGCTGTAAAGCAGAATTTAGGAAGAACTAGATTAAAAGGATTGCACTGTCTCTAATCCCCCCTGTGCTGGTGGGTGTTCAGCTCCCAAGGGCTGGTATAAATTGAGTGTTGTATCGCTTCTCTGCCTCACAGTGGGAGCACAATACTACAGCACCTATTCCAGAGCCTCAATCCTGACTGGGACCACAGCAGAAGCAGATGCTTAAGGAACATCTTTCACTGCTGTATTTTACCCATTTTCATCAGTGTTCTGCATTTGTTTCATTTCCTTACATCTTATACAGTGAAAAATAGTAAATAATTATTCTCTTTATTCTCATTATTCACTCTCTGCAGGCAGCTCATAACACTGCATTATTAGCCCTCTGGTAATTTTTTTTCCCCAAGCTGGAAATCCTGCAAATGTTTAACCTCGTTTAGCAGTGGAGCAATTCCACTTGTTCTCCTGCCTTATTGCTTTTTCTGTACTTTACAGCTCTACACTACATGTCAATTTTTCAACATTTTGAACTGGTGAAGTAAGCAGACATTCACAGACATATGCAATAACATGACAACTGTTTTCTGTTTTCTTCTTCATTACTTCCAAGTCATTTCTAACACCACATTAGCTTTGTTGGCTGCATTAGCAAGTAACATCAAAAAAAGATTGATTTTTATTAAATAGGTCCTCCAATTTTCTATCAAATGCCACTGCTGGCAGAATGCATTACTCTGCTTGTATTGCATCCTGAACCTGCCAGTATGCTGAGAGATTTGAATGACTGCATTCAGAAGAGAAGCCTATCTGTCCCTGCAAATTATTCACTCTGATATCCTCGGGATAATTACAGTATTAAACGTTAGAAATTAAATTGAGTGAGGCACTGGTTTGAGAGTTAACAGCACTCTGCAATGCCAAGTGCCAGTTCAGGTCAGGAAATTAAAAACAGTGCGATCAGCTGAAACAGAGCAAGTGGCATGAAGAAATTAAGTGTGCTCATAAGTGACTCCTCTGAGGTGCAGTCAGGTGCTGTTGACCGATTTCATCTAGTCAAAGCCTCATAAATTGAAAAGATATATGAGAATAGTATCTTTGGGAGCACAGGCCCCTCTGACATGAAAGCTGATACGATTCCTGTTTTGTTTTAATGGGCCCAAAAAGAAAAGTGTTGTCTGCTTCCTTTCCATCGCAGCCTGGGCTTTCCTGCTTATACACTTTTGGAGCTTGATAGCCCTGTCATTTCTGAGATCTGGACAGATCACAGCCTAAAGTGAGAAGGCAACAGGTAACTCTGGCAGTATCACCAATCTTTGCCCAGCTCTGGGTTACTGATGCTCTCAGTGTGTAACTACTTATCACACGGGCTGGTGAACATATAGTTATTGTAGAAAATATTCATTAAAAGCCCAAAATATAGGACAAATTTTGAACAGAAGGCATTCCCCAGAAGACAGTGGGCTGTGGAGGCAGCATGTTCTGGGTAAAGAACCACACTCTCACCCACTGTTCCTTCCAAACCATGTGCTACAAGTGCATGAGGAGGGGAACCATCTCCTGCCAGGAGCTTCACCTGCAAATCCAAGAGAAACTGGCACCATTCGCGGACATGCAAGCCTCAGTGGTGTTTTCTGGAGGGAACACACTGGGCAGGGAGCTGCTCCAGTGTCCAGGCACTGCATTTCTGAATGGCTCTCTGGGGTAGCCCTGACAGTGGAGCAGAGCTCCAGGGTGCAGCAGAGACAGGGCGAGGGCTAAGCCACCAGCAGCTGAGATCCTGCTGGAAACAGGGAAAGTGGGGAGAAAAATCAGCAGAAGTTACAAATAAGCACATGGACCGAAGAGAGATTTATTGTGCAGTTATGATACTTTATCATATAAACTTCTGAGGAAAAGAAATCTAACAGCTCCAAACGATTTTTGTAAAAACCTATTAAGTGAAAGTTATTTCTACTCTTTTTTATAACAATTTCTTTATGTCTGTATTAGCTGCTCAAAAAGCAGCTTGAGAAGCACAGCAGCAGTCTGCACATAGCAATAGCATCTCTGAACTAAAACACAAGTTCATAAATGGGGGAGTGTCTTGAAAACATTCAGATCATACAGACTGCAATCAGAAGGAACCACAACCAGTGGGACACTGAAGTGCAGACTATTCATTAAACTCCCTTTACAGAAAGGGAGGACAGAAACAGCATAAACATGCAATTCAGCAGTCCAGATTTTACTGCTGTGGACATGATTGCTGGAAAATACCTCTGTGACCCTTCTGAACAAGGATGGCAATGAACACTTGACAGAAACTTCAGCAGTATTTGAATGTCTGTGTGTGACTACACATGGAAGATAGAAATCAGCTCTTTTCTGTTTCTTCTCTGTGTTGCAGTTTACTCAAAGAGAGAGACTAAAACACTCTTCAGAGGAAAATGAAAATTTAAAATATTATGGACACATACCTTCTTTTTATAATCAAAAAAAGTATATATTGAAAATTTGGATTGCCTGGAATTATCTCCTTTCTGAAACTTAGTTACCACCTGCTACTCCATGCAGAGCTTTTCCTCTGGGACAACAGATGAAAACACACACTTGGTTTGTAAAAGTTATTAAATGGAGGTAATTAAACAAGCTAAACAGACATCTTGGAATATTAATGCCTTCCTGCATTAACACAGAGAAAAAAAAAAAAAAAAAGAGGATTTCAGCAGCCCTTGGGGCAGTTCTCTTTTTAAGAACTTAGCAATGGTGTAAGACTTTCTTGCCACACAAAAGTCTCGTGCACGCATGAAGAATCAACTTAGTCTAAAATAAGTACACTTATAACCCAAATTTAGTTAGAAATATCTAACTAAATAATGTTGGAGCATAGTCTTGAACAAGAAAAGCAACTTATGCTTACCAGGCTTTAGTTTTGAATAGTCATCTCCAATATCAAGTACAATAACAGCTTTAGAACTTAATGCAGGACCAGTATAAGATCTCAGTTGTCAATCACAAGCACACAGGTGCATTTAAAAGTGACAATCTATTGTGTAATGTGGACTTTTTAACAATCATTTTTCATTCACACTGTAATGATTTTCGTTTTAGCTGAAGGATACTTCACAGTCACCCAGTGCTGCTCTGGCACATTTAAAAGGCCTCATCATCGATTTCTTCAAATCAAATTGAGACAGAATATTATGAAAGATCAATTTCCTTTGCAAGCTACTACTGTACTTTTGAAATAAAAATATATAGCAATAAATGTTAGTGTCTATGTCTGGGTATAAAGGGAACAAATCCCCCAGGAGAGTGAGGGAAAGCTTCAAGTGGCAATTACAGGGTGAGAGAGTTACAGAAGTCTGTTCATAATTGTGTCCAAATATAGAAAAATGTGATTTTTACATAGTTTTACCCTTTTTTTTTTTTTTTTTTTTTTTTTTTTTTTTTTTTTTACATTTAGGATTGGAAGCAGATCTTTCTAAATGTTATTAATATAATTATATTTTAGAGCATGGAGTTTTCAGTTCCCCCCGAAGTCATGATGCAGCCTATCATCACACTCTGTAGAGAGGGCATTTTTGGATTATGAATGTTTCACATACGTCACAAAGTTAATTTAGTGGGATAAACTTTCTAACTTTAATTTTCAGTCTTAAAATTGCAGTAAACCTTAATAAGCTCTGCCTCTAGAAGTTAAAGAAGAAAGAAAGTTTAAGAAGAAAAGAGATTATTAGTACAAACATTTTTTAAAAGTCTGTTCTCCCTTTATATTTTACCATTTTGCAATGAGGATGAAAAAAGAAAAGCCTACACAGCATCAGCACCTTTTCACTATTTCACCTTCCACTGAAAGGCCCTTCTTTACTTAAAGCATAAATCTCTGTCTACAGACAATTTCTGAATGGTTTTACACAGTCAAATAAAAACACTGATTCAAGTGAAATATGCCTAATTTATTCTCATTTCTGACTTTACTAGGAGTGAATGAAAAAGAGCAGCAAAGCTTTGTAAGAGCTGATAAAAGCTTTCATAGATTGACAGTAGCAAAACACTGAATTTTCCTACTGAAAAGGTTTGTGTAATCTAGCAGACAAAATTCAGCATCATTGCAACAGTCAGCATGCTCAGACAGGGAGCATCAGCAAAATTAATGACAAGCAGGTCACACTTTACCCCAAGAAAACAACAGCTGCTGAAACTCCTCAGCAAGGGTGCACTGGCAACTCTGTTATTCAGACTTTATAAATAAACTCTGGGTTTCTTTCTCAAAAATATGTTCCAGTTTATCCCCTGGACTGGTTGAAGGTGAAGTCTATGACTTATGTTGCCTCATGGATTAGCCTAGATAACAATGACTGTCTCTATAGGCCTTGAACACCAAAACATCTTATTGTTACTAATGATAATAATGTGTGCTCAAAATTCAAGGACAGGGAAGAAAATGCCCTAGTTTTCAGCTGGGCTGCAGCCACACTAGTGTTTATGAAGTCAATAAAACATGGGTGGACACACCCTACTGACAGGCTTTTAAATATTTTTATATCAACACCATGTGTGCAAATCAATGAGGAAAAAATCCAAGTCCATGGTTAGCAGCTTTTCTGCACAGCTGGTCCTTAAGGCACAAGATGCAGTAGGACTGGAGTGCTGATCTCCATTAGATTCTGATAGATTTTAAATGATACTTTTAGTTATTCAAAGCATGTTGTGATCCTGACATGTTTGAGAATACTTAGAAGCACGGGTGAGAATTAGAACTGACAAGCCATGCAAAGAATCTAAGTGGACTGTCATTTTTATTTATAGTGCCACTCTTATGTTACCAACATCATGATTAGGAAGAGTGCACGTCACCACATCTTTTGTGCGTTAAACAAGTTGTACTGAATCACTGAATGAGCTGAAGTGATTGCTCCAAACCCTTTAGGAAGGATGGAGTAATCCCAGCAGAGGTAACAAGGCACTCCTCTGGGTGCTAATAAAATATATTGGCATAAACACATTAAAAAGCTATCCAGAATCTCTGTCAATGACTTACAGAAATGTGTTACTATAGAGTGAACTAATACTACTATGAAAAAAACCCACATCTTATTACATATATAGTAATAATGCCTTAATGGTTCACATTCACCCAAAACCTCAACTAAAACTAGCAAATATTAACCTTGTTTCACATCATCATCTAGTTCACAGTCCAAAGGCTTGAGCCACTAACACATCCATAGGTTTAAGTCTCAAAATAAGTCAAGAGTAGGTCTTGAATGTGTTGAATCCCCACTCCACACAAGAAGGCAAAAACTCTCATTCCTCCAATGAAGACGCTGGGGCACCTTTAGCACCTTCAGTAACAGACACTTCATGTAACATCTTCAGGTGAATTAAAGGACATAAGGCAAGGAAATGCAATTAGTGCAGTAGTCCTAGATCTGAGCTTTAGTGTACTTTGCATGAGCATTTTGGAAAAGTTTCAGACTTTTTTCAAAAGAAGTTTGGAAGAAGATCCTAACCATGCAGAAGATAAGTTGAGATTTTAGTTGCTTCAGGCACATAGATCAAATCTTTGACACTGCCAAGCTTTCACTGCTCTGATTCACAGCCTTCCAAATCTACACACCCTGTTTCTGCTGGGTTTGTGTGGCATCCTCTCCTAAACTCCTGCATTGTTCCAACCCCAGTACGTGTCTCCTGCTGAGAGCTCCTCTCTCTGCCCATGCATTTCTCACCAGAACACCCTCACCTGCCTCCCCAGCTCACTTGTGGCAACTGCTAATTCATTCTGGGCTCCTCTCACCTGCAGCACTCCCAGCTGGTTCTGTCAGAGCCTATCTGGGACAGCACAGGCTGGGACACAAACCAGGCACTGAGAGAGGAGGTCCAGAGGCAATCTGGCTCCAGCAGGAGCCCTTTCAACTCCTCCTGACTCATGGTGCAGACAGCACCAGCGAGAGATGAGGTGGCCTGTGTGCCCTGAGGAGATGAGCTGAGGCTGGTTTGTCACAACTGCGCACCCAGCTGCGAGAATTTGAGTTCCTGCAGGGGAGGGAGGGGAGCTATTTCTGTACCATGCCATGGCAATCACTACTGATGCATGCAGCACACTGTCCAAGGAGACAGGAAATTTACCTAAAACTAGGTTCTGAATTACGGGTGGTTATTCACATTAAATCCTACCCTCTGTGCCCAGCATGTGACATTTTCCCTAGTGCAAAGGGAAGGTGAAGCTGGGGGGCATGGGGATGCAGGAGAGGTGCCCTCCCAGGCTGGGTGTGCTCCCACCCAGGCACACACGGGGGGCTCCTGCAGTTCCTCTGTGGGTTTGGCCTGAGTCAGGGGCACAGATCCAAGGCATAGGGTCAGTTTGATGCCTTGAGTTTTAGCTTTCATGTTTTCAGACTCTGTGCTGCCTAGGGCTGCAGTTCTGAGCCTCACATTCAGTGTCAGTCGGCTCTCTTCACAGAGCAGGGACACAAAACAAATCCTTTTCCTGCTGCCAAGGACAACTTTCAGGCCCAAAAGCACAAACAAGGGTGGCTGAAGGGAAGGACAAGAAGGATGAGACCTCACAACCTGGAGCCGTAACTGGACAATTAAACCCCAATATGCAAATGGACTAAAGCTTATTAAAGTGTGAGACCTTGTGACTGGCTGCCCATTTTGTGACCATTCTGGATCCACCTTGAGTGTAGCCCTGGTCAGGCCCTGTCCTGCCCAAGGTGGATCCTAAAGGCCTTTCAATAAATACCTACTTCATTCTCCAGCTCTGTGCAGTCTCTGTTCCAGGCCAGCCTTCCCAAGGCACCAGTCAGGTGCCTACGTGCACACAGAGGGAGCCCATTCCAGAAAACAGGAACAGAGCTCCAAGAGTGGGCAAGCGTGGTGACAGCAGGCAGTGCTGACCAGCAGCCTGCTCACTCTTAACCAGCCCTTTTTATCTCCCTGCTCTCCCTTTTTCCCATGCTCATTCTTTCCCCATTCATTTGTGTTTTCCTCTCTTCTTCCCCCGGAGGTAAAACCCACCCCTGCATACTTTTCCCATTGGTTCCAGTTTTGCTACACCTACACCCACGTTTGTTGTCCCCACCCCATTATCTAGGTCATCCAAGCTTTCTACCACACAAGGTTACCCAGGTTCTGTTGGTTTTGGAAGATTTCACTGCCCCAGCAGCTCCCTCCAATTATCTGTGAATTTCCCTGTCTCTCACCTAACTCCCCGTTATCCACCTGTGAAATCCAGCTAAGCTCCAGGCACTGCCTGTACCCAGAGCTGGTATTTCTGATCCCATTGCCGAGGTCATCTCAATATTATACAGTATGATTGTTAGGGCTGTCTGGGCTTTGAGAGATCCTCTCCCCTGAAAGGCCCCCTGCAGTTATTGGCATTTCTCAGTATAATTTGTGCAGTCTGACACACCCACTGCAGCACACACCTTCCCTCCACTCATTTCTGCCGTCACCCCTTCTCACACCTTTAGTTTCCCTTTCTGCTAAATCTCTCCTTCCAACTGCTTATCCCACTCACCCTTCCGTTCTCTTTTCAAGTCTGAAGATGGGTACTCAGGAAAAGTGAGATGATTCATGGACTGTAAGCAGACCTGACTATCCCTTGGATAGGGTTGGAAATACGGGGCTTTTACATGTATTTATCCTCCAGCAACAGAAAAAGAAGCCTTATAATTTGTGCTGTTAGTTTTCCCTCTTCAAATCCAGGAAAAACTGTCTTGATGTAGTCACCCTCCTTTCTTTCCCCCGTCAGGTTTTTGCCTCTGGTGACAGGAAAACAGTCATCCATAAGAACTCTCTCCAGCAGATGTCAGTTCCTACTTCTGATAATGAGACTTTTGCAATGAAAACAAGCAGAGACAAGGGGATGATGAAGCAGGACTCTGCAGCATCAGGAAGATGAAAAGTTTCTCTTCCCATTTACTGGTGGTGCAACAGCTGAGCTCCCATTAGTTTAACTCAGGCACTCGGGATTCATGGCTTTGCTCCATTAATCACTTCATCTCCCACTGGGAAAGCAGAAAGGCACACAGGAGCTGCTTTTTGTGATCGTGACAAGATTCCCCCGTGGAATGAATTGCATAGAAAAGGGTGAATAAAGCAGAATTTTAAACCGATATTGGCAAAGATTCATTAATATTGATACAAATGACTACACTTTGATGTTTTGGGGCACTTGCATGTGGCTAACACAAGTACACAGGGCAGAGCCAGTTGCAAGAGGTGTCAAATAAACCTCCATCACCCATTGCTCTGATCCCCCCAGATCACACACCAGCTGAGTCAGTCCTGTTTCCCAGCTCTCAAATCTCCAGTTGTGGTCCATTTACTCAAGGTACACAGAGCAAATTCCTTCAACTTGTTTGAAATATGCACAGCTCCGCAAACAAAGACACAGCAACTCAATACCAGTGGAAAAGGTATAGATCAGTGGAGCAAGAAAGAAACTTTGAATTCCTGAAGAGGGAATTGGGGGAAATGGTCAAATAAATCACACCCTACTGTGATTGTTATGTTTAAGTTCACAGGAGTTGAAGGTGATTCAATTTTGTAGGCCAGGACTTTGCAGAGAGATATAATTTTGGTCACATTAAGACTCCAAAAGCTGCTTTCCAAAAAACATTTGACTTCTGATAATCAAGGTTCCTACCTCCAGATTAGGCATCTAAAATTACTTTTTCAAAACCACAGCATTCATTATTAAGGCACAGACTATTAGTGATCAATTCACTATGTCAACTCAAATTCTAAATATTCATTTATTCAAATTATTTCTTCAGATTCAAAACTGACACTTAAGCTCTCAGTATTTGCATATACCCGTAAGAAATTTCTCTCTAATTATTTTAAAAATAACCATAGTAACCAAGTGTAATCATAAAACTCATATTTCAGGGCTGGCCCACAGCGAGGACTCACTATTGTAAACACTGCAAGAGATTTGACCATGACAGCAAAGAGCATGGAGCCTGAGCAGCCAAAACAGATAAAATACAGAGGAAAGAATATAAACACAAAGCAGACCGATCAAGGAGCTATTCTTGTTTTTTTGGAAGAAAACAAATAGGTTAGTAAGCTAGGAATAAGCCAAACAAAGAGATGTGGGAGGGAAAAGGGGATACTGATGTTAAAGCAAGTGAGAGAAAGTAAAGGAGGCAAGTGGGAGAAAAACAGTTATGGAAGGCAATTATAGGCTGGGAAAGTAGGAGAGAGAAGGGGTTAGATAATGTGATCAATTGCCACAGAGCAGAGGAATCCAGACAGAGCCCAGGAGGGGCACTCCAACTCCAAAGGCTCCTAGCTTGCCTGCTTTCACATAATCCTCTCGTGTGATGCAAAAGTTCACGAGTGAGCAACAATCTAACTCCCATGGAACACCTTCACCTCAGCTCAGAATCTGTTTTTCAAGTCAATTTTTAGCACTGTAAAGTCCAAAACTAAATTCATCTCAAGCCAACCCCTCCATAGTGCTCAGTTCAAGTCTTGGTTTTACAGGGGTGTCCAACGTGAATACTTTTCATATGTTAAATGGTGGCAGGTTCTTGTAATTATTAACTTTGCGACACAGTACTTGAAAAATAAAAAAAAAAATCACTAAACATCATTTATGGTCGTGTAAAGCACGCCTAGATCACCAAACTGTTGTTTTCAAGTCGGATTGTCTTTTAATTCCTTTTCAAATTTCCCTAGTGCTTTCCCCAAGCAAGCCTCTGCATGTTCTACCTTGCTCTGTGTTTGTTGTACTACAACTGAATTCAGTTCATCTTTGTGTTTCACATCTGTGAGCACTTTCTGCTCTCTGTACAACCCCTGTGACTGGTTTTCTGCAGCTCACAAGGCTGCATTCCTTTGCTGACCAGGATCTGGCCATGGGTTATCCTGTTTTAGCTCTGGTGTTCTCATGTAGATGTACTTGTGAGGTTTCTGCCCATAAATAGTTCACTCTCCCCCGAACAACTGCTTGTGATTACATTAGTTTAAAGAAGATTCATAATGTTTAGTGTTATGCTACACATCTTTACAAAGCAAAGGGCAAACCTGGGTAAGTCTTTATCCTTTTGTCATGATATAATAATCTAGCAGCAATTGGATAATTGTGGTTATATCTAAACAGGATTTAAAAAAAATCTCCAGGCTGGCCAAGACCAGTCCAGACAGAGTCTGGCAGATGCCAGGACTACCCTGATAGTTTAGAACAATCCTGTGGCCAGTTCTGTGCCACAGCAGCTCCACATTCCCTGGAATCCACATTTCCAGGTGGATTTCCAAACACAGCTCTTGGTGGAAAGACCAGCACAGCTCTGTATCCCTGGGCAAAGCTGGGGCTGCTGTTCCCTCTTATCTCGTGTGGGTTTGTAATTAATAACAAAACTCTGCTCTCTGCAGTAAACTTCTATCTGCAATTCCTATTGTTTCACAGTTTAATATTATGAGTTTGGGTAAGATTTCAGCTGTTGTTTCTGTTCCATGTACCAGGCTTACTCTAAAGCGCATCTGTATATCTGGCTTAATTCAATCCTTTTTCCCATTCATATCCATCTTTCCTTTCTTTTTATTAATCCATGAGGAGACAAATTAAATTTGTATGGCTTATGTTCCAAGCCCCTATGGCAGGGGGTTGGAGCTATATCATCTGCAAGGTATCTTCCAACCCACACCATTCTATGATTCCCAGAAATACAGATTAATAAAATCTGAGGCAGTCTCTCAGCTTTCAAGGACAAAAAGAACTTATACTTTTATTAATGGAAGGTTAAACTCCAAAAATAGAGTTGATACAGAAATCCTGAGTAAAGAAGTAAATATTCCAGCATATGCTCTGTAACTTTCAACAACAAAAGTGTTTGTCACCTCCACATAGCTCAAATAGGAGTCAGACTAACAAAGAATTATCTGAAAACTGGGATTGAGTAAACTTGTCTGGATTTTTCTGCCTCTGTAGCCCCACAAATTATGTTTCAGTCTTACCTGCAAGAGTACCCACACAGCTACAGTGATTAAAAATACTCATGAATGGGCCCTGGGAATTTGAGAGTTCTTAAAACACAAAGAAGCTTGTATCAAAACCCTTAGAAATAACTTTCTAGGAATCACAAGTCTGTAGGGCAGGGAACAGACATGGGAAAAAAAGCAGGAAGGGATTCCATGAATTTGTTTTTCTCTAGAACTCAGGCCATAACCTTGACCATTGAGTAGCCTGTGTCATACCAGAGCATTTCCTGCTGAAATCCCTTCAAAGATTTTGAGTTTCTCATGCTCCCTCCAGTGCCCTCAGAGCAGTTTTGTCCTTTCCTTAATGAATGTTTTAACTTGGAGATTTCCCTCCAGTTCTTTAACAGAACAGTACAATCATTGCTCTTTTTTCCCTAAAAAAATGCCTTATGGGGACTACCTTAGAGTATTTTCCTTTTAACAAAGGCTTATGAATAATTTTCTGTAGCCCCTTTCTAAATCTTGGGGTGAAGAGGCTATAGCAAGTAAGAAGTTTGGAAGAATTGTAACCTTGTAATTGTTTTATTAAACATAAAAAGTTGTGGTAAAGCTTAGGCAATTTTATATTCTGGGAACTGATAAAGGGCAAATTCATTTCAGAAGATGGAGGTAGAAGCAGGAGCTGTTCAACAGCAAGATATAAGAGTTGTTTGAAGAGTGTCCTTTACCTATCATCCAGGATGATAAGGATTCATCATTAAAATTTTGCACTTTTGTTGGAGTGGTTGGGGGAAAACCAGTCTTAAATGAGCCAAAGCTAAAGATGGAAGAAGGAGTGAACTCAAGGGAAAAAAACAAAAAACAAAAACCACACCACCAAAAAAACCCCACCCAAAAAACCTGTTTCTGTTTGTTTTGACTATAGTGCATTTCTTTCAAATCAAAATTCTTCCATCTAAACCTCAAAAAAGCTGGTTTCTCAAAGTTACTGAAATTCCCTTCCTGATTTCTGAAGGACGCTCAGACTAAACCAAAGCATTCCTAGGGAATGTTACAATTCCAAGGATGTAGTGTTTTCCAGCAGACAGACAATTTTTCCAGAAACTGTAAGCATTTTAAATATCAATACCAGTGTTGATTACTTCAGATTAACATTTCAGTCAACACTTCTGAGTATTGTATGAATTAATTTTCCTGCTATTCCCATAGCTTTGAGGATTTGAACTTAAAAATTAAATTCTGCTTATATTAAAAAGTGTTTCAGAATTCCATTTAAAAGTCTTGAAGGAGAAGGCAGACAAAGAAACTTCCCTGCTAAGTTTATTGCCCATTTAAAACCTTGTGGGTTGTTGTTTTTTATTTCTTAGGGCTGGAAAATGGAAATGGCAACTCACTGGAAGGCCCAGCAGACAAGCATTGGCTGTATGTACACTGGTATAGAGATGTAATAGTAAAGGTTTTACACAGAACCCCTAAAAATAACCAGGAAAATCTCTCCAGCTCCAGTAAGCTTTGTGCCTGTGCCTGACTTTATTAAGATAACAGTTTTGCCTTCTTTCTTCTCAGGTTTGGGGTTTTTTTAATGTACTGCCTTTTTCTTTATGTTTTAGAGAATATTTTCATGTTTGCTCTTATCTGAATACTGGGAGTTTTATTATGCCTTAAAGGAGTAGAAATAAAGCTATTAAAAGAACATGTATACTTTTCTTCCTAAATCTCAAGGTGAAATTTATTTTCAAACTAGGTTGGGCCTTCATTTCTACCATTGTTTAAATATGCCAATTTTATGCAGATCAAAAGTACAGCACTTTGAGTTCAAAATAAGAAAAAATATATTTATAGGTGACTGAAAAGTGGTGCACCCAGTTTTCACTCCATAGGAAGAGTATGGGAAAAGCCACAGCTCCAATATACTTGGCAAGAGACAAGGGAAGGGACTGCAGAATAGAAACTCGATGAGAAAATGAGGCTCTTTTTTTTTTCCCCCCCTCTCTGGAGATTACCTGAGAAGTTCAGCTGATGAAAACAAACCATTCAAACACCATATTTTCCACTGTTCTGAAACAGTCATGCTTCTCTGACAAGCAAGAAAAAATTGCTTAACTTCCACAGAAGTTTAGTGGCATTCAATATGGGTGTAGACAATAAAGGTGTGACAAGACACTGTATTATGTGGAATATAAACTGACCTCATTTTGCACAGACAGAGCAGCCAGAGGCACCTTTGGCTGGCAGAGCTGTTCACCCTGCAGGCTGGGATGTCCCAGCTGGACACTGCAGAGTCTGCTGAGCCAGGCTGAGCAAGGACAGATCCAGACAGTGCTGGGCCTTGCCTCTCCTTCCTGACTTCTGCCTGTCACTGCAAGGGATTAACAGCACATTCTCCAAACAGACAATGGATTTTTTCCAACCTTAATGCCACCTGACACATGGATCAGCAGTGTCCAGTGTGCACAGCCAGGACGGGAATGGTGCCCTGGGCTGCCCTCGGGAGTTGCTTTGTCAGGCTCCTGCTGCTGTCCCAGAAGCCCCACATCTCCAAACCAATGTTTAGTGAGTACCTGTTCAGTTTGTCTGATTAGAGACCTTGAAATCTTCAGAATTATCTCATTAGATTGCTCAACAAACACGGCAAGTAGCATTGCTTACTCATTATCAGTAATTTAGTACAAATTCTAGGTCCCTTGTGAAATTACTTCTGTATTTTCTCTTGCTTCTCTCTTTTTTACTCCACAGATTTCTTCTCTGTCCCTTTTCTTTAATTCCTGGTGTTTTGTTTGTGCTTTATCATTTCACACCAAAATTTAATGCCCTTACAAGTCACCTGTTAGGAATACTCTTGCATACTTTTTCAGACACAGAAAAGCAGAGGTACAAGAGCTGTCAAAGAGCAATTTTTATTTGCCATCATATCTATGTGAAGTAGAAGCATTTGTCCTAATTGAAATAATCAAATTATAAGTGCCCTATAAAATGGTTCATTCTTCTGTCTCCTAAACAGAATTCTTCCATGAGCCTGCCTGTGAGCTGAATCTTTCAGAAGCCAGCCATCACCTCAACATGAATTCATTTATGTAAAAGAGTATGTATTAATGCAAGGCACACAATGTCTATGCTGGGGAAAGAGAGTGGTCAGATGAAGGTGAAGACTCGATATTTAAAGGCTGTTGAAGCTGGAAAAGAGGGAAAATGTCCTTACAGTACAGAAACAGCTCACAATACTTCTGGGTATTGGCGAGTTCTGCTGAGACTTCTAAAGCTAAGATGTAAATTGGGACACAGACTGAACCTCAAAGTCCCACGTTTGGTGGGTTTGTGTGTCTAGATTTTTGTTTGTTTTTAATGTAGTCAGACCACAGGGACAGCAAAGCTTTGCCATCCTTTAAATCCTCAGAGAAATGCACACGAGATAAACAGCTGTCATTTAAAAGGTGTTGCTGTGTGTGCCTTCTGTGCCCTTCCCCTGAGAATCCAGAGGAAAAGCACTGCAGTCCTGGACTGACAACCCAGGGGATCAGCAATGAAGCTTTCCCAGGCAAGGAAACCCTGTGCAGGCACAGCAGGACACAGCCCCCTCTCACAGCCCTTCTTCAATCTGAGACCAGCCTGACATCTCAGTTGAGCTGTTTCCAGCTATCAGGATAGCAAAATATTTATAAAGTTAATTTTGGGCTCTCATGGTAGGATAGCACACAGAGTCTGACACCTCTTGAGAAAACTGAGTCACATCAAATCACTGTCTCTGGCAGAAATTCCATCTGAAACATATGCTGCTACCATAAAGAGCTGCTTTTATTTCAGGAAGAGACGAATCCGAAGCGGTCTGCATTGCACACAGGACTACCAATACTGCCACATGCACACTCCATAGGACTGGTCTGAAAGCTGCCTCTAACTTGTGCAGGAAAACCTGCTCTGGATCTCCTAGAGGAGGTACAATAGCACCAGCTGCTGCCAGCTCAGCCCGAGACTCCTGGATCTTATTGCTCTAAACAGGAACAACAAAAACAAAGCCCAGCACACAAGTTCATTTACCTCACAGATCAGTGGCAGCCCATCTCTGGCCTTAGCTGCCAAGGAAGCTCTTCCATCTCTGCTCAGCTGAAACTCCCCAGATCTGAGGAGGGAGGACCCACAGCAGAAAACATCTGCTGATAAAAAACAATAACCACACCTCTCCCCCAGAAAAGCCAGCCGAGAAGCAGCTCCTCCTCACAATCAGATTGTACTAAAGAGCTCCTGTGTCATTCTCATGCTTTGAAATGGCCTCTACAGGTGTTCTCTATCTCCACGTTTCTGTCTGTCCATCCCGCCCCCTTTGCCTTTCTCAAGAGTCACAGCAAAGCAGAGTTTTTTTAAAAAAAAAGAGTTTAAAAAAAAAACCCCAAAGGCAGCTCCAGGCTCTAAGGAAAGGACCATGTGAGCCCAGAGATTTTAGAAGCCACATTTAGCAAACGTGTTCAAGCTCTTGGCTTGAGCTCCTTTTCTAAACTCTCTGGTCTAACAGAGTATTTGGGAAAGGAGGAAACTTTTTAAAGAGGAGAAAGGATTACACTTCTGTGCTCTATTC
This sequence comes from Prinia subflava, assembly GCF_021018805.1. Lineage (NCBI taxonomy): Eukaryota > Metazoa > Chordata > Aves > Passeriformes > Cisticolidae > Prinia > Prinia subflava. The sequence goes on from NC_086256.1 coordinate 23,162,044, forward strand.
TTATCCAAAGAAATCTTCTTTCACTCAGAAGTAGAACACAGCAGATTGGGTGGGCAGATCCTTTAATAACGTAAAAATAATGGAGAGATTACAAAGTAACAAACACCTGTAAAGAACCCTGGTGCTCAAACCTTATGGCTAATAATAGTCAACACTGGTAAGAGTTTAAGTGCCATTCATAATTTCTGGCTGCCTCTGAAGTGTAGCAGACATGAGGACCTCACCACTTGACCTCTAGTCAGAGGGAATTAGCCATTTTCTAAGCATGATTGTCCTCTAATCTGTGCTATAATTTGATAATTGTTTTGGTTATTATTTGATTATTAGCTTACCTGCATTCTGATAATGACAGAATTCCAGAACTCTCTTGACTGCTGCTTTTGAACAATCACAAACATGTAACAAAAAACTTGTACAGAGGTCAGGGAGGAGATTTTAAAATATGATACACAAAGACATCAGACTGCTAATAAATGTAAATATATTGATGACATCTGTAAATACTGCTTGAAAGACAACACACCTGCTGTTCACCTCTAACACAGCTACTCCAAGAACTAAGCAAATCATGGTAAGGCAGCAGCTCTAACCCAAAATCCAATGCCCAGAATCAAACCCAGTGTCCCAAGATAAAATGTTCTTTAGCTGATACTGTGCACTGGAAAGCCAGATAAGGGCCCTTCCATTTGCAATGTGCCACCTTCCCACACAGGAATTTGTTCCATCTTAATCCACTGCATTTCCCTATAAAGAGTGGCTTAAGCAAGTGAGCAAACTCTGGCCCTGGTTCAACATCTTTCAGGGGCAAGACATTTTCAGCAATTGCTATTTTTGACATGTGTGAACCTGCTCTACTAAATTCCCTTTTAGCATTGTCCAAATAAACCTGCTCTGTATATAAATGGTTCATATGTTCTGCTTTTTTCCTTTTTTGAGCTACTTTGGATAGCAAATGACATTCTTGTGACAGTTACAGCAGATTGTATTTTCTGGTACAGTAAAGCAAACTCTCAATTTTTTTCTGTACAGTAAAGCAAAGTATTTTAAATATCACTGCATTTTAAGGCTAGAAGAGACTGAGATGCTCACCCAGTTTCCCACAGAATAAATCAGAGAACTTCATTCTGTGATTCCTATATCTAACTCATCTCTAAAACTCTTTATTCCATTTACATCTTGAAGAATCTCAGTATTTAACAAGCAACAGTCTTTTGACTTCAAGAAATAAATCACACATCAGTTTATACTGTGGATCACTGCAAGCAGGCATCCAGCACCCTCATAATTATCAGACAGAGCATGTTACTGCAATTCATTAAAACTAGAGTTCTACCAGCATTGAAACAGTCCTTGGTGCCTTAACAGTGGCAAAAAGCCTCATGAAAGTGTTGAGTGTACTTTGAATGGCTCCTTTGATGTTAGGAATGGGGATGCTTCCCATTGAATTCCCTCCCTAGACAGCCCTGGTAGAGGGATTTACTGTTAACCTTCTCAGGAACTGTGAAACAACGGGATGAAAAACCAGCTCCCTGAAATTGGTAAACTGATCAGTAACAGAGCTCGGCTACATTTCACTCAGCATATAAGGGAGAAATCAGAGCTTGCTAAACTTGATTAATCCAAAACATTCAATACCCAGTTCCAGTAATGAGAAACGCTGAAAACCTGGTTTCACTTGGTGAGGTAAATGCATCTCAGAGGTCTTTTTGCTGTTAGTGAAAAGAACCTTTACTGATGAGGAGCAATAACACTGAGAAGAAGATTGATTCTGTGAGAAAAACCACAGTGAGACCAGAGCAGTGAAACTTCAAAAACCTCTGAGATTTGGCAGGACAAAAAGAGAACTCTGAAGGTTCCTAAGACACATAAAACTGTCTGGATAACATAATTTTGCCTTGTATCTCACTGACCCTAACCATCAAAGCCACTTTTGGTCCTGTCTCAGTCAATATCTTCAGCTGGAGGGGAAGAAGGAACATACCCTAAATTAAAGTGTGAACATAACAGGCAATGGCTTCTGAATACCAGCCTTCAAGTTTCATTTAAAAAACCAGATTACCTTGTTAATCCATCAGACTCAAATAGAAGTCTCTCAGAATAACTTAAAACATTAAAAAACACCTTCTTAAATGGACATAATTAATTCACCAGTGGTCAGAGGATCCAGGAAGAAAATTGAGAGGCAAATTTTTCTATCTTGATAATAGCAGGGAAAAAACCATAGCTAACACTTGAAGAACGACAGGAATATATTTTTCCACAAAAAACCAAAACCAACCCAAAATCTCAAACAAAAATCTACTAAACAAAACAAACCATTGTTATGGGGCCAGGCTTGTGTTTTAGGTACATTACAAAAAGTAACTTTCTCCATCTAGGTCTGGAAAAGATAGCAAGCAACTCTTGTTCTTTGCTGCAGAAGCTGAGATAGTTGTGAATAAAGCCACGCTGCTAATTGGAAGGGAAAACAATCAGCAAATAAACTTGATTGTTAACATTTACATAGCAAAATCATCCTGGCCATTATTAGAAGATTACTCAGAACAATATTTAAATACCACCACCTCCTGCTGATTACAAACTGACTGATTAAACTGAGGACACAACTGAAACTCAGTGCTTTCCTCTGCCTCCCAGCGCCTTCTGCTCTGGGGGCAGGCACCTCACCCTCACAGCCACACAGGGAAAAATAACCTGGTTCTTTTTCAGAGATCTGGAGCTGCAGGGCCAGCAGGGCGTGAGGGGGATGAGCTGCAGCTCCTCAGGAGAGGCATCCCGAGGTGTTACAGCAGCCCTCTTGTTAGAGGGTAGAAATGAGCCGAGATAGAAACTTCTTGTTTACCACAGCATGAAAAGGGTCCTGGTTTATTCCTCTTTACAGCTCAGCCATCCTGACTCCAGCCACTCACTGACTCTGGCTGCAGCAAGCTCCTTTCAGCCTCTGACTGCTGGGATCAGTGTGCAGACTCTGACTGCAGCTTTTACCCAGCTAGACTTGACTGCAACCCCAGACTGACCTCACAGCAGTGATTCTCTCCTCAGAATCCTTCTTCATCGTGATCCTCTCGGTCCCTCTCCCTCAGGGCTCCTCCTCCCTCACGCCCTCACCCACTCCCTTTATCACACTGATCTTTATTGGATACAGCTGTGGCTCATCAGGGCGAGGCTGCATTGGGTAATGAACACAGCTGGGACTGATCAGGGGTGAGGGCACCTGGATCCCCTTCTCCCACACTGAGGCACCTGAGGCGGGGAGAGGAAAGCCCTGAGGCAGGGGCGGTTCCTGAGGCACCTGAGGGAAGCCCTGAGGCAGGGGCGGTTCCTGAGACACCTGAGGAAAGCCCTGAGGCAGGGGTGGTTCCTGAGGCAGGGGTGGTTCCTGAGGCACAGAGGTCCCGAGGCACTCGAGGAGCTTTCCCTGAAAACACAGATCTGTTGACATGGAAGCCACTGAAATGAAGGAGCATCAGCATGTGACTGACTTCACACACTGTTGTTTAAAGACAGATGTAAGATTAACTGGGTCTTAATGTGAATGGTACATGGTACATCTCTACCACATAATGGAATGATCAGTGGCCCTGAAACAATGTGAGATAGTGAGGAGATAACACAGGGGATTTGTGGGCTCATGGAAAAGTCCAGGTTTTTCGAAATCCCTGGGTCCAACCTCCTGTTAAAAGCAAAGTGACAGACCAGATGAACCAGGGCCCATAAAACCACATCTGGATTAAAGAAGTTTCCACTGTTTTGTGGGCAATCAGTTCCCTATGGTTAATTGCTCTAATGAAGATTTTCCCCCCCTTTTCTTCATTCCAGACAGAGCTGCCCCTGAAGAAGCTTGTCCCTGTTTACTCTTGTTCTGTCACTGTGCATCCTCAGGAAGAAAAAACCCCTCTCTTCTCCTCAGCTACCTCTTAAGTACTGGAAAACACAGTAGACCTGCCTTGACCCTTTAAAAATCCCACATTAATTTCTCTCCCAGTGATGAAATGATTGTCAACACAGGAGAAACATACTACATAAACAAACCAACCCAAACAAATGGCATTTCTCTCAGATAAAACTAATAAAAAAAATCTCTACCCCCAAAGTGAAAACAGAATAATCTGTTTACATTGAACCATCTAAATACACTAGCTCCATTTTAAAAATAGTTTTATACAATAGAGAAGTCCCCAAAAGGATTCATTAGCAGGGCTTACATTAGAGGCACCCAGTGGCCCTCCAAAACTGAAGATGAAGCCCACTAAGTAAAGGCGAAGTTTTAGGCTAAGACTGCAAGACATTCATTTACCCTGACGGCTTAGATCCTTCCACAGCAACTGAATTAGCAAAAGCCCAAGTTTCATGGAATTTTTTTCCTCCCAGAAATGTATGTTAGTTGTTCTTGACCATTTTATGCAGACTCTAGAGTGAGCCTTAAAGGATGCACCTACATCAGTGCTGCAGTTTGGATAAAGAACAAGTTCCCACAGAAAGCTTGGATATTCTAATTTGCTTGCACTCTCTGTTGTTACATGCTATGTAAACATTCCACATCTAATTTGAGAGAAACTTACTTTACTACTGGAAATACTTGATCTAGAATCAATAATTTTCTTTCTCTGTGCTCTTTCACAAGCATAATAGTTTAAAAGTCACCTGTGGAAAATTATAGGAAAATCATATTAGCTCTGCATGACACAGATAATTATATTAGACTCTGCACTTTACCCTGCAAGTTTGGGAAGTCAGGTTCATCATTCTGTTGAAAGATGCACATACCACTACAAGTAATTAGAATTAAAAGGGGTGCACAGGAAGGTAGAAGTTAATAGAACAGAATGTCTTTCCAAAGGGCACAAGGCATGCCATTTACAAGTGTAAGTCAACAGCAATCATTCACACTCTGCAGCAGTCAGCAGGCAGAAATTCTGCCTTCCAGGCACATATGATACAATGCTTGGACTTGCTGCCTTCACAGGGGAATAAAGTGATCAAACACTAGTGTTATTGGGCAAAAGCACTGAATTCCTAGAAAATGTAAAGATTCCAAGCCATCCACCTCTGAAGGAGGGCTTTACAATGTCATTTGTATCAGTCAGGCCATGGCACTGCTGATGCAAAAAAAAAATATGTGGTGCCATGCAAGCAGCTGCTTTCTGACACTGCTGAGGACCTGCAGCTTTCTCCAAGCGTCAAAATACTTAATGAATTTTTTTTTACATTGTGATCAATTTCCTATAATAGAAAAACTGCTGTCTTTAGCAGTTATTAGCTCCATACTCAGCTAATGTAAAAGCTGTGTCAATTTACCTCATGACCTAAATTATGTTATGCAGGGTCAGCTAGCTCACCCAGGGAGGAGGATGCAATAGTTAGCTGAGTCAGATGATCATTTCATGAAGATTGTTTCAGCTGCACATTCTAATAAAGGCAATGGCATGATGAAAAAATTATATCATTTTTTAACTTGTAAATCTTAACCTAAAAGTTCTCACATAGACTTTTTCTGACATATTCCAGAGAATCTTCTGATGACTTCATCTAACCTCCAGAGCATAAAACCACAGCCAAATAAAGTTAAGCTATGATAAATCCTGACTGCCTGTGGGCACTGTAGAAATACGACTCCTTTGATGGTCCTGAACCTCCTCACCTTATCATCATTTTATGACACAGCAGAACCCCTGTTTCCCTGTCTGGATGCTAAAAGCTTCAAGGTTATTGCTGGTTTTAAGGAGTCTCTTAGTCTGCAGACAATGCCATCCACTGCATTGCTAAGTGTGGCATGGAACATTAAGAGCTGCATTAAAGAAAACCAGACATTTATCTCTGTATTTCAGATATAAACTTTATATCATCTTTTACTACTACAGAAAAATATTTGACATAGATATGAGGTAGCCCATGACTGTTTATAAGGTCAGCAATATAGTTCTGGCCAGCTGAGTCATTTTTACAGAAAGTGGGCAAGTACTGCAATAAAAGGTGGGAGAGACTGAGAGAACAAGGGGCAGGAAATGCTGTGAAATAGCACTGGACAGGGGGTAAGAAAAACTGGCTGTGGGCTGAGACAGTGTGGGAATGATTTCCTAAACATTTGGGTTGCTGTGCCCCCTAAATCAAGCAATGACCACAATCCACTTATTTCCCTGTTTTTCGATTAAGCAACTCTTCCCAGACACACTGCTACCTGCACTAAACAGAACTCCTGTTTCAAGAGATACTGGTTATTTAAGGAGCTAAAAATTAGAGAATATTTACACCTGCCCCCTCCCCTGATGTGACTGGTAACACACCTGAAGGTATTAACACCAGAAAACACAGTACAAATCACAATTTCAGGGTATAAGATGAGAAGCATTAAAAAATACGTTGCAGGAAGAATTGTTGGGCCAGTGATGGTGAATTTATTACCATTCTGCAGACCTGACATGTGACGGATGAGAATGTTTTGAAGACACCTGCTTGACATTTCACATGTCATATCAAATGGGTAAATCCCTGACATATTCTATGCATTTTGAAGACTTCTGGCAGATTTTATTATCCTGAAGTTCTCAAAGGCTATTTATTGCTCTTGGAAACGGCCTTCAGTCTGTATCAGTGTAAAAACAAGGCCCTGAGAGGCAAATGACTAAATGCAGAGTTCCCTTACCTATGATTCCTTATGTAGCTTAGTTAAGGTATTGATTATTGTCTCACGCTGTATGGCCAAGTGTCAACTGTGTTCTGAAAGGAATTAACATATGGAGAACACCCCACCTGAATTTTGATACATTACAAAAGTCATGATATAAAAAATGACAATGTCCATCAGGATGGATACACATTTCTCAGTAGAACAGTAAAGTACCTGAGCATAAATACAAAACTTATTTTTTATTTACTTAATTCTGTACTTACAAGATCATCCAGCTGCCTTGATATTTGGGTGAAAAAGGCAAGATGGGCAGACCCATAGCTACTGACCAATGCCAGAAAAATCCAATATGAACTGAAAATAAAATGCAAGAGGAATTTTACACCAGTGAGTGAATCTGTGGATCAGGCAACTCAACAAAGGTAAAAAATTATTTGGAACACAATTTAGGGCATTAATCCACACAGAATAAATTTGTTGTACACAGACTTTACAATGCATTGTTCCAAAGGTATTTCAGATTAATAATTTCGGTTGTTTGGGTTTGCTGGTGTTTTTGTTAATTTGATGTTGTTGTTGGGTGGTTTTTGCAAGTTGTGGGGTTGGTTTTTTTTCTTTTTGAGTGATTTGATTTTAATTTTTAATCCCATTGTTACCTTTTTAGCAACTTTTCAGCAACCAGACTAATTGCTTCCATTGTGCATAAAACACAGGCTCTTTCCTGCAAGTTCTGTTACAGAATAAAAACATGTTCTGTCTCCTGTGGAACTTGCAGTCCAAGTATGGACACTTGAGCTGAGGAGGGGTTCAGCCCAGATGTCCCCCTACAGACACAGACACAGCTGGTGAGGTGCTGTTCAGCTACACCCTCTTTTTCTGTGACCATCTGAACTTTTTAAGGGCTTGCTGCAAAATTTACTGGTAACTCCTGGCCCTGGAAAACCATCAAATCCACTCTTTCTGCTCTTGGGATTAGTATTAGTTGCTGTGCTTATCTCACAATTCTTACTCAGTTGTAAATAGCACTATTATAAGAGTTGAGTAGCACCTAAAAAACTATTATTTTTTTTTCACTGCTTATATATTTTTTTTAGATTTAATCTGTCTCACAAAATCAATAACAAAACTACTGTGGTGTTCCTCAAACTGTTTGCCAGCTGTGAACAAAGGCTGTCAGGTAATTAAGCATTTAGATTTCACTCAGTCTCAGGTTAAGAGTGACTCAGTGGAGCTCAGGATAATCATTCTGCACCCAAGACTAACCTGCAGTAACAGGGACAGCTCTGCACTTAGACATCCTTGGAGAATAATTAGGGACATACCAGTCATTAAGGAAATACTAACAGCTAGTATGCCTTCGGTATTTTTATGTTCAAAACTTCAAAGCTTCATTGCTACAGGTCAAAACTGAACTAGAAAGATGCAGGATGAAATATTCATACATGCATTTTTACCAGTTTTGAGGGGTTTGTTTGTTTGGGGGTTTTTAGTTTGTAAACAGCTTTAAGACACAAAAAGAAGTTTGTGCTTCCACTGCCCTGTCTGTGCCCTGATAGGACAGAGGAATAACTCCTAGTGGTATGCTTACATGAAAAGACTCTGGGTTAGGGAACAGTCCCAGTTTGGCAGAAACAAGCAGGAAGAACAAATCAGGGAAGCAGAAGGGTGGCTGATAGGTCTCTGGAAAGGATTTCAAGAAGGAAGGAACAAGTGAAACATTAGGTGTTTCTTAAAGGTATTTTTTTACATCCTATTTCACCAATAAAGATATATTCAGTGTTATGAAACTACAGGTTTGGTCTTAACTGATAGGAACATGAGAACCATGCCTTGTTTCTTCTTTCAGGGCTAAGCTGACTGTTGCAATTAGAAAGATATCCTATCTTTTAAAGTCCACAAGATATTTTTCCTAGGAATTTTCAGAAGTTGGACTTGAGCTAATGCTGAGCTCTGTAAAAACCATCATTAATATAGTTCAGATCTTAAATAACAGGTCATGTGACAAGACATTTCCAAAAATTTAACAGTCTTGTGTTGAAAAAACCACAAATTTATGACAGTTATGTCACAGATTAAAGGTCTAGTCTCAAGGAACGTTTGTTTTCTCTGTCATTCAATAGTAGCTGTTCCCATAGGGTTCTTTTGAAATTTCATTTGAATTTCAACCTTCAAAACCACTATTAAAATTTGGGCCACTGACAAAGGCCAGAACTTATAACCCATACACTCATAAAATCCACAAACTGTCAAGCAACTGCAGCTGAAGATTTACCTCTGACAGTTTCCAGTGATACATGCAGGAACCTTGTGAAGCAAGTAAATAGTTTTTCTGCATTTGAAATACACCAAAAGAATTTACAGATGGAAATAAAAAACAGACACTAAGTTATTTTTCTTACAGATTTTCTGTATCACCTCATATCTTTCATTTTTACACGTGGACTCGTATCTGCAATAAAGTTTGAAACATTAGAGATTGTTCTTTGCATTTGCATTCTTACTTTAAAAATGATAAAGATCTTGTTTACAGAAAAAATAGCACAGTACAAGTCTGGATGCATGGCCTGCCACTGTGTTCTACCTACCAACAGGTTGTGCTGGATTAAATCCCATTCTCAAACCTGCCCTGTGTGATAGCATCACCCCTGAGAAGTCAATGGCAGCTGAACAATCCCAGAATGTGCTGAGCTGGAAGGGTCCACAAGGATCATCAGATGTTGCCCACTGGATCAGGGTCCATTCAGACACCATCTCCATCCCTTGCCAAGTGCCTGAGCTCCCCTCCAACACCTCCATGCTCAGGGATCTGTTTTCTGTCCCAGAACCCTTGTGTTGTGCAGTCTCAATGGAAACCCAAACCTAGGAAGGGAAACTCCCCAGGTGTGAGTGAAGAATGCACCTGTTCAGAAAAGGAGGCAGAACTGCCACCTCTCAAAAAAAAAAAAATCCATTCAGTTACAAATGAGCAACTCAGGTTATGACATTTGGAGATTCCAGCTCGTGGTACATTTTTCCACACATTAACTGAATTGTAACCTACTTGGCCAGCAGTTTCTTCAGGCAGGGATTTTAATTTTTCATGAACACATTGCTCTAATAAAGTACTTGGCATTAGTTATGGCTTTTGAACTAAAATGCATTCATGACATTAAATTTTAAAACCACTAAGCCATTAATTTTGATCAGCTTCTTTTTTTTTTTCTGGTATAGTGTTTGCAAGAATTAGCAACTAAGTGCATATTTCACTAGCAAAAGAATAAAGGCTGTACTAATAAAACTTACTTTTGCCTGTCCCTGTAGAGAATGGCAATATTTTATACACCAACTGCACAGCAAATGAAAGCCAAAAACAAATTTGCTGTTCCAAATTTGCAGTCGAATATAACATAATTGTTTAACTTATGATGAAGGGCAACTTAGCACACAGTTTGCTATCTACATTTTCTTCTGAATTCAGACAAAAAGGTTTACAGCATTGCAGAACAGTTCCATAAATTGTCTAGCTCAAGCACTGACTTTAGGCCCTATTTGTAAAGCCAGGTAATTTGTAAAATTTCCAGGTAATAGCTAAATAGCTGAGCCTACCCAGCTGAGGATGCTGATCTGCAATTTCTTCAGGTACGCAGGTCCCTGCAGTTGCCCTACTTTACCTTCCAAAAAACTCCCCTTTCATCTGCTTCCTTCAGACTAACATTCAAAAGCTCAAATAGCACAAAGCACAGGTATTTTAGTTTTTTATATAAAATCATTCCTTCAGGTACAACTACTGGCCCCACAAAAAGCACCTGCTGACAGTATGTGAGGCCAGTAACAGACCTCAATCCAGTTCTCACATTCCCCTGCCTCCCTCACACTCATGGAACAGTGCAGAGTTATGACACTGAGGGTGTACAACAGGAACTGCCACTTTGCTGTCTGATCCTCATGCTCTGTCCTTCTATTGTTCAATAAACTGCAGCCAGGGAAGTATCTCAACTATAGTTGTACATTTTAATTAAATACAATTTACACACTTTATACACCTCCAAGCAGTGCGTAGAATTTGCTCAGCAATTAGAAAGCAGCTCAGTAAAACAGATGTCTGCTCCTCCAGCTTCCCCACTTCTTAGTATCAGTTTTCTTTATTACTCTACATTAACATCTAGATAAATTAAGCATAACATAAGTGTCTAAAATTCCAGCTGTGTTGCAAAATGCTGCTGTAAGGCTAAATTTTTAAGTCCAAGTAGTTTCATAATCTATGTGCAGTTATTTATGAAGCAGGAATGCTATTCTGACAACCTAATTAAACTTCCAATAATGTCAGCAGGATCTGATTGCAAAACAGCTCATTTTATAAACATCAGTACTTTTATGACTGACGAAAATATGCACAATAGGTGCCAGCTCCTTCACAAATACAAACTGTGTAACTTGGGTCACAAACTGCTTGCCAGTACAAAATTCTAAGATGTTAAAGATCTGTCCTCAACCCATAAAAATCAACACGGGTCACACAAAGATTGCATGGATGTCGCTCTTCTGCCCATTCCACATCTGTGTAACTTCAGTAGTTTCAGAGGAGTTGACTGCCAATAAATACATAAATTTACATCTAAATCAAGCCATCTCCTGTATACAGTGCTGGATCTGGGATTACACCTGCACTGCAAACACAAGTGAAGCACAGGACACCAAAAGAAAACTGACCCTTGCCTACTGCAGACCCACGCTATGGTCTGCATATCACATGGCATGTGAAGCACACACTTCTCCAAAATTTACTCTTCAAGTTGACTGCCTGGAAGTCTCTTTAAAACAGCACAGGCCACGATGCACTTCCTGAATCTGAAAAAAAAGCATTTCTAATTGGAAATGTTCGAGTTAAAAAAAGCATACATGGTATCTCACTACTTAAAGCAGAAATGAACTGTAAATTGAAGCACTTGCCTGTGGTAGCAGCTGCTGTGTTGGAAGAAGCCATTACAGACTTCACAGCTTTGCTCTGTACAGTACAGATTAAAACCAATTTTAGCCAGCTCTAGTATGACATGGACACATTTCTAACAAGCTCAAGTACAGGGAAAACACAGTAATGGGGTACTGCCCACACAAACAGGAGGCTTCCCAGCAGTCCTGCAGTGCCCACTCTTCCCAGCCACCACACTGAATCCATTCCAAAATCCAGGGTCAGCTGCTTCTAATCTGGGGATTCACAGGGGCCTGTTTTGGTTTGAGTTTTTACATTTCTATTAAGCCCATCTGAAAATGCAGTCCCAATATAGCAGAGATGGAAACATACAATTAAAAGTCAGACCTCACAGTCCTCATAAACTTAAGACATAGTTTTGAAAACCTCTTACGGATATGTGACTTTGGGTTTTATTAAAAATGAAGTTAACGTCAAATAAAAACCAAAACAGAGTAGGTAGAACATTTTATTTTTGTCAAACCTTAAATGTAAAGTATATTTAAAAAACATGGTTTGGAATTTCAAGAACAGGAATATAAACATGTATTTTCTATCCCAGAAAAAAAAATCATGCAGGTGTTACAGTATTTGATCATTCTCTACATTCACTGGTATGCAACATCAACTTAATGTTATTCCATAGATACAGAGATGCTGTAAATGGGTACAAATACCAGGATCCTCTGGCCTCGCATTGTAGATGAAGCAAATCTGTTCTTTGGTAGTTGGAGAAGGCTGATTTTCCCTTCCAATGCAGGACTCTTAGGAGGCCATGTTAGCCACTCAGCTCAGAAAATTACAACTCCTGTAGACAGTCTGGGCTGCTTTTGTCACGAGAAAATAATATTAGAGGTATAAATGCAAAGAAGTTAAAATTATTCATTCCTTGTGGTGGCTGTTCCAGGAAAAAAACATCCAACTCTCTCCTCCTCTATTCATCATTTAATCTAGGCAACATTTAGACTCCTATGCAAAGGTATTTGCTAGATGGGAATGTACACATGCATACTTTCAGTTTAAAGAAAGAGACGTGGAGAATGACAATTTAAAGTTAACGTGACTTGAATGTACACCTGTAATAAAGTTTCAAGATTTATTAAACTGGGACGTTACAAATCCAAAAATTGTGATAATAGATTTTTGATCTTCCCTTTTTCAACAAAGACTGACAGAATATACATATACAGGTTGACATTTTGATTTATGGAAAACAACTTTCACTTTGCTCAGTTCGCAAGTCCTATTGACTAAAATGTAGTATCATTCACAACAAAATATTTTCAGTAAGTGAAACAGGAAGCAAAGAAACCCCAAACTAAGCTCAGAAGCTAAGTGGTTTAGAAAGCCTGGGAACACCTATGTGTGCACCAGTGTGTCTATAACTTTTTTGTACACTATATCTCTAGACACACGCACACATTTATTTACACACCCGTGCGCACACGCACACACGCACACACACAGGGAACCTGCCGTGGAGATCCAGCTATCACCTAGTCAGGAACAAAACACATCGTTTAAAAATGTGCCTAATTTAACAAAACAGAGAAGAAACTGCTGCTATCAAAATATACAATTTGGATTGCAGACTAGAAGGCTAACAACATTAAAAAAATAGTTTTAAGCAAAACCCCATTTGCTTCTGAATAACAACAGGTATCAACCTGCCATAGCATGAATCATCCAAGTAAGGTTTTATAAAAAGTTTCAACTGTGACCCTTCCTCATTTGTAAAGTTCTTGACATATATAGTGCGGACTCTGGTCTCCAAACTGGAGCCCCTTCCATTTTTTTCAATCCATACTTCAGGAAATATATGGCAGCTGAAGGATTCAGAATCTCAAGTGAGATTTGTGCTTTACCATATACCTGAAAAAAAATTAACACAAGACAGCATTACTACTCCTGTGGCATTTATAGGAATTTTACTCGCAGGAATAAAACGCACTGGCATTGTTAAAAGAGAATTCTTAGGGAATTAGAAAGCTGCCAAAGAGATGCAATGTGCTGTCCCACCAAGTAACAGCCAGCTACCGCCCTGCCTCAAAGGAAATTCATGTTTTCCAAGGCATTGCATGACCCCTAACATTGAAAGACTGTTGTAAAGGCAACTAGTTCATTCTGGGAGTTCAGCTACATTGCTCATCTGAGACTGCTCAACAGAAAGCCATGGAAAGTTTGATGGTTGGTACTATTTTGGCAATTCCCACAGGATTGTTCTTTTTCACTCAATCATTTAAGCAGTTTGCTGTGAATCAACATGAAAAAAATTAAACATTCATGAAATGCATGGGCTTCTCCCCACCCTCAATATTTCATCAGCTGCTTCATGACAATAAAGTTTCTTGTCTACAACATGAACAAGATATTACAGTGAACTTCCCCTTCAGGAGAGTTCTGACCCAGAGAACGAGAGTCAGAAGGTGGGGAATCATGGGTCTAATCAGTGATTAATGAGAACTACCTATCCTTTAAATCCACACTTTGGAGATTACTTACAGTCTGTAGACATACACCATTAAATTTAATTAACTGTATCATCAGGGAAAATCAAAATAAGCAGTATTTCCAAGCTGAAACATTGTTTAGATATCTAAGCTGTAAACAATTCTCCTGTTACCAGAACTTTTAATTCCCAGCAAAACCATACAAGCACGAACAGGACAGTTTCAGCAGGAAGCATACCTGTCCAGAGTTTCCCAGAAGCGCAGGAATACCGGCCTGTCCAAGTGTCTTTTGTGGTAGCTGAGCTCTAACACTGTCACATCCCATTTCTGTACATTGGGATCCAGGCGCACTTCGTCATATTTGAGATGAAAAGCTTTAACTGCAGCACACGGAGGGAAGTGTTGGTACAAACATGAACACTTGAGTGTTTCCTTACTGGCCAAAGAACATTCCCACCACACCCTTCCTTCTTCAGAATGAAGCCTGAGAGTAAAATTAACATGCCCATAATGCAAAGAAGTCAACTGCTCACAAAAGGGCACAGTTAAAAATAGAGGTCAGTGGCTCTCAGGCTATTCCAGGGTGAAGGGAAAGGGCAGCCCCTGCTTTCAGATTCCAAGGGAGCAGCAGGAACACACTGCCAGCTCAAGAACTTTCTCTTTGAGAAACAAACAAGATCTTTCTGAAGATCTCTGAACTAACTGTCAAAGAATCAAAATTAATAAGGTATTTCTGAGACCTCTGAGTAGGAAGCCTGGCTATCTCCTAAAAGAACCTGTAGAAGATTGATAGAATGACAGTGGAACCCCCAAAGGCTACATCAAGCATTCCCAGAAATTTAGTAACTGCCCATTTCCACTGATCCAGTACTCAGTTAAAAATGGTAAAATATTAACTGTTATTTTTCTCTTGGGAAATATTGTCACATGTGAATTAGCTAAAGCCTAAGCATTTACACAGTGAGCATTAAAACCAACATATTTAAGCCTTGTACAATTCCTATCTCGTAATCCAATCTGATGATTTCAGTAGCATAGGAAAACTAAAACAAGTCATCAGTCTTATGGAAACTAGTTCTTTTTAATGTTATGGTTCTATCTTCTTTGGATACCACACTCTTAATTTTGTCTTCCACAAAATCAGTTCTCTTTTCCAGATCCATCTGGGAACTTCCTAGAGGGATGGTATGTGAAATTAGCATTATTTTTGTTGACAGATTAAAGAAATTATCATCTGACTTGTACCTCTGCCAGATAAATCTCCAAGCTTTATAATTAAGAATATATATACATTACCTCTGCTATGTGATCTTTTGGCATGTGGAGACCAGGAATGTCAAAGCAAGTCAGAACAATTCCTACAGCCCTCCATATATGTATATGTATAAAAATTATAACATAATAGAAAGCAGGATGTAACTGCTAGCTAGACCTTCAATATTTCACTGCATTTTTCTTGGCTTTGCATTTTGCAATTGCCACTTTCTCAGTATCTTTATTTTGAAGTGCTCTTCTCTTCTTTCATTAGTCTCTTTTGTTAAACTCCTGTGGCATAGTTTTACTTCCACAATGACTTCCAGACCCTTTCTCTCTTTCCTTGCTCATTCTCAATCCCCCCTTTAAGTAACTCACTCTATTTTCTTGTTCACAGACCCATCCTTAGCTTTCTTTCCCACCCCTAAGCTTTTTCCTTGCTGCACACCAAAGCAGCACTCTCTTTCCAGACTCTACATCACATACCAAAGAGGGGCACACACAAAACCTGATCAAACCTGTTTCCTCATCACACTGACTGCAAGATGACAGAACTGATCTGAGGTGGGTTTGGGTCTGATGCTTTTTTTTTCTGGTGTGTGTGTATATATGTGTTGGTTTGGTGTTTCTAAAAACAATCTGAAATCACAAGACACCATCAAAAGGTCTGTTCTCTAAGGCAACCCCAAACTGAAGCCACAGAGAAGAGAAGCTGACAGATTCCTTAGATATTATGGCCCACCTCTCTATCAGAGGGGTGAACTGTGCCAGAGAAGTGCCTCAAAGCACCCCAGTTGTGAGGACTCGAAAAACCTGTTCAGATCTATACAATGTTAATATCTAGCTCACTTGAAACTTAAACTTTTTAAAACTTGGAAGTTTTTGTCAGACACCAGATCATATTTTGAATGCTTTCTTAGTGGCACACTAGGTGATTAATCCTCTCTTCAAAACAGCCCTGGAACGTGAAGACAGCGTGTAAACCTGTTATCTATGAAATGTTGGAATACACACGGTCTGCTCACCCCTCTTTGAGAAGACTGGAAAGCAGATTTGTTCACCAGCTATTTGTGACTCCTGCAGCTGACAGCTGAGTTGATTTCCATGATGAGAGCAGATCAATCTTCCACAGATCAGAGCAGAACAATCGCAAAGGCCGTGGGAATATTTGCCATTGCGAGGAGACCAAAGTCTGCTCAGCCACCCACACCCAACAGCACTTTGGCAGCAGAGACTCTGTCATGACCATAAACACCCTGCAGAAACCCCAAACACAACAACAACCCCCAAACCGAGGAACAAATTAAATCCCTTACTTTTTGCAAAGATATCAACGGGAGATCCATCGGGCAGAAGCCAAGGCCAGCCCTTGAACTGCCAGGCGGGCCCCTGGACAAACACGGCCACCACGCGGTCCCTGGAACACAGAGAGGGACATGGGCACAGCCTGCAGAGTGTCAGTGTCCTGCTGTCCTAAACATGCACGGGGCCTTACAGCTGCTTCTTTTATAGAGCAGGATAGCACTTTTAACAACCACACCTCCAGCACAACTGCTTTCCCTCTTGTAAAGAAAATAAAACATTGCCGGGACTCCTGTGGGCTTTCAGCCCTGTCCCTGTGCAGAAGGCAGCTCAGTTTCTCAGGCTACAATTTTTAGAAGTCAGTGTTTATTTGTGGTCATCATTACTTTGCTTTTGAAAAGTGCTCCAACGTTTTCAGACATAATCTTCTGCAAACGGCACTGGAAACTGAGATGTGCAGATTTAAAAGCCTTTATTCTTAACACTGCTGATTTCCAGGCTGAAAATTAATGAGAAGGAACAGCTGCTAAATTTCTGCAAAGTGAAATTTCAGGTATTTCAGCTATATTAAGAGTACACAACCATTACCTGTGGTCTAAGAAAATACATTTGTAATTAAGATTAGGCTTTTGCATTAGTAAAATTTAAAAATTCTACCTTTGAGAATAAATGACCTACCCACATATGATCTATCTTTCTCTTCAACATTTACATCATCCAACCATGGTTCCTACCTACCACAACAAACAATTACTTCTCTAATCTAATCCTCAAATTTAATTTATCATTAGATCCACTAAATCCCAAGTGAAAAAGAATAATCAAGGTGAAGTTTTGTGGTCTGGGTGGGGTTTTTTTTGCAGGTTTTATAATGGCTTCCTTGGATAAAATCAAGATTAAAAAGTGCACACAATTCATGTCTTTGGTCAGAAGTACTTTAGCAAGTAGTCCAGATGGTTCTTAAAGGTTTGATCATTAAACATTTTAAGTGCTATTTAATATTCAGAATTTAAATCCACTGGTTTCTGATTAGTTCAAGTTATAAATAAAGAGAATAATTGATTTAGGAACAGAACCTTTTCAAAGTATTCCCCTCCATTAAAATCTAATTTGGAAATTACAAAACCACAATATGTCATTGTCCACATCCCTGATCTTCTCACTTGTGAGGAAGAAGTAAAAATGCTGCATAATGCACACCATTAAATAACAAAAAGTTGTCAAACAACAATTAAAAAAACTTCTCCAGAGTTTTTCTGTTCAGAGGGAGTTATTTTTTTATAGCATTGAAGAATAGGCTACAGACCAAATAATTTATTTTTACCTTTTTTCATGAAAGTAAAAACTATCTACAATTCCCTTTCTGCAACTAGGGCTCTTCCTTCAGAAATAAAATTCCAATACTTCCAGTACTGGAATCACAGTTCGGTCTTTGCTGTCTGATGTATCTTCTTTCTTTAACTACTAAAAAAGTTGGATTGTCAGATGCTGCCAACCTGCAAACAGATCTTCCCACCAGAGTCTTCCTGGGAAAGCAGGAGAGGAGGGCTTTTCCTGCAGATCATGGTTCAGTGACTTGCACGATACACTACCACAAACCAGAACAACAGTATGAACATTTCTATTGGAATTTCTGGAACACTTCTGGCAAACCCAATAATATTAACTGTGCTGCTCACAAAAAATATAAAGTGCTGCCAGTTTTAAAGATCTTGTAGATTAATTTAGTTTCATATTATTTTCAGCTGAAGACGCCTATACAGTCAATAAAATCCATCCTTATATCTGTATCTTCACTTCCCAGTAGATTTCAGAGGATTTCATTGTTCCCCTCCAAATTCTGCATTGTCCTGGGTGAGAAACTGTGTAAAGGAGAAATGTTCTTACCAGTCCTGTGGCATAAGCTTCAGAGGCTGGTCGACCACTCGGTACGGGACAGTGACGCTGACTGTGGTTCCCCCCGGCTGCATCTGGTCCTTCCTCCTCTGTATTAGAGTCTCATTCTCTCGCTGACAGCCCTGCTTCTTCTTCTCATCTGATGGTACAAACCTTAGGGAATAACAAACCCCGCAGTAGACAAGGGCAATTTACTTGATGGAATCAGCAGGAAAAGTAACAGCTCTATCAGAACTTGGCATTGTTGACAGCAGTCACTGAAGGCACCTCATTCTCACGATGCCAAGTCTCCATCACTACTCATTCAGAACACCAAAAAAAAGTAAGGATACTATTTCAGAAGCCCTCATGGTAAAAACAGTCACACTAAAAGGTCCTCTGTGCCTCAAAAATACAGCCTGAGACATCTGAGGCCTTATACAATACATCTGCAGATGAGAAGCCAAACCACAACCTGCAAAGTGACCACAACTCTTCTTTTTAGAGACCAAGGGTAACCTGGACAATAAAATAATTCCTTCCTGGAGCAAATGTTAAGACCTCCTGGAGCCAATGTAATTATTACCAATTAAAATTTCCTCAAGAAAGCTGAGATTTTTGGTCGAAACTGGTTTTGAGTGAGGTTTTATTTTTTTGGAGGGTGGTGATTTTACATTATCAATGATTCATCTGGTTACTATGATACATGACACAACAGTTTTTTGGGGTTTTTTTCTAAATAGATTCTGTGATTGATTGAGTGCTTGTACAATCTAGATAACGGCCCTCATGTCATATATAACCTACATATAACAAAAATAAACGCTAAGATGTGACACAGGTTTCTTCCCTCCAATTAATTACAGATCTTGAATCATTCAGCCCCCTCACCTTAAAAAACAAACACAACTGCATTTCAAGGCCCTCTTCTTTATGGTGATAATAAAATATCCAGAAGAGGTCTGACAATTGGCATCATAAATGTGAGAGCAGTGTGGGCCCTTTTACTGATAAATCTCAGTGGATTTTGAGATGGATACAAGAAAGGTAACAAAGCCATGCCTTTCACAGAACTAAAAATGTGTCCTGGAAAGGGAAGCTGATGTGACCAGCAGCATCTTCCAGGCCAGCACAAACACAGAGTTCAGGCCTGTGTTCTCCTAATATCCCATTCAGAACCACCCAGCTGCACTACAGCCCTGTCTGCTGCTGACATTTCATTGCCAAAGCCTCTGATAAAGATAAAACTCTGTTTCCCTTATCTGCAGTAGTTAGCAGGAGCATTTGTGATACATTTTAAAAGCACAGTACATAGTTGGTAACATTTCTCTTCATTATGGTGCACATAGTGCTTTTGAGCAGTTTACTATATTTTTTGGGTAAGTTGTTTGCATCATTTATATTTGTTCTCTTTATTTCTATTTGAATACTAAAAACCAAATTTGAATGTGCTTTAAGAGACTGACTGCATTTCCTATTGTTGGATAAACAGGAAAAAAGAATGCAAGATTGAATATGAAGAAAAGTTCATTATTCAGTCAACTTGAAAACACTAGTTTTCACTACATATCCAATGAGAAAATGGCATTTGGGAAAAGAAAAAAAAAACAACCAAAACCCCAAAAAACAAACAATCAAACATGTTTTAAGGTAACAGGTGAAAACTGTCAATAAACCTTCAAGCCAAACTGTTTTACTTTCTCAATGTAAATTAACAGATGATGTCCCCTCATGCTCCTCATGACTTAACAGCGTTTCAGAAAGAGAAAGTCACAAGCAATTTCTGAAATGTGTGTCCAAATGCATTCAATTGAAACAACTACACTGGGAAATTAAAAAAAGCCCAACACCTGCAAATAACTATGAATGGTGCATTAAAGCTGACTAGCACTGCAAACACAGAAAAAGCATCACAGGTGTTAAATGAGGAGCTATAAATTAAATTATGCTTCTCTGTCTTGTACATGTGAAACACCATCATTCAAAAGGAAATACAGACAAAAAAGCTGTACAGGACACTGGGAGAAATGTACACATTGGACACCTAGAATATATTGGTTTAGAAGTTAAGATAATAATTTCCCTAATAACTGAAGTAATTAGCAAATAGTTAATATTGTATCCATCACAACAGACTGACACATACAATTGCATGCTACTCAGAAGCATTCAATGAGTTCTGCACTGGAAAAAGCCACCCAATGTGACACCAGAATTTAAGTATTTCTCATCAATTTGCTAATTTAAAAACTCCAAAGTGAGGCTGCCCTTTATCATGAGCACTTCTAATGGCCTGTCCTGCCAAGGTGTCACAGGTTTTGCTTTGCCAATAACAACTGATAGGAAATTCTAGAACCTAAAATGAGGATTTGCTCAGTGGTCCTTCAGCTTTTAAGAAAACTATTAATGAGTCTCTCATCACCCATTAGAACTTAGGGAATCTGGGCTATAAAGAATGAAGATAATATATATATATATATATTTAGAGAAACAAGCCCTCAAACACCTTTTATCCAACTGGCAGAATTTACAGGAAAAGCCAGGGTCATCTGAAATGGTGGCCAGCACGAGAAGAATTTTGTTATTCTCTGTTCCCTACACTAAACAAGAACAAACTCTTACAGAATATGTAAATAAAAACCAAACAGCCCTACACACATTACAGTGATAATCAGGTATTCATCTGAACAGAGATCTAAAAGGTCACATTTTCCATTTAATTTGTAAATGTGAGGAGGCAAACACATTTTAAATGGAAACAGGAAAGCAAAGCAGCCCTGACAAATGAGAGCAGCAATATTGCTGTGCTACAGAGTAACAAATTCACCACTCTGAGACACCTCCCATTCTCTGCTTTAAAGGTTCCAGTGTTTAAGAATTCATTTCAACACTAGTTTTTGGCAGTTTCTGCCCATTTCAGCTAGAAACTGTGTTACAGCCATTGAGGCACCATTCACTTGCGCCTCAGTTATGTCCCTTCTACACAATGGCTTCAGTTTGATTTCCTGGAAAAAATCTGAGTTTGTGAGTGCAGTTCTCGAGGACACAACACAAAGATTTCTTGTTAAGGAAAAACTCTCAATGAGCAGATTCAAATGGCACAGCAGAGAAGACAACTGTCACAAAGCAAGCATTGAAGCAAGCTCACACACAGATAAACACCCAGAGTACAGGAATAAAGGACAGCTGATGGAAAGTTTATGGAATATATGCCTGCATTTCCGGGAATCATCGACTCAGTAGGCACAGTAAAAGTCATGTGCTCAAGAAAGGAGAATCAATAGAAATTACTGCATGATTATAAATATATATGGCCTGTGTCATCCCTACCCAGACATAAAACACAAGCATAAGAAAACCAAGTGTTAAACACCAAAAATCCCATCTTCTCTTGGAGATTATTTATAATATTCCTATATAATACTACAGCCAGTGGCTTAACTACACATTTGTACTTGACAGCTTTTTATACACCAGAAATGGGTTCTGAAACCTGAGGGTGCAGGAGCTCACAGTTTCTTGCTGCTTCTCCAGATTACTATTCCCTATTGAAAAAAAAAATTCCATAACTACTTAAAATGCACTTTTATACCCCTAGCAGGGGTAGGAAATTATTAGCCCTCACTGTTAATTGCCAAAATCATTCTCCACATGAAAAATGGTGCAGTCTGACTTTGCAAAGGCAGCAGGTCCCTTCCCCAAGGTAAGAGGCCAGCAGCTGACCCCATCAGCTTTGGGAGGTAACTGGGAACAGAGCAGCCACTGACTGCCTGAGCCACTCCTGCCTGGGCTCTGAACTCACAGCCACTGCACAGAGCTGTAAAACCCCTCCACTGAGGCCACCCAGCACCTCCTGCCTGGCTCTGAACTCACAGCCACTGCACAGAGCTGTAAAACCCCTCCACTGAGGCCACCCAGCACCTCCTGCCTGGCTCTGAACTCACAGCCACTGCACAGAGCTGTAAAACCCCTCCACTGAGGCCACCCAGCACCTCCTGTCCCCAGCTCAGGAACACTGGAAATGCATGGAAGGAGAATAAGGCAACTCACCAGCAACTGAGATCATCACAATACACATTTGATTGTGTTCACAACTGCAGACTTATTTTTACCACCCTCTCAGTGTTTCTGTTAAATTACAGTATCAAAAGCTTTAGACACCTATTTTTGCAAGAGAACAAAGCTTTTTTGCACTGCATCATGCCTGAATCTATCCCAGATACTTGAACTGTTATCAAAGCTGGATAAATCTCCAGTGAGCTGCCTGGCCACATCTGGTTAAAATGTATCACAAGCAAGAGCATCATCATAATAAAAATACATAATCACCATTTCATCATTCTCATCTGCTTGATGGAATTTCTGCTTTGCTTTGGCTCCATGTAAAGCAGAAGCCTTGCCTCTGAAAAGCCTGACTTCAGGTATTCTCAAATACTGAGTCACAATTTCTCAGAGTAATTGCAATATCCAGTGTTGCATTCAGATAGTAAGAATAAAATGTATTATATAAAATATTTTAAAGAAGCGTCACAACATACCAGAATGTATTGCAGTTCTGATTTTAAATTAAATTTTATCTTTTTACTATTTTGGAAACTCTTCACTTTATGTGGTACTTGGCTCCTAAGAAAAGTAACCATTCAAAAAAACTTAGCAAGAACGTTTGCATGTTATCTAGCAGGTGAATTGTGTATATTACAATCACATACAGAAATGTCTCCCTTCCAAATCTAGAGTTGCAACAAATATATTGAATAGAAAAATTAGATATCTTAAAAATAAAACCTTAAACCAGTGCCATGCTTTGGATTTGTCATATGTATTTCCTTCTACACATGATAGCTTTCCTGCTTTCCATTTCTCTACCTTAAAAGAGAGCCTAACGTAAGTGATACAGTAAGATGCTAAGCATCACACAAATGTCAGCTAAATTTGGCATGAAAAACTGATATACTACAGAGCTACGAAAAGGCTTAGTAAAAATCTTGGTATAATTAATAGGTTTCTCTCAGTTCTTGGCAATTCAATTTAAGTCATACCACAGAACTGGATGAAGAATTTCCTGTTTATTTTACAATCACCAACCTAAAATATCTGGCAATGATACCACAAATAATTTATCTCATATCAAAGTGACAATGCATTGCAATCCAGTTCCTTACAAAAAAATAAATAAAATAATAACTGAAATATCCAGGATTGTAGACAAAAGGTATCCTAAACGACAGATTCCCAGCTATGACTGTAAGTTTTGATCTCTATTTTTGATATAGAAAATCGGCCTCTGCTGTATCACCAATCCCCTCTGATGGCAAATGCAAGCAGGCTGACTATCTCTAGAAATACAAGAGGTGCAAATCTACCTGCATCTTCCTCAGCAAGGGTAAGGGAGGGAAGATTAATTTAGATGTGTCTTTTCTACCTGGAGAATATTTTTTCATCCCAAAACTTGTGGCAATGAAAGGAGTCTCTGAAATCTCTGCTGTTCTGTCAAAATTTAGCTGCAAATGGGGACTGAGTTAAAGAAGGTGCTGATTTAAAAGGCAGAAATTAGCTAAGTCTTCTTTCCTTGGAAAACCATCACATACCTATCAATCACACTCTACATCAAGGCTAGCTCTACACTCTGCATACCTTAACAGTAAAAACAAACCCTGAAGCCATTCCTGCACAAAGTACTTCCATAAATCTGAATGAACAAATACAGGCCAGGTGGCATATTTTCCAGAAGAGTGCTAGACCTGTCATGGCTAAATTAATATTTTACTCTTCTGAATTCTGCTATTGCACTTCTGATTCATTAACATACCTTGCTTCTCCCCTTTCTCATTCTCATGTAGGCTTCACACTAAACTGTAATGTTAGAAGCCTTCTCTGCAAGTATTTCAGAAGAGACACCAAGAGCCCAGTACACCCACTGGATCTTTGATGGCTGTGGCAGCAAGGCAGGGACCAGGACTAGCTGTGGATCAGAGGGCACCTGGTATCTCAGAGCACAGCTTTGAACAGCTCTAGGGCAGCTCCAGCAGAAGCTGTGCCACCACAACAGCCTGGTTTGCATCAAAAGCAGGGTAACAGGACCACAAAAGGTGAGTGCTGGATGAAAAGATTACCCCTCCATTTTTGGACATACCATTGTAGACAACCTACAACAGTGTATTTCTCTGTGACAATGACTGTTTCCAAAAAATTACCTGATATTTACTGACAGGCAAGTCTAAAACCCATGATCTGTTGGACAAGCAGAAAGATTCATTCACACATCATGAATTAAATCTTAGAATCAGATGTGTGATGCAATAAACAAGTTTTAGCAATTCACTGAAATTTCCCTGGATGCATTTGCATCAATACTTAATGACAATATGTGAACTTCAGAAAAAAATCTTTATTTGCTCAACCAGCTGGGATGCTTGGCTGATACAGCCTGATACAACCACTCTGGTTCACCTTCTCCTTTACTGTTGTTCTTTCCCAAAATCTTTTCTGAGCTCCATGACTCCCTTGGTCAGCTTCTCTCAGCCCTCCTCCATGGGAAGGGTTCACTTGCACGAGGCTGCACAGAAGTTACATCAAAGAAAAGCACTGCACACATTCCAACTGCGACCAAGAGCTTCCTAAACCTGGCCACAGGGCACAACTGAGCCAAAACTCCGAGTTAGGGTTTTGCTTTTTTCCTACTAGTCAAGAGGAATTAATTTCTTTTATACTCTGGTCTGTAAAACGAGCTTGTCAGAAGAGAGTAAATGAACCCTCTTGCTTAATTACTAATTAGGTGCTAGTATAACTTTGTATCTGAAAACAATTTGTTATACAGTATGTTCTAATCAGCTACTTACTTCAGATCTTGCAGAAGGTCCTTTGCATTAAGCATTGTTATTAAAGAGGTCGTGGCTGCTGGAATAATGATTATAGGAGTTCGAGATCCTGTAGAGATAATAAAGTTAGACTTGCCTGGAGAGGTTTTTTTTGTTGTGTTCTGGTTGGTGTTTTCTCCCCTCTCCCCTTTTTTCATTAAAGGAATTGTACATAACAAAACTCTCCCTTAAAAGGTCCCAATCATGAAAAAATAGTCAAGGAAAACAGTAGTAAAGCTTTTCTAAAGTCAAGGTTTTCATTCACCAAAACAGCAGATCCCTGTATCATGAGTCTCTCAACATGTGTGGGACCCATATTTAGCAAAACAGAATGCTATTATGCTATACAGAATACATGCTATATATTCCACTGCTCACTTGTACTTTTGCTTGTAATGTCAGGGGGGAAAAAAAAGGAAAAGTGGGCACAATTCACACAAAAATGAAAAGGATCATGTAACCAAAATTGACTCACCTTTTTTCTGGTTTGGAGGTGGTCTTGCTTGAGAAACTGAGGGGAAAAAAAAACCAAAAAATACAGCAGAGTGACTAGGACATAAATCCAAAAGTCATTGCAAGGCATCTGTTTAATTGCAGGAGTGAATAGGGAAGAGTCACACTACAGTCCTTAGATCACTTTTACAGATGCAAGACACTAAGATGAAGAAGGCATTTACAATTTGGGGTGAGTATTCAGAAAATAAACAGCTTCTGACCAGCTGAAGCAGATGCTAGGGGAGCTGAGTCAATCTCTCCCAGTTTTACTGAAGCTACTCATCTCCCCTCTATCCTCTAAAAAGGGCCAGGACATGACACCATGGTCAAAAATTCCCAACAATCTTGAAAAAAGCTGCTTGTACATCCTCAGTTCAGCAGTGCTGAACCAACAGGAAAACCTTCACAACAAACTGCTCTCTACACCTCACCTTTATTATTATTGCAC
The DNA here is from genome assembly GCF_021018805.1 of Prinia subflava. Taxonomy (NCBI): domain Eukaryota; kingdom Metazoa; phylum Chordata; class Aves; order Passeriformes; family Cisticolidae; genus Prinia; species Prinia subflava. Next base: position 23,188,301 of record NC_086256.1, read on the forward strand.
ATGACATGGGATTTAGCTATCCTGAACATATAGAAAACTTTCAACAATCAAAACCTTAATTTCAGGCTTACTCAGGTTAATTTTGGCTTTCAGCTTGAGTTACTTGAGGTCTTCAGGAGCCAGAAACAGTCAAGCTTGACACTCAAGGGGAAAATCCCCAAGCAACCAAAAAAAAGAAAAAAAAAGAAACAAAGAAAAAACCAACCCACCCCCAAATAAAGTTACCCTCAACTACCAAAGAAACTCACAAAACCACTGCTGGACTGGTAGAAACCAAAGAATTGGCCCCACTTCTCCAGCAAAATGTTTCCCCTTCAGTTGTGAGCACCTCAGTGTGGCAGACACTGCATTCCAAGAGTGGAAAAACATCTTTGATTCTTCCCTTTGGTGCTGTTACTGACCTACCTGGCTTCCCCAAACAAACATTTCACAGTTCAGCTTTCAGGACCCCTAACTTCTGGAGAGAAGTGCAGCACTTGATCATCATCATCACCCATGTTTATCCTAATTCAGAAAATGGTGAGTAGTAGAGAGATTGATGCAGACTAACTTAAGTCTCAACTGCTACTATGCATGACAAATTCCATTAATTGACTTCCAATTGCTTAGCACCAACTTGCTCATGTTTATTTATGACCAACTGTTTCAGAAACTTCCTAGAACAGTATAAATATTCACAGCACATACTTGCCATTGTTGAAATATTGAGACCATATCCTTAATTATCTTTTCCTGACACTGTCAAATGCACAGATATAATTGGCAATGCTATATTGATCTACATGAACTTTACCTACCCAGTGATTTTAATTTTTTTTTTAATCTAGGTATCTCCTTAAAGTAAAAATGTTCTTGAAATTATGGGCAGAGCCAGCTGTCTTAAGGCAAAAAACAACAAAACAAAAAGGAGGGGGAGGCAGAACAAGCATCTGTAAGAAATTGAATAGCTGTACAAAGACAGGTTAGGAGAAAAAGTTGGTAATGCAAAATGGTGCCAAAAAACATAATTTAAGAGCACATCTCAAGTATTTTCTTCAAATCACTACTGTACAACACTTTAGCCTAATTTAACTAATGATTCCTATGTGCAAAGCAGCATCCTCCTGGAAACAGCAGGTTTTAGTTGCTCTGCCTGCTAAGAATAGAACAGCTGAATTCTTAAAATATCCAAATATCAAAATGCAAAAATATCCTAGAACAGACAGAAAGAGAAACCTCTTCTGACTACACCTGTCTTCTTTATTCTCCCTTCAATTTCCAATATAGAAGCAAGATAATGGATGGGGCTGGCCTTAGAGCAGGGCAGTATCAATCTCACCTATATAATGTACACTGCTGGCAGGAAGTGCCCAGGAAATCACAGCCAGCAGCAGAGACTGTGACAATGCAGTCACATTTCTGTTCTTGCCACTTCTACCCTTTTCATAGTGCTGTCTGTCAACTCCATCTGCATTAGGATGCTTAACGGGGCTAGTGAGATAAGTATGACAGGCAGCATGACCTTTCCAGTTCCAAAATAACCAAACAGCAGAATCTGCGCACAACAGCATTTAGGCATGCTGAGAACATTCAATATTAGAATGGATTTTGGGGGAAGAAGCAGCTTTACAATATTAAGTCTAAGCATTAAATCCTGCAAACAAATCTCAAGGAATTAGCGAGGCACACATTGAAAGCATTTAGAGTCTCAAAAAGGATATACAGTATTCCAGCAGTACTTCTAGAAAAAGTATATTCATTTTAACTGCTAGTTTTGTTTTTAAGCCCCCCAGAATGTCCCTGGGATTTTCATAACATCATCTTGTCCTGAAATAGCACCTTCCACTTGAGACCTTCTTCCACCAAACCACTGAACTCTCAGAGTATGTAAACCAGGGGCAAATCTGCACAGCAGTTTGCAAACACTGTCCCTCATGTACTGGTCTCACATGCTTCCAAAAACTCATCCTAATGGTTTCTTATTTAAACAAAGTGCATTTATCATTCCATCACTGAATCAAAACTCGAGATTCAACCTGACAGACAAATGGACTTGGTAGCCAAAATCTACTAAGTGGGAATTAAAAACCCAGCTGAGGATTTCAGCCCCATTACAAATACCTTATGTGCTAAGAAGTGTGAAGTAATGATAACACATTCAGAGAACTACTTCTTTCTGATATATTAATCCTAGAAGTAATAACATATCTCTTTTTGAAATTGGATATTCTGTTTAAGTTGTTTATCCATGGAGTATTAACAAGCTCTTGTTAGATATTTGAGTGGGAATTTTGTGAAATTTTAATTGGTGACATACCAAGCCCACAACCAAGAATTTTGTGACTTTTTTATTTCAGCAGTGCATCTTTTCAATGGGCTAACTGGGCAACACACTGAGGAGAATGACCCCAAGTCCCATGGGATAACAACAAACAAAAGGCTATGGGGTTTTTCCCAATATATGCACATTTAAAGGCCAAAACCAAATGACCCACACTTCATCCTTGAGCTAACTCGAGTTTTAAACAGAACTTCTTTGAACCTCATGCCCGTGTGGGACAGAAGCACTCGTGACAGTGGCACCTTACCTGGCCGTGGCACAGGCTGTGCTGCCGGGGTTTGTGTTTTTCGAGCAGATGCGCCTTCCTTTGAAAAGACAGAAGAGGCAACATTATCAGCTGAGCTTCATGTCAGAAAATATCACAATAATGAGAGCAGTGTGTTTCCACTAAAGAGATGGGAGAAAATAGAGAAAATATTTCAAACTCTTTATAGATCCTGCTTTAGGTTTAGGGAAGACACAATCTCGAACATTTACAGTCTTACATTTTAACCAATCATAAACTTCTTTTTAATATACATTCAGAAAAACCTTTCCCATTTATAGTATTGTTTCATTTTATCTACCATCACTTTCACCAAGGGTTAGTAATGTAAATATAAGCAATTGGCTATAGAAATTTCCAGAGAAGATCCACTCATGCTTTGGATGGAAAACCAGGACCCAGAAATTGCAATGCATTCCTGACTTGAGGAGCTTCAGTGCCCAGAAATAGCGCTCTCATGATAATTAGTTCTGCTCATGCCTTATCCAATTACCTTAATGTAACACACAAAAGACCTGCACTACTGTTTATTCTTGTTAACTCCCCAGAGTCAAGCCAGCACCAAAGAAAACAGTGAGGTCACGCGTCTGCTTCCAAAGCAACAACTCCTGCAAGAACAAATTCTGCTCTCGGTGGCTGCTGTGAAACCCCACTGAACAGAACACACAGCACCAACATGGTAAAAAGCTGCTGAATATTCCAGCCACCTCTATTTGCAGAGCTGACAGGGAAAAACCTTTTTAACATGAAACCATGCATTTTATCTGACAAGTACTTAAGCACTATGTGAGGTATCCTACAAGCATGAGACACTGAGAAAGGTCAGAGATCCCACTCAGAGAAAAACCTGCTGGAAAGGACTCCAATACAGCATTATCAGGCTTCTATGTCCGTGCATAAATAACAGCATGTTTTGTAATGCAAAATAAAAGAAAGCTAATGAGAAGGCTCATGTTCCATGATTTAAATAACACTTAGAGGAACTGCTTTTAAGTTTCCATCATGAAAGTTAGAACTCTTTATCTCATGATCTCTGAAGTACACGCAGAAGCTCCCACACAAGCCCATAGAAAACACAAATTTACTCAAAGCCTCTCTTCCCTGAGCGTAGAGAAGCCACTCACGATTAGTTACAATAAGCTGGAGCTGACATTTGGTGCAGTGAGCAGCTTTTGTAAGTTTTACAGGCACCAACCTCCCATTAATCTTTAGTATAAGGATTTAACCCTGCACTGCAAGTAACAGGCCTATCCCAACTTTTGCTGTGCTCTTTTCTGATTATTAAAATACCAACATTTATGTAGGGCAGTTGAGTCAGTACCTGTTATTTTAAGACTTACTTTTATAGCAGCAGAGGAAAGGTATTTTTGACAATGTCCTTTCACAATAATTACTCAGAAAATCATAAAAATGAAAATACCACCACACTCTAGAGGAAGAGCAGCAGGAAAGGCTGATTACCTTTGAGACAAGCCTTGCAACTGAGAAACAGCATCTTTCTTTTTACCTCCACTTTCCAAAAAGCAAAAAACCAAAACATTTTGCACCTCTTTCTGTAGAAAGATACCATGTTCTGTGTCAAAAGAATGAGTCTGTGCTGCACTAGTTACTCATTTTGAAGAAACCAAGATTTCTCTCATAACACTTCTTTAAATTCACAGTACTTGATGAAATGTAAAGAAAATTATCAACCTAAAGAAACAGCAGTTCCTGCAAAGCCAAGTTTCAAGTTTCTAAATCCAGTTCAGATGCATCACCATTCCAGTGTGCTGTCCCACACCTTCAGTCCTCCTTCCACCCCTCCACAATCAGCAGTGCAGCACTGCTGCCTCCTCTGCCGCTCATCCAGGGCTCCCCATGACTCAAACACGGCCTGCAGGGAAGGGCACAACCAGGAGCTGCTGCAGAGAAACTGGGGAAGCATTACAACCAAATAAGAACCAAAGCCAAACCAGTGGCTTCTGCTGCAGAGAAACTGGGGAAGCATTACAACCAAATAAGAATCAAAGCCAAACCAGTGGCTTCTGCTGCAGAGAAACTGGGGAAGCATTACAACCAAATAAGAACCAAAGCCAAACCAGTGGCTTCTGCTGCAGAGAAACTGGGGAAGCATTACAACCAAATAAGAATCAAAGCCAAACCAGTGGCTTGAGCCTAATGAAGTAACTGGCAAATTATCTGTCTGGGAGCTCTTCACACTCCCCTCTGAATTCCCTGCTCTACAGCGATTTATGGGAAACTCAGAGCAGGAGCCTAACACAGAAAAGGAAGGCTTTGAGAGCATGGCAGCTGAAAGAAACAAAACACCCCCCTGCTCAAACCAACAATGAAGTAGAGAAAAAAATCACATAAAAATATCTGATTAATAGTAAGAAACAAATTCATTTAAATTACTAAATACCACTTCCATGCCTATGAGCATGGAAGACCAAATTTGTAAGACCAAATTCTGCAAATCAATAAGTTATGGAGGTTACAACTTTCAGTTGTATCAATTGGTACCTTAGACTCTGATAATCTCAGGAATGAACCTCCCTCAGCTCACAGGTCCTGGTACTGAGGTATCCTCAAAGCTCAGCTGTCACCTGATGGAAGATGTACCACCAATCCTTTGGAGGTGATTCACACCCCCCCTTCTCTTTTTGCAGTTTTCAGTGATCTAACCACTCCCTCCTATTCTGTAAAAGCTGCTGCCGATGTACCAGAAGAAACTCTGATTAATAGTTCACCCCCATATTTCTCAGAAGATTAGTAAGGAGAAATGTATACTACTAAGGTGAGGAAAAGAACACAAGTACAGAGCTGTGACGGTTGACAAGAGCTGCAAGTGGAGAGGAAAACCTGGTGTCAGTAAGGAAGTCATTATCAGGATAATTTCGTTAATATTTTCCTTTGTCCTGCTAAGTTTGGATTTAAAATCAACACTTTTCAAAAGCATTCAGATAGAGATATAAGCTTTTCCTATCACAACACACTGATTTAAGCCAAGTCCTGTTCTTAAGGCAGGTCTAACCACAGAGAACTCCCTGCCAGGATTTGTCCCAGAGCAAAAGAGAATTCATCTGACAGAACAACCTCTGCAGCTGAATCATCCAACTACACCAAGGAGTTGCTGCTGGTGATTTGTGGCCTCCCAGCTACTCAGAGGCAGCTCCTGGTTTGCATGCTCTCACTCCCTGTAGAGGCCAGAGTTATTTCTCACTGAGCACACAGGAAGATATTTCAAATCTTCTCATGTGAAATTTTTAATCTAGAAGTTACTGTGAAGTAACCAGCACGCTGCAAACTCCAGCTCCAGCTAAGGGAGCTTTTGTTCGTGCAGCCGTACCCAAAGCATCACAAGCAGCAGAAATCACTGTTTAGCTATTTAAAGAACATTCATTTCCTCAAAATTTCTGAATACTTGGACAGTTTTGCTCGAAAATGACATACCTAATTCTCATGCATAAGCTGTTTGACACTGTTAAGGAGTATATTATGAATATTCATAAATTGAAACTAATCTAGCAACAAAACCATGTAATCTGAAAAATACAAATCTTTAAGACAACCACTTGACTTTTTTTTAATCAAAAACACATTACTTGGCTTACTTCTGCTAATTTACCATAGAAGGTTATATATATATATATCTAGTTTACTTATGATTTACATTTTAACCACTCAGAAGCCACAACCTGAGAGAATGTAATCAGCTCCAAACTCTCCTGAGCCTCACTGCCTCGTTCCCCTATAGTGCTGCATCTGCTTCTCGGTGGGACTCATTTTAGTGAGTCATTCTAGACATTTAAAATCTCTCTGTCCACCATGGGTTTGTGTTCAGTTTATTACTTCTGCTGTTTAGCATTATTGTACCTAAACATCTAAAACCACTGGGTTCACAAACCACTGCACGAGTGGAAAGCAGCTCAGTACGTGTGGTTAGTACAGCTGTGGCTGGGTTTAAGGCTCTTAAGAGTGGGTGATGGGGTTTGTTTGTCTATTATTTTCTTTTAGACACCTTTTGAAACCTTTGGGAGTGTTTTTTGACCTTTTAAAAAATAACAGTTTTTTAAAACAGCAATTTATGTATATTAATTAACAAAAAGGACCCATTACCAACATTTACCTGACAGATTCATCACGACCCAACTGTTCTTTTACTATATTTTAGAAAAAAAGTTTGTGTTTTAGATACTTCATGCTTTTCTTAGGTCTAAACATTAGCATTAACATCCAGTTAGGTTATCTTAATTTCCCAACTGGAATGAAAAATTGCCTGAACAGTAATTCCTGCTACCCTTTAGAAAATAAACCATCCTGTTTAAAACCAAATTACTAAAGATGTCTTATGGCAGCTTCATAGGTTCAAATGGTGGAAGGAAAAACTATTTCATTGCATATTCCTTTTCCCAATTGCTTTCTATGTAGAGATTGATAGAGCCTGGAGTATTTTGACCTTTAAAAAAAAATTAGGAGCAAAGGACAGAGTTGACAACTTGATGCCATCTTGTGGCTTTAATTTGGTAAATTTAATTACTATCTTGTTCCTTAATAATATTTAAATTAGTCCCAGAATTTCACCCAAAAATCTGCAAATTATTGGGTAGCTTGCATGCTCCTGCCCAGAAGCAGTAGAAGCAAAAAGTAACATTTGATTGTGAGAGAAGTGTTAGCAACTGCTTTATGTAAAACACAGAGCAGCTTCCAGCCATGACAGAATTCACCCAAAGACAGCTCTGTCAAGAGGAACACACTAAAACTTGGATTCAAAAGAGAAAGAAAATAACTACATGTGGACTGAAAGCTTGTAAAATTTATCTTTAGGAACAGACTTCAATGCATCTATTCAATTCAGGGTACAAGAGACTGTAAAAACTCACTGTAATTACCAGCAGCTCTATTATCATCTCCTGACTTAAAGTATTGAACCTTTGAAAATTTTAGTAAAGCCAGGCTACAGAAAAGCCTAAAACAACTGCATAGTTAGAAAGAATATGATTTTTCTATAAATTAAATATTGCATATATCAATGTATGAACAAACAGCCAAAACAAAGGGTTGACTTCAAAGCAGGTATGTAAAAACTGGTCCAGATGCTCTACTTGAAGCCTGATAGAAACATCTATTTCATATAAATTGGATTCTGAAAACACAGAGCTTTGTTCAAAAAATTTAAAGCTCCTAGAAGCTTTAAATTGGAAAAAAATTCAAGCCTTTCGGTCATGCAAAATAATCCAAATCAGTGGCTCTGCCTCTGCAGCCTTCCCAATAATTCTCTGACTTCTGTTTGCATCAAGAAAATTTTAGTAATATTTTAACTAGTGTTTCACATAATCATTTCATTTGTACATTAAACTGGTATAGTTTATTTTCGTACTTCTATGCACACACAAATCTGCATGCAATCCCCCAAGACATACTTAAATAATAAATTGCAAGCTTTTAACTGCCTTCCTAATTTTAAACTATACAGTAAAATAATAGACTTTGATAACAGGATCTAACTATTGTGCAAATACTTCTAATATTATAGTAACTTTCACTTCCATTGTTTGCAATATTAATGAAAAGGTCATTTCTACTGTTTATGTTGTTTCAACTTCCTTATTTCCCGGAAGAGAGAGTGGGAGTTTAAGCAGAATTAAAGATATTCTTACAGAACAAATTTTAACAGAAGTTTACCAGTATTTATCAAGGGACTCCCATACCAACTACCTAAAGAAAATAACAGCATAGAGTCACTTTTTCATACTTAGACAACTAAAAATACTGATGTCACAAGAGAAAGAGGATTGATAAAAAATATATAGAACATGTTTGTTTCAAAATACAAAACTCATCATAGAATCATTAAATTTGAAAAAGAGTTTCAACCTCATTGAGTCCAACCTTTAATGTATTATATTAAAATGTATTATACTGAATACATATATTGTATTATGTATGTCTTATCCAGCACAGAAGCCCTCCAATCCTGAAATTCAGTTTCATGCCAGAAAATTCAATGTCAATCTCACAAAGGTAATAGAAGCCTCATTATAGTTTTCCAAATATTGAAATACACATAGCAAATTTCACAAGAGTAAGGAAATCAGAATGAGCACAGCACTCCAGGGATGCAAGAGAAGGGGAAAGAAGAACCAGGGGAGGGTGGCACAAATAAAACTGCTGGTGCCACCCAGGGACTACCTAAACTTAAACACTAACACTTGTTGTACCACACCATGCAAATTAAAAGTTTCACTTACAAATCTGGTCCTTTATTAATCCATTACAGAATTAAAACTGACAAGATTATTCAAATTCGGAACCCCTGACACTGTTAAATGGGATAAACAGAACTGATGGATGTTTTCAGTAGCAGGTTAGACCTGGCAATGAGTGTCATTGCATGAAAAATATTCACTGCCATTTCTTGCTCATTACCAAGTTAAAAGAAATTTGCTTTAAACGTAACTGAATTACCTGGATTGCCTATTGATATCTTAGGAAATATTCTGGTTCTGCAAAGAAAACAACCCAGAATCTAAAAGCAAACTGTAGTGACTAGTGAGCAACTAGGGACAAAAAGGCTTATTAAAAAGTTGCAATAATAACAAAAGCAGAAATCATTGGAGAAACTTTTGAGAAGAATTAATCAAAGCCACAACTACTGAGATGCTGTAAAACCATTACCCCCAAAGTTAAGCTGTGACAGAGCTGGCTGGGCTGTGGCTGCACAGATGCTGTGGCTGAGCAGACACCAGCTGGACCAGCCCAGCCCGGAGTAAACACGGCCCTGACACAACAACAACAGATCCAAACCCAGAGAGAGAAGCCCAGCCAGCCCCTCTGGAGCACAGACACCCACAGCAGTGCCATGGGCTGGGCAGAGGTGAGAGCCCTGCCCAGCCATGTCTGTAAGGAAATTTGAAAGGCTGTAAAAGACAATAAACGTGAGCAGTGGCTGCAGGAACTCAGGGTGGCAATGCCGTGTCCCTGTCTCCCACTCCACAAAGACATGAAGCTGTCCAATCCCTTGGAGGAGCCCTCTCAGAAGTGTGCTGGAGCTCCTCCCACCTTTATTGCACAGAGTACCTGTAAAATTAAGAACTTTGTGTTGAATTTACATCGCTCACATAAACTCAAACTGTTGCTATAGAAATGGCAATTTTTCAGCAGAAGAGGGATGTTGGTGATGAAGATTAAACATGTAAGCTCTTCCGTTTTCCTGGGGATAAGCTGTTTTCACCAAAAACAACAACTCTTAATCCTGAGAACTCCAGAGGACTTGTTTGTTTGTTTGAAAAATAAAGGCTTGTCTGTACTTACCCGTGTTCATTTTAAAGACTCGTTTCCTTGAACTGAGTGAAAAGACAAAGGCAGTTATCACTAAAACATTATTTTTGCTTAGAATTCTTTCCCTTTGGGTTAGTTATCTAAGCCAGCCTCACACATATTATTTGGCAGCCAGGAAGGGTTTTGAGAAGCACAATTTGAATATTAAGGGATTACTTCATCCTTCTCAAAAGCCAGGTGTAAAGGTTTTTTACCCTGCTGGTTTTCTGCATGCCACAATCAGCCCAGGACACATCCAGAACTGGATTTTGTATCCCCCGAACTGGAATTTGTATCTAATTGTGAATTTACTGCAATTGGCTCATGTTTGAGTCTCTGACTTACAACCTCACATAATCATAACTAGTTGCAATACTGCCTCTGAGGACAGGGACAGTCACTCACGGGAAGTGGGTTTTATCAGAAATATCCCAGAATGTGGGGCTCAAGCAATCCATCTGCAAAACAGCACAACACACAGCAAATTCCAAACATACAGAGCAGCACTGTTGGTTTTTTGTGTTCAGATTCAGCTTTGGAAATGAGATTCAATGGAAGTCACACTGAAATTACAGAAAATGCTGCTCAGTACAGAGCAGCAGGAAGACCCCACTTGCACCTGCACTCAGTGAGCAATACATGAGCAGAGGTCTCTGTGACCTCAGAAAGGTTCCTCTGCAACTTCTGGAAAGACTCATGAAATGCTTTGTGTGAGAAGAATGTTTTTAAAAGCTCTGCAGGTGCCTAAATGAATACAGATGGATCCTTCTGTATGAAAATTTCTCAAAAAAAAAAACCTTAAAAGACTCAAGTCACCAAATAACTTTGTGGGATGCTGTCAAACATGTCAATGCAACAGAAACTGCTGAGGCTCTTTCCAGCCTTCCCCTGCTTATACTGACTCCTATTGCTACAACACAGGGGATGCTGGATTAGAATTCTAACATGCAGGCAGCTATTAAAGACCTTGGGTTATTTCATGATTGCTTGTTCAACAAATTTATCCAGCTCCAGTTGTTCCCAGTTGTACTTCATCCTGATGTGATCTTCTCCTTTCTATTCATTGAAAAGTAGTTTTAATATTATTCTGTACCTCGCCAGCTTTAGCAATCCCAGCACTATGCTTATATATTACATTATGTTACAAGAAAACACAATTTTCATGGGTGGTCATGGGCAGAGAGATGAAAGCAATTTTCCAAGTAATCACCCAGCAAGAATTAAAATATCTGGGGAAAATCCTGAAACTAAACTCCTTGAGGAGCCAATGTGCAATGCTGAACAGTAGAGCAATGAACTCCAGGTTGTTTGTGTTGCCTAGAAAAAACACTGCTGAGTTCAAAGATGTGTTTTTCAGGATCAAAAGCTTTAGCTGCAGCTATAAAAAATTCTAACAAACAAGCCAGGAGATGAGGGCTTGAGTGATGACAGCGATGGATGTGATCATTCAAGGGACTGTAACCACTTGGATATGGAAAGGGCTATTTTGAACTTCCACAGGCCAGAAAAAGGGCTAAAAAACCTTCAAATTGCAGAGTGCCTTGTACTCTGACTTCCTGGATGAACAACAGCTCATCTGCTATGCAAATTCAGCTGAAAGAGCAAAGATACTTCTTTTTAAACCCCAAAAGATGATGACAGTGAAATCTGCTGTAACTGTAATAAAGCTGCTGGTAATACTGAACCACACGTTTGCAGTCAGCTGAGTGACACCGGTCATGAAACCTGTGCTACCTCAGATTCTCTTCCTCAACTCTTCTTGTACTTTTGTGAGTTACACAAGCACAACCCAAAAGATTCTTGTGGGATGCCCACTGCTTCAGTGGCTACAGTAAAGTGACAGAGCAGTGGGTATAGGTGAGAAAGGAAAAAATAAGTGTATTTCTAGAAATTATCTATGTCATCTGCAAACAGAGCAGTGAAACCCCAGCATGACATTGGTTAAAGCCCTCAGATCAACAAACTGTCTTGTTCAGACAGGGCAGGTTCACTGTCTTAAGTGCTGGTGATAAAACTATTGACAAGATACTGAGACACAAGAGAGATCTGTACAACATGAGACAAGATAGAAATAGAGCAGTAATTCTCTGCAAAAATTTCTGAGTTTTAGTCCAGCACAAAAGTGTTAAGATTTCTGGACTTGCACATGCTGCAGTTATCCACACCCTGTAATTCCCCCAGACGGGGAAAACTGGGTGTTTTAATCTGCTTACAAGATAACCAGAATCCTGTCTCTGAACATTTGTCCTGCCCCAGCTGTCTCAGTTCACAAGTTCAGTTTTAGTGGTCATATGGAGAAAAAAAAGTTAAAATTAACCAAAGGAACACCACAATTCACAAACCCCCCCAGATCCCGTCCTGCTCTTACTCTACAGATTTTATTGCTTTAACTCCTTTTGAAAAATACAGACTGAAAGGAACAAAGTATGTTGTCCACCATGAAGACAAAGTGAATCAAATCAAGATGCAGAGTTTTCTCACGGAGAGGGGGTGAGAGGACAAGGGGTGAACAGATGTTTTTTAATTTATAACTGTAGCTAAGCACCCCGATCATAGTGGCAGCAAAAGTATCACTTCTCCTCAGCAAGACCACAATTTGGTCATTTCCCCTTTTCTCAGACACTGAACTTCAGCTTTGCATTTACAGCTTGTACAGTTGGAACGGCCCCTGTGAAATGTTTGTCAAGCATTCAGCATTATTAACTATATTCAGCATTATTATATTAAATACAAACTGTATTTTTTCTGTTACACTGCACTTACACCCAGCATATGCAAGGTTAAAATGCAGGAGAGCTGTGACAAAAGCTTCAAACAAAGCTTTCTCCACCTGGGGCTGGCACTTCTCCCACACTGCCAGCCCAGCCTGTGCTCCCAGCTCCTCTGCTCATGTGCAGCCCCAGAACAGTCCTTGTTAAGGCTGGTAATGTGTTCAGAGGAACTGAGCTTAGGTTTTACCACTAGAAGCTGAAAAATCTATCCCCAAGCACAAAGTTACTGGTCATGTTGTGAACGAACTTTTATTTCACTAAAAATCTCAAATTGGAGAAAGCAGCTCTTGTGAACATAATGCTTTACATTTCCCATGTCCAGGCTTGCTATAAGATGCCCTGTGAAAAAGCCTTATTTTAAGAACTATTATGAGCAGAGCTGACATTTGATTGCAGTGTTTCTTTCTGCCCCATGACTTTACACATTTGAATCAAGTAAAACAAAAGATGTCAACACAAAAACCACACCTATTGTTGGACTGCAATGTTTATATTCAGATTTCAACAATACAAACACACCCTTGGAAGCATTTTCCCACTTTATAAGACAGAGCATGGAAGCAATTTGGGATTCAAAAGAATACACACACAAACTTCAAAGCTGCAAAGTTCCTAAGCAGTGTATGAATAGTACCTCAAACTTGTAATATTAAACTTCAGGAGTTACTTACCTGCAGCTTCCCATGGGTAAACTTAGATATTTAACACAATAAAACATCTTTGAAAAACAAAACAAAACTTGTGCTCTTCAGTGTCCTCAAATGGCTGCTTCCACCTAGAGTCAACATCATTAACCTATTTTTCTCAGTACAATATTCTGAAGTCAGCATTTCCAGAATTTGCAGTTACAGCATTCCTCTTACAGCAGTCACAGCAGCTGTGACAAAATCTGCATTCTAGATACCTTTTCTTTGGCTGCAGGATGTAGAAATTTCATATGCAGCATCATAATCAAACACCCCAAACAAAAATGCAAAGGCTTTGGTGCTCGTGTGTCATTTATCACCCTGTGCTCCAGTGCTATCTGCCTCCAGCTTTCCCTGTGAGATCCATTCCAATGCACACTTTTCATTGCAGAACTCTCATTCCAAAAGTCTGTTTTAATTAAAATATTCTTTTATTTACAATTAGGAAGGAGCACTCAAATTAGACCAAAATATTAATTATTCCCCCTTCATCAAGAAATTTTCACTGAGTGCAACTGGGTAATTTCAAAAGGGCTGAAGTTTCCCTCCCTGGGTAAAGATGTAAACAGACGAAAAGTTGAAGTATTTTGCAGGTATCCCTACTACAGAGCACAAAATCATACTGCTGTACATGTCAGCAGAAAGAGCCAGGCCTGAACCCAAAATTCTGTATTTCCTCAATTAAGCCTTTATATTTATCCTATAGACTCCAAAATTAAAGAAAACAAAACCCAACCCAATAATCCCCCAAACACAACAACAAATTTAAACCTTCTGGTTTATACCCAGAGAACAAACAGACAACATACATTAAAGTTTCAGTTGTCTCCATTTCAGGATGTTCTAAGAGCCTGGCTCTTTGCCAAAAGTAATACAGCCTTTGGACATGGCTGATTTCCTTCCAAAAGAAATCACATAGGGGGACCAAGCAACAAAATCACAATATTAATCATCACCTAACAAAGCCACCTGGGACAGAAAAGCATTCCAGTCATACATCACAGATTCTTATATTGAGGACAAACAAGAGAAGAATATATACTGTATTTGCATCACAGCAACAAAGCTTTCTACTTGTGTGCCTCTTGAGAAATAGAGATGTTTAAAGAAGTGTCTTCAAGGCTTTTAGTGCTAGCATGGCTCCAACAGGATCTGTGTGTTACTGCTACAACGCCATACACCAAAGAGATTGTGCAAAGGACTGCTGGTATTGGGATCCTGAAGAAACATATCATTCATACTCCCCTGCTGGAGCATATAAAAGCTGATGATGTTACATGTCCAGATCAAAAACTAACTGCAGTGGCAATAAATCATGCATTAAGTTAAAATACAGGAAGGCTTCTGGCTGTATCACAAAAGAGGAATTTTTCCATTTGGGCTTCTGCCTCTACTTTCAGCTTCCTTTGGCATTATATCTAAATTCCCCATTATTCTTCTCTCTTTAGTACAGAAGATTAAATTAAGCCCTTCTCAAAGCACTAAGATGACAGCATTCAACTTTAATTTTTTTTTTCATTTTACACCCAATCCATACACTAGATAGACTATCTCCAAGCTTCTAGCACTGCACTAGAACTGGTTTATCACATGACTGTACTCAGCTGTATTTTTGGCAGTGCAGAAATGCATTGTCTTAAATAAAGGTCAACTGACAAGGTCTCACATAGTCTGGAGCCATCCTGTTCCAAGATGAGGACACAATAAGGGCTCTACAAAATCAACAGATTTTAGGATCTTCCTGTTACACCGTAAATTTTATACAGCCTTCATCCATTGCTGAAAAAAAATAACCCCTGCCTAAATGAGCAGACCCAAAAATGCATCGCAACAGAGGTTCTGGAAGTTTTCAAACAGCTGTGCCCTCTCACTGTGTACACACACACACACAAAATTCATCTTTAAGAACCTCCCAGAGTGAGTAACCCCTGGAGATGACAGGCTGCCAGTCAGCACTCACCGGTGAGGTGCACTACAGCCACTATTCCTGCTCCTCACGTGTGAGCAACCATCAGTCATCCATGATGATCCTGGGCATTTCACACTTTATCAGAGGGAAATCTGCCACAGGCAGCAACACCTCCTCAGCTCTCCTTCAGCCCTCACATCTGTCCTGGTACTCCAAATAGCTGTTTCACCTTTGAAAAGTCTAATGTCGGTGATAAAAAATAAATAAATTCTTTTTTTTTTTCTTCTACAGCAAAGTAAAATCCCCTCAGTTCAGAAAGCTAAACACTTAAGTGGCAGGAAATAAAAATGAGTAAACCACTAAGAGCAGACAATGTTTTGGAATAGAGTTAGGCTTTCAATGCCAAGATTTCAATGAGAGACAAAAAAACCAACACAAAGTGTAACAAGATTCCTCTGTTACGACACCCTGGAACTTTCTGTTCGTGCTTAGGATGGCTTTACCAGTCACAAACAGATTCAATTTCATAGAGACTCATCCAATATCTTCCTTGTCTTAGTCAAGTCATACTCTACTTTTACGAGAAAAACACCAAAACAAAATAGCAGCATCACCTTTTGAGCATGGGCAGCAGAGTAATTTTACACGTAGCTCAACGAGCTGATAGTAAGGACACAGACCAGAGACTTCACACTTTTCTATTTATTCCTGTGCTTCCAAGAAGACATTTTGAAAATGTAAGAAAAAACAACCAATCCAGAGTTAACACCAGACTACGTATTTCTTCCTTACTTCACAGGCATTGGCATATTCTTGGGGGAATGAATACATGCCTGTTCTGAAGGAAGAGCAAAAATCCTTATCTCCTCCAACAAAAATTTCTGTCACTGCCTAGTGCCTAGTTTGAAGAAACACATCTGAAGGCACTGCCACTGTGAAAGCTGCTCTGAGGAAAACCCCAAGTTATTATCACCCTCAGATCTCAATCAGCTGGGATCAGATTCTTCCAGGCAGCGTCTTTTCCATTCGAGACGATGGAGGATGCCTCCGATCCCACGATTTCCTTAGCTCGGGGCAGCTTCTCAGAACTCCTGCTCGCTCCCTTCCAGGCCAGCAGAGCCCCAGCCCTGCCACCCAGCACGGAGCTGCTATTTATAACCCCTGCAGGCGTGCCATGGATGCCTCAGCACTGCTCCCAGGATGAGCAGGCGGTTCTGCACAGAGCCATCAGCGCTCCAGCCACACGGGACCCGGGCTGCACCAGCCTGCTCTGAGCAGGCTGCTGCATCTATTCCACGTGGTGGCATTCCACAGGCTCAGGAGACTGTGTGCATTACCCTGTGCACATTACCCTGTGCACACACAGATCCAATTTTACCCTGGCACTGCTCCCAACCAACCTGTCAGGGAGAGGAGAACAGAGACGCCAGAGAGCTGCTCCAACCTTTCTGCTGCACCCAGCGTTTCTCACTTCACTGACGTATCTCCTTGCTCACTCTCCTCCTCCCAAGCACCTCAGATAAGTGACATTTAATTACATGGAATAAAAAACCTCTTCCCCCTTTTGTCATCAGCATAAGAGTACAGATACCGGCACATTGTAAAGAAAAATAGGAAAAAAACCCAAGAAAATGACAAATGTAAATTTTTCACAGTAGGGAAACCTTTTCCTTATGAGGTGACCTAGATTCTCAAACAAAGGGATTCCCTTTCTGTACTATATCCAGGCCTTATTAAATTAGAAGGAATTTTTATTCTATTTATCACTTTGCTTGTTTACCTAGAAACACAATAGAAGGGCTTTTTATATTTGTCAAAATAAGGAACACCAAGGCAAAGACTAACATGAAGATCCAACAGTGTGAGGGAACGAAAAAAAAACCACAGAAAAAAAGTGGGTCAGATTTGGTCTCATCAACAGTTCAATCTTTTGATATGCAGTGTAAACCATAATACTTGCACATGGATAAAACAAGCATGCAGTACCCAAAACTTACAGAAAAAGCATTTGTAGAAGTCTGAATGTTTGATTATAAAAATCCTCAAGAGGAGAAGACTTCAATGAATCTACAGTATGCAACCCATCATCCAAGGTCATGAGATCTTGTGGGGTTTTTAAGGGATGACAGGTTTTTGTATTTTTTAAGAAGTGGAGTGGGTTTTTTTAGATGACAAATGCTCTCTATAAATTTACTACATTAAGACACATCAGCAACAGAACTCTCTGCAGATGCTGATTATGAATTACAAGATTTTAGGCCAAATTTTATTAATTCAGCATTATTTTATTAAATACAACCAGCATTTTTTCTGTTAATCAGAGCTGTCTCTGATTTCTTCTTCTGTTAGAACCTACTAAATTAGAGAAAATTAACCACCTGGAATTTCAGTTTGACATATAGCTTAAGATAGCAAAAAATAATAAAAATTCTCTAGTTCTCAATCAATATTCTCTGTCAATTTACATCATACAAACCAGACTCTGAGGATTTCCTCTAAATCAAGTATTTGAGAACTAGGAGTCCTGGTTACTGACTCTACATTAGTAATTTGTGGGAGAAAAATCCTCAGGCTCATGAAACTAATCTAGAGTCTTACACAGATTACAGAAGGAATTACGAACATGGTTATTCAGACAAAATCCATGATTTCCACAGCAGAGCTTCCTTTTCCTTGGAAGCCGCTCAAGGAATGGTATAATTTAAGTTTATTGTGAATTTTAGAGGAGGAAAGTCTGCAGCTTAATCTCCACTGATTGGGAACTAGAGCAAATTGAGGGGAACATGAGGGTGGAACAGTATTCAGTAAACCAGGACATGTCCCCAGCTGGCCAGGCTGAAGCAGTTCAGTCAGACTGGGTGATGTGCACAGTGTTTAGAGGAATTTCAGTTCCTTCAACATGTCAAAAAAAGGGCAATAGGGAATTGCTCTTAAAAGGGGATTTATCCTCCATTTTATGTTCCACATTTTCTGTTGGCTATGAACAAATATTGCCGAAATTTATTACACGAATAGGACCTCTTGAGTCACTGGAGAAAGGATTTTTTTCCACAGATTTTGTTGGCTTTCTTAGTTTAAGCATCTGTGCTTGAAGAAAAGGATTCAGGCATTTAAGGCACTTGCTAAATCTTTGTTATTTCTGCTGTAAACCTTTCATGTCCCCCAGAATTAGCTGTAAATGAGGATACCTACAGGAGGGAGCTGTAGGAATTAACACACTAAAGCTACTGAGGAAATGTGACAGATGGAAAGACACAGTACGTGTCTCAAACCCAAGTCACAGGAAATTCTGACAGCTCTGAAAGTCCAGTTCCTCAGTTTCACATTATTTAACATTCACTAAACAAATGCATCATCAATCTGAGTACTAAAAATTTTTGAGGCTGACAAAATGTCTCCGTATTCCTGTACAAAACATACACACGGGGGAAAAAAAACTTAGTGAGAGGATGAACAGTTGGACTTGCTAATCTCTTAATTGGTCCCACCATAAATAGATAGATAGATAGATAGATAGATAGATAGATAGATAGATAGATAGATAGATAGATAGATAGATAGATAGATAGATAGATAGATAGATAGATAGATAGATAGATAATCTGTGCAGCTCCCCCAGCATGGCAGAGTGCTGGGCAGGATGTCTGCATCCCCTGCTGAACCTGATGAGCCAAGCCTCTTGAAGTTACTGGGAGGAAAGTGTGGGATGTCTCAAGAGCCTGAGCATAGCCTAGAGAAAAGGGGTGGAAAGGGAAGGAATCGGGCAGACACAAGGTCTGGACAGGTGGCAGCAGCTGGAACAAGACATTTTTCTTCCTCGGCATAAAAGCTAGTTCCTATTATCTCCAATAGGATGCCATTTTCCTTCATTCCATCTTCCATGCTTTGAAATTGGATATTTAGCACCAGTTCTTCCACGAGAGTCTCACTTTCTGTAAGAACTGGAGTTTTTATTTCCAGTTCTCATGCTGGGATTGTGAGGGTGGGTGTTAGGGGTACCTTGATCATATAGTGCAGGCAGGTAAATGAAACAAGCCATGAAACACCAGCCCATTTCCCACTGCAAACTGCCTGTGAATTTTTGGTACTTCAGCTGCTCGGCCTCCTCTCCCCTGCTGTGCTGAATCAAAGCTTCATAAAGTCCCTGCTCTTCTCAGAATGCAAAAGCAACACTTGTGACAGGCAGAAAATATTACTGCTGGCACTGGCTTGTCAGTTCATCAGGGAGGAACCACACAACCAAAAATCCTGCACAACACAAATGAAATTATGTTGTCCATCCCCTGCAAGAATAAAATCTGCATTTAGCACTTGAGATCAGCAATAATTGCATGCAGCGCCTGGGGAAAGATATGAAAAATCAGAATACAGAAGAAAGAAAAGATATCATAAAGAAAACAACGCAGTATTGAAGAAAGAAACACATCTTGAAAGTAGTCCAATATACATTTGCATAACACACAAAACCAGAAGTGAATCAAAGCAGACCAAAACTTTATATTTTGTACTTCGGCTTTTTGAGAAAATTCTGAAGCCCTCCAAACCTGAGTTCCTCTACGAAAGCTGTGATAGGAGAACAGACTGAATTCTAGCTGGACACCTAAAACATCAGTTTACTTAACAAAAAAATACAAGCTTTAAAATTATAGAACATCTCCTTGAAATGTTTCCCAAGAAACCCCTTCTGACTTGAAAACATCACTTGAACTTTCCCCTCTCTCACAACTCTGTGAAGTTGGGGATGTGCTTATATTCCTTATGGAATAAAATATAATAATTAACTACATAAAACCTGATGCATGTTTCATAATAACTGGGAACTTTTTCTAGTTCTATGATTGATCTATATTGCTGCATTCAAGTTCTAAAATTATGACACTCAGTAGTTCATGAAATCATCAAGTTTATGGCTTGGGTGTTATTAGAACAGAGTGCAAAATCTTGACCATTATAAAAAAAATGCACCAAATGTAAAAGCTGGGTTTCACTACCAGCCAAGCAAGGGTGAAAATCTACTAAGCAAAATAAGGCAGGCAACACTGACACTGGTGGTCATTTCCAGATTGCTATTTTTAATTCACTTACAAACATGTCTGGGATAGCTAAGAAACATGTTGGGATATCAGAGTAGCCAAGCAAATTCCCAGTGTCTTCCAACCCTGTCTCCACTCTAGATGAACTTACTAGAGAAGGTTTTTTTTTTGAAGAAGAAGAAAAGAGCAGAATGAGCATAACTCTCAACATGGAAAATGAAAACTAAGCATTTACGACACTCTGTATTAACACATTTCCAAAAGTTAAAAATAAAGCTTAAAAGCAAGAATAACCAACCTTGAAAATGTTGTCATTAATCATTCTGAACTGTCACTTGAAAGGTTTTCAACACATTACAGCTGATATAATACTCCATTCAACTATAAATAAATACGTTGATATTCATGAATAAATATATTCATGTTCATATAAAATGAACTTTGCAAAGTATTCATGGAGTATCCAGAAAGCACAGTCCCATAGGGAGTAGTGATAGGTCACCTATGGCCTCAGTATTTCAACTCTCAAGGGGCTTGTGCCACCATGCAGAAGTCACCAAGCCTGACAACTGTAATTACTCCAAACTGCTTTGAGGAATTTCTCCTAATGTTGTCAAGACACAACTTTACAGAATGGCTCAACCTAAGAGTTTATCATAAAACCAGTTAGACAAGACTCCGCTGACACCCTCTAAAAACGACACGCAGAGCGTTACGTTTTTGGAAGAAAATATCCCAAAGCAGCCCAAGTTTGTTTTGCACGGGTCCATTTTGCTCAGTTCCAAGGGGTGATGTGCACTGGGTGTTGTAGCAGCCCTCTCCTCTCCCTGCTCTGGCTGCAGGGCTGCCTGAGCACTCCGGCTCCCGGTCACAGTAACTCCGTCTGCTCCTCACGCAGGCTGCACATCTTCACTCACTCCTCGGAGCCTTAATAGGTGGCAGCCTTTCAAACACTAACATTGCAGCTTCTAATTTGGGATGTAACCATAGTAACATTACAGAACACACTACTCCCTGCATGGAGAACAAGCAGTCAACTGACCCTTCGCGCTGAGCCCGGGCTGAAATAAAGCTCACTGCAACCTCCAAGCCAGCAAGATCACCCAAACCTGCAGCTCCTATTTCCAGTCCAAAGCAAGACCTGCCCTCCTGAAATACCCACAAATGCACAGGATCATAGAAAGCAGCAAAGAACAAAGTGCTATAAAAGAAAAGGAAATTCTTCCCACAACTTTGACTCTAAAGCTAAATCAGTCACTCCCACACGGAAAGCGGCAGAAAAATCAAAGTTTTTTCTTACTTTTCTGTAAGATGAGCAAAGAACTGCTCATACTTTATTTGGAAAAAGGAAAAAAAAGGGAATGAACAAAATAAATTGGTCATTAATATTTAAGAATTCAATACTCAATCTGTTCACAAGGCAAGATGACAATTTTTACACATACCAACAGACAACAGCTCTGCCTGAACTTTACAGGCTACACACAAGGGATATGGCCATTTAATTAAAAGCTGAAGCTGCTGTCTGTTCCCTTCTAAATTTACTTTAAAAAGGATTCTCTTTAGAAAAACAACCCTTGGGATTTTTGTACCTTTAATATTTACTAATGAGCTTTTACAGAAAAATAAAAACAGCTGTCCCTCTTCCAATATAATACATAAACATCCTACCTATAGCTCCCAAGCTTCAGGAACCAGGTACAGTGAAGCAGTAGCAAATAAATTGAAACAGCATAGATTTTAATTACCATTCTGGTGAGATTTGAACTCATTTCCCAAATACAAGGTTACATGTCTGAAAATTCAAAACCCAGATGCAGATTTACGTGCTTATGTTTGACAAAAGCATTCCTTCCTTCTGCTTGAGTGCCCATGGATGCACTGACCACACGAATAACCCACCTGGTTTCCTACTCATAGCCCTGAGTGCAGCAAACTGGGAGGACTCCTGGCCACACTCACAAGTTTTGTGTGCTGCAGCAACAGATGACACCAAATTCTGGGTATTATAAAGGGCATAAGAAAGCTTTGTGTGTTTAGGGGGGAAATTGAGTAGTCTGGGCACATCTGGAACATCTCAATCCACTGATTCTCAGTTATTCATCAAGGTCCCACTCACTAGTGACAAAAAAAGATGAATATTTGCAATACAAATTTAAGACCTAAATCTATAGTGGTGCTGGACACAGGCCCTCTTCTCATGCTCCACCCCCACACTGACCCCTCCCCTCCATTTTTTAAGCAGTGATTTGTTTAGACTAGAGGAGATACAAAGTCTTTACTGATACGCAATTTATATTTATAATTACTATTTAGGAAATATGCTCATGATCCTAAAATGTCCTCAGATAGGATCAAAGGATTTGTGGAAATCGTTATTAGGTTAGGAAATGCATGCATTACAAACAAGACTAAATTAATAGAGAGAGTTAGTGTACATAGATGATTTAGTTAGGAGGATCTAAATCTGATTACGTTTCTAGTAAATTATTATATTATGTATCCAGAATAATAAAACACACTGCCTGGGGAAGCCTTATTTACCAGTAAGGGACATGCTTCCCCCAACCCTACAAATCAGACACACCACATAAATCACAGTTTCTTTACTCTTTGGCTAAAAAAAGTCTAAAGAGCTAGTCATTAGCTTTTCAAAATAGAGTGGGCAAACACAGTGACTAATAAATAACTGGGTATGTATACTGCTAGCTCTCTATTTTCTCAGGTATTATGGTTATTCTATTTATACAGTAAATATAATAAGATGCTTCAGCACAGAAGGGTCAGTCATTGAAAGGAAAAAAAAATGAAAAGAATACAAGTTTCCTTAGGACCAAAAAGACAAATTTTATGACATAGGTATATCTGTAATAGACAAAAGACATTTTAGGTTCATCAATAATTGAAGTGCCCCTGACTTTGCAATGCCAGACCATAGTAGTACCATAGCAGAAAGCTATTAACAGGAGAGGCAGCTTAACAGCATGTGCTTATACATCACAGCCCAATTGAATAACCCCAGATAACAAAAAGCAGCTTTTAAAGAGTAAGCATGTATAAAGGAAACGTGAGGAAAGAATAACATTTCTATATTTTCTTTCGCATGAAGGCACAGACTATTTGTATTCCAAGAGAGCCAAAAGGGTTAAATCAAGCTTCAGCATTTAAATGCTTATAATTCCCTTGCACTGCAGAATAGCTTTTGGAATATGAGAATAGAATATCTAGCATTAAAATCTCCTAGAGAATCTTAGGTTGCAGTGTCAAGGAAAAGTGAAAACAATCTGTAAAAATCCTCAATTTCTCACTTAATGATCATACAATTTTTATACTATTCAGCTACCATTGTGCATGAACTGAGTATGTATCATTTATCAAATAAGAGCAAGAGCCTGTAAAGCTTCCTGTCTGCCTTCGGATTTAGTCAAAATGAATGCAAACAATCACGTGGGATTCAGCCAAGCAGTGACGTTAAATTCTGCTCTGTCAGAAGACAGCATCTGTCAAAGCCCACATTTAAACTGCTGCCTGCCTGTGCAGCAGCCCAACAACTACGGAATGGATTTTATACACCGCAATTCTGGGTTAAAACAACTCCAAACCATTTCTATTACTGCCTAGCAACAATGAAGGAAGGGTCAGAGGGAGATCCTATTACTGAAGACAACTGAGGCACTACGCACTGGCACTCCCCGCTAACATTTCCACCAGGAATATGGATCCCGAGGAGAGGAGAACACAGCCCTGCATTGTCCGAGCCGGGAGACACCAGATGTGAGAGCACCAAAGCGGCGGCCGTGAGCGGCGGTCGCCCCGCGCCCACAGCACAGCTCGTGTCCTTTGTCTGCAGCATGAGCACAGAGCCCCGAGCCAAGGACGCCCCTGGCCAGCACGGGAGTGACACGGGAGGAACACGGGAGTGACACGGGAGTGACACGGGAGGAACGCGGCAGCGGCGGGCGGATGGACAGAGCGGAGCCCGGCGCCGCGGCCGCGGGGAGCACGGCTGCTGCTGCCGGGGATGTGCGCATGGTCGGCAGCATCTTTTTTGCTGAAGTGATGGCGTGCCCAAACTATTTTCTGTGGGTATAATCCTGCACCATAAATGGCCTGAGCAAGGAAGGTATGTCAAACCCTTGTGTGTGATATTCATTCGCTTGTCTGTTGCCTTTTCAGCCATTACAGATAATGATCGTTCCTAATTTGCAGAGCCCTGAGATAACACTGTCTCTGAGCGGGGAGAAAGAATTCTAGCAGGTTTTGCTCTCCCCCGGCACAATGTCACTCCCTTACACTGACTAAATGCACTGCTCACAGTCTGCCAAGGCTGGTGTGGCTGGAGAGGAAGGATTAAGGGATAATGGAGTTCCTGTAATGATTGCTTTTAACTGAGAAATTAAAAACTCAAACCCCTCCAATACAGAAAAACCAGTTAGAAATCCTCTCAAACTAGGTCAGAATTAATCCTTATCTGAAGTAATCTTAAAGCACGGTAAAATGGCCATAATGTGACATACTGAGAGCACTGAACCATCAAAACAGACCACACAGTCAAAAGACATCTTAGAAGTCCCCTCAGCCCTTTTTACACTTGCTGTTCTGCCCCCCAAACACAAGCAAAATGTCACAAGGGCACTACCGGCCAAGCATAAACTGGGAGCATGCAAAAGACTGGGCACGATTTAAACCATCAGCAGTGCAATCAGGCACCACGATTTACAAGTAACACCAGGCTCCCTGACATCCCGAAAGGAAACCTTCAAACACTGCACACTCAAAATGGTAAGCACGTAACTTATCTCCTGCCATCACTGCAATTTCTGTTTAATATGAAAAACACCGACTGTTTAACTTGGATTGTAAAATGATATTCCATCTAATTGCCATTCATTCCTATTTTTTGTTGAAATTTAAATACTTTGTCACTAGTGACAAAAAAAATGAATATTTGCAATACAAATTTAGGTCTATAGCAATTCAATACATTACAGACAGAAAGTCCTTATCTGCAGAATCTACCAATAAGCTATAACAAATCATTAAATGTCAATATAGATGTGCTTTCTTTGCCCAAGGCAATGCCAACATGAAATAAAACAACTGCAGCTGGAAAGCGTTCACAAACCAAGGGATGCATACATCAGACACCGGTTTCAAATCAGTTTTAAGACATTTAGAATATAAAGTCACTTGACAGAACTTCTAAAACAACAACAAAAAAATGTACCTTCAGGCAACACTCCAGGACAAGCACACCTGGCTAATGTAAGACATTGGCACCAGACATTTCAAAACCTGCACATCAAACCTTATCCCAAATACTGTTTTGTGCAAAAGATTAATGGAGCTCGTAAGGGAAGTCAGGCACATTAAATGAGGCCCAATATGCAACTGCTGTTCATCAGAGTACAGACTCTGGCTGCCTTTTGAACTCTTCCCTCTAATTTAAGAGTTTGCCCACACAGCTAATCAAAATATGAAAAACCAAGACGTGTGAATAGGAAGTCGAATGCTTCAATTTTCAAAGCTGTAATTATAGAGGAGAACTGCAAGTACCAGGAACCAAAACACCAGCAGAGCACAGACCACAAATAAAAATTCAAGAGGCATTCACAGTTTATGTATTTGGCATTTGATAATGCATCAGTGACTGCACTGCCAGGTGCCAAAAATGAAGCAGCATTATCAGGAATAATATCTCCAAAATGCAGTTACATCCAACAACACACTCTCAGAGGACAAGATGAGTGTTCCAGAGACCCTCTGCTGTACTTAGGCTTTCTTATCTACTGTCAATAGTTGGTGCCTGTTCATAACCTTTCTGTAAAATGGAATTTTTACTATTTGGGGGAAAAAAAGTAATGCCCTAGCCCTAATTGAGTGACAGAAAATAATATTTTTATTATGCAATGCAATGGTGAGTTTAATACCTATTGACAGTTTTTCACATTATTTTTAAACAATGAACCCTAACATGTAGTATTTTTTTCAAAGGTGCAAATGTTGTTGCTATATTTTCAATGCTTAATACTCCACTATATATTTTGAAATGTTTTACACATAACTGCAAAGAAAAATGAGCCCAAAGTTATTTGGGTTTTTTCAGTCAATAGCTCTATGAAACTGAAACATAAATGTGAGTGCTTCCCCTATTCATAAAATGCCTTTTTAAAGGGCTAACAGAGAGATATTTTCTAAGATACTCCTACCTTGAAAAATCACGGAAATAGTTTTTAAAAATCAAGGAAATATGACTCTCTTAAAATGTTTTCTGATTCTAGTTCTGTCCCTCACTGTAAAACTTATTTTCATATGCATTATATAAGCATGCAGCCTAATAAAAACAGGCTTTGGCCATTGCAACTGCCTTTGCTGGGACACTTCCTCAGTGCACCAGGGAAACACAGCACCTGCAAACCACTTTCAGTTTACACAAATATTTATGTAACTTAAGATTCTCACTTTTGCCTATTGCTTTATTGAAGTCGGTCCTCATCAAAACACTACCCCAGTTAAAGATTAAACAAAGATTAGTATCCCAGTGCACTTTTGCTGAAATATTTCCATCTAATGACTGTAGTTTTATGAGTGGAAAAATTCAGTGTGACAAAATTAATCTGAGTTCTAGCTGCTACCCCACATTCGTGAAATTCTGGCTTTGATTTTCTTCCTAAACTGTGGACACATGCAATGGAACGCTAATTAATCAAACATTCCCACTGCTGCCCTCCAATCTGCTATCAAACAATTAACTTCCCTGAGATCTAGGCTATCCTTTCAAGTGACATTTATGTTTGCTCATCTAGAGATATTCCCGAATAGCTGAGTGTTCATTTACAACTCACTGCACACTAATTGCAGACAAACTAAAAATTACGAGCTTTGAGGGGAAGCTTGTTTTTCCAACAGGTGCAAATGGTCACATAAACACGAGTTTCGCACATTTGGGGCTTATCTTCTTTCATATAAGGCCAACGCTCGAGTTAAAGCAGCACAAGTGTGGAATGTCAGGTTAATTCCTGAAGTACACAGTTTAGACACAAGCATTTATGATTTTTACACAGACAGCTGAGTCTCCGGGAAGTGACATGTGCCCCGAATAGTTAAAATGAGAAAATCAGAGATACTTTCAGCAGGCTTTAAAACCAAACGCGTGAAAGCGGCTGAGGTGCACTGGGCCGTTCGGGTGTTCCCGGGCCGGGCTCGGGTGTTCCCGTCCGGACTCGGGTGTTCCCGTCCTCCGGATTCGGGTGTTCCCGTCCAGACTCGGGTGTTCCCGTCCGGACTCGCGTCACAATCGCCGCGCAGCGTCGCCCCCTGGCGGGGGTGGCTGAGGCGGCGGGCCGGCCGGGAGGCAGCTCCCTCTCGGTCCGAAGGGTGTTGGTAAAAATACCGGCAGCAAACAAAATAAACATCACTGATACCCCTCTGCCCACCCTTTCGAAATGCAAATATTCCCTTTCGTGAACAGGGCAGACTGAATGTTGCATCACACACATACAACTTAATATCCTATTATTCGATTGACATCTCATCTTAAATTACTCCCTTACAATGTTAAACCCTGTAATTTCCCATGTAACATATCACTTAGTTTTTAAATGCACAAATTAATCCAAATATTGGTTTAAGAAGATAGGGAAGCAATTAATAAATTACATATTTCTATTAGAAACAGCATTTTCTATGGACTCTTGTTCAACTGTCATCCTTTTTCCCATACAAAACCCTAGGGCCCAGGAATAAATTAGAGCAAATTGAAAATCGCAAACGAATTGCTATTGTACAGTGAAAGTTCATTTACGAGATGATGTGATCAGCTTTTAATATGCAGCATCATGAAGCTGCCATATTGACTCTGCTCCTGAATATGTACAAAAATTTAAGAGAAAATGAAGCACAGATTACTTTGGCACTTTTTCCCACAGCTACAGCTGCTAGTCAGAATACTTGAAATTTCCAGCTGCTATTACAGTAGTTACATATACTTTTATATAGGAAAAAAACCAACCCAGTATCATGATCATCAGATAGCTGGCCAGAAACTTAGTCCTGAGCAATTTTATTTCCAGTTAACATGATCATTACCCAAGATCTCTGTCTACTAAAAATCAAGAGCTTAATTTTAATTCAGCTGCCTCTGAGCCTGGCACCACAGCCCAGTTCCAGTCAATGTTTTCCTCCAATGTGGAGTGGAAGGTGAAAGGTGCCTGAAAGGCGACCGGGAGTGTTACCCTGCACTGGCATCTGAGGGCTGTGCAGTGAGGTTACTGGACCCTGAAAATTCATTTTGACAGGTGCATCTTCTCATTGACTTTCCCTGCACAGTGGGGGCCGGTGGAGACGCGTCAGGCAGTGTCCTGTGACTAACACAGCTCTGCCATCGCCAACCCCGCGCCGTCTGTCCCACCACCAGGCACGGCCCTTTGCAGAAAGGCCTTTAAAACGGTGAGCCATCCTAGCCTCTGCGTGTCAAATCAATTTTAATTAATGCCAATAAACCTTCCATCTGCCAGCAAGGCTTTTTCATTCAGTCCTTCTCAAACACTCCACAAGGATTTCACAGCCATGAATATGAAGCTATTTACATCTACTTCACACTTTTTCCTGCTAACATGATCCATTTTTTTTCTCTTTATCTTTGGTATCCAGGATGCTTGTCCAAACTTTTACCAGGCAAAAAAGCATTTTTAAAAGCTAACAAATCAAGTTAAATCATAAAACAAGGTTGGCTTTTGGCATAAGTCAAATCTTGTTTCCATTGACATTCACTGTTCTTTGAAAAGGTAAATTTAACTCAATTTTAGGTTTATATCTAGTTTCTATTTGTAACTGTTTATGAGTGTGCAAAATGAAAGACTTATGATTTTTTTTTAATTCTTTGCAGAACGAGCCATTTGCAGACAATTACTCAACTCAAAGGAAAATGAATACCAAAGAATAGCAGTGGATTCTACAGCAATTGGAAAAGCCTTTTCCTTGAGCATTGTCTCATATCCCATCACTGGATCCTTACAACATGCTTCAGTGGAGAAGACGACACTGCTGCTTGGCAAAGATGACCTGGAATACCAAAAGGTCTCTATTTCGCACCCATCTCATCGGCCTGGTCTCTCTGGTGTTTCTTTTTGCCATGTTTCTGTTCTTCAACCATCACGACTGGCTGCCAGGCAAGGCGGGATTCAGAGAAAACCCCATGTCTTACACCATACGAGGATTTAGATCTACAAAAAGTGAGACGAACCACAGCTCTCTAAGGAACGTGTGGAGAGATGCTGTGCCTCAGACACTCAGGCCCCAGACAGTCACCAACCCTAACAACACTGACCTGTCCCCACAGGGAGTAACCGGTTTGGAAAATACCCTCAGTGCCAATGGAAGTATTTACAACGAGAAAGGCACTGGGCATCCAGCTTCCTACCATTTCAAATATGTCATCAACGAGCCTGGCAAGTGCCAGGAAAAGACCCCTTTTCTAATACTGCTCATAGCTGCAGAGCCAGGCCAGGTGGAGGCCAGACAAGCAATTCGACAGACCTGGGGCAACGAGAGCCTGACACCTGGCATCCAAATTGTGCGGATTTTTTTGTTGGGATTAAGCACCAAGGTAAATGGGTATCTCCAGCGAACCATCCTTGAGGAAAGCAGACAGCACCACGACATCATTCAACAGGAGTACTTAGACACCTACTATAATTTAACTATAAAAACTCTGATGGGAATGAACTGGGTTGCAACCTACTGTCCACATGTTCCGTATGTTATGAAAACTGATAGTGATATGTTTGTCAATACTGAATATTTAATACACAAGCTTCTGAAACCAGAACTTCCTCCGAGGCACAAGTATTTTACAGGTTATTTAATGAGAGGTTATGCACCCAACAGGAACAAGGATAGCAAGTGGTATATGCCACCTGATTTGTATCCAAGTGAACGTTATCCTGTATTCTGCTCTGGAACTGGTTATGTTTTTTCTGGAGACTTAGCAGAAAAAATCTTTAAGGTCTCCTTAAGCATCCGACGTTTACATTTAGAGGATGTGTACGTGGGGATCTGTCTCGCCAAGCTGCGGATTGACCCCATGCCCCCGCCCAACGAGTTTGTCTTCAATCACTGGCGAGTTTCTTACTCCAGCTGTAAATACAGCCACCTAATTACCTCCCATCAGTTCCAGCCCAGCGAACTGATCAAATACTGGAACCACTTACAGCAGAACAAGCACAACGCCTGCGCCAACGCGGCCAAAGACAAGGCCGGCAGGTACCGCCACCGCAGACTGCACTGAGGGCGGCGCTGCCGCCCGCCCCGCGGGGCACGTGTAAATAAACGCAGAACGCATGGACAGCCACCACGGAGCAGCCCAGGCACAGCCCAGACTGAGCCCAGCACACAGGGCACGCCAGAAGTTATTTTTTTAAGTTAAAAAAATTAAGTATAGCTCTGGAGTATGATGAAATTATAACCAAAAGGTTTTCCCAGCGAATTTGAGATTAAAATAAAAAAAGGTGTATAAGGATTTCTGTGTTAACATGCAATAATAAGCATGCACACTTTGGTGGTACAATTGCTGATTCATGTGCCAGTAAAATATAATTGAGCATATTTTCCACATTAAAATTTTATTTTAAGGAGTGCATTCATAGCTCTAGTTCTCCTCCATGTAATGATTTCTTATTATCCAGAACTGCTACAAAATGAAAAATTAAAAACTAAGGAAATGCACAGAGGGCAGATCAGTTTTACCTTCAAATGCCACATGACAATTATTATACACTACTTTAATGTACAACACATTTAGCAATGTCACAATTTAGTAAGACACTGCCAATAAATTCTAAAGCACTTAGAATGTATTCCCTTGAAGTAGGTCCAGTTTCGAGAAGTTTGCTTATTCAGATTGGAAGGAGAGATAAATGAAATCAAAGTTGCAAAGACTAGCTTTGTACACTGCCTTCAGAAATGCAAGCGGTGTTCTGGATGCAACCTTCAGTCCACAAAGAGCTGACTGAAAGTTACTTCATTCTCTAGAAGTCACAGGGCAAACACCTAAGACCTGGTGCCAAGTAACATTCATTCCACTTGGAACCTTCATGCAAATTCATTGGATCTGCTATTAATTTCCCTACATAACTTCAAGGTAACTCAAAGGCTGAGGAGAAATGTAAAACCTAAGTTCCAGTCTTGCACCATTCTTGACAAAATATCATTTTGTGCAAAGCAGAAGAAAGCAAATCAAACGTGTTGTTTTGATCTTTCCTGTTTGACAAAAAGCAAGGGTAAACCAAGTGAAAACACTTCTGCTGGGGAAAATGAAGCCCCACACCTGAGTTTACAGGTGGGGAAGACTAGGTCACAATAAAATTGAGAGTTCCAGCCAGCAATATCGGCAGGAACAAAATCTAAGCAATTTAAAATCTCAACATGTACCACTGAAAATAAATTGTGAGAAGTGGGTTAAATCTATTTACAGGTTTGCAGTTTTCTAACAAACAGAACTTTTAAAGCTTATTTTCCAACTGTTACAGCAGAGTTGTATCAGATTCAGGTTATTGCTGCTTGTCACAGTGCCAGGGTAAGCAATACCCACCTCTGATCATCAGCAAATGATCAAACTGCAATTAGTTTTCTGTTTGACTGGGACTTATTAATTGGATAAAATACAAATATTTGATGTACTTTTATTATTTAATAAAATTGATTATATTTATGGTCTTAAGATTTCACTTTTTCTGGGAAAGCTGCTCAGGAAGAAAGAAATTCCTAGCTTTAGCATTACTTGGTTTTTCTAGTGTTCCCTAGTCCTTAAAGCCTGGTTTTTGTGCACAGTACAGAGACCACAGCAGGGCTTTCTCTTTGTAATGAGAAGATAAATCGTATTACTGACCATTCTCAGCAGCTCTCAGGCTGTCTGTCTGCAGGAACTCTCACATGTGAACAGACTGCAAGGCACTGGATGCACCTCTGAAGCAATTTCAGCAGGTCCTCTGGAAGGCGGAGATGGGAATTTGCTCAACACCCTTTTTTGGAGATCATCCACTAAATATTTTCCTCTGCTGTATTTGGGGTGTGCTAATTGTACATTTTCGCATTTCCAACACACCTCAAATCATATAAATAAATGTCTGGCTTTGGGGAAAGCAAGTATCTGTCAAAGTAATACCTCTCTTCAGCGGAGATTTCTCCAGCTAAACTGGAAGTCCATACACTCAGTTTGCATGATGCCTGTTGGCATTCATGTGACAGAGCCGCCCTGGACAGATGCTCTGGGAGTGCTTGCAGTGCTCACTGCAGTTCTGCCCACTCAGTGTGCTGCTCGCTCCCAGCTAATGCAGGCCACAGCTGACATCCAGCTGAAAGGCACCTGGCTGAAGGTCACTGTGGGCAGGCTCTACACCCCCAGAGTGAGTGTGGGAAGCCAGCTACTGCTGCAGGGGACTGCATTTTGGAAGATGTCCAATGCCGTAAGTGGCCTCTCCCCAGGCAGTGCTGGCCAAGGACACAATCCAGCCTCCTGGAGAGGACTTGAGTGCTGCTCCCAGCCCTTGGCACTTGCCAGCTCCACTGTGATGTACTTGATTTTACCAACTCTGGCTCATCCTAAATGCTGTTCCTGGCTCCTGGGTGTAGTCCAAGAGGTTAATACTAAACCTTAAATAGTTTGGCACTGGAATCATCAAGTTTGGCAGCCAAACCACCTCTTGGGTGCTGGGCTTTGGAGCTCCTGCACGATGCTGATCTGCCCGAGCTTGGCAGAACCACGGCACAATGTCCATGAGTTCAACAAACCAAACCTCCTGTTGCTTACAGGACTAGTGAGGACCAGAATGCTAAATAAAAAGCCATGCTTAATGCCCTTTTAAGGGTGTAACATGAGTTTTTAAATTTGTGTTAATGTTTGGGTGTAAGTTGAGACTATTCTATAAACATACTTGAATCCTTATCAAGATGGTCAAAGGCTACTAAAAACATTTGCATCCAAATATTGTTTTCTTGCACAGTTTGTTGCAAAGCTTTCAGAAACAAAAGGGAATAATTTTGTATGATGAAATATGCAATTACAGAATGAACACTCTACATTCTTTTCTCTGAATGTTTTACTACTTTCTAGCTTGTGTTTAAGATATTTGCTCACTCTACTAGAATACAAAAACAGTTCATGTTAAAAATAGTGCAATAATTAATTATATCATTAAAAGCTTGGACACGTTCTCTTACTTCCTTTCCCTGTACAGCAAGAAAAAAAATGCTTTTTTCATTAGCAATACCAACTTGTAGCTAAAACTCTAACATGTCTGCAATGCAGTAAAAAAAGGGATATAACTATTCATTGAATACAGAAGTACAAGAGTTTGTATAATACTTGCTTTAAATGTTTTTAGTTCTCTGTGTGTCTGCTTCAGGTTGAAAACAAGTCACAATGGCTCAGAAGTTATGATGGGAGAAAAAAAATGTGACGTAATCAGCACCATTACTATGGCAAAGAAAAATCTTAGAAAAGCTGGCCTGGTAACAAAAATCAGAAATTGAAATTCCATCATTTCCCCATATTTATTTAACTTTCAACTTAATAGAGACCTACACATTGATACTACAAGATCAAAATGAAGTCCCACCAAAAAAAGTTGTTATTGTACAACAGAACTGTTCCTTTCACGTCTCCAATTAAATCAGTGGTGTGAGATATTTGCACACCCCACACCAATAGAATTAAGAATGCAAAATGTACAACCACAGCTTTTGGTGTAGTAGAACTGATCCCATCCCCAGTCACTGGGAGATCTTCCCTGCGTAAAGTTCACAAGCTGTTCTAAATTTTAAAAATTACATGTCAAGGTACTTCCAAGCGTCAGTGGTTGTTCTAAGAGCAAATTCAGTGCCCACTAAGATCTTCACTTAAATTTATAAACTTAAATTATGGGATGGCAGTGATGTAGAAGAGATGAGACAGACTGCTTTTCAGGTTAACCTTACTAGAACAGCAATTTAGAATCTGCTTTTCTCTGCAGTGCAGTAATATAAGACATGTCAGTCCTCATTTACAAAATATTTTCAGAATATATCAACATGTTAAGACATGCATTAACTGTCTCCAAGCCCAGGCTAAATCAGGCACTGGAGGGGAGGGAAGCACCAAAAGGCCATTACTTTAGACTGCACCCCTCTTCCCATTTATTTTCCTGATATGTTAACACAGTCCCTAATCACACATCAATTTAAAATACCTACATAATCCCACAGGGCAAAAAAACCTTTTCTCTGGAATGAATGCTCATTGCAAGGCATGGAAAAGTCCTAGGAGGAAATGAAAGGGACAGGGAAGATGCTGATATAGACGCTGCTACTTCTTCCATTTGTGTTTTTGGGAAGAACAGGATTGTAACTGATATGCAAAAACATCCCTTGTTGTTGCCATATTTTCCCCATTTTAGATGGTATTGCTCAATCCCTCTTCTGCTGTTGAACAGCACAAATAAGTAAACATTGGACAATCACTCAGTTACACTGTGAGAACTGCACCTCTCAATGCAGAGCATTGTTGTCCTTTTCCTTTCCGATTGTCCTTCCAAAGCAGGATGTGACTCGGGGCAGTGTCAGCCCCTGGCTCAGCACATGTACTGGACATGGCACTGGCTGTTATTCCTGCAGATCCCATCTCCAGCCCGTCCAGCCCTGCTTCCCAAGCCCGGCCACCCCATGGGCTGCCCAGGGAAGGAGGGAGGCAGGGAAGCTGCACCGCCGCCTCTGAAACACTGCATTGTGCAAATGCAGGTCAGCAAGGACACAACACGGGCTCTGCTTTGTATCAAGAGTGCAGGCAAAGCTTTCTGGGGCAGGAGGCTGGGGGAGGGCTCTGGAAAACAATTTCTTGCAGCAAGATAGTGAAACAGGAGCTTAAATGTCAGAAAACAGAAGAGTGAAACTAAAAATGCACAGCTGATCAACAGCACACAGGTTGGAAATACAGGGCGGGCTCAGTGGCAGGGAAAAGCGTTACAAAAGTGAGGCCAAATGAGAAAGCAGGATCTGGAATTCCAGTCTTAAGTGTTCACACTTCTGCACTTAGAGAAAATAGGAACCTATGAGGTAAACCCAGTCTTCTAAAAAATTTGTTAGTTTGGGACTGCATTGCATGTGTCTTATTAAAACCCAAACTGAATTCCAAGTCATGACATGATGGCATGAACAGCAGATCAGTAACAAAAAGAGTACTTTACACACAGTACACAAGCAAACCAAGAGCAAAGCAAATTAGATCACTTCTGCCTAGCATTTGTATTTAACCTTCACACAAAGAGTTAATTTCAGCCTTCATTTGTTCCAGCTCAAAAGAAACCGAGCCTGGTGCAATATGGTACCTTTCT
This sequence comes from Prinia subflava, assembly GCF_021018805.1. Lineage (NCBI taxonomy): Eukaryota > Metazoa > Chordata > Aves > Passeriformes > Cisticolidae > Prinia > Prinia subflava. The sequence continues at coordinate 23,223,949 of NC_086256.1, forward strand.
TTTCCAGTTAAAGGACTGCAAAGGAATTTAGCTGAACAGGGGATATGGATGAACACTACCACGTTGCTTTCCTGATATTGCCATGGCAACAGTTACAAGAGCTCTCTTAAGCATTTAAATCTGACAGGTTTCCTGATAACACTAACTGAATGATAGTAATGATGCATTCTGGTTCACAAGCTAACTGCTCTATAACCACAGGGTACGAACCGTTCCCTTCATTTTTCTCAAGAGCATGCTTTTGGTCAAAACATTCTGACCAAGAGAGTAACCTTGAATTATCACTCAGAAAAAAGAAAAAAAAGTCCCTCCAGCTCAGGGAGCTCTCATGGCTTAAAGCTTTATGTACTCTCGAAGGTTTCCATCTGAATGCTTAAGTTGTGCACAGTGTCCAGGGTGGAGAAGTCAAGACTGCTAAAATCTTTGATGGGATTTTTCTCAAAGGGCTTTCATTTTCCTGGGAAGGCTGGAGGAAAAAACCTACTTTCTGCAGGGCAGATTGAATTGCTGGTGACCTTCAAGATGTCATTTGCTCAAGAAAAGAGAAGGAGGAAGAAACTGGCATTTTTATACAATCTTTATCAGTTTGTAACCAAAATACAGTTTTTTAAATAACAAAACCCTGCAAGCTGTTCTACCTTGCAAAGTGCACTGAGGAATACACAGTGTGCTCTGAGGACATGGGCATCACAGCAATGCCTCCACCTCCTATTAGCCCATTTAGCTTTAGCTAATAATAAGTGGCATTTCAACTATTTAATAGGAATATTCTGTGAACCACTTGCTCTGATCTCCCAGATGCTCAGTGTGGGCATAATGGAGAAGTCTCTTTTTCTTTACCTCATTAAAAAGTGAAGCGTGTGAAACATGTTTGTCATCCTAACATTTTGAGGATACCAGCTTTGATAATGTCTAGCAATATATTCAACAAAAAAAGATGAAGATACTGAAAACAGTGTGAAATCTTTAAAAATTTCCCTGGATGATAAACATTCTGATTTCAGAAAAGGCTGATATGCTCTCAAGGATCTAAGAGAGGAATCTTTACAACACAAAAAAGTCTTCAGAAGGTAAAGTATTCCCAGTTCTTTTGCTGTTAGCACGTTTTAAAATTTTATATTTAATTAAAAATTAAAAACACCCATGCCATCCTAAAACCACCAAACCCCTGCACACTCCTGAAAAACCGCAACCCCACCACATCTTTTCTTCTGGAAAGGCCAAATGTTCCCACATCTCAGTAAGGCTCAAAGTTTAAAATGAGAAAAACCAACTGCCACAAGAAATCCTTTGTTAATAAAACACCAGACAAGAAACCGAAGGAAACTAAAACCTTCCTCATTGCCTTTCCTAAATATTTAACACACCCTGCATTTAAACAATCTAAGAACTATTTTGAGAACAAGAATAACCAACAATCTTGCAGGTTTCATTCAGGATTTGTGTCACTGTCATCACTTTCAAAAGAAGCATCAATTTACGTCACATTTTAAACCTGTTTTGCCCTAACATTAGGTTGATACAAGATGACAAAACAAAAAAAGAAACACTGGTAAGTACCATCTGTGACTCAGTCAAAAATTTAGTGCTGCTACTTAATGCAAATGCCAGTCCTTTTATAGGCATCCTTCCAAAGTCCACCTAGACACCGATTTTTGCTGCCTTAAAAATTCAACTCAATTTTCCAGCCTTCTGAATGAAGAGAACCAATTTCCCATTGTATCAGCTTTAACTAATTTAGAATATTGTATTTTATTGACTGTTTTTTAACGCAGAAAAGGGTAACATTTTTATGTCGCAAAAATGAAAAGAAATGAGACAATTCAGAGGTACTCTTAATGTTACTCAAGACTCTAAAATAAAGGTAAATAATTCATATATACCCAAGGGAACAATTAACACCTCTATTGCTCAAAAAGCAAATTACAAAGTTTATGCTGCACCTACAGTGAGGCATACCAAAGGGAAAAAGGAAAAACCAACCAAAACCCATGAAACCCTCAGAAATCACATTGTGCATATACAGATGTATCTTCAACAATATTTTCAGTAATACCTCTATTTATGTCATGACAAAATCTGTCTTCCAAATCTGAAGTTATTTTTAAAACCAGGGGCAGCAGTTTGCTTTTATTATTTGATCAAATCTTACATGACTGAACTATTTTGGAAGTTGTCCACATTAATTGAAAAACCTAATCTTTTCCCTGAATTCTCAAAATGCTAAAAAAGAAAAAAATTAGGGCAACAATGATAAATAATCACAATTCTTTTACTTTACAAAAAGTAAAATTTATTCAGAGTTAGAAGCTGCAGTCACTACTTCCTACTGTCCAGCTGTGAATCATCCCATTTTTAAAAAGCAGGCAAATGTGTTTGCTACATCCATCAAAGGTCAGATTTTTTCTCTCATCAAAATTCAGTTCAGAAATGGATACTGCAAACAACTTCAGATATCCAGCTTTCATTTATGTTAATAAATGAGAGCCCTGTGAAAATATTTTGGAGGCTCTAAGCCTGAATGAAATATAATGCTGTCCTAGTCATTAAGAAGTGCACTGTCTGGATCCCTGCACCATTTTAATTTTTTTTCCCCTTCCACCATTTCCATATTTTCTACTAGTAAAAGTTAGGCAGTTTGAATGATTTATTGTCCAAATTTCATGCTAGCAGAGCAGAATGGAAAAACCAGAATAAACTACACAATGACATTTCTTCCTAGCCATCCTCCTATTCATTAAAAAAATTTACACCCATGAGCACACTTTTTAAAGTAGCATCTTCTCACACATTCCATAAATTGAGAGTTTTATGAAAAACTACTTTGGTTTTCCTGTAAGAGCCCTTACGATAACCAGTCAAGTACTAATGTTTTACCTTCTCCAATTCTGTAAGAAAAAAACCACCTATGAATCTTGTATTAATTTTTTTTTTCATTGTAGAATATTTTACATGGAATAGAGTGGTTTTCCCCCATTTCTTATCACAATATTCTCCCGGACTTACAATATCAGCACCTGAAGCACTAACATAGTCCTCGAATTCATCAGACCCTGAGTTACTCACAGAGCAGATAAATCATAGGATGTTCACGACAAACAAAGATCAGGAGCATTAAGTGTTTCTTTTTTCTCACAACAATGGAATTGCAGCAAGCAGTCTGTGCTGACATATCCTGGCTAGGACACAGCAAAGTTCTCCTGCTCCAGTTCCAAGTGCTGCCATTTCAGCACATACAGCTTTGATCCAGTTAAATTTAAGATAAATTGCAGTTGGGCAATGAAAGGATGGACACTCCTTCCACCTGTTCCACTGCCACTGGTGCTGGACAATTTCCTTCTTTTTTTTTTTTTTCTTTTTTTTTTTTTTTTGTCACTTTAAGACTTGGGCAAAAATAGCTTTACATATTTGCTGAACATATTTCACACTGGTTTTGTCAGTTACTTGAAGTGAAAAATGATGACAATGAGATGTGTTGCCATAGAAAAAAAAAAAAAGGCTGCCTTCCACCACAGCCAGCTAAAACATTTGGCATTTCATTTGTTTCAGTGGCCAATACAGATAAATATGTGTTTGTTCCTGGATTTTGGGAATCAAAAAATACATATATAATTGTTTTTCCAACTATCAATAAAGCTTTCTTTTCTTGTTGTCCTATATTCCTTTTAAAACTACCTCTTCACAGGTAGAGGTTTTCTCAAGTTATCAGAGATATGCTGTAACCCCTAGGAGTGAGTCTTTGCAAGATGCAATATGAAAATCTAAGCATTTTCTATATAAACTCCAAAACAATCTCCCTCCTCACCCAAACACCTCAAAAATGCATTAAACATACACTTTCAGAGAAATTTCTAACCAGTCCTTTCAAACAAGTGAACACTAACTCCCTAAAAACCTATTCCTTATGACTCCCAGAGATGACACAAATCTGTCTGCTTCTCATAAATACCAAACTACAGTTTCTGAATTTTCTATACACCATTTTCAAAGCTTACTAACAAGTTTTAGTCCTTTAGAAAACTGATCATATATTACAGACCAACTCCTTACTTAACAGTGGCATCAGATGATATTAGACCAAATCAAAATTACTTGTTTCAAAAAAACAGTAAGTATAAATAAATGTTGATTAGGACCTGTCATTACCAATACTCCCTCCCTAAACAGCTGGTAAAATTTAGCCAACAAGTCACAGAAATATTACCCAAGTTTCCCCATTTACTGAAAAATATAAAGGCAGAAGACAGAAATTCACCTACATGGATTCAGCTATAGGGATGTTGTCATCTAGGACTGTACCATCCTCCACACATGCAGAATGGGAGCAGAAATTATCAGTACTTTTATTCTGCTGCTGCTAACTGCATTAAATGAAAAATGCTTTTACAAAGCAGTAGAAATCCTTTGGAATAATGGACAGTAATTACAAACCCTGTAAGTTGTGGCACTTCAGTTAAGTATTACACAGTACATCTCTTTCTATTAAACAGGGAGACAAAAGATGCAAAACCCACAAACTCATACTTCAGGGGAGATACACAGGAAGGAAAAGCACTTAAAAGAGAAAATATTCTGCCTTAAAGAGCTTATGTAAGTAAATAAGTGGACAAATTTTAAGTGGTAGGCTTCAATTCACCAGTTTAAGTACTGGAAATGAGTGTTTTTTCTTGTGTAATGACAGTCGAAGTAAAGTGTGAAAGCACTGACTATGCCCTAAAATAAACAGTCTATTAACCATCCACTGCAATTTAATTTCCTATTCCTTTCTCAACTTAAACGCCCCAAACATAAAACTGAAAGCAAAACAAACTACCCTTATGCTTGCCAACCAAAATAAAACCCAAAGTTAAAAATACCTTTACAATTTTACATACATATATACACACAGAACAAGTGCATTATGAAAAACTTGAAAGGTGCTGAATTTACTGCTGGCTGTCCCTGAGATCTAGAGGATCCTGAACAGTGCATTGTGGAAAAGAGGCAGGTTAGTTAATAAATACTAGAGTGGTTCTGTATAATCCAGCCATTACTGCCTGAAGAGCAGCAATTGAATTTTATTTGTGGCCCTGGTGCAGATGAAATCTGTAATCCCACGTGAGCCACACACAGCACAAAGAAAGGGGACCTCATAATGGGCGAACAGAGATCTGAAGGTTTATCAAGATTCAAGGAAAGGTGAGAAGTCAAAACATATTAATTTAACTGCACTAAATTCCCATGGGAGTTTTCCAATGCAGAAGTAAATTGGCCTTCGCTCACTGTAAACCAAGGAAACTAAACTACATACAGCTCACTAAATTAATTTTATTCCTAAAGACATCACCAGCCAATGGCAATTTAATGCATTATAACTTATGAATGTTGATGTAGAACACTTTGGTAATTTGCTTTAATTTGCTTGAGTGCCTTGATCTAGATATAGCCTTAAGGAATTGCCATTTTAGATTGCATCATCCATTGTATTAAGGAGAAAAGGTTATTTGTGAATGGCAGAACTATGAAGTACTGCTTTAACAGGAAAACACAGACTCTTACTGAAGACTCTCAACTTCCTAATGACTCTCAGCCATGCTCAGGTGCCAACAGCTCCACCCTGGAAAGATCTGATGGGTTTCATTACAAATGAAATATGAATTAAGATTTGAACCCATTAAAACAAATCCTGCTTTGGACAGCTCAGGAACTACGACAGAAATCGAGGAGGAAGTTCCACAAGGTCTTCCAGTCCCTGAAGGGCACTGACTGACAGAGAAGCCAAGGCCACCAGGAAGAGCCACGGTCATGTTTTGGACACAGGGACGTCACCCCAAAGCTTTACCCAGCTTTTTTTTTTTTTTTTTTTGATTGTCTTTTGTGTGAGCACAAAGGCACCTCCAGAATTTTATTTATTTGTCACAAAATCCCTTAACAAGCCTGGAATCCAGGAGGATCCAAAGATGAGAAAGGCAGGTAAATTGTCATTTTAAGTTATTTAGAAGCTGCCAGGTCAGCACCAGGCTGGAGGCTGCCACAGAGAGATGAAGCTTCAGGGGTTAAGAATCAGTTCATTCCAGGAAGAGAATTCTGTGAATTCTTATTGAATTCTGCTAGAAATCATACAAGGTCCACCATGAGTTTCTCCTGCAGCAGCTTGGCCACAAGGAGTAAGCCAGACTGCAGCCAGGGCTTTATCAATAGAAAAATAAAGTATTAGAATATTAAGCAAAAGAACTGAAAACTAACTAAACTAAGTAAAATGAACCAAGATATAAATAATGTAGGAAAATTCTGAGTTTAAAACATCTAAAAGTGAAAAACAAAGAAGTAAAAAGCAAATAAAATTCACAGTAACACCTAAATTTATCCTGAAGTGTAACAGATTCACTACAAATCAGTGTTGGAGTAAATGAACTACTAATACATAAACCCTGAATACATCTTTATTTTTCCATCAAGATAAGGTCAAAGCACACATGAAATGTATTATGGTATAAAGGTATAAATGCCTTTCTGCAATTTAACTAGAAGCAAAACATTGTCTCCCACCACCATTATCTTCAGACTTGCCAGAGAAGCTCATGCTACTTCCTTCACCCCTGAGAAAATAAAACATCTGCCCAGCCCATCAGCTTTTAATCTTCTTATGGACAGAATTCATTTAGCTTCCTTCTGGGGAATGTGGGGGGAGAGGAAACTAGCCAAGCCTACTTGAGCCAAAGTCAGTCTTTTGTTTAAAAGAGAAAAAAGAAAAAGAGGGGGGAGGAGGGGAAAAAAATCATAAGCTGGGAACACTCTTTAGTTATGCTACATTTATTAAGTATCAGTACATTTCTATGCATTTTACCATAGTTTAAATATGACTTCACTAAAGAAACACCACTTTACTGAACATATGGCAGAAACTCCCTGAAGCATGCCAAAGATTAAATGTCAGGTTAATCAATCACTTCCATTCCACTTAGGAGAGGCATCAGAAGAAGTTACATTATTTCCTTAAAGGTATGATTTTTATTCATAACTGAGAACTTTCACAAATATTAGTATACTTGTAACACTATCCCAGTGTTTAATCCATTCTGGATCTTAACCTGGAGGATGTTGAGTACTTATTACCTTTTATATTCTGTTTCTCTCAGCTCCATATAAAGGAGTAATAAAATAATAGTTGAAAATATTTTCTGTGTACTGCAGATTTCCATTTATAAAATATAGATTCCTGCATATGGATTACTGTTATGGTACTCATTCTTTAAAATTATCTAATACCCACATTCGAATTTGAAAGTATTACAATTCACAGTGTTTGGTATTACAAGCCAAGCACAGGCAGCTTTCCAGAGCAGAAAATAAAAGGACATTAAGAGTCTTGCTGAGCCCTGCCAGGGGAAGGAATATAAGAGACATATTGAATCTGGGTTTTGTTGTGCAGTACAATAACACACATATGCGAGCTACCCCTATGAAATATTTAGCTCACCTTAGGTGAGCAAACTGCCTGATTAGGCACTTCCATTATTCTGAATGGGAACTGTAACAAACCAGCAAATATGGTTTTCAAAAGATTTCAGCTATGAACAAGGAAGCTCATTTACTTATTAAAACTTCACCTTTGAAATCTGAGCCAGCTGTAAACCTAGCCTTTAAAATCAGATGTAACATCCAGGCAGTTCAGAGTCCCTTTAGATTTTAATTTCTAAGACAGCATTAAAATCCATTTAGGATTTTAATATGCTTTTTACTACTTTAATCTGCATTTCACCTGCTGTTCATGTCCAGATATTTTTGGAAGCTTTTTCTTGACATTATTTTCCAGACATAGTTATACATGGGAAAGCTACTATAAAAATCATTGTTTGCTACAGCACACATCACCCTAAAACAGAATGGCTTTTATAGACCCATATGAGGCAGCTGCATATGTTCTGAATATTATAATATATTCTGTGTATTATTAGCTACAAAATATTTGTCTTAAGGCAATATAAAGCCCTCTCTAGCCACATGTCTTTTGTTTTAGTTAGCAATCATGACAAAACACAATTAGTCAGGCAGGTTATCTGCTTTAATGATGACTGTATTCCATTTTTATTTCAGTTATATGTAAATCTGCTTGCCTGATTTACACCAACTGCTCCAAAGGTAACTGGGAATTGGGGCTGATGGATGGTGCTGCATAATGCACCCTCAAGTCTCCTGTGCTAAAGCACAAGCAGAGCTGGTTTTTTCCCCACCTCAGGAAATAGAACTCTTCCAGCCTACTTTAGTAACATTCCCTCCCTTCTCCCACACTATGGTTTGAAACTACTTCCCAATTTCAATAAAACCTGGAGAAAATTATTGCCTTTGTCAACTTTTATGCAAATTGTTGGCCGGGGAGATGAAGCCCTGGAGTGAAGCTCGCAGGGAGTGAAAGGCAGGCAGTGCTTTCTCTGGGTCCCTCAGAACAGCAGCACCAAACCACCCAAAATCACCCATCTGTAACTCAGCAGCTGCACAGGCCAAGGGAGGGCACAGGCTCAGGGGATTAGAGACAAACCCATCATTTATATGAAGAAATGTAGAAATTTTTAACAATATTCTAAATTCAAAGTGCTCTGAACTTACAGCCAGTAGACTAATAGTTAACTACAAGCAAACTTATCATATCACTACGTCACTTTGCTTAGTCACACCAAGTTTTCCTTCACACTTGAACTGAATTTTAAAAGCATGTCTGTTGCTCATGCATAAAACCTACTCATATATCTTTATGGAGAGATAGAAAGGAAGAGATTTAAATTCCAAAAATACATCCTAAGTTTCTTAAAGCAGCAAACCAACTGAATAGTTGGACTTCCTAAACCTCAATATGCCAAATGCAATGGAAATATAAGACAAAATAAAAATGTGCTTTATTAATATTCAAGTTGTAGAGAGTCTAAAACCAACAGTTTTATAGGTGTGCGAAACAAGTTAATGGGAATTGGCTTTCACAGTCTTATATGAATTGATATTATAATGTTAATATTAAGGTAATAATATATGTTATAAAGTGGTTAATGTTGTTAGACTAGCCCAGTTGTGAACCTGGTTTTCACGAGCATAGCATGGTTTCACGTGCTGTAATGTGGATTTATGAGTTTGCTTGGACAGATTGTTGCCAGCCAACCTCTTGAGACACGACCTCAAAAGGAGCAGAACTTCATCCAGTGAAAACCCTGATGACCACAGTGACAAAACTACGCCAGCGCCAAAAAGAGTGACATGGGGTGAGCTTATATAAAACCAAAAATAAATATGCATAAAGCTGATGCAATATAAGGGGTATAAAAGGTGAAGCCACCATTTTGTGCATGAGCCTCTGGCATTGTGCTCCCAGCACTGTCCCTTTTGCTTTGCTAATTTTTTTTGTTCTCAATAAAACTTCTATAACTCATTCCCACTTGGGGATTGGTCGTTTATAACAATAAGCCAGCTAATTAAATTATGTACTTGTAAAAAATATAGTTGTTCTCAAAGTTATTTATAAATTTCTTTCAATTTACCAACTGCCTTAGAAATTTGACATTTTAAATACACTGGACAAATCTTCATTATTTAAAATAGTTAAGTACTATAGATGCATAGATCCAAGATTAGCCTTTTATATTTTAAAAGATTTTTAAAGAAAATCAAAGTGTTTGTCTCTCAAAGAAATTTTTCTTCAAGCCACACATTTATTGATTCACAAAGCTAAGGAACCAGATTTATTTTTACCTGATCACCTTCTTCAGTGTTAAGTCCCATTTGCATGAGGCTCATGTTACTTAGAAAAATCCCAAACCAAAAATCTCCAGAAAACCCCATAAACCTTTTGGGAACAAAGAGGGACAAGAGAGAAAGCGGTGAATGAGAATTAAACCAGGCAGTGCATCATTCAGTGCCAGCCTGCAGGCACTTGCATACACATCTCCCTTAAGTCCCTGAGCTGAGCTGAGTCTGAGATGAATAAAGAGCCAGGACCCACCCTTGCAGCAGCAGTGATGCAAGGGGTGTTGGCAATAGCATATTGCTGAGTGTAAACACAAGTGCAGCTCCAGATGGCAGCTCAGCAGCTCCAGCCACAGGTATATTCCGGGAGGAATGAGCAGTGCTGCCCAAATGCCAGGTGAGTGAGCCATAACTAATGCAGAGTTCATTATTTGGCCTTTACAGGCATTTACCTAGGAAGAAAGCCTGTGTGAACAGACTGTTATGCACAACCACCAACAGCAAAGCTGAGTAAAGCAAGACTTGGCCTCCAGACATCCTAAAGGTGAGGATGCTGACTCAACAGCAACAGTGGGGCTGCATAAAAGACACAGGCAGATTAACACCCGGATTTCACAAAAGACACAGGCAGATTAACACCTGCATTTCACAAAAGACACAGGCAGATTAACACCCGGATTTCACAAAAGACACAGGCAGATTAACACCTGGATTTAAATGGAATACTACAATCTCACAAATTTCCAGACCTAAATAAGTCACTCTTAATCAATTACCTTCTTAAATGGTGCAAGAAGGAACTGCCAAAAAGCTTAAAAATATGTCCTATTTTGCTATTCTAACTGGATTTTCTCATTAGTTATGTTGCACTACCTGGAAATAGTGCCCAATGACATCACTTACAATCCATCCCCAGAAGACGAAGAACCAGGGCTCCTGCCTCAGTATTTCATCAACATTTGTCTCTAAATCTCTGTAGGTGTAATGTGCTTTAAAACGGCTATCTTTGCCTCACATATTCAGATGAAGAACTGAAGAACACCTGCCCATGCCACACTGCTGTAGTAACTGTGTACCTGTGAACAAAATTTGCCACATTGAGATACCCTCTGGTGTCACACACTCCCAGCCACACACTGAAAGAATTCAATAGAAGGGGAAAAAACCTCCACTAAACAACAAAATAAACCCACTGCAAGAAAAAGGAAAGGAAGTGGACCCTTAAAAGCCCAAAACCAGAACAAAGGGCACAGATTGAAACAACAGTCCTTATGTGTGATCAAAGAGGGTAACAATAAGGACTAAGCACAGAAAATATAAAAATAATTATAAACACATGATAAAGAAGAGTGTGTTCTGGCTGAACTAAGTAGTAGCAATGGCATGAGTGAGATGTACATGAGCCTGGGCTCTGAGGCAGTTCCTATGGATATTGCTAAGGTAACAAGCTATCCTACTTTCCAAGCTCAGAAGAAGGTATGATACTGAGTTAGATATAAACAGACTATGATACTGAGTTAGATACAAACAAGTACTCCAAGCAGAAAAAGCAGAAAACTTGTTTCCACAAATAATCAATTCTACCTTACTCTATTCCAAGCAAACAACTAAGCAGTAAAGTATCACAGGGCCTGATGACAATGGTATAATCTCAAAAACTGACCAGAGATGGAAATCTTCAGTTCTCATATCAGTTACATAAATTACTCAGATGATCAATAAATGTTTTCATAGTAATTTTGATTTAGTTACTGTATCATGAATTGCAAAGTGTGCTAGAAACCTTCAAAACTTTGTTAAAACTCTAATTCCGAGACAAGAGGATGGCTACCCATAACCTGCAGGGAGAAGTTGGTATGTTAAAGTGAATTATTTTTTGATCCCCCATCTGACACATGCTCATTTCTACTGGGTCTGCAAGACCTTTACAGCACCTTCAGTAGCTGTGAATAAACTAAAACCCTACCTAACAGCAGAGTTGTTCTTCCCCCAGGACTGTCAGGTGAAGATGCTGCAGTTAGACATTCATTACGTGTTTGGAGATAATTTGTGGAGGGAAAGTTGTTGACCCAGTTGTTTAAAATAAGCTTGTGCAGTGCATGATGTCTGATTGTTCAGAACTATTAGGACAAAGTACAAAAACCTGTAGCTCAGGTTCAGCTGGTATCAGCACCCTATGAAACTTTGATTACACACAAAGCCAAAGAGCTGTGAAACACAAATGAATCTAAGCAGAATCCTATACAGGACTCAAGTAAAGGCGGACATCCAACCTAAGGAACACAAAGAGTGCCCTAGGCAGTTTTATCTGGGGCTATGTTTCCAAATGAGAGTGACTCCTGAAACATTCATCAAGGATCCCAGTCCTAGTGCACAGTGTGCATGGCAGATGAGTTTCCCAGGGGATGCCCTAAGGGCTGGCAAATACACTCCTGTCACGCAGCTTTGGATCAAGACAGGTCCAGGAGGTCAGCTCACAACTCATACTAAGCACGTCTGAGGCTCTCAAACTTTTTAAGTAAAGCTTCCTGGATGTCTAAAACCCCAACTGAATGTATACTCAGAAATGCTTTGGGTTCTCATATTTGGCACTCCTGCATCCAAACCTCTCCAGGACCTGCCAGCCACGAGCCCCCTGAGCAGTGACACAGTGGAGTTTTACACACACAGTGGAGTTTCACACACACAGTGGAGTCTCACACACACACAGTGGAGTCTCACACACACACAGTGGAGTCTCACACACACACAGTGCAGTCTCACACACACAGTGGAGTCTCACACACACACAGTGGAGTCTCACACACACACAGTGGAGTCTCACACACACACAGTGGAGTCTCACACACACACAGTGGAGTCTCACACACACACACAGGGGAGTCTCACACACACACAGTGCAGTCTCACACACACACAGTGCAGTCTCACACACACACAGTGCAGTCTCACACACACACACAGTGCAGTCTCACACACACACACAGTGCAGTCTCACACACACACACAGTGCAGTCTCACACACACAGTGGAGTCTCACACACACAGTGGAGTCTCACACACACACAGTGGAGTCTCACACACACACACAGTGGAGTCTCACACACACACAGTGGAGTCTCACACACACACAGTGGAGTCTCACACACACAGTGGAGTCTCACACACACAGTGGAGTCTCACACACACACACAGTGCAGTCTCACACACACACAGTGCAGTCACACACACACACAGTGCAGTCACACACACACACAGTGCAGTCACACACACACACAGTGCAGTCACACACACACACAGTGCAGTCACACACACAGTGCAGTCTCACACACACACAGTGCAGTCACACACACAGTGCAGTCTCACACACACACAGTGCAGTCTCACACACACAGTGCAGTCTCACACACACAGTGGAGTCTCACACACACAGTGGAGTCTCACACACACAGTGCAGTCTCACACGCACACAGTGCAGTCTCACACGCACACAGTGCAGTCTCACACACACACAGTGCAGTCTCACACACACACAGTGCAGTCTCACACACAGTGGAGTCTCACACACACACAGTGACTCCAGGCACGCTCATTCCAGGGCAAAGCTGCACAGGGTTGCTCCCTCTTGCTCAGCAGCACACTGGTGCCACACAGCAATGCCCAACTTCCTGAGGCAGGACTGATCACACACAACATCCCTGCCTTTCCTTGAGTTTGCAGTTCTTAGCCTCAGCATAAAACAGGCAGTTCTGTTGTGTAACACAGCACAACAGTCAGATATCTTGGCACAGATGTACACGATTTACAGTCCCAAAGAAAACAAGTGCACCATTGTTCAACCCAACACATTTTCTTGAAAGCAGCATTTGTATGTGATTTTTCTTGGTCTGTATCAGCTTCCCTATTTACACTAAAACTTTTTAACGAAAGCAATTTCGTTATTTGAATTTGAAACACAACCGAGGCAATGAAATGCCAACCACTGAAACTGTTGTGTGGGCCTTAAATATAAAATACAGTAATAGCTCTTAGGAAATTTGGTTGCACTTTATCCACTCTCATTAGAGTAATACAGACACACAAAGCATTCTTATCTGCTACCCCAGAGCAGTGTAAGGTTGTTGGCAGACTGTTCTGGAGAAACATCCGTTTTCTCCAGCTAAAGGATTTTTTGAGTTCATGGTCATGTCCTGGCCCTTAACCCTAATGGACCAAGGACCTCATGGGCATGTCTGAATTAGTTACAGAGGACAATACTTATGGTGAAAAATAATTTAAAAACCAAATAAAAACAATTATCTACCTCAAACATCATCTGTGGAAAAACATCTGCCCTCCATGCAAATCTACCTAACTTTATGATTCTGTATTATTACAGTTTTCCTCAGCTCCTCTTGCTAGTTAAGAGCTGAATAGGATGCAGAGAGAGAATTCACAGAATGCTGCTGAGCCTGCAGACGGGGGTGGGGGTGGAGGCAGCGTGGTGCTGCACTCACATTGGGAATAATGACCACCTTATGCACAGGCTGCACGAAAATTATGTGGCACTTCAGAGCCTGTTCCAAACATTTCAAAGAGTCTGTTGTTTTGCTGACTCCTCCCTCAGTCCCACTGTCCTCCAACGTTTTAATGAGATTAGTACAGGACAGAGAAAACCGATGTGGATAAGTAGGTATCTCTCTTCCATCTCTAGTATTAAAGATGTATTAAGTTTTTATTTCTTTTTAAAAGTACTGTTTATCTGAACAATGAGAGACAGTGTCTAACTCCACCATATGCTTCTAAACAGTCATTTTCAATTTTGGCACTGAATTACAAATTCCTCATGATCATTTATAGGATTCTGTGGATTTACCTACTCACACAGAAGCATATAAATTTTCTTAAGTCCTTTATATAAAATACATGCACACACCATGTTAATTGTTTCTGCCCCAACGGCTTCCTCTCCAATGACTCAGTCTGTAAAGTGCCATAATTTGGTAATTCTGTTCGTTTATCCTACACACTATTCCTTTGAAAACACACCAGAGGTGGTTAAACAACCTCCCAGTTAAAAAAAATACAGAGATTATACCCAACTCAAAAGATTTTAAGGACAATAAGAATAACATCTTTTGATTAATTAATTCCCAAATCTGATACTGATCAAAAAATGCTGTTGACCTTAGAGGTGCTGAACCAGTCTCCAATTCTTCTGAAATTTGACCTGCTTGTACTGTGGTTTACTAAGGACTCCTTTCTAATTACTTGGTTTCTGTTAGGATTATGAAATGTATTTGTTGTAATGAGATGTAATGCATTTACTTTAATTATTGATATTCTCATATGTTTACCCAGGGCACTTTTACCCAGAAATTGCTGGAAAGGCTGGCAGTGTGCAATGGTAAGAGGGATGTTACTTTTGTCAGTTTGGAGGAAAAATATCACTCAACTCAGAAGCACTGAAAACTTACGTAGAATTTCTTACTCATAGAGTTTGAATACACCACAGAATTTTGCATTTGAGTGTGCTATAAGTGCAGTGCCTCCAGTGAAGTCCTCACTGACTATACAGATCATCCAGATGTAGCTCCAGACTCCCAATCCTACAAGAGCCCTTGCACCTGCCTGTTCACTGAACAGGAAGAGAAGGAAATGCCAACAGTAGCTCTGGCTGCTTATGAGTACAGATGATCAATGACAAATTCCATTACTAGCTGTAAAAACCAAAGACAAAGGAAGCTTCAGCAGCCCTGAATGCTGAAAGAAATACCAAGTTGAAAACAGAAGAGCTTTCCAGCAATTAGGAAAGACAAAAAAATCATTTCTACAAGGACCTGCTGAAGTGCCATGCAGTTCTTGTTGATTTGAACACAAGTTTGCAGCACCCTGAACCACAGCTCCTGACCAGCCAGGGCACTCAGAACTCAGGAAACCACCCTGCAGAACTCCACAGCCTTTCATGCTGTTTCCTTCTTTCATATTAAACTCATGAGAACTCAAGGATAAAAGCACAAAGATGAGTAAAACCAGCCCCAGCATTATTATTATTGTAATGGATAAACAAATATTATTTGCAAGTGCACACAGTCAAAGCAAAGCAGGCCCTCAGCTTGGAAGAGTTGAGCTTGGAAGCTGCCCACAGCCAGCTTTATCAGGTGCTCACAGAACAAGCAACAACTTTTTATCCTGCCCTAGGTGCAGATAACTGCTCTGCTCTCATCTTTACATCTTGAGCTACACTAACACTGAAATGATTCACATACCCTAGCTACAGAAATGAATAGTCTAAAATTCAATTTCGTTGTATGTAAAAGGTAAGACCCCCTTACAGGCTTGCACCAGATGACACTGGCCTTCAAGTTAACATCAACCTTTAGAAAAGTGCAAGCTAAAGCCTCAAACGTTCAAATTTACACAAGCAACAAAGAATATTCAGAATATCAGCTTAAGATTCTTTCTCAGCATTACCTCATATGGTACAGAAATACAAACATACTTCTCTTCTAAAGATTGCTCCACCTCAAACACCAAAATTCCAGAGGTAAATAGCAGGAGTTGCTCTGCTCCACAGGGGATTGTGCTTGGAAGTGAAGCCTGCAGGGAGACCTGCAGGTTCTGAACAGTCCTGCTGAAGAGTTTGCTACATGAACTGCTGGGGAACCAGATAGCAAGAGCTACCACCACCAGCTTACTTACTAATTTTCCAAAACATCAGCAATTCAGGCAAATAGAAGGTGCTACAGGTATTAAAAAAACAAAGGAAAAAAAATTTAAATCTTTCTGAGCAAAATGCCTTACTATAAACAATTCCAGGTCCAGAATAATGAGATCATGCCTTCACAATAAAAATTCAATAAATAAGTCAGTTTTTTCTAAGACATAGTGTGCCAATCAAGCAAAAACCCTGTTACAGGCAAGAACTGCCAGCAGCACAAGTTATTTTAGCTGACATTACTTCAGAAAAAGCCCACCATTCACCATCTGCTCTGGCACAAATTCTGAATGCTAAGAAAGTTTCCAACATCACTGATGAAAAGAAAGCAGTCAAGATGAAGAAGTTTTTGTTCTGCTGTTAAAAAGAACAAGCATCTAGGACAGCTCACATTTCAGCAAGAACAAACACAAAACAGAACTTTTGCACATTTCATAAAAATCATTACAGACAATTACAGTAAGGCAGAGTGCAAGTGTAAGGAACAGAACACAAAACAAAAAACCTTTTACAAATTTTGTATGAGAAGAAGGTGAGCAATTCCAAACAGTGAATCACTTTGCACTGGAGGTAAGAACTAAGGGTAAGTTTTAAGGGAATCTGACCACACTCCAAAAATACATTAATGGAAGCAAACATCACAGAAAAAACAGGGGAGCCATGATGTCAAGGAGAAGAAGGCATAAAAAAAGAAGCTTTCAAACGTGAGCATCCATCTGGAAATCTGAGGTCTGAAGTTTGAAGAGAGCCTCTAACCAAGAGCTACCCAGCACTCTAATTCCTTTGAAATGTTTGATGAGTTCCTACAGGGATTAAATCAATCCTGCAAGGACAGCAGATGAGATCATGCAGGTGGAATGAATTCCAATGCTATCCTCCATATTCCTAGGATTTAGCCAGTGAGTATAATGTACTTTCCCATTAAACACCTAGGGGGAACAATTACTTTCCCATTTCCTCCCTAATTTTGTCCAGCATAAAAAAATATAAACAAACCACAAAAAACCTTAATTAAAAGCAAAATATGAAACTTGCCAAGTGGCAGGAGATGAACTATTCTCCACAAAAATACAATTTGATATTAAAGGTTAGAACTGTGCGGTCCATCACCATGACAAAGTTGAGACAAAAACAGATGAACATGATTAACAGATTTATGTCTCCTCCATCTGAAACACAAAGCCAGCATGTCACTGCAATTTATGAATGAGCTAAAGATTGAAGGCACCTTTTTAATAGTCTGGAAAATAAGGCTCCAAAAATCCCTCACCAGTTCTTTCTTAGACAGAAGCTAATGACAGATGGAGTTTTAATATTTCTCATGACACCAGATGATGCTTTATGTGCAGTCCCGCACTCTTAAACAGTTATTTCAAAAAACTCTGGTTTATGTTAAAAAAAAAAAAGGTTTACTTGTAATTTAATATATTGTATTTTCTTCCTAAAGGGAAGAAACCAACAAGGACAGTTTAATAACCTCAAAACCCTAGGCAATATGCTCAACACATGAGGTAGGCTTCCTAGAACAAGAAAACCTTAATTATTTTTATGACCTTAAAAAAATTTATTGTTTTTAGAGTTAGTCATCCCTTCACTTTTACAGATTTTATACTGATAAGGTTAAAACATTTCAACATTTCTGCTTTACTATAATCCTGCTTTTCTCTTTCTTCTTTCTTTTGCCTCCCCACAGAGCAATTTAAACAGAACCTATTTATTAACCCATTTCAAATCACTACCCCTTGAAGGAGAGATGATATCCCATAGAAACCTGGGTTTGGTATAACAACACTGATTCCTCATAAAGCAGCACAAAATTCATGCAAAGCTCGAGAACAAATCTTCAGACATAATAGGTTATCTTTTTTCTTCATCCAATCAATTTCTGAATTCATCTAGCAATTACACTAATTACTGCCAAGTACATTCTTTCCTTAAACATTCCCTTCCATTTTCTTTTCCAGTATCCTAAGTCAAGAGGAGTTGGGAATGAAAGATTTGGGAAAGGACTTTTATCAAACAAAAAAACCTTTGAATGTTTTTCAGAGATTTCTACGTAATTAAGTTCAAATGCCAAGTGTAGTAGTGTAAACCAAAAGCAGTGCATGGGTTTAGCAGAGTGTTTAGTGCTGTCTATTCATCACATTTACATAGGTATGCAGCTGGCAAAAACCTTCATGAGGGCACCACAGCAGTTTTGTAGCACCTGTCATACTCACCAGCAGATCAAAACAGCATTTATTTGAGAGCATTCAACCCATTTCCACACAAATAGACAAAAGTAGGCCAAAGAAAGAAAAGGGAATCTGTTTGAGGGTCTCTCTTTCTCATCTGTGAATGCTTCAATTCCCACTGACAGCACTGTACAGCCATACAACAGCAGTCCACCTCACCAGGCTTTAACAAGCTTTAACAGGAATGCTGAGGTCTAACTACCACCACCAAAAAAATTTATTTTATTAAATGCAGAGTGGGAAACAGCAATACCCCAAAATCTGGGTTTATTACTTCAGTTTTCTGAGTATACTTTTATCACTTATGCCTTTTCCAGATACACCTAAGGTCAGCAAAAACCTGGGTATGTTAAGTGTAACAGAAAAGAGCTGAACCTCAAGAAGCCTTTCCCAGTACATCTTTTTACTGCAGACAAATTCCTGGGGCACAGACCTCTAGAACATACAGATCAAACAAAACACATTTTGTTATTTCACAGACAAGAACTTTCACCAATTGTTACTCAGCCTACGTGACCTTCCAGAGCCTAGGCAAGGAGGACAAGATATCTCTATCTCTAAACATATATTGTATAGATGTTTACAATCATGTCTATAAAACATATTTAAGCAAAGATTTGCACTCACTGTCACAGACTTCAGAGTCATCCCGTGGTAGGTGCCCATGGTGTCGATCTTGAAGCCTTCCGTTTCTGCAAAGAAAAAGAAGCCTCTGTAAATCCACGTGAACACAGCAGTCCCATGTCTAAATGGACAGCGCTGGAGATCTCTCTGAAGTTGTTTTGTCAAAGAACACATTTTGCTGCTGCTGGTGCTGGTTTAGGTTCTGTTCCCAGTACAGAACCTGGGTAGTCACCAGGAATCTGCTTTCTTTAGACAAAGGTCAGTTTGATATTCCTGCTTTCTGTAACCACAGTAAGCTTTTCCTGCTGCATGGAATAATCGAAAGCACTTCAGAGAAAGGCTATAAACCCAAACCTTTGTGGGAATATGTTACAACTTGCATGCGGTCTCAGAAATTCTCCTCACTACAAGATCGAGAAGCCCCATTCACATTCCCAGAATACATTATAATGCAACATATTCAACTTGAATTAATGGAAAAACATACCTAAGAAACCAATTTACATGCCAACTATAAAAGTGCGGCCATTATATTTGATAAATTCACTTCTGGAGTGCTGAAGAGCAACATTGTCATTGTCATATGATACAGAGGCAGAATCTGCATAAATACACAATACCAGACCAAAGGTTATAAAAAGGGGCGTTCTGGGGATGGGTTTTTTAATTAATTTTAATTAGACTGAATTTATGCTAAGTGCCAGAAGCCTGCAACTGCCCAATGACTAAATCTGCTGTCAGTAGCCTATTTGCTTTAAATACTCCTTCCCTGTCTCCCAACTCTCAGGACTTTAAGATCAAAGTAAGCTCCTGAACAGTGCCACCAGGACTGGAAAGAAAACTTTTTCTTTCTGTAAATTCCCTAGCCTCATGCATGTACCATCAACTGATCCCATCACCCAACCATCTAAACCATTCCTACCTAAAATGGCATGATAATTACCACTCAAACCATGAGAAACATTTGTCTACATCTAGGCAACTTTTGGGCTATTCCAACTAGACTTGGGTAAAGGTAACTGCTACTGTGCAGAAACAGCTCCTTGGAAGTGGAATGTTTTTGTCATTTCTCACACTCCCTTCATTTTGTGCACCAACACAAAATCATGGTTGATGAAGAAATAAGGCAGAACCAAAGCATGGCTCCTCCCCGAATTTAAAAAAAGTCCAAGAAAAATATTGAATTTTCAAAACTGTTAGAGCTTCTTGCTCTCATCATGAGAAAATTAACTTAAACTGAAACCCAAACAACCTTGAAAGCAATGCAGATGCTCTGGGAAACATCTGTGGCTGCTCATTCTTTCTTCCTTAGATGAGGAAGATCATCAGGCACTCAAAGGAAACGAGGCCAAAAAGTTTCCCAGATTTAAGAACTCTCCAGTGCCTATAAAAAGATCCTCCAGAGTTTGGAACTTATCATACTCCTCTCACCACAGAGACAGCTATCTACTTACTGAACAGTTTGGGCTTTCACCTTCTCCCCCTCACTCCCTCAATTGTGCCACCAGACCCGCCACCCACTACCAAGTCAAGATGCCCAGTGTCACTGAAAAACCCACAAAAAGCAGCCTAGCCTCCCAAGAGAAATTGATACTGCTTCCCTAAGCAAGTGGATAGGCCTTCCCACCTTTCCCCTCAGCCCCAAACTGCAACTATGCCTTGAGTCTTAGCTCAGAGGTCACACCACTGAACTGGAGCTGAGGATGGTCAAGATGTGACTGCACAAACATTTCCTTGGAGAACAGTTTGCTCTGCGACTATACAGGTCACTGCAGCAGGGCAGGGAGCATGTTCATATTTCAGGTGGTGCCTGGAGCCTTGCAGAATGCTTGGTGTAACTCCCTAAGTTGAAGGGATGCTTTTGATGACTTGGAGTTACATAAATCAGAGGTGTCTAATCGAGGCTGACAGTTGTTTGTGCATTACAAACATCACCACCAGAAGGACCTTTATCCTTTCCAGACTGACCTATTATGGGTTCCTCATGCCCATGACACAGAGCATGTCCAACTGTTTTGGTTAGATCTTTCCAAAAAACACAGACACCCCATGGCAAGATCAGCACACCACCATCCTCTGTTGTGCCTGGCCTGCTGTGGCTTCTTTCCTCTCAGCACAAATCCTGACTTTGTAATTAGTTCTTCGTGTTTGTTCCCTGTCTCCATCAGCATTGCAAAAGGAATAAAGGCCCACAGAGCCAGCAGCACAGTTAGAAAGTAAATCAAAGGAGAGAGAGGCACCTGGCAGGGAATAAATCTCTGCTCAACTGCCACGGGTTTCATCTTTTGCAAAAGTCTTCCCAAGTCTCTCATAAAATCTGTCCTGGTTCATTTAATGAGCCACGAGAGCCACAAACCACAGCTCTGACACTCATCAGCTTCCTGCTCCCAGCCCTGTCCTGACCCTTCTTTCTAGCAGGAGAAGTAAATAACTTGGATGAAGAGCCACTTGTTGCCTCAAGCAAACTCCAGTTTCCTGCCTGATCAATGTTCCCAGCAGCTACACAGTGGCCCCAGTACTATTTAGAAGCTACTCAGGCAGCAAATAAAACATTTCTGATAATAAGCAAATAATGGCATAGTAGCTTTCTGTACTAATTCAAATGTAAGACATGTTAAATGGTCAGGGTAGGTACCCACATACATTCCTGCAATTACTGCAGCCTTACAAGAGCTACTGCAGGCCCATGCTCTGCTCTCTGCACTAGGGTGGGATCAGTAGAAGAAATCACCTCCCAAACTGCCCACTGCTCTCCAATTTCCTGCCTCAAACTCTCAAGCAAGTGGTGAATTAGAGTAAAGCATCTTCAGCTTCCAGAGGGCCATAGCAGTCCCCCCTGAAGCAGTAAGAGCACTGAGAGATTCCTCAGAACACAGCTTGATTGATTCGATCCTCTCACACACCCTGCGATATTGTACCTGCCAGGCAATCCCTTCTCTTACAGAAACAAACACTGCCAGAAGCAAGAGCCCTGCCCTTGCATTCTGTACCATTTTAGAAGGTCTCAACAGTTTGTGCACTTGGGCACATCCAGCAGCACCCTCAGCTCCCCTCACTGTGCACAGCCTGGGTAAAGCAGCAAACAAATGTTTCCAGGTCATGGACTCCACAGTTCCACCCTCATCCCCACTTCAAAAACTGCTGAGGGTGTCAGCCAGGTTAATGCTGCAGAAGATATTCAAGGACCAGGCTAGACAGCAGAGGCACTTCTTCCACATTATTCTCCAAGGCCAGGCTCTGACCCTGCTGCAGCTGCTCAAAGCAGAGCTGGGATACGAGAGGAACCACGGGCCACAGTCAAGAGGAAAGAGAGCATCCCTGAGCTGCTGGGCCATGCCCTCAGCACCACCAGCACAAATGCTGAGCCACCCCCTCCCAAAACACAAAAGCAATGCCTCTCCTCTCCCTCCCAAAGCTGCTCCAACCTGTGCTGCTGAGTCACGCACTAGCACTGAGATGAAATGGTAATACTTGGCCAAGAATTAGTTTGTAACTCCAGCTTCAAAATCCCAGCTTCACTGGTGGCAATAGAAGCAGTTTAAATGATAAACCATCTACTAGGAAAGGTTATTTAAGAAAAAAGGGCCTCATAAATAAAGGTACATGATGGTAAGACTCTGGACCCCTGTTTTTAAGCTTGGACTTGGATGCAGAACAACTACTAAAAAACTTACTTGAGGTTCTTCAGTACACTTGGAATTTTCAATATAATTACTACAAAGTTATGACACCCATTTCCTTTAGGCAAAGAGCAGTACATATGAAATGCTTCAATCACAGGTTTAACACTAAGGACTAAAGAAGGCAAGCAAAGCCCAACAATAATTTTGTCATGAAAAACTGTACTGAGACCTTTTGTTTGCCAAATATAATCAATTTTAGAAATATATGCATTGTTAAAAACACCAACATCAACAGATGCCTTAAAACTACATCTTGAGAGACTAGACATAATAACTAGAACTAAATAAGCAACTCTAGTGTTTCAAAAACATAACCTATCACCAGGTTCTTTTTTCTTCAGTCATTGCAGGAATTGTGGTCACAGTTTCTCAGTGACCCAAAGACTGGTAAAAGAACCAGAAACATTTCCAGTGTGATTCATCCCTAGTTACCTTACTAGCATCCCCATGCATCAATCTGAGTGCCTTTTCTTATTTAAAATAATTAGACCTGGAAAAGAAATATTCACCCTAATGCATCAGCTTTTTGGACTGATTATATTTTCCCACAGCATTTGGGAGCATGTTCCATTTCCTTGCATAGAAGTATTAATGCTCAGAGTGCCTTCCATTTGCTTAAAGCCACTGCTCCACATCCATCTAGGTCACTCTGCACTTTGATTCTGCACCTTCTGCAGCTCAAGCCATCCAATCCAGCTACAAACTTGAGCTCTGATACATTACCAAAAGAATAAAAGCTTGAAAAAGACTCAAATTAACCTGAATTTCTGGAAGGAAGTCAAGGGAAATAAAAACAGAACAATGCAGCATGTCTCAGACACTGAAGAGCTCAAGTTAAAGACTTGGTTTGAATTGTGGATGAATAAGACTGAATAACCACTTCTTTTTTCAGCTGTGTACTCTTCAAGCCCCAGATAGAAACACTCTGCAGACTGCCTGGAAATGATTCACTGCCCCACTTCACAGCCCCAGTAATTTCATCCCTGACACCAAACGTCACTCTGCATGAGAGTTTGCTGAGCACTCCTTTTACAGTACTGTAGCCTCACAAGTGAAAGTTTCACCCCTAAATTTCCAAGCTACACTAATTACTTTACAAATTCTCTGTACAGCTCATATATAACTGTTCTGTAATACCCTTACCAGTAATTAACACCAACTTATTAAGTTTTTCACAGTTACACGCAATTTATGCATGTTTTCCAGCACAGAAGTGAATGTCCAGTGCTGAAAGTTTTTAAATTAGTTGGTCACATCAAGCCAGGAAATACAGATAGACCACATTCTTTTTCCAAATGTGCATCTCTCTCTTGCACATACTCTCTGTTAGGGAAAAACAAGAAGAAACATATAAATCTTAAAGTGAATGCAATAAATAAAAGTTTAACAGGTCAGACTAAGTCTGACCAGTAAAACTTTAGAATATTCCATCTCCTGCTACCAATTCTACCCTCCCTGTGTAAAAGGATATCACACAATTTAAAACAAAATAACTTATAATGAGAAATGCTCTATAAAGAAACTTTCTTAACAATGGATACAAGAGAGAAACAAAATGTTATGGTCCAGTGTCACCCCAAATCTAATAACTTCACATCCTCTGTTCCCTGGGCTTAGCACTTAGGACTGATTGAAAGCCAGACAAACCTCTGGAAAATGGCAGCTGTGAGTTAAAGTTATGAATAAAGTTATAAATAAAACATCAAATGACAATATCAGGAATTCAATAGAAAACTTTCCTGAAAGAAACACATGAACACAGTCAAGAATATTCTTTCGACCATTACGGGCTAAATCACACAGCAAGACTCTCTGATTTACATTAAACAGGATTGAATATTGCTGGAGGTAATTTTATTGCTGGGAGTTTTTGGTATTTTTGGGGGGAGTAGTAACAATTGCTTCTACTATGTTGAAACTTTGAGAACAACAGGAACACTCCTGGAATAAGCCTTAAAGGCCTGACCTTGGAACAGCACAGGGAAAACTGACTTTTTGCCATCCATACAGAGAGATGCATTCAATGGGTCAAAAAAATGTTCCATCTTCAAGACTACCATCCCAGCACTACTGTACACTTTGAAATTACAGAACAAACGTGTGAAAAAGATCTTCTGAGGTAAAGCCACCCAAGAAAATGGGGGAAAAACAAGGTATAGCACCCAAAACATATATATCAATAATGTGTATTGAAATATCAAACATTAAGGCACACACGAGAGGACACAAAATAAGCTCCTAAAGCATCAAATGGCATTTGAGCACAGGATTTTAAATCTTGAAAAAGATTTTAAAATTATGTTGCTCAAGAAGGTATGACAAACTGCAGTTTGAAAAAATATCCCCAGTTGCAAAGATGCACATTAATAAAGTGTAAAAACCACTCAAGCAAGTAATAGTGAGGAAAGGAATAGGACTACCAAGGTAAAAGCAGAGGAACTTTAGCACAGGATGGAGCTCTATGCTGTTGAAGAGAAGATACCCTCACTAACTGCCAGCATGAAAGAAAACAAAGCAACAAGAACTGTGAGAATTCCAGGCACAGAAAACTCTCAAAATCTTGTGCACGCAGGCCCAAACAGAAATGAATCCAGGGTTCAACCTAAGACCTTGGAAAAGGCTTCTGGATTTAGAGACCATAAGCAAGAATGTGGGTTTGTGGTTTAGCTAGAAACATATTAAGTTGGGTAATGGAAAGTTTTAAGGTTTTAAAGTGTGGATATAGAAGTAGTTACAGAAATAGTAAAAAGTTTTAAGGTGTAGCAAGTAGTTCTGTGTGTCATTATATGATTGGCTAAGAAAGCCTGCACTGAAGCAAAAACATATAAGAAAAATTAATTATCTATTGGTGTGAAAATAGAAACAATCTGTGTGGCAGTAATTTATTAGCTAATAAATCTTTAAAATCCCTTGTAACCTGTGGCCATGTGCCCAGGAAGGAAACAGCACCCAAGGAAAGTGATTGCAAGAAGTTCACCTGCTCACCTCAGAAACATCTGAGCAGCTGGGCAGGATGGGTGCACTGCCAAGCAACGTGTTCTTCCCCTTTCCATGTGCAAATACCCAGGGTGTGCAACTCCCACTGCAAACAACCCTCTAACAGCACAGAACCCAGAGAATACCAAAGGAAAGGTTTCTCTGTCCTGCCTGACCACAGGTGCAGGAACAAGACCCCAGCTGGACAAAAGGTGACCGAGCCTGCCCCTGGGCTGCTGAGCAGTTCCACTGACTGCAAGTGGAACTCACTGTTTGCTCTTCCAGAACAGCACAATTCCCACCCCCTCACACTGACTATCAAACCACTCCAGCACCACAGCCTGGCCCATCTGGCAGGAAGAATTTAAGTTTGTCTACCAGAGAGGCATCAGAAATAATGATCCATCACGAGAAGCAGAGAAATTTGGCTGCAACTCAACAGTTTACTTGATGCATGTTAAAATTCCTAAATTTACTCCCTTAAATCTACAAGCTTTGAATTTCTTATGCTAAGGACAAGATAGCTAATGGAAAAACTCTGTATTAAAGCACACAAATATTCAAAGAAAAACAGTTCACCTCTTTGCTGCCTAAACTTTAAATACTGTAGTATCATACAATACTGAATATGGGCAATATACCACAATCCTGCTGCAATTAGAAGAGGACTACTGTGAACCCTTCCTAGGATTTCAATACCTCTGAGGAAAGAGCAAATAGGTGAAAAATAAAGAAAAACCCCTAGAGATATTGCTCGTTGGATTTGTTTCAATCTTTAGCCAAACCCACCATTTGTAGCCAACCACTGCCATAGAGGGCAAGGTGTGGGAACCCTTCAGAATGGCAGAAATCTGTAGTTTATTTCTTTATTGTAGATGTTATCCATCATTACTAAATAAAGTGGATACAATAGCATCAAGACTGCAAGTTATTACTCTTTGAACTTCATTATCTTTCTTTTCCTTCAGAATTCTTTCCCAGAAGTCCCAATACTGCAATCTTTCCCTAAATGTGTAATTCCAAGTTCTTACTAAACTTGCTGTAAAAATAAAAAAAAAGAGTTTAATAAAAAAATTTAAAATGCCTTATTTTGTTTTTATTGATGACTGTTTCTGCTTGTAGTCTCACTACTTCTACACTGGGTACTTGGCAGCCACAGCTCCATTTTGAAGGCAACTACATTAAAAATCCCATAAGGAATGAATTCCCTTGTGACAGAGCTGCAAGTGATGTGCATTGTTCAGCTTTAAGCAAATGACATTATCAGTGCATTAACACCTAATTATGACAGGAAAACCACCGATAATCACAGTTCCAGTTAGACTACAATTTAAAAGGTAATAGTTTTACAATACAATACCCTAGAAGTAAATGAGGACTTTGCTATTTTCTGAAGTAAATTTGAAGACAAAGAAGATCTCAAATATCTCTAGATCCTTTCCTAAAACATCCAGGTGTTAATTACTAATTCTATGTAACTTCCAAGTGATGTACCAATACCCTTCATAAATCAATGTCATGTTTAAAATACCTTTTTTCCAACACCTCATTTTTATTTCCAGTGCTAGCCTACACTTAGCTAACTTGATATTCTTAACCTATGTGTTTCTTTAAATATACCTAGAAACCTGAAATACAAAATTAACTTTGTGTGACTGTACCAAATATAACTAACCAGCAAGTTAAGGCAGATAAAGACACTCCAGAATGGAGTGTGACAGAGACTTAGGCAGGTAGAGTATGACCACATCACAAAGGAATCTTTCAGCTGGAACAACTGCTGCAGTCCAGTCAATCCCATTTCAGCACCAAGAGAAACCCCAACACCACACTCTCAGAATCACACAACACTGAAATGGATTTTTCACCATTGCTAATTACAGACAATCTTTTTTCCCCTGTCAGTCATCTGACCTCAGCCCTGCTTTTTGCTCAGAAGTTTCTACATGAAGCTCACACCCAATGAGCTGCTCCACAAACTGTCCAGGGTTCTTCTTTCCTGCTATGCAAAACTTGTTATTTCCTCTTCCCTCCTGAACCACACAGACGTGGTAAAAGCAAAAATCCCCCCCTGTCCAGGACAGATGTTGTGTGCAGGGTTCCTGAGCAGAACCTTGTCATTGGCAGCCAGGAGGACTCAGAGCAGCCCTGGACCTCAGCTTCGTGTAAAAGAGTCCACAAATACAGGCTCTGGTACATCTGAACTGTTACACTTGACCATTAATTTCTTGCTCTGACTTTTTTAATTTCACGTTGTCCAGTTTACATATTTACTACTTTTACAAGTTTTCAAAGGAAAACTACTCGGCAGATAGATGAGTTTTGAAGGTTTAAGATATCAATAGAAGGAAACTGAGTAAGGACTAGCAAAAATATTCATGGAAGGGTTGGTTTAGGTTTATATTTTTTGTTCCTTTCTTTCCCAAATTCCCTTGGTTTTTCTTGTAACAATTCATTCTTCATGGAAGCTACTTGAGATTATTTTTCAGTGCTGAAAAAGCTACCAAATATCCTGCTTTGGCTTTTTTCTCCAT
Organism: Prinia subflava; assembly: GCF_021018805.1. Taxonomy (NCBI): domain Eukaryota; kingdom Metazoa; phylum Chordata; class Aves; order Passeriformes; family Cisticolidae; genus Prinia; species Prinia subflava. The sequence continues at coordinate 23,252,408 of NC_086256.1, forward strand.
CCCACCATGCAACTGACAATGAGCAGTAGCAAATAAAACCACTGCACTGAAATATATTAATGCCAACAGGGAATAGACTCCAAGAGGAGATAATACAATATCTGACCAAATTTCCCATAGGAAGTTTCACACACAAACAAACAGCCCCATAAACATAAAGGATGTATTCACATGTAAATGCATCTTTACAAAACTTTCTTTTTTAATTTAAATCATTTCAGAGGTGAGTTGGCTACAGTGTCCCAGAACAAAAAATGGTAATCATTTGGACAAAGCCAAATATTCTAAAAAATGCAAGTTGAATTGTTCTCTTACAGTTTAAAATGGTATTCAGCAGCATTTAAATCCTTGCAGTCAGAATAGAAAGTCGTTAAAAACATTAAGCCCTTAAAAACATGGGAAGTTTCATTAAAGAGGGAAATTATTTTGTGTGAGAACTAGGAGGAAGAGGCAATTCAGAAGTGTAACAAAATTTGCATGACCTTCTGCAAGAAGCACAAAACCATCCAAGCACAACAAACACAAGATTGCAAAATAAAACCACAGCAAGACATGAAAGTGAAATAACTGAACTTGTGCTAAAAACAAGATTAAAAAAAGCAATGGGGACAGGAGAAAAATTGCATTAGAAAGACAAATCACCACTCCAGTTCAATGTTCACCATGTTTTAAAACTGGTGAGAATTGTTCAATATTGTAGATTGCTTCCATCTCCTCTCCAGAAGGGCACTTGTGTTTTGCACTGCTGTTCCCAGTCTGTTTTTTAATTTAAATAGACACAAATATATAATATTTACTGGGAATTTTTGGAGGCAACTCTTAGAGTAACTGTGATTGTTGGAGGATAGGGAATCTGTTACATGTTATGCACCTGACACTTATCATTGCCCTTGTCCTTTTTTATTAATTGCATAGGACCCTCCCCAAACAATTTTTTCCCCCAAGAAGATTTAGGCTTTCAGTTTGCTTCCTAAGAGGTAGAAATGATTTCTCCAAAATAATACTTTTGGATTTTATTACTTGGAAAGCTATCTTCAGGCACAGTTACAGCTCTTTTTTTGTCTTTTCATAGTTTTTTTAAACTATAGCAGATAAAATCTCCTAATATGACCTTTATGACTTGTCAGTTTTGGTTGTCAGGTTTTTTTTCTTTTGAAAAAAGCATTGCAGTCGACTTACCCTCTTTGCCTTTAAATCTCTCCTGATCATATCTGTTGTAGGCAGCTGGAATAGGTTGCTTATTTCGTAAAGTGGGATCCTAAAACAGATTAAATAACATTTGTAAAACATACTAAAAGGCATTTGATGGTTTTTGAATTTCATGAAAAGTTGCTTAGAACTACTCAAGAGCATAAAACCAGTTCATTTTCATAGGAGTTCCAATGCATTTGAAAACTTCTGATGTTTCCATTCAATATCCACTTACAGTCTTACAGAAACAGAGTTTAGTACTGAATGCAAAGAGAACAACCTGAGGCAAAACTAAAATAACAGTAACAAGCTACATTACTAAAATCTCTGAGTTTTTGTTATATCTAAAGAATTAATAAGGAAAAAAATCAACTGACAATTGATGAATAAGGCTTCAGCCACACAAAATTTCCATTGTCATCCTGATTAAGATATTTTTTTTCTAAATAAAATAAATAAAAACAATTTTGAGGGGAAAAATGGCATTCTGGGAAACAAGAAAAAGTACCAATCTAGAGGCGCACTCAAGACCAATTCAATCCTTTATGTGAATGGCTTAGTTATGTATTCACACCTATTCTGAGTGGGATATTTGAATAATGCCATGCACCATTTAAGAAATACAACACAAATCAAATATTTACATGTTGGAATTCATCTTGCTATTTAAATTTAGTTCTTTGTTAAATGCAGGAGCAGCAAAAACAAAACACAGCATGATTAAAAAGCTTTTAGAGCAGACTACCACCATGTTCAAAGATATATTAGGTTTAATAGAACACAATAGTAAACACCACAACTCTAAACAAATCCTGTCTAATACCTAGATAAAAGTAAACAATACAGCTCTAAGTCTGTCCTGCTTTATTACAGGCAAAGAAAGCTGGTTCGAGCTGTTCCCACTCATGAGTCATGTTCCAGATTCTTAAACATTTGCTACCCTATCTGTCAGAAAAGCAGCAAAACACTTCATTTGAAATGGCAGCACTCTCATCAAATACATTTTTTGCAAATAGATGCAGCATGTGGCTAATGCTTGATAGATGCAGAAGCTGGCACTAGCAGATTAATCTCTCAGTAACAAGAGCATATTGAACTAATTAAACTAATATATTCAACTCTTTAAATACCAGTAAATGCAACTTAAGTAAAAGAATAGCTGTGAAGTTATGCTTGAAAAATGTGCGTTTTTTGGAAGTAAACCCAAACAAATTGTGTGTGTAACACTGAGCAGACCCTGTACTCTCACTTGTGCTGTCCCAGCCCTCGTGGCCAGCCAAGCACTGCTCTTACCGTGGGCGCTGTGTTTGGTGCAGGTCTTTGCTCAGGAGCTCGGCCCTCTTCTCTGGCTTTAACTGATTGAAGAATTGCAAAAATATTCTTGGCAAAGTTCTGAAAAAGATATCAGGTACCTGTGAACCTTACTGACCATCTGCTTTTCACATACCAACCATCCAAGCAGAAGACACCACTTGGCTAATTTACATTTCACCGAAAACCAAAACTGATGCACCAATTTTCTAAACAGCTGATTTCTGACCCCTTTTCTGTGACAGGATCCAAACATTGACAGGGTTTTAAGGCATCACTGCTACCCCCTACTCTTTAAGGCCCACACCTTCTAAATCTAACTTTAATTATCTAACTTTAATTGTTTGGCTTCACAAGGTAAACCAAGCTCCTCTCAAAGCACTTGTAACCTTTGAGCTACAGATTTAAGTGTACACAATGTGTCTTACTAATGTCAATTTGCAGTAATCAGTAAAAGAAACCTTTTATCAATTAAGGAAAACACTTTTTTTTTTAATGGTACAGAATAATATAAAGTATTCACAAAATGCTTACATTGTTCCAGAGTATTGTATATTAACACTGAAGTGGTGTTTACACCACTGGCATCATGAAACAAATACATGAATTACAAACCAAAGACCTCTGGGGTGAGTTTTGTAGAAATCACTTAGAGAGTTCCACTGAAAAGCTTCCCTAAGCCTGCTCACTTGACCTCACTGAACATCTTATCAATCCACTGCAAACCACCAAGGGCAGGAACTGGAAGATCACTTATAAAGGCAAAGTCGTCCCCTGAGCAAACCCAGTTCTTTTCAGAAAGTCTGAAGGAACTCACACAAAATTGTGGTTTAAAGTCTTAAATTTAAAGTTCTTTTCAGTCAGAAAAATCCTGGGGAAAAAAAGCCTTGCAAGAGATGCAAGCCATGCACATATCAATTATATGAGGATACTCAAAGCCTGAACTACAGGCTTTTTTACTGCAAATTCAGATTTCTCCCAAACTGTGGTCTGAGCATCATATCAATCACAATTCTTATCATTGCTCTGCTGTATCACACACTGTCTCTAGGAAACAAGGCTACTCCATCTTCTGAAACTTGCAGGGAGGAACTAATTAACAACAGGAGCAATGTTGTAAGAGTGATTGTCCATGCAGAAGGCAAATCTTCCAGTCACAAGCAAGTTACAACCAACATTTACATCCATATTTTACTCATAAAACCGACAGTTAACATAGTCTTAAAGGGAGTTTGAACTTCAAATGATGAATTTTTCAAAAGCCTTTAAACATATGGGATTTTAATAACCTTAAATTGCACATCCTGGACCAAACTCAGGTAAAAAAACCCAGGAGATTCTTTCTCCCATCTGCTGAAAACAAGCCACTAATAAGCATGGAATTAGAAATGTTCTTGCTGATATCTTTTTTCCACTGTGAGAAAATGCAAGACCCTCAGGGCCACAACTAATGGCTGTTTGGAAGGGAGAAAACCAGCAGTGTTCTAACAAGCACTCAAACTAAAATCATCTTCTTGCTAGTCACTGGCTTGGTCAGGGATATGGGATTATATTACTGTGACAGAAAAATGATTGAGCAGGAAGTCCATGGCATGTACAGGCTGATTTGTAAAGCCCTGCAGAGCTGAAGACTGCTAACTTCTCATTGTTCATCCCTTCAGAGATCAGAATATGAATATCCATTAGCTTCTGTCCTAGATTTAGTTAAACTTAATCAAGCACAGTATTTTTACTACCAAAAACTTCTGTTCTGGGCGACAGAGCAGAAAAGAAGAGGGGAAGAACCCCAAACATCAAAATATTTGTTTTTCTGTACCGATGCTCTACCCCTTGCCAACACAGTGACTAACACACATCAAATCAAATTACTATCACCAGAGGCAATTTAAAATGCCAGGATGTTTGTGGAGAAATCCCAGGGCCAGCCAGATCAGACTGCTCTGATGAGGAAGGCTTAATGAAGCCACATCACTAACTGAATTTCCTGCGTAACAAAAATACTTCCATCTCAATATATCACAGTTTGTTCTAAAAAATTGCAGTCTTTAATTTCTGGAGCTCACCATAACCCTAACTCTCATTAACAAAGACTTCTAGTCACTACAGCAGCTTTATCATGCTAGCAAAAATAAATAAATCACTATTCTTTTAATAGTGATCATCAAGGATAAATATGGGTTTCAACTTCATTGAAAACAATTCTAGAGGAAAAAAAAATCTGAAGTGTACTTCATCTCAATCATCTGACAAAAATCAAACCTTAAATCTAACATGTAAAACTGGAAGTATATACCCTGTTAGACAATATGGCTTACAGTGCTTCACAACTTTCCCATAGCTAAGTTGTAATCCATTTTTAATCAGATTTACACTCTGGTGTTTCACTGCAGAGAAAGAGGAGTCTAAGAAAAACCACATAAACTCAAAAAAACTCTTACTTGCACTGACAGTAAGGATTTCTTGGATATGCATCCCCAGAAAATCAAGAGCTGCAGAATGTTGTAAACATTGTCCAGACTTAGACAGGGCTGGAGAAGGACAAATTGAGCCCCAACTACATTTCTTTATACATTTGCTTGATATGCTGAGACATACTGCTACCTCCTTTACAGCCACTGGCAGACTGAAAGGCACGATGCTGTGCCAAAAAGGCAATATTCCTATCACACATTTTCAGTAATTCCTATGTATGGCATGACAAGCAAAGTGAAAACAGCATTGGGATGGCCTCATAAAAATACAGCAGAAATTAAAACACTGCTCATAAGGAACATGAAGTGATAAACTGTATATTTAAACGAAAATATTTTGCACATCTAAAATTAAAGTACATATTTAAATCTGGAATTCAAATCAAAAAGTAAAAAATCACTTCAGGCATCACTCTCCTATGCCTCAGACTATGTATCTTCCATTTGCAAACTGTTGACAAAGTTTGATTTTCTCTCCTCCCTGCTGCTGTAATTCACAGCTGCAGGACTCGTGGTACCCCTCAGACTGTTCCCTGCCCAATTTTGAGCTAGACAAGCCATGCTGGGGTACACAACAAGCACCCTGCCACACAGGGGACTGGAGAATAAACACCTGAATAAATGGGTGTTTGTGATCCTGCTTTCAGGACAATGGTAGTTTAAGAAATGCACTTTACACTACTGGAATTTCTATTGCTGAACAACTGAAAGCAGAGCACATGACTGCCAAGCTTCAGATTAGGGAGTCTATAAAAAAGGTTGACAAAATTCAACTTGTTACTAACTGTTGGGGGGAAAGAAAAAAAAAATCAGACACTCCTTTCACAAAAAGTTCATCTGGGCCTCTCTTTGTGTTCCACTCAAAAAGTTAATTGTGTATTACTGAAGCTGAACTGAAAACATAGCTCTATTTGCTCCCTGTATAGCTGTGGACTATGCTCCCTGTACATTTGTGGACTATGTTTTCAGTAAAAATTTCAGCGATTTTCACTTTCTCTGTGTTATCTTCAGTAAATTTTTATAGCCAGACTATTATATGAAAGACAACTGAAACATTTAATTTGACATGTTAATTCAGAAGTGTGGAAGAGCAGCAACATTGTAACAGGCTGAAGATACAGTATAGTCTAAAATCTCAATAATCCCAATCTCCTTTATGCATAATCCTGGTTTATTTCTCCTATGAGTGCAGCATATGGAAATACATAATTTCTTAATAGTTATATTGGAGTAGTGTTAAAGGAATTACTTTATAGCTGACCTAAATATTCTTTCAGGAAACATCATGCTTTATTCTACAGATTTCTGGTCGAATTCAAGGCACGTATAGACAAAACAAGATTTATTATTGCTCAGTACAAATAAAATTTTTAAAATCTGGCCCATCATTCCTTTAAATGTTACATTCACAATGTTTGCAGTAGTGCCTGGCAGCAATAAAAGAATCTGCCTCGTTTTACTAAGGGAGGCAGTCCTGCACAAAGTGGAGTTTGGGCACTCAGGCTGTACCATGATATTTGTGCACAGCCACCCCAAAGCCACCTGAAGGACTCACAGGGACACCCGCTGCCTGCCACACATTTCCTTTTTCAATTTGCTATTCGAGTCCCACTGCTGTGATTTTCATCAACGTGAGACAATTCTGCCACCTAGAGCCCACAGATGGGATGCTTTTACAATCAATTTCTTTTAAAATATCCAAAATTTTACTCCCAGACATCTTAGTTGTCTAAAGTGATTAAAATACTATTAGTCTTGCTTCAAAATTGTTTTTCCAGATAAATTAAATTACTGAAACTGTAACTGATATTATAACTGTAGTATTAACCTCCTCACCGGTAGCTTCACTAGTAAGGATGGTCAAGAGCCATCAGAACAAAAATGAGAACTGAAAGTGACTGAAAACATGATTTCTCACAACATTTACTTCAAATTCAATAGTTGCTGTGAAAAAGATCAAACCTATAAAGAAAATACATGAATTTTAAAAATAAAATATCCAAGTACTAACTGCAGGAGTAATATTTTGCAGGTGGTAACACAAAACTAAAAATCATGCTCCCTATGCAGAAAAATAACAGTTCTGCTCTTTAACACTGGTGTACAAGAATACAGAAAACCACAAAATAACAACATGCTGGAATAGTTCAGATGTTGTGTTAGATAAATTTGCAGTTGTGGGTTACATCCAAGGTAAATGCCACACAGCAGGAAAATGCCAATCCCTCCAGCTATGTCAGCTACAAACTCCAGTTATCCTGCTCAGTTCTGCTCTTCTCTCACCAGGCACACAAAAAATACCCACAAGTTGAGGGTGGCACAGTGGGGAAATACAAATCAGGATGATGAAATTTAATACATAAAACTCACAGTCAGGAGCTATGAAATTAAATTTCAGCTTCAAGTCTGTTCCCTTCTGTGTTAACATCCTGTGTCATGGATAACAATACACGGGACATCAGGTAACTTTCTAAAAGTAAAGTATAGAGAACTAGTACATTACAATAACTAAAGATATAAAAGGTTAAAGGCCATAAAGGCTTAAAAAACAAAGTTGTTTATTGAATCAAATTATTTGTTATAGAGTGTAAGATTTCCATACTTTCAAAAAAAAACTTAAGAAAATGTAGCCCAGTCTAAATCTTTCACACAGGAACAGAGGATATATAAATATAAGGATTAAGGCAGGAAAGTATTTTATTTGATTCAGGCTTAGTTCCTACCTTGTTAGAAAGAACGAAGAATTTTATATTAAAAAGCTGTAATTTAGAATATTTTCTTAATTTTTTGTATATATTATATTAAGCAGAGAAAGTATAACTACCCAGACTGAGAGAGAATCAAATTCACCAGTCTGCAGCAGTGAAGCAACAACAAGAAAAAAACCAGACAGTTGCTTCAACATTTCAACCTTGACCTTGTAAGTAATATACACTTACAGGAACAAGGTTACACTTACAAAAAGATACAATTTCATGATGTAAAGGTTATGAAACTACAGGGACTCAGCTCCAGCTAACTCTGATCCCATGCCAAGTTTTAACAGTTTTTCCATTATAAACAGTTACCTACAGAAAGAGCCCACATCCCAGCATTCTTAGATTTTATACACCCCTAACTCCATGAGAAATATGTAAACCTCAAATGCCATTTCTCCTGTCCAACTTACATGGTTCTACTTCAGTGCTTTTCCTGGACTGTCCCCAGGCAGGCAGTGATGTTCAGATGCCATATAGGTCACTCTGCACTCCCAGTGCCCGACAATGTCTCCAGAAAACTTACAGAAGGCCCAGGGAGGAGAAAATATTTACACATATGCTAAAAGCTGAGAAATGCCCCAAAGCTGCTGACAGATGTGTAAATGTGTCTGCCTGGACCATGCACCTACATCAGGAGTGTGCAGCTACTGTTCAGCTTCTCAGCTGAAGAGATTTAGAAAGGTTATGTGCTATAACCTTTAAGACTTCCCCTATCTTTGACAGGCTGGATTATGTTATTTCCTTGTACACAGGGTTAGAGTTCACTTGAGAAAATATAATTCTAATATACTAGCAACTGTGAGAAAAAGATAGCTGAAGAGTGCTGGCTGAAATTTGAAGTTTTAGCAATAATCTGTAGCATGTTCACACGAACTGGGTCTGGCTGAGGCACAGTTAATCTGCCCCAGCTGCCCTGGTGGTGCTCACTGTGCCTTGGTAGCCAGAAGGGTGCTGATACTAGCCCAGGGTTTGGGCTGCTGCTGGCCCAGCACCAGGGCTGCCTCCAGCAGCCCCTGCTCAGCAGCTGGGGCTGGCAGGATGCTGAGAGGACACACAGCCAGGACAGCTGACTGCAGGGATATTCCCCATCACATCTGCTCAGCAGCAGAAGCTAAGACAAAAAAGGAGGACGGGCATTTCTTACAATATTTGTCTTCTGTATCAACAGCTAAATACTCCCCAGGAAGTGGCTGGAGATTTCCTGCTGATGAGAAGTGAGGAATACATCTTTTGTCCTCCTTTGCTTCTCCACACAACCTTTGTTTTTTATTACACTGCTTTTATACTGACCCACACGTTTTTTGGAATCTTATTTTCTCCCAGCCATCCTGCTGAGGAGGGAAGCAGCTTGTGGACAACTGTCATCCATCCAACCAAGGTCAACCCACCACCCTCTACAAAGAAAAGGATGAGACACTGTAGTTTTTTTTCTTTAAAGAACATCTAAAATGCTCAGAGCTGCTCCTATCAGAACACTGGTTCATTTCAAAAAGTTACAAATTCACAAGGCCAGTATTAGTGCATTTCCAAGATCCCAGCTTTAAGATTTCTCTACACACAAGCAGAGCATGTTCAGCACAGCCCATCCAGTTACGTTGCTGCTTATCTAAGAAATAGTTCTGAGCAGTCTGGGAGATTAAAAATAAATAACAAAATAGAAATCAAGTACACCAGCAGTCACAGACAAAAACACACTCTCCAAATACACCTGTGAATGCTGAAACTCCTGCTTAGTCTACTTTAACTTGTTCCCACAGGGAAAATTCAAGTGCCAAATACATTTACAGTACAGATGAAATGAGGAGGTTTTTCCTTCAGAAAAGATTGTTGTTGCCTGCTACAGAAGATGATAAAAACAAAAGGATTTTTAGGAAAGAAAGCTAGAGGAAGGATGTCAAAGGAAAGAATCAATTTTGGAATAAACACAGGGTCTTTTCTAGGTATTCCGTGGTTTGTTTTACAGAACAGCCTCCCATTAGCTAAAAACATGCACACAGCTGAAACCTGTGCAGAGCACTGATGCAAAAACTAACATTTCAAACACTTATGATAGTAAATAGCCTATGTATGGATTCAAAACTCTTCCTGAAATTAAATTCCTATAAACAACATATGCTGTCAAAGAGTTCTAAAATTAAGTTACTATGACAAGGAAAAAAAATCCTTATTCTAAACAAATGCAGTTTGGCTCTGAAAAGTGATCACATAAAAATGCCACATTATTCATAAAAATCTAGAAGACTACAGAATACACTTGGGGAAAGCCAACAAATAAAACAGTGCAGGATGACTCATCTACTAGGAATTAAATCAAACACTGACTTTCCAAAAGAGGTAGAACTGCATAATAATCAGACAGAAAACTATGGGAAAATAACTCAACAAAAAGTTTTAAGCAAAACGTAACAATGAGCAAGCAGATAAATATATATGTAGAAATCTTAAAACCAGAAGAGGACAGGTGAACTGAAGTGTCTGATTTTTACAAATACAGGGACATCAGAGAAATCAGTAAACAGACACCCAGGGATCAGTGCTACATGTGATCAAAAGAGGGCAACACAGAGGTCATACAGACAGGGGACCTGTGTGATGCATGACAGAAATCTTAGGGGTCAAACAAACTGGGAATGACACTGAAGCACCTTCCACAACAGGAGTATTAATGCACCCAAATTCCACATTCTCATAAAGCAAAAAAAGCCCACAGCCAGGGAAAAACCTACCACTGTCATTTCAGCAAGGGGAGATGGGAGACAGTGAAGATGCTGGCAATAAAAGCAGCAGGTAAAAGGACAGAATGCATGAGAATTTTTTTAAATGTTAAAAAAGAACACTACATCACTGGAGACATAAAGGAATCCTGAACAGTTCTATAAAGCAAACTTCAGAATTGGGAAGTGTGTCCAAAAGGAGAAACAGTACATGCTTCAGAACCACAGTTAATGTTACTGGCATCTATGAAGAATTTGGAGAAGCATATTGCTGGAGGAATTGATATTTTCTTCAAACATATCAAAACCAGAGGAAACCTGGCAGTAAGCTGAAAAGGTCAAGAGATTTTTTTTTGTACTATGTCCTGATCTTCCCAGTGTTTCCTTTTTGCATCTTAAGCTGTTTCTGGATCTTAGTTTACTACAGAGAATACTGGGAAAACTTACACACACAGGAGTGTTGCTCTGTGGAAAAGAGCTTGAGAAGCAGCCTTGGACTGAAGGAATTTTTGCAAAGAAACAACAAAATTTACATCTAGGAGTGCTCACTGTTTGTTACCATTCACCCAGGAGCTCCAAAGGAACTCAGATATTAAAAAGGCATGCACTGCTGAAGTTATTTTTGGTTTTAAATACTCTAGGAGCATTCAAGAGACTGCAGATAAACTCATACCAAGCAGATAGTGAAAATTTACAATAAAAAGAATTATCAGGCACATCAGCAATTCAAGTATCATACAGAAGAGTCAAAACAGCATTTGCAGAGCAGTAGCATGCTTCCCTGATCAAAATTCTTAAAAGGAACAGGGGAGAAGGGAAGAAATTATTTGCCTGAGACAACGTATCTGAGTTTCTTCACAACTTTCAAGAAGGTCCTCACAAAGGTTCAAGAAAAAACAAAAAAACAAACACACAAACAACCCTCCCAACCAATGTAAAAATGAAAAACCTGAGCTGTTCTGGGATAAATCACAGCCCTCAGTAACATGTGATTTTTCCTCATCTACTTACTCTCACTGCTACTTGGAAAATATGAACTTTATTAAACATTAAAGTTGGTGATTTCTGTCCAAGCTATCAAGAATGTTCCTGCAACCTTGCCCAAACCAAAAGAGATTTGCTGTTATGCCCATACACCCATCAGGCTGCTCACAGAACTGCATGGCACAGTCCAAGAACAAACTTCACCTCTTGTTTCTTGTCTTTCTCCCTGGGTCAGATCTCCCAGACTCAAAGAAGCAACACTCACTCTGTACATGGCACACAGGGATGTGTCACATACCCAGTAATCATTTAATTCATGAATTAAATTATTCTACTACTAATGCCCTGAGACAATGCTGGGAAGGTGAGAGTTATGTAAAATACTGTTCAAAATAAGACAAATGAAGACTGAGAGCTCATTTACTTCCAAACATTCTTTTCCTGTGACAATACTTAAAAGTAGTGAAGGCAAAGGATGCAGCTTGACAATAACCTCAGGAAAACAGACCCTTGAAATCTTTTAGAAATTGATTTACTGTTTCCTTGAGAAATTTAATGCTAAGTGGCTCTGCAATAAAGCAAGCTTACTGCCCAAAAAGAGCAAGCTGTCAGCTGTGCTTGCACCCATGTTCAGAGCAGCACATAACCAAGTGCAGCCAAAAGCAGTGTAAAGGGACAAAAACCTCTCCATGGTAACACTTTCTGGGTTTGTTCATTCCAGCATTCTTCCTCCTATCTTTGGTGTTTTGCACAACGTAGAGGCCTTTGGACTTCCAATGTACATGGGTTGCTCTTCCTATCAATTACTCACCACTTTGGTCTGTTTCCAACCCACAGGTATTTTCAAGGAGCTCTCCCCATTCCAGAGCTCAAACCAACTTTGGTTGAGAGGAATTAAGTGATTACTTAGTATCTTTTAAATGGCTGGAGCAAGTAGTTGGAGATACAATTTAGATTTCTTGTAACATGATAATACCAAACTTCTGTCACTGTGCCAACAGCCCTGCAAGCCCACCTTTACATGGAACACTGAACATAATCCCCCTGTCACCTCTGATGAACAAATTAGATACAGAAAATAAAAATGCAGTTTGTCATAGGGATTACAAAACCCAGAGCATTACCTTGCCTGTGCTTTGTAAGATTGTAGTTCTTGTCCTCCATACTCTCTCCCTGCTGACAATATCTCTAGTTACATCCACTTCAGCATCAACAAAACTTCTCTGTTTCAGAGCAGTTATGTCATCATCCAGGTCAGTTTTGATAGTGGATCTTTTCTTTGCCATGATTTTGGCTTTGATAGCAGCAATTTTTTCCACTGACATAGCTTCAGACAAGGACCTAAATGAGCAAAACGAACAGTAGAGACTGAATAATTGCACAAACGATTCTTCTGAAGGAATTTGTGAATGAGTAACTTCATCCTGCCAAAGTTTAAGGCTATGCTAAAAACCACAAAAGAGTCACCTTATATATACACTGAAATATTATGTGGGCTTAGCATTGCTGTTTTGGGCATGTAAATCCAATCTGTGACAAAAGACATCACTAACACAGAGACCATCCAAAAGTCCAAACAAAAATAAAGAATCCAAATTTAAAGCATCAGGACCAACACCTTCATTTATAACAACACCCAAATTTCAGTTCCCTGTTATTTTTAATGAATTACAATTTTGTGTGCAGCCAGCCAACCCCTGGCTTCTCTGAGGCTTTCCAAGCATTACTCTAAACCTTGGCTGAGGTGCAGCTATGAGGACCTGGTCCCTTGGAGGATGTGGTACCTTCCCAGACCATGCAGGCCATAAAACCACAGAGTGTGGTAACCTCATCCACATTCATCTGGGTTTGAGAGAGCTCACTTGATCCAAGAGTGCAATACCTATGTGTGTTTGCTTTTAATTGCAAACACAGAACTGGGCTGTCAGTCAGCCTGTTTTGCAGGTGAGCTGAAGAAAATAAAAGAAAGACTGAATTGCACAATACTAACTGTCCACACCAAATTCACTCTTACACAGGGTTTTTTCTTTAAGAATATGTGAAAAAATGAATGCAAGGACTGGCTGTGAAGCATTCTCCTCTATAACTCTGTTATTGGAAAGGGAACTTCTTTGTGTTGCTGCTTGGTTCACAGCAGGGTCAAGCATGGGGTTGAAACTCACCGCCTGTAAATATTTGTACTTTTTTTAAAGGGGCAGGCTTTTACATTCAGCATTAAAAGAACTGATAACTAGAGAATGCAAAGTAATTCAAACAACAATTGGTAATCCTCACTGCAGCATTGCAAAGTTGTGATACACTCAAGGTAGCATCCAAATTATTAATTTTTACAAAATCACGTGTACTTTGTGATTTTTTTTTATTCTTATGCTTTCTAATTATGCCACAATCAGATTTTTTTTCCCTACAGTTTCCTTTTAAATACATATAAGAGATAGGAAGAAGTCACTCAAAATACATATTTTATCTGGTTAGCTATGATTATGGATTTCATAAATGCCTCAAAAATCTGTGCTGTCATAAGTGTTGCAAGGTGAGATTCCTCAAACATTACTAAGAGTATCAAAAAGAGGAAAATTTCCACTGAGAGCTGCAGGACAGAAGCAAAACTGGCTGCTTTGAACAGCCCAGGAATTGTTCTCCCCATCAGGCACCAGGAAAGGAGCCCCACCTGATCTGCTCGGTCTGCACGATGCCCTCTTTGTGCCCCTCCAGCCGAGCTGCCAAGCGCTCCTTGTCGAGGCGCACACACTCCTCATCCTGGAAGGGACAGGCAGGTTTCAGTTCCTGTGCATTCTCTTCTCAAACATTAATACAGCTAGAATTGAAGCTATTCAGAAGTGTTTTCTTCACATTTGCATGGACAATCTTTTTTTCAAATGATTTTGGATCTGGGCACTAGCACTAAGCACAGAGCTATTGAATTTTCCTCTCAAGAACCACAATTCTTCCAGCCTAACTTCCAAGCCCTTCCAGCTCCCATTCACATGGACAGAAGCACACTGTACACCAAAGTAACCCAGTGGAATCCCTACAAAAACAGAGAAACACCACCATTCACCTCCACCCCCAATTTGTACTGATGACAGTCACTGTCATTACCTCTATTCTTGGTTTCTTTGCTTCTGCTAAAATTTCATCTGCTGCTCTTTTAACTACAAGAAAAAGAGGACATTAAAAATGCAAGACTGTAGTAGATTTTTATAAATATAAACCACAAAGTTATTTTTTAGTTAAACTGTACCTTGAGTGGATCGTTGAAGACCAATTTCAAGTGGAGCACTTCTGTCTATGCTTGATGAGGTTGCTGCACTCAAACAGAACATTCAGTTTAAATAGAAAATATTTGCAATAGTATTTGCAATAATAAATGAAAGAAGGACAACAGATGAACTGCAACAATGGAAACTCTACATATCAGATAGCAAAGGTGGTCAAACCCTGGGACTAGTGGAGTGGAAATATTCAGAACCTGACTGAATGTAAAGCTAAAAAATGTTGCTCAGGGACATTTGGCCCTTCTTTGAAAAAGGAACTGACCCAGGTGACCTCTTCTGCTCCATTCCAACTTAAACTAATCAGTGATTCTATGATCTCCATATACCACTCATAAAAGAAAACAGTCACAATGAGAGTTTGAACCTAAAATCAAGATCTACTGGTTTGTCTAGGGTTTTTTTTAAAAGAAGACAACCTACTGATCCCTTTAAAAGTATATATATAAAGTGATTTTACTCATCATATTACAAAAATAATCTCATACTCCAAGATATTTCAAATTTGAAGACCACCTACGAAACACAGCATCTTACAAAGCTAATATTTCTGTTTCTCTCAGAGAAACCTCTTTTCTCTGACTATTGTTAACAAAAAATTTAAGATGATGAAATGCCAGGCAAATCTGCCAGACTGACAAAGTAGTGATTTAATATATTTTATTAAACTGAAGATTTCATCCCACACATTTCTTGTATTTAACATCAATGAAAGCTTCCCATACTCTAGAGAAGGAAAAAACATACATGCTAAGCATTCTAACACATAATTATTAACCAAAGCAGGCTAACAGTAATAAAAATCTTCCCCTCTAAACATGCATGTAGAAATGCAGCTCCTTTCTAAGCAAAACAGTTCATTTAAGAAGACAGTTAAAAGCACAATAATTAGTAACTTTGCTTGAGAAGTTCCAGCACATTCAGTTAAGATGCAAAGTGCCTGTTGTTACCCAGCCCTCCCCTCCTACCCCTCCCTTGTGCCACGAATATGAAGCAGTAAAGAGCACTGTGTGTCCAAAAGAACACATCACTCACATGTCTCCCCATTCAGGTATGCAAGCAAGTCCTTCCTATCAGGTCTTCTCACAACAGGAATGTTTTCAGTCTGAAAAGATAATAATAGATGTGACATTTAACTGGACTTCCCTCACAGAGACTCTTGCTGAAGATTTTTCACTTTTACTGCAAACTTCTCATTCATACAAAGACATGACACGTCCTGCCACCCTTAAAATGCAACCACATCCCAGAGGATGTTCAGCTACACAAAATTAAACATGCAGCCTGCTACAAAACTGAAAGAGAGGGCAGCCTTCTCCTCCTTCCCTTGAATCTTGTAAATAAGATGAAGAACTAGCCTTTATCACACACACACACTCCTCTACCAGGAGTCTGTGCTGATACACAGAAATGAAGTATCTCAGCTGTGTTCTTCCAACACACCACTGCTGTCTCGGGTAACAATGAAGCACAAGAAAGATGAAGAGTGGCCTGGTAAAACGCAGTCAAATGGAAATCAAAAGGACTTTTTTAAAAATTTCTGTACCTTCATTTGTAGGGTTTAACCAGCAATTTTTTAATTGAATGCTCACTTCCAAGTCCACTCCAAAGCTGTTCTGCTGTTCTCCATTCTGCAGATCCCTGCCATCTAAGGCACTAAAGGATCACCTAGATTGGGATCACTCCACACAACAGGTGGAAAAAAGTACTACTGAAACAGTTTAGTGCTGGAAACAACTGTGTCCATAGAATATTAAGATAAATGCTGCCATTACTGTTAATAATTGGTTGACAAACTCTTGCTGTAAACATAATTTGGTGGTTTGAAGGGATAATCTGTGAAGGAAGTGAATTGTCAAGAAAAACACTCCACCCTGACAGGACCTGTCATGTGATCCTTCTGCAGAGATGCCTGTTTTCAAACACACACACTCACACTGTGCTGCACATTGTTCTCACTTTCCCAGCCAAATTCATACACAAAACTATTATCATTCCCTGAAAACAGCTACACACGTGGTCATTATCACAAGACAAAAATCGCATTTTGTGTGGTCACTTACTGCAGCACGACGGACATAGACGGGGTGGGAAAGGTGCACATTATTGAGCAGGAACAGGATAGAGTCCAAGGTGTAGTACTCCCTGGGCTGGCCCTCCTTCCCTGTCCTGTAACACAGGAAAAGATTGTCACAGTTAACTCATCTCTGTCTCAAGCACACCCTCTTTTAGAAAAGGTCTCTTCTTTTCAGATGACAGTTTAAAAAGCAAGCAGTTAATATTATTATCAGGCTATTGCTCAACTAGTGTGCTCTCAATTGTGCTAAAAACACAGGTGAGGGAAATGAGTTCTTGCAGCCTCTTTACTGAATGAATTATTAAAAAAACCTTCCCAAAACGATCCAAAATAAGAGCTGGATGCGTTGTAAAATAAACAAGCAAGACTTGGGAAATTGTAACTACACATTCCCCCTCATTCACATTATTTATTGTGATTATTAAAGGAACTGTGTGAGACAGCCAGAGAAACAGAACTGAGCTGCAAACAAAATAAAGTATTACATCATCTTCAGGTGCAACAGGCCAGAATTTGCAGCACTAGAGACAGCACAGTGAGAACTTGGGATATATAAATTCCACAAAGTCTAGGGAGCAAAGGGTGCAAAATGGTGCCAAAAGAACAAAATAAGGCGTGACTACAAATTAATTGCACACAAAACCAGCAAAACCCTGAAGGATACAAAATCAGTGAGCTCCCATACTGGAGTCAGACCACATCAGAACAACACAACAGCATCAAGTTCAATGTCAGCTTTCAAACAGCTTGTTTCAAAGATACAGCTTTTAAGTCTAAAAGGGAACTTGTTCCGTGCAACTACTCACAAAAAACCCAAACAAACCACACCAAACAAGGCCAAATAAATCCCTGGCTCAGCTTGGCTCCATGTACATTGAACATAATTCCCCCCCTCACACATCCATCCATTCTGCTGTTATTACAAGATGTTTTAGGCAAAGCAATGCCTGTCCTTCTTTCAAAGAACCTGACTCTCTGAACACTCCAACTGCTCTGAAGCAGACCTGGCAGTCAGGAAAACAGCCAAAGCAGCAATTCCACTGCCCAGCTGCACTTTGGGGACTGAGTGTCACACCCCAGCTCCAGGCAGGACAGGGCTCCTCCACATTGCCCAGGCCCTGTCCCCAACCAGCTGGCTCACCCTAAAGCCCAAGGAGGAGAAGCCACCACAAAACCAGCCCAAACCTATAAATTTAACACTGGTAGAGGATTTTCAACAAACTAGAGATTTCAGGAAGAAACCTTTCATTAAAAGAGTTTTCTTTCTAAGTACAGTGGCTTTACTCATGGCTCATCATCAGCACCAAAACAGACCACAGAAGTGCCTCACTGGGGGAAGGGAGAGGACATAAAAAATACTCAGTCACAACTTGATGGAGCCTGAAAGAGACACACAAAAATCCACTAAGCCAACAGAAGTGTGTGTTTTCTCAGTACTGTGGATTTAATGCCACCTACTGCTTTTGCTTGTCATTAGTTTTCTGAAATTAGCTAAGAATGCCCAATAACCTGTTCAGAATTCATTATTAGCGGTAAAGTTGAAACCTTCACAATGATGCCTGAGAAAAATATAAGAATAACAAGCAGAGAAAAGGGACTCTGGATACCAGAACTGTAAAATAAAGGGAATAAAGGGTCTCTCTTACCACTGTCCCTTCCTTCTGAAAACTTGGTCTGCATCAGGTGAAGGGTGCCTGTACTTTTGTTGCTGCAGAGGAAAGGGAGTAGACACAGAATCTTTTTGTCAACTGTTTAGAAGCCAAAACTTGGCTTCACAACCACAGGCAGCCACCAGAACTGGACACTCACAAAGGAACTGTTTGACCAGGCAGCAAAGCAGTAATCATCTCTGATAAGGTGGTATCTAAATATACTGGAGGGAGTGGCACAAACAAAAGCTTCCTCCACACAGGCTTGGCTCCGAAGCAAAGCCGTGATGTCACATGATAGAGCTGTCACTTCATTTCAAAACAAGCACTTTCGATTGTCTAATTCAGAATAACTCATTATTGCTTTGAAGGGTGCCATATGCACTGAGCATGAGAGAGAAGTCCAGCTGGTCACCTACTCAAGCTTTAACAATATTTAGCAATAAATGATAAAACACAAAACCACACAAATACTGAACCATTATCTATTAATTGAAAAAATACAGTATTACAAAGCCACAGGCACTGCCAAAGCTTAGCAGGGCACAGCTGGTACCTCACCAACCACACACACAAAAATTCCCCGTGCTCATTATGGCTCTGAGAGGATGTTTTATTAGGAGGACAAGATATTGCACATTAACTGGAAATCATCAGATGCACAAGCAGTTGCACACAAGGAGAAAACCTAAGCCTAAACTGACATTTCAACATCAGGGTGTGCTCCTGCTAAATACACAGAGAACTAAAAACAGGCAGATCTGAGGGTAGCTTGCCTCATTTGATTTACAAACATCCAAAGGAGAAATAGAAATTAATTGTGTTATTTCCCATATTCAGTTATGGCATCAATTGCTTAATAAAAATTTAAAATCTTAAGAGGCAGACCTCAACAAACCCAGTGACAATCAATAAAGCAAAAATATAAGGAAAAGTTGTATCTTTTGCAAAATAAACCCCAACTTAAAAATGGAGAAACTGTTTATATAATAGGAGAGAGCAAGTTTCACCTGCTCATTTTTAATACCAGAAACTTACTTCTTTCTCATCAATTCACCTTCTGCCTGTGGGCACCAGGAATGTATTAATTTTTAACAGTTTTACTTCCTCTTTCCTGTTTCAAAACCTGAAGTTTTACAGAGGGATTAAAGACCTGTGCCTCATCCACAAAATCAAACAGAAACCTTTAAAAACACATGACAAAGCACACTGAGTATCACACAACTGACAATACCCAGGGCCAGCTGCTCACTCTTTAAAAACTCAGCTGCATATCCAAGCCCCTTGACTAGGCAAACAAAGCAATAAATTTCTCTGGCAGATTCATTCCTTCCTTTGGTTTTGAAACAGGTTCATTAATCACTTTTCAGGGCCCATAGGTCAAAACACACAAACCACTTCATCTCACACCACCAAGCCTTTTTCATGTGCCAGCAGGAGCAGTCCTATAATTATTATCTGGAAATTAAACTGGATTAAAGTTGCTTTCCCCCCACTTTTTTTTTGTTTTGTTTTGTTTTTTTACTGCAGGTTACCTTTAACTTGGCTTGATTCCTCACTTGTGCTAGCAGAGGGAGAAGGCAATGCAGGGCAGCACTGCTGACTGGTGCCAGCTAAGCTGCTCGAGGAGCCAGAGCTAAATGTCTCGTGGGACTACTTCTAATTCTAGCAGGGACAAATGCCACTGCTGCTCTTCAGCCCAGCATTTCTCTCTTCAGGCTGCAGATGCAATTACAGAAACTCTGCTGTGGACACCGAAAACAGAACTCCTGGTTTGTTCTGTGAAAGACTAAGCCACCAACACCTGCTCAGTGCAAGCGTAATTTGGATCCTGTCAAGTGACCTGAATATAAAAGGGTTTGAATCTTTAAAGTTTTTGAAAATGTCCCTCCTGAGTGTGGCAATTACCTAAATTAGCAGCTCCTGAAGTGTGGTGTTCAGCTACTGAGCCTGGCTTGCAGAACTGGTCCCATTTTTACAGTGTCTTCAATTTAAAGCTGAGACACACAAAATGCCACAGTGGTTAACAAGAAATGCTGTGAACCCAGAGCAGCCTGATCCTAGCAAAAGTTCAGAAGCCACTGGTCCAAACCAAGATCGACTAACTCACCTCAAACAAACCAAAGAACAAAACCCCTCCAATTCTGCCACACACCTGCCTGGGAGGTGAGCTCTGACCGGGAGCTGCTGCTGCTGCGCGCCTCTGTTCACCCACACACCCTTCCTGACCTGGAGGATAAAGCTGCCTGGCTGTACAGAGCAAGGCTGGCTCTCCAGCTGCTTTTAGGCTTTTGGGAATGATTTCTGGGTCTAATCCAAGCTCTCCTGAGCAATAGAAAAGGGCTGGCAGATCAGTTTCTTGTTCCCTGCAGAAGGCCAATGAAACTTGTTTGTCTGCTTAACCACTACTTGTTGCCACTTGGGAAAAGCAACTCGTAGCAAGGAAAGCACCACAGTGTCTCCACACTGCCCAGCAAAAATACAGCCAGGACTTGCAACTGCTTATCCAAATATTTTTCTTCCTCTTCAGCCTACATACCAGTATCCCTCACTCAGCCAGGAACACAAATAACTCCAAAATTAGTTTCTGAGAGCTTGAAACAGGTAATGAAAAACCATATTTCTAGTAATACATAAGGCACAAAGTAAAATCAGCTAGGAAAAGTCCACCTACAACTGAAGATAAGCAAGTAGGCTTATTTCCTTTCTCTCTCTCAATCTAAGGCCACTAATAGTCATATCATAATTATGAGAACAAAACAAAAAAATAATTCCTGGTCAGACTCAATTACAAGTTTGGGGGTTTCTGAGAAATCTGCAGGCACTTCTGCTTTTCCACAAAGGTTCACTGGATAACATGGCCTCTTTGATCAGTACCTGAACTTTAACAAGAAGCATTTTTCCCTCTTAAGTTTGAAAAACATACATGGGAATCCTTCTAGCAAGGACATTACAAAGCAAGCAGCTGCTGAATTCTGAGGAAAGGCAAATAAGCAACTCCTTTGCAATGCAAGCAATCCATGCTGTACTAGGATACTCAACAGGTAAAACCCCTCGTTTTCTATAAGTTTTCTAAAACCGGGCATTTTATCTAATACAATCACTTAAGCCACTCTCTGTATTTGTTTATTACGATAAGACCAACTAGGAAGCAGCGTGCACCAGGTCCTGCCCAGGAAGAGGCCTCAGGTGGGGGCAGAGCACCTGCACAGCTCATCGGAGGCAGCGCCGGACCTCGCTGCCTTTGTTCTGCTGCATCAAAGCAGCCCCGACAAGGCAGGACAGCAGAGTGACAGACTGTGCTGAGCGGGAACGGACCCATCAGCATCACCCACTGCCACTCCTGGCCCCGCGCAGAATGCCCCAGAATCCGCCGTGTGCCCGAGAACCTTGTCCGAACGGCACAACGCGTCTGCTTCACCAAACACCCGCAAGAACTCGGGCGAAGCTGCCTCCTGCCATCTCATCGCATGAGTGTGCAGGACGCGGCCCCGGCACGGCGGGAGCGCCGGGAGCCAGGAGCGGGCCCGGCTCCGCGGCTCTGCCGGCGCAGG
This sequence comes from Prinia subflava, assembly GCF_021018805.1. Taxonomy (NCBI): domain Eukaryota; kingdom Metazoa; phylum Chordata; class Aves; order Passeriformes; family Cisticolidae; genus Prinia; species Prinia subflava. Next base: position 23,274,393 of record NC_086256.1, read on the forward strand.
GCAGCACCCGGGAACGTCCCCGAAGGCAGCGGCGACTGCTCCCGCCCGGCCGGGCTGCCGGCGGACAGGGATCGCCCACGGGACACCCGGGCAGGGTGCCGGGGCCCCGAGGCCCCGCGGGAGCAGCACCGGCCCGCCCGACGCCGCCTGCCTCGCTGCCTGCGGGGCGCCGCGGCCCCAAGGACGGCGGGACCCCCGTCCCCGCTGCCCGGGCGCAACTTCGGGGCAACTTCTCCCCCCGCCCGCCCCTTCCCCCGGCCGCGTCGCTCACCCCCAGATGACATAGTTGGTCTTGACGTTCTTGGGCCAGGAGAACTCTCCGAAGATCACCTCGTCGCCCTTGACCACGATCTCCTTCTTCTGCGTGTTGTACTGCCGCAGCACGCTCAGCACGTCCGCCATCTTCGCCCGGCCGCCACCGCTCCGGCCGCCGCCGCCCGCCGCAGGACCCCGCCGGCGCGCCCCGGGCTGCCCGCCGCGAATGCCTGAGCCGGCGCCGCCGCACCGCCCACTCGGGGCGACGCGAGACGCGTTGCCATGGTAATGACGCGGGCCCGCCCCGGGAGGGGCGGAGCCTGAGGGCAGAAGGCCACGCCCCCTTTACCCCACGAAGGCCACTCCCCCTTTGCCCCCACGAAGGCCACGCCCCCTTCGCCCTCACGGAGGCCACGCCCCCTCTGCCGCCTTCGTGGCGGCCTTGCCTGTGCAAGGGGTACGGGCACAGCTTTTTGTCTTCTGTGAAAATAGAGCCTTTACGCGCAACCACTGCCTGAGTTTATCCGCACTGCTTCTCTTCTCTGGAGCTCTGATGCTCCCGCGTGTCCGCCGAGTCACGGCGCGGGGCTGAGCCGCGCTCCCGGCCGCGCTGGGATGGTTTGGGTGGGGGTAAGGAGGAGTTTTGGAGGTGCTGAGGAGGTTTTAGAGGGTGCGGGAAGGGGGTTGGTGGTGCTGAAGGGGTTTTAGGGGTGCTCGGGTGGAACTGGGGTTGCTAATGGGATTTTAAAGGGTGTTGGGATGGAATTTAAAGCACTAATAGAGTTTTACAGGGTGCTGGGAGAGATTTGTGGATGCTAAAGCACAACTAAAAAGGGTTTCAGGGGTGTTCAGGTTTGGGGGGGATTGGGGATGCTAGGATGGTATGTGGCACACTGGGAGGAATTTTAGTGGAGCTAAAGAGGTTTTAAAGGATGCTCAAAAGGATTTGGGGTGCTAATGGGGCTTTAGGCTGTGCTGGGAGGGGTCTGAGAGAGCTAAAATGGATTGGGGGGGCTGGGATGGTTTCTGGTGTACCAGGAGGGGTTTTAGTGACACTGAAGAGGTTTTAAAGGGTCCTGAGAGGGTTTTGGGGGTGCTAAGGGGGTTTTATGTCATTACTCCCAACCTTGTGCCCAGCAGCGTGTGGTTGGTGTCGGCTGGGGCAGGACGGTCACAGGAATACCCCAAGAAAACAGCGTAAAAGGAGCAGAGGGAACAGCAGGAAGCAGTGGCAGGGAAGTTTATGCTGCACATTAGGAAAAGGTTCTTTGCCCAGAGGGTGCTCAGGCTCCCCCAGGGCAGCAGTCGTGGTCCCAAGCCTGCCAGAGTTCCAGGAGCTTTTGGGCAATGTTTTCAGACACGTGGTGGGATCACTGGGATGTCCTGTGCAGGGACAGGAGCTCGGCTCAATGATCCTTTGGGTCCCGCCCAACCCAGGATATTCTGTGACCGTGATTCCCTCAGGCACTGGGCATGCATCTCACTCTGCAGGCTGGAGAGGAAATCTCCTGGATCCTGGGTACAAAGATGGGTAAAAAAAGATAGAAAAGTCTCTGCTTTATCAATCACAAAAATGCCCTTTAATTCTGATACAAATAAGCCATCAAAAGACCATAGCAAAAAAAAAAAAGGTCATTAGGAAAATGTTGCTTGTAAATCTGAAGGACAAACAGTAATGCCATGGAGCACATCCTACATTACCCTGCAGAATTTGGGATCTCAGAGCTCTGTTTGCTCAGCTGCAGCTGGCACGGGTTCTCTCCATGCTCTCTCCCTGTTCCAGGTTTCTTCTGCTCAAACACACAAAAACTGGGAGCACAGCATTCCCAGCAGAGCCAAACAGACTGGTACCCCTGGGGAATAATGACTGCAGGATCTGAGGCCCCAAAGCAAGATCTCATCATGACTTATTGTAACCTTTGATGCTCAGAATTTTCTTAACACTCTCCAACACTGGCAGAAAACGTTATTTCATCTTAAATGTGCAAAAGGCAGAATTGGGTCATTTTTCTTCCTGTAACTAACATGTGCTGAGACTGACAGAACAGACTGAAAGCCAGCAGCCTATAGGATCCCCTGTTTGAAGGTGTCAGTGATATCCCCATCTGTGTCAGAACAACGCAGCACGCAGAGCACCACAAGTGTATTTACAGCATTTCAGATTGGGTACTGAAATAGCCTAGCACACAAACACGTACTACAGCACCCAGTGTCGTGGTGAATTGTACCAATCACTGCCAACAGTTATGTGTCAATGGGTATGGAGGAACATTTATGTGTTTAGAAGACAAAGCCATAATGAATAAACAATATCATTTCCTGAACCAGATTTGGAATTATTACTGGAGCTACAGCTCATGACAATTGGAGCAGGACTCGAAATGCTTCCAGCAGGCCATGTCTCGTCTCCATGCCTCATCCAAGAGCCGGTGCTACATCTTCAGAGACACATCCTGCACCTCTGCAGCACCACAAGCAACACTTCTTTCCAGTGGCACCCACAGTCACTGAGGTACAAGGACACCAAAGAGCCCCTCACTCCAATTCTGCTGCTCGGGGAGCAGGGAATGGTGCAGTGCAGTCAGCTGCACACACGGCAGCAAAGAGATTCATCTTCAGGTTTCCAGAAAACATCGTGGTTCTGGTTTTCTCTTTCACTTGAGGTGATTTCAGAGTTCACTGAGAACACTGAGAAAGGGATCTGAGCCAGAAGGAGTGTGTGCATTGGCAGCAGTGCAGCAGGGACAGCGTGCCTGCACCCTCGGAGCAGGATCCCTGCGGGAGCTCGGAGTGCTGCTCTGGGAGCAGGGAACAAAGCAGGGAGCAGCAGGGAATGAGTTGGTCTCGCCCTGCTGGAGTCAGTGCAGATATGAAACAAAGCATGGATGCTGTGGTCATGCTCTGGTGGAACAATGCAGGTAACAGGGACTAAGCCAAAGGAATGACCCAAAGCACGAGCCAGCTCGGTGTCAGTGATGCCCATATATGCTCCATGACTAAGATCAAACTCCACTTAAATGGGAAATCATGTCAGCCATAACTTCACCTTCTCCTGTCACTCACTGAAAACAACACAAATACAGCTTTAGTGGGAGGGGAGGTCAGAGAGACTCCATCTCATATCCTGGCACGGTCAGAGGGCTCTCCCTGTCTCCTCCCCACAGGGACACCGAGTGGGTAAGCCTCCAGTGCTCAGCTATCCTGAGGGAAATTCGGAAATTATTGCTCAGGAAATTGGGAAAGCCAGCCTGTGTGTGATCACACCCTCAGTGCTACACTGGATCTCCCAGCTGAGCGTGCTCGTGGCTGGCTGTACCATTCATATCTGCTGTGTTCACACACACTTCTGCACCCGGGTACTCACCACCAGCACGGAACCGCACAGGGCTGGGCTGGAAGGACTCCAAAGGCCATCTCGTCCCAGTGCCACACCAGCCCTGTGTGGCTGTGCTGAACTGGCCACGGCTCAGGAGCTAAACACAGCCATCCCAGCCCCTCTGAGGAGCAGCTGGAATGCCAGGGGGTGATCTTCTGCCAAATTTAATGCAATGGATAGAGTGGGTTTACTCCTAATGTGACACTTTCATTACAAGTTTTAACTGGGAGTTTACAAGATAGTTCCCACAGTTTGCTCTGGGGATCATAGTGACATCATTAACCAGCACTTATATCACTGAATCAGGATTTGATATGAAACTATTTTCATGGGGCATTAGATACTGAGAGTTTATCAGTTTTATCACAGAAGATTAGGCTACAAAATCATTATCTGAAACGAGCAAGTAAGTTACTATTTAATAAAATGAAAGTGTGTGACATGGGTACAATGTTTCAATTGCATTTTCTCACTGCTTTAACAGGTTATACTGATGTTTCGTAGGAAAACAATATTAATTTGCAAAACAACATTAGACAATTTTACATCATAGTAAGTTCATTTAAGATTAATCAGCACCCAGAAAGGTACTACAAAGATGCATCACGCATGAACACACATTCCCTTTTTTACAGATACATTTCAGCAAAACCAAACCAGTGCACGAGTGCATTTCCCTGCAGTATTTTTTAAAACATAGGGCTGAGCACTGACCGGTGACCCAGAGCACAATTTACCCCCTCAGCTAAGAGGAGGGTAGAAAAGTTTCTCCAGAAATACTTGTGCAGACTCCGGAGGGGATGCTCAGAGGATGTTCCACAGGAGTGCCCTGCCAAGGACACATAATTGACCAGGCTCACAGCAAGGTATGTGGGGGCAAAATAACAGAATATTGCTGAACAGCTTTTATTGGGCAGACTGAGGAAATAAAAAAACCTGACACCTCCACATAAAGTTAAACCTCCACCTTTTTTTTTTACTCCGCTCCCAAGGCTCCTGTTTCACAGGTCAGTGTCTGACCAAAGAACTGCAGGGCAGGAGAGAAACGTGAGGAAGAACAGGCAACACACACAGGGACGGAGAAGATTTAAAGTGAGTTTTACATTGGGCAAAGCAAAGGCACTGCTGAAACCCCCCACATCTGGAAGGAGGCCAGGCAGGAGGAGAAATGTCCTCGATATCCCCTGCACCAGGAGAGGCTCCGGGAGCTCCGGGAAATCCAGCCCCTCTCACCGCCCCTCCCGACCCCTATCCCGGGAAATCCAGCCCCTCTCCTCACCCCTATCCCGGGAAATCCAGCCCCTCTCCTCACCCCTGTCCCGGGAAATCCAGCCCCTCTCCTCACCCCTATCCCGGGAAATCCAGCCCCTCTCCTCACCCCTATCCCGGGAAATCCAGCCCCTCTCCTCACCCCTATCCCGGGAAATCCAGCCCCTCTCCTCACCCCTATCCCGGGAAATCCAGCCCCTCTCCTCACCCCTATCCCGGGAAATCCAGCCCCTCTCCTCACCCCTATCCCGGGAAATCCAGCCCCTCTCCTCACCCCTATCCCGGGAAATCCAGCCCCTCTCCTCACCCCTATCCCGGGAAATCCAGCCCCTCTCCTCACCCCTATCCCGGGTACCGCTGCCCCTCCCTGTGGTGCCCGTGCGGTGCCGCCCCCGCGGTGCCGCAGCCGCTCCCGGGACCGGCAGTGCGCAGGGCAGCCCCGGGGGGCGGCGCGGGGGCCTGCGCGGAGTTGCCGGACCGCCGTGAGGACTGCGGGGAGCGCCGCCCCTTCCTGGCGGTGCCATGGCCCTGCAGGGGGCGCTGCGCCGGGCGGCCGCGGCCTGGGGGGGGCGGTGAGCACGGGCCGGGGGCAGCGGGGCGGAACGGGAACGGGAGAGGGAACGAGAATGGGAACGGGATCGGAACGGGAACGGGAACGGGAACGGGAGCGGGAACGGGAGCGGGAACGGGAACGGGAACGGGAAGGGGAGCGGGAACGGGACTGGGGAGGGGTAAGGATGGGGACACGCAGAGAAATGGGGATCGGGACCGGCACCGGGACAAGGACACCGTCTGGAACAGGGGCTGGGACTGCAGCAGGGATAAGGATCGGGATCGGGACACGGATAGAGATAGGGATCGGGACCGGGACTGCGATCGCGACCGGGACCGGAACCGGGACTGGGATTAGAGTCGGGACAGGGACTGAGAGGAGGACAAGGACAAGGATCGGGACCGGGTTCGGGACAGGGATGGGGACCGGGACAAGGAGAGGGTCCGGAACAGAGATGGGGACCGGGACCGCGACTGGGATTAGGGTCGGGACCGGAACCGGAACAAGGACCGGGGATTGAGAGAGCGACAGGGTTCGGGATGGTGATCGCGATCGCGACCGGGGTGGGGATGAGGATGGGGACAGGGCGCGGGAGCGGGAGCGGTGTGGCGGGGGTCACACGTGTGTGTGTCTGTCTGTGTGTGTTTGTGTCACCGGCGGGCGGGGTGTGTGTGTCACACGTGTGTGTGTGTCTGTCTGTGTGTCTGTCTGTGTGTGTTTGTGTCACGGACGGGCGGGGTGCCGGTGTCCCCCGTGTCTGTGTGTCTGTCTGTGTGTCTGTGTGTGTGTGTCACCGGCGGGCGGGGTGCCGGTGTCCCCCGTGTCTGTGTGTCTGTCTGTGTGTTTGTGTCACGGGTGGGCGGGGTGCCGGTGTCACCCGTGTCTGTGTGTCTGTGTGTGTGTTTGTGTCACGGGCGGGCGGGGTGCCGGTGTCCCCCGTGTCTGTGTGTCTGTCTGTGTGTGTGTGTCACCGGCGGGCGGGGTGCCGGTGTCCCCCGTGTCTGTGTGTCTGTGTGTTTGTGTCACGGGTGGGCGGGGTGCCGGTGTCACCCGTGTCTGTGTGTGTGTTTGTGTCACGGGTGGGCGGGGTGCCGGTGTCCCCCGTGTCTGTGTGTCTGTCTGTGTGTCTGTCTGTGTGTGTTTGTGTCACGGGCGGGCAGGGTGCCGGTGTCCCCCGTGTCTGTGTGTCTGTCTGTCTGTCTGTCTGTGTGTGTGTGTCACGGGCGGGCGGGGTGCCGGTGTCCCCCGTGTCTGTGTGTGTGTGTCACGGGCGGGCGGGGTGCCGGTGTCCCCCGTGTCTGTGTGTGTGTTTGTGTCACCGGCGGGCGGGGTGCCGGTGTCCCCCGTGTCTGTGTGTGTGTTTGTGTCACCGGCGGGCGGGGTGCCGGTGTCCCCCGTGTCTGTGTGTGTGTTTGTGTCACGGGCGGGCGGGGTGCCGGTGTCCCCCGTGTCTGTGTGTGTGTTTGTGTCATGGGCGGGCGGGGTGCCGGTGTCCCCCGTGTGTGCCCGGCTGTCGCCCGCAGCCCGGAGCGTTTCCCGTTCCGCCGCCCCTCCCGGCGCTCCCCTCCCCGCAGGCAGCCGAGAAGCCCGGGGGCTGCAGGGTTGCAGCTCCTGCATAGAGAACCAGTTAAATATCGAAACAAACTGGGCATTTCCTTGGAAGCTCGAATATCTGACTGTCATTTCTTTTTAGTTCTAGGATGGGGAACAGCCAGACCACTTTTGTAGGCTTCTCCAATGCTGCTGCTGTCAATCAAATACAGGTAGCATTATTTATGTTGCTTTTACTGATTTGCAGCATTTGTAAAAGCCAGTAACTTCAAACCTTTTCTTATTTATACAAAGAAATACTGTAAATAGTTCTGCCTGTTAAACCTGTTCTGATGTTTATTATGGTTATCAAGCCATGCTGGCAGTTTTGTTTATCCACAGCCCTGGAACCTGAACTTCCTAGGCTGCACCTATTTTTATGGGTTTTTTAAGACCTCTACTCCAATTCAGAGCTGCTTTTGACATTGGGGATAGAACCTTGTAAAATTACTGATACCAAGTAAAGTTAAATATTTTAGAGGTTGGGGTTTTTTTATAAATTTAATGATAGTAAATGATAGCGTGAAATCCCCTTGAATTTACAGTAAAGTGATAAAGGTGTCTCTTCCACCACTGCTGTTGGTCACTGTGCTTGCCACTGGCACATCCCAAGTGTTTACAGGCAGGGAAAACTGTCCTAAACAATTCAGGGGGATGCAGGGAGTTGTACCACACATTGCACCATCCTTGTGCTCAGTTTGGGGCCAGGTCAGGTCAAACCTGCCCTCACAGGTGCCAGCAGAGATTTTGTAGTGTTTGCCACTCTAACAGCACGTTTTTAACTCATGCATCACTTTCATGTCTGTTCAAAGTGCACTGGCTTGGAGCTCGCTGACTTAAAACTTTCTTTTGAGCACACAGGACATTATTTCACACAACTGTGTGGTGATTTTCTCTAAAACAACATGCCCATACTGCAAAATGGCAAAAAACCTGTTTGAGGGTTTGAATGTGAATTACACAGCTGTGGAACTGGACACAAATACAAACGGAAGGCAGTTCCAAGATGTTCTGGAACAGATGACTGGTGGCAGAACAGTGAGTATATTCTCTTACATGTAACAAGTAACAGCTTTCACTCTTGGACTGTATCCGTAGCAAGTCCGTAATTGTTTTGAGACAGTTAAATTTAGGATACAAGCTCCTAAATTAAATACTGCAGGAAGGTTCTGTCTCTTCTTCTAGAACCCCTCTGGCTATCCCTTAATCTTTTCCATACTGCCAACTGAAATAATGAAAGTATCAAAGCCATTTTTCATTTGTATATTTAAACCATTGTGTTTAACACTTGTATTTTATTTTCTCTCACTTGACTCAGTTATTGGAGTTTATTACAATCACCCACACAGTGACTTCATCCCACTTTTGAGGGGCACATGAAGTTTCCCATCTCTGTAAATACTATGGAAAAGTATGGGTTGTACACTAATATTATACACACATCTAGAAGAACACAATAATTGTGTGTACTGGAGTCCACATGGGCCTGCTGGAATGTGTACCTTTTTTCCAAGAAGTAACTAATGCAACTTTTGTTTTCTTGATAGGTCCCAAGAGTGTTTATCAATGGGACTTGTGTTGGAGGTGCAACAGATACTCAAAAGCTTCATGAGGAAGGCAGACTGCTTCCTTTAATTCATCAGTGTACCATGAAAGGAAACTGCTGAGCAGCCAGCTTTGTCTTCCTTTGCACGAACAGAATTTCAGATGAATTCAGGAGATCACAGACACACGGCAGGAGCTGCACTCACAACCTCAAACCATGGCTTTCTGAATTACGGATCACTGCCAGACCTCATGGACTCGCTGAATTACTTGGTGTCCTTGCCTCAGCTCTCCCACAACCCAGACAGTCATTAGCAAACAGGATGTAACTCGTGGGGCTCTTAGTGAGACAGTGATGTCATTCCATGGTGATTACATCCTGCTCAGGGAAGTCCAGGCTCTGCAAAAAGAATCCTGTGGATTTTGCTGCACGTTAGTTGCTTTCTAGCTTTGTCTCAATAAATGGTCAGATTAATGTAATGGTTTCTTTAAACATAATTCTCTGTCAAACTGAAGTGTAAAGCAAACCCAGTTTGTAATCAGTGGCGTGTGCATGTCTGCTTCTCCTGTATCCCAGTCCTATCCCTCAGCTCCCACACTGTGTGTCCAATGGAACAGCAAAGGGAATAAAGGTTCTGGCAGCTCCCACCTGCACTGAGGTGTCAGTCTGTCCTGCACTCAGCAGTGTCCTTGCAGGGTGAGGCAATGCAGGGGTGCTCACATGCAGCTGCACACCACGGCACAACCAATGCAACAAGGGCAGGAAACAGCAGTGAAGCAGGTCTAATATGCATAGAGTTTATTTAGTACTTCAGTTCTACAGTCAGAATGCAGTTTACTAGCCAGTTTAGCCTTCAGTTAAATGTCTAAAAGAAATGACTAAAATTCCATAGCTTCAGTACAATGCACATCCAAAGCCAGACCAGGCAATGCCAAGACTCTGGGTTATTTCAAAGAAGTTCATATGCAAGTAGAAATTATATCCCATTCTCCAGTGAAAGGGACCATTACACAACTAAAGGTGCACATATTAGAATAAAACCATTACCAATCAATCTTTTACTCACTTCTTGTCAATTAGGACTGCAGTTATTTCCATTGCTTTCAGAATTGCAAGTACCTAAACTACTTTTTCCCCTCAAGAGGAGAAAACATCAATCTTTAATTCCAGCTAACTAGGACGGCAAGAGTATCATTTAAACTTGACAGCTTCATTTTTGTGATGCAGGTTTGAACTGAGTTTAAACTGCATCCTTTGTAGAAAGTCTTTAGTTTACAGTTACCTGTATACTAAAGATACATTGTGCATCTTTAATATGTAATCAGCTCATTCCACACACTGACCTTGCTTCATTTTAATTATTGCAGTTTGCTGTATGGTGCTAGGACAGTCATCAAGGGAAACACACAGATGTGCATCTCTCTGAATTTACACTTAATAAACCAATTTATTTTGCACATACAGTCATATAAGAATACCAAGAATTCTTTTTCTCTGTGTAGAATTCTTCAGCCAGTGATGCTTTTTACCAGAAGCTTAACAATAATTTTGTCCCCAAAGCTGATACACCCATCACATAAAAATAATAACAATAGTATGCAAAGGAATTTTTCAAAGACCTTTTCATTTTGTTCCCTGTTTAGAGGCTTGTTTTTTTTAACCAGTAGTCTAAAATAACCCTTTGAGTTCCAAGTTCTGGAAATCTCAGGGCATTGTCACTTAAGGCAAATTCTCTTGCAGCTGTTGGAACAAGCTGTGTGCCTGCAGATGCAAGTGAGTGCCCCACCATTAAATAGGATTCAGCTTAAGGCACCCAAAGGGTTAATTATGTTTCTTTATAACCATATTAAGGCTCCCCATCCCAACAGTTTTTTCATTGTGTACAATTTCACAGAAAATAGCAGCAAGACAGTGCCTTTGTCACTGGATGGTACAAAGCCATGTTAGCTTAAGTTAATTAAACATGATCTGGCAGTTAAAGTGTGGTTCTACTCTAGAGAAAAAATAAAACAACCAAAATTAAGATCCTCAAGAATAGTCATTAAAGTTTCCTTTTTTCCCCCCAGCACTGTCTCCAGGACAAAGCTGTTTATCTTAAAATATGCTTGTCCTGGGATCTAAATATTGAAGTTTATCCACTATAAGATCTGGATACCTGCTCATCCTTCTTAAATCCCATGCTTCTAAGAAGCAGAAGCAGCTGAAACAAACACTGAGTTATTTTATGAAGCACACAGAGCTGTGAATGTGCCCATGTGTTGCTTTTTAAATACAGAATTATTTTTAAAGAGTAGAACTGCACTTTCACAGGAAAATGAAAAGACATTTTACTTGTAACTAGTTGTGCTTAACTCTTAAGCTGGTAACATTAGGAAAACAGCTATTTATATTCATTATTTGTTAATGAAGCATTTGTAAAAGTTCTCAACATACCACATATATATGCAAATATATATATATTTAAACTTAAATTCAGAATGCAGAAATACCTAAAGAAACCACACCTTACAGTATCAAAATGATAAATCCAGATATGCAAGCACACACATTTAAAGACACCGTGCCTCCTGCTGAAATCAGCTGATCTTTTGTGATTTCCCTCAGAGCAGCACATCCATGAAACACGGCCCTGGTTTCCTTTTCTTTCCTTTCCTGGTTTTACCTTCTCCCCAGAACTCCTGCTCAGCCATTTGGACACTCCACTGTCATGGTAAGATGAAATCTCTCCCATTCCAGCAAGAAAGTCACAGGAACAGCTGCTTCCAGCATATCTGTGCACTGCAAACCACTGCAGGCAGCAAAATAAACCTAGAAACTGGTGGAATTCCACAGAAACTAAAGAGAAGGATTAAAAACATGAAAGACAAATGACTCTTCACTTAGGTTTACTTCTATAGCCTATTCTTTAAAGACTTTCTCTTGTCAATACTGCAAAGAAGCAGCCTGGTTATCCAGAACATTAATTTAAGTGTTTTCCTAATTCCGCATGACAGCTTGATACTGTTTAAAAGAATTCAAAGTTTCAAATCACTGAACTAATTCTAGAAAAAAGCTTAACATATGAGAAGCCAATTTGAAAAGCCAATTGTAAGAGGTTACTTTTTTCTAATAAAGCCATTCACAGGCAGATGTTGGATTTTTGTAATGAAGTATACTTTTGTCACTGATTTTTACAGTGTTACCAAAAATCTGACAGATACAGCAAATTATATGTTTTGTAAGATATTTATATAATTAAAGAAGAGAAAAAAATATTACTAAAAACATTAAATACTATGCCATCAGTTCTGGTGCAGGGAGCTAAGTGAGCACACTCAGTGACAGCAGGAAGGCAGAAGAACAGAGGCAAAAAATAAAGGAATGGATGAGAGCTTGTGAACAAAGATTCAAGTATAAGCCTGAGGTAACAAGATGGAAAAGAAGAAAAAAACCCCAACACTAAGAAAATAAAGGGTACAGCAGAAGAAGAAACAAAACAAATGGAACCAAAGCTAAAGCTTCTGTTGTGGTTCCTGTGAGCTCAGGACAGGGTTAAGCAGCATTTGCAATGCAGACAAATATTTTTGTCATGTTTTTACAGACAGAGCCATCACTAAAACACATTTCCCAAACTGCTGGCGTGTTTTTAAGCCAAGGATATGTTCTGTGTTTACAGCCTTTTAAAGCCATACCCGTTCGTGGGCACCAGTTAACGACAGCAATGTAAAAGAACAACACAAGCCCCCTGAAGACTTGTGCTGAACAAACAGGTTTAACAATGCTTTAAGCAGCAAGGTATTTTAGTGTCTGTCATTAGCAGCCCTCACACTGTGGGCATTTAGAGCAGCCCTGCTGACCTCAGAACTTCACCCACCCTTAGACTTCTCTTTTTTGAAACACAGAGGACTGCAGTCTAATTCTACAAGCACCTCAAACTCTCCTGCCCCTTGCTCCGGGTCTAAAATCCCCGACATGAAATCCTACTTCTTGGCAAAATTACTATTGTTATTACTGAATTTATTACACAGTGCTGATGTGCTCACTGCACTAGTTTTAAAAACTTGAGAGCCTCCTTCCCTCTCCACATGGTTGTGTCCCTTCCATGAAAAAATCTGAGTTTTGATGTTCATTCCTTACAGAAGAATGTTGCACTTCTGTGCTTCCAGCCACAGCTGCTTTTCTTTTTTCTTAAAGCTAAAATGCCTGAACATTACAGTCTTTGACACAATAGTCTAATGCTCCAGAATTGTCAAGGTCACAGAGACAGTTGCACACTGCATTTAGACCTTTTTTATTCAGCATTTTCAATAAAATTAACTAGCTTTAAACTTGTCCCTGCTCAATCTTTACTGACAAACAGCAGTGCACAATTAAAGCCCCTTTTCTGCTTTTCCAGTCAGTGCTCTTCCAATGCAAAGACCACTATTTAATCTGAAAGTCTCCTTTTTGGTGAAAGTGTAGGTTGTTTATTGTACATGGAACTAAACCTTAAGCTTAGCAATTGTGTTTTAGCTCCCTTTTTTATTCTTTTTGAAGCATTACAGTAATTATTGCTTTTTTACATGTCTAGATGTTGTTTTGGAAATTACCAAATAACTAAAGACTAGAAACAGGACAAATGCACATTATGGCAAATGAGTCATGCTGTCCCCTAAAATTCAGTGTATGGGCAGATCAAAAAGATCCAGTCTATGGACAAGGAATACGCAGCACCATTCTTCCATGCCCCTTACTGAAAGAGAATGGCAAAACCAGAAAGAAACCCCCAGGAAAAAGGTCCACACACTAGAAATTCCAGCTATCAGCATTTACTTGAGTTTCCCCTCACTGTGCAAATCTTGAAGGAGGAGCAGATGGCAACGTGGTCCCACCAGTGCTGGGCTCACAACAACCAATAACAAGGTTTTTAGTCCAGAGATACCATAAAAGTTTAGGAGCATATTCTGTACCCCAGCAGGGACAACTACCTTTTATCATTGGTCAACAGACACAGGGATCTACAATTTCTATCAGTCCTATTGAAAAGTCCATCTTTATCTCCACACCCTACTTCAAGAAATTGCATTTTAAACTGGACTGCTTCCAAAGATGCAACACCACTATAACCATACATTCAATCCTTTAGTAACTACTCTAATTTTTATTTGCAATAAATTTACTTGAAAGTTAGTTGAAACACCTGTTTTAAGTTTTCATTTTATATTTAGTCCAAAATATTTCCTATTACTTCACAAATACTACTCCAAATAAGAAAAAGTACTGGCAAGGGATACTTATCTATCAGGGGTTTTTTGACACTTCTAGCTTAGAAGGAAATACCTATCAGATATTTGACTATTGTGTCATTTAAAATGCATTACTAGCAAATCCAACTTCAAAACATCAGTGCATTTACTTGAAATTATTAATATGTACTGAGCAAATGAATTTACTCCCCCATCCATGGTGTTTTGTTTAGACGCTAAAAATGATCCGCAGTTTTTCCCGAGAAATGGCTGATTTTCTTTTGACAAACCCAGAGGTGCTATGTCTTAGGAACACTTGGTTTGTCCTAGAAGTCACCTGAGGAGCTGGTGGCAGCCCTGTGTCCCTGCAGCCCCTGCCAGGGCTGTGCTGTGGGAGCAGTGACAATCAGCAGTGATCACACTCGTGGTGGCTGCGAGGCAACGCTGCCCCTGCAGCTCCTGGAGCCCTGCTCTGCTCCAGGAAAGGCTCCCCTCACTGGACTGGCCATGCCTTAAGGAGAGTGTAAGGAAGCAGCAGAATCCCTTCAGTAACATGGAACATCCTATTTTAGCACCAAAAGAGAGATCTCAGCTACGGAATGCAAGCTTTGAATTCATAATCCATACGAATGAGGCATAATGAAAAGTGTTACAAGTACCAAAAGTATAGTAGGAACTTCAATTCTACAGTTAAAAGCTTGGGTTTTAGGCAGAAAAATATGGTCTTATGTGTCATTTACCACTATGGGTAAACATGATAGTTCTATAAATCATAATTCTTTTCAAATTAACATCAAATTCACTGTTTTAAACAGTCAGCACTAGCATAAAAGAGGCTGAAATACATATGTGTTAGAGGAAGTTGTAAAACCATCACTAAAAAACCTTTCAAATTTTCTAAGACTGATCTGCTAAAGAGATCTTTTAACTTCCCCCCTATACACACACAAATAGAAAACACAGAATTAAATACATATACACACTAATTGCTATCAATTTCTGTTCCAAAGTGGTAGAATACTCACTGTCTTTCTCCTTGTCACACTCTTACTATTAACTAAAAATAAAAAATTAAAGAATCCAGTTTCAATCACTTCCTAAACAAGATTTTGTGAACACGAAGGAGGCAACTGTACAGTTCATAAAAACTTTTAAGAATTGGTCACTATAAACCAGAGGTAGTTTTGAAATATGTTAGCTTGAATTAATTTATGAAATCAGAAATAACACTAATCTACAAAAAGATTTTTAAAAAATGAAATACTCTCCTGTTAGGAAGACTGTTTGTCAGTCATGGAATACATTCTTTGAAAAAAAAAAAAAAAAAAAAGAAAATAAAAAATGTAGCTTTTTGTTTCTGGTTGTCCCCACTCAGCTTTGGTGAGCAGGCCAAGACACATGCACTTGTTGATCTTGCTCACTGAAGGTGTGCTGATGCCTCTTGAAGTTGTGACAAGGACTCAGTGTGACATCCCAGTCATTTCCAAGGTCTTTTCCTACTAAAACCAGTTTTTAGAACTTCCTGCAAAGTGTTTTAATTCTGAACTAGTGCTTCTGAAACGGTAGTGTGCAGAAAGTGCTCCTCAATTTATCTAAAGAGGTGTTTCCTCCTGAAAACACAGATGATAATCCAGAGAGAGAACGATTGGCATGAGCTCTTGCACTTTCAGTTTTATCAGTACAAAATGTCCCTGGGTAACTTTTACACTGTATCACAGTCACATGGTCTCAATACATACCAGAAAAGGCTTGTTTTGTAGATTTTAACTGTAACCATGGAAACCACTGAACATTAGTAACACTTAAAATACAAAGATTTAAAAAAGCCCAAAGAAAAGTCCCTCTCAATGAAGTTGTTGTTAAACTACCATTATTAAAAATACTAAGCCCATTTGTTTCCAGCCCCATTCTAGAAGTAATTCATCAACTTATTCTTGCAAATAAGCATTCCACAGCAGTGGGGGAAATTAAAAATCTCTTCATATTTATAATCTACTATAAATGAAATTAAATTATATACTACGTAACCCTGTAACCACTTTTAGCAAACTTCTCACTGTTATTTTCAATTGTGTGCAACAGGAAAAACAAAAAAAGAGACTCCTCATCTGCTTTTCTTGTTTTCCCTTCACCAAAAGGTAATAAAGAAGCACAAAATCATGAGGGTTGGAAAAGAGCTCTTCAGATTGAGTCCAAGCATCAGCCCAGCACTGCCAGGTCCATGTCCCTGAGCACCAGGCCCACGTGGTTTCGGAACACCTCCAGGGATGAGCATTCCAGCACTTCCCTGGGCAGCCCGTTCCAGTGCTCAGCTGCAAGCAGGGTTTGAGGGTCAGCCTTACCAGTGCCAAGTGAAGAGGAACAATCCCTTCCCTGGTCCTGCTGCCACATTTTCTGACCCAAGTCAGGATGCCCTTGGCCTTCTTGCCCACCTGGGCCCAGCTGGCTCTTGTTCAGCCACTCCTGACCAGCATCCCCAGCACCTTTTCCTCTGGGCAGCTTCCCAGGCGCTCTGCCCCAGCCTGGAGCACTGCACGGGATTGCTGTGACCCAAAGGCAGGACCCAGCACCTGGCCTTGCTGAACCCCACACAATCGGCCTCAGTCCATGGATCCAGCCTGCCCAGAGCCTCTGCAGGTCAGCTCTTTGGCTCAGCCTGGTGTCACCTGCACACTGCCTGAGGGTGCCCTCCATGCCCCTGTGCAGATCAGCCACAAAGACAATGAACAGGACTGGCCACACCAGTGAGCCCCAGTGAGCCCCACTGGTGACCAGCCAGCAGCAGGATGTGACTCAGCTCTGGGCCCAGCCATCCAGGCAGTGTTTCAGCCAGCAAACAGTGGCCCTGTCCAAGCCACAAGCTCCCAGCTCCTCCAGGAGAATGCTCTGAGAAACAGTGTCCAAGGCTTTCCTGCAGTCCATACCCACAGCCTTTACCTCATCCCCCGGGGAGGTCAGCATTCACAGCAGAAGATCAGGTTGGTTGGGCAGAACCTGCCTCTCATGAAGCCACACTGGCTGTTCCATAGCCTCCCCTGGCACCTGACAGCCCTGTGGCTTTCTGCTCCTCCTTCCAGCCCTTCTGCTCCATGGGCACCACACTGGGCAGCCTCCAGCTGTCTTGAGACCTCCCTGGTTAGCCAGGATTGATGACAAATGGTGGAGAGCAGCTTGGGTGGATTCCATCTGATCCCACAGACCTTTGAATGTTCAAGTGGTGCAGTAGGTCACTGTTTCCTCCTGAATTACAGGGACTTCGTTTTGTTCCTTGTCTCTGTCTTCCCAAGGACAACTGGTCTGACTATTAAAGACTGAGGTGAAGAAGGCATCAAGTACCTCAGCCTTTTTCTCATCCTTTGTGGCAATACCTCCCCTCACATGCAATAAAGGATGAAGATTCTCTCCTTGGCCCTCCTTTTGTGGCTGATGTATTTGTAAAAACACTTTTTGTTATCTATTACGGCAGTAGCCAAATTGATTTCTAGCTGGGGTTTCAATTTTCTAACCTTCCTGCATAACCTAACAACATCCTTGTAGAGCATCCTGCCCCTTCTTCCAAAGGTCTTTTTTCCCTGAGTTCCAGTGACAGCTCCCTGTTCAACCAGGCCACTCTTCCTCCCCACTGGTTCATCTTTCAGCACATGGGGACAGCCTGTTCCTGCATCTTAGAGATCCTTGAAGAATGTTCAGCCTTCCTGAACCCCTTTTCATTCAGGATTGTTTGCAAGGGACCTTTTCAATCCTAAAAGGCCAAAGTCTGGCCTCTGGAGCTCCTCAGCTTCCTCTACACCCTCCCTGTTGACTCCAAGGCGCTGCTCAGGGCTCTGGAGGTGATCCACCTGCTTCCTGGCACTGCTGGTCTCTGCTGCTGCTCAAGCCCTGGGGGACAGGAACCTGCCCCTCCTGCAGTGCAGCCCTTCAGCAGGTGCTGGGCCTGCTGCTGCAGCAGGGGCAGCTGCAGCACAAGAACTCGAGCAGCTGGACAGCATTGTGGCCCTCCTCCTTTACCCTGCTGAGGAGCTGGATGTGGCCAAGCTGGTGTCAGAGCTGACCCCAGCACTGGTGGAGAGCAAGGGCAGGCTCCAGCATGCTGACACAAAGTGTTTGCTGTGGTGCTTGGGCCCTGGCAAAATCATCCTTCTCCCCAAGGCAGTGGATGCAGTGCAACTTGAGGACAACAGGGGTGGGGTATTCACGTGGTGCAGGCCAGGCTAGCCAGGAAGCCTTTGGTGAAGCTCAGGGACCAAGGACACTGTGGTCCTGCCATCATCCTGTCCTAACAGGGGGATCTTTTACCCCCTGGGACAGATCCAGACTGGCTGCTGCTGGCCCACAGCACTCAGAGCACAGCTAGTCTGGATTTCACAGCAGGGATGATGCTCTTTGGAGCTCCAGCTCACACAGAGCCCAGGCTGGTCAGGGAACTGAGCCCAGCTAGAGTTCTGAGGGCATGTATAGGAAGAAACCAACTGCCTTGGGCAAATGAGCGTGCTGGATGCAGTGAGGGTGGCTGAGGGGTGGAGATGTCCTTCTGAAGGGACACGGAGCATGTGCTGCAGGACTCTGAAGGGCGATGTGACTGCACTGCCAGCCAGTACCAGGAGTGTCCAAATGCACAGTGTGCTGCTGCATGGCACCAAGTCCCAGGGTGACAGCAGCTCCCATGGCAGGGGATCACTGGCTACTGACAGTCTGACACCAGGGATGCAGGCGCTGTTTCTCTCAATCTGTTAACATGAGACTGACGTTCTGTTCAACCTAACAAACACCTTAGTGAGAAGCTCTAGTCAGAGATGCTTCAAGCGCCACCACCTCCCGTAACATTCTGATATGTGTACAGTATGCCATAAGCTAATAGAGTAGATTTGGCTGGGGGTTCCCAGGGTGAAGTCTGTTGCCACTGGGACGAGCAGATGCCTCAAGAAGTTAAATCAAATCCAAAGAGAAGTTTCGAATGACATCCAAAGCTCCTGCATCGAAGCCACAGATATCCAACATGCCTCTGTCATCCGGGTCCGCGACGGTGAAACCGTGGGAGGTCATTCCACACACAACCAGCTTGGCAGGAATACCCATTTTCTGTGGGAAGGAGAGCAAGAAATGTCAGAAAACACATACAGAGTAACCCATGTGCACATATGCAGGAATTAAATATGCCACATCTCGCTTGCATAAGCCACTGTCTGAAGAGCTGCACTGACAGAATCAGAACTGCAGGATGCCTGCAGTCAACACTGGAATGGCAGCCAACCTCAACAAGGAAACCAAATTAAAGACTTTTGGTTTTCATTTCAACTGGGCGGAAACTATGTAATGATTTAAGTCCATACACCCATGCCTGACAAACATATTTTTGATAGTTTAAAAAATAGTTTCTTTAAAGCATGAAGGATTTCTCGCTAAATAAATGAGGGTTTCCAACAGCAATGTGCTTCAAGAAGGTATTTTTCTTTGTTCTACTGTAAAATTATGAAGCTGTACAGCTTAGAGCAGTCCCTTTAAAACACAATGGGCTTTCCTCACAAGGTACTGTCATCCTCTTGACACTTGTCTTCACTACTTCATTGAAACTTTTTGACATCTACTGCAGACACCAAAGTTGAATTTAGCTCTGAGAGTCAAACTTAATTCCGTAACAACTATAAAAACTTATTCCATCAATTATATATAGGATGCAGAAATTCATACAGCCCCTGAGTAACAAAATTTCCTGGACATTGCAGCACATCAAGCAGGACAGGCTAATTACAAATCCTTTTAGCAGTTCTGTGGTTTTAAATAGGCACAATTAGTGCAACATGTTCACTAATTCTGCCTAACTGCAGTACTGGTAAGTTTTTAACAATATATAATTATTTACTGAAGAAAGCCAGTCCAATCTCTAAAAGATTTTCAGAGCTGGTGCTTACTTTGCACAGTATTTATTAATTATAAACAGTCAGAAGCACATTTACCTCTCTGTACTCAGTGAGGGCCACTGCAGGAGGAGTATTCCCAGCAAAGGTCTCGTTATCAGTAAATACAATGAAGACATCAGCAGCTGTCTGAGTTTTTTGAGCCCATATCATTGGAAGGGAACAATCAGTGGTACCCACTGGAATCTTATAGAAAAAAAAATAAAATACAGGGAACACATTCATACACAAATTAACAAACCATGGAAAAATACCTCTGATGTAAGCTTCATGTTTTACCATGTGTTACTACATAAAGAGGCTTTTTTGTTAAACTTGGTCATTTTATCTAAATTTGTCCAGGTTTTTTTGGTTTGAACTTCTTTTAATATTCTTTTCAAGCTGACTCATTGTGACCTAGCACTGCTATTCTAAATTGCAATGTTTAACATCCAGCAAATGAAATAAGGACATTTGCTGGGCTTTCTCTAAATGAAATGAACCAAAACAAATCCAGTCTTGTACTAGAAAGATACAGATTAAACAAGGCAGTAGAATTGATTACAAAGAAAATAGTGTAACTGCTGAGACTTTTTTTACATACTTCATACATTTTCACTAAAACTTGAGGTAAGGTCATGTCAGCTGTCACTGGGCAAGGGACCATTTCGTGGGAAAAGGCAACAATTTGGGAATCCTTCTCAGTCCGTGCTACGACCTAAGAAAGAGAGAGACAAAAACAATTCAGTTACATTACTCTGAATTTTTAATGTCTGAACTGAGCCATTCCCCACCAACACACAGCATGACAAATGCTTTTGTATCTAAGTCACCATGGCTCCTCATGAACAGTAATGGTTCACTCTACACTTTAAATATTCTGTAATATTACTGCAAATAAACACTGAAAAAAGAGCTGAACAACTGCTCTAATTACTCTAACTAAAGATACTTGCATTTTTCTTCCCTCTGACATAAAACCTCGATCATTTTTAGGGGCCAACAAAAAATTCAACTCTTCTGCAATAAAACAATACAGCACAACTAAACTGAGGGGAAAGTGATTGTGAATAAAGGCCACATTGATAACTCAAATAGACATAAGAATTATCTCAATATTTCTTCATCTAATCTGTATTTTTCTATGAATGCTTCTGAAAAATTTAAAATGTGTAAGATAAAGTTATCATTTTTTACTTACAGTAAGCCATTTTATTATGGCTAATATAAGTGAAAAAGCTGCCCTGACCACTTTGATTTACAACACAAACCAACTTCTTCAAACTGATGTAGCTGAATATGGTTGCTGGTAGCTTTCAGCAATGAGGCACAAGGTCACACCTTCTCTACCCCAAAAATATTATATATAAGTTCCTCTCAATTTCTAACCAGCTTTAGAGCATCTCTGTACTAAAAAAAGCAATGCAACTTAAAAACAGTTTTAAATAAAGAAATTGAAAGCCTCACCATACACATTACTGCTGCAACTGTGCTGGCATGGAGTACACTGCCCAAAACCTTTTGTGTCATTGATGCACTGACATCAACTGCAATTACAAAGCGTTTTCCTGTTGGTTCCAGTGTCTGAAAGAATAAAAAACAATAATATAACAGGTATGCATAATTTATAAATTAATTTCTTCTGCTGCTTTCACTCCTAAAGTGGGCATTTTTCCATTCTCTGGGTAACAGGACAGCGCTGTGGCCAAAGTTTCAGAATTGTTACCCACCCCAGGAACTGTTCTTGATGAGCTTTCAGAAAACAGAGAACTCTTTAAAAGCTTAACAAATTGGAGAACTACTATTACCTTGAAAGCTTTGTAAAAGGAGGCATCTAAAGCTTCTAAAATGTCTTCATCAGGACGCCACCAAAGCTTCCCTCTGTTTCCATGTCCAGCTTTATAAGTTTCTAATGCAACCAAAATGTGGAAGGGATGTATTCTACCCTACAGGGGGAAATCAAAAACAGGGGTATGAAAATTTAACATCCTTAAAAAAGTAACAAACTAAATGTGAAAATAAGTTCCTACTACAAAAGATCTCAGGTTTAGTATATGATTACTTTAAGTTTGTTAAATCTAAAGAGTTCAGGCAGTCTTTACACAGCTGTTGGATCAACTGATACTTGTGGGTTACTGATAATGGACTCCCTCTCAAGAATCCTTTAATTAACACCAAATGGGATGCCATCACCAGAATTCTGGTAAAAGTTGGCAGCTCTGTGATTATCAAGTGCTATTTTCCATTACAAGCCTACAGTAAGAGAAAGTCCCTGCTCAGCTGAAGAGAAAGGAGCTGAACAAGGAAAAGAACCAACTTAAAACCAGCTTTATACAAGATACAGTAACACTGGACAAGAAATTATTTTTGGAACATAGCATTCGTTTTTCTCATGCTATAAAACACTCCAAACAAATGTTGCGGGGTTTTTTTGCATTCTATATATAAACTAAACTTAAATAACCTTATCAACATTTTGTTATCTTTATCCAAAAGGGGTGTTTCAGTCCTTACTGCCAGCATCAAAACTCAGTAAATCTGAATGCCTGTCCACTGTCTATCTTCCATCAAGGTACTGCACCATGATCTCTGCTCTCCTTCTCCAGAGCCTGTGTGTGATTAAGGATGAAACCAGAGAAAAGGAATTGCAGTATCATGGCGAAAAAAGGACTCTTGTGGCTGTGCTCAGCTCTGCTGCTGAAAAATGTAAGTGTCCTGATTTTAATCTTCCCAGCTCACAAAACTGCTGCTCAAGACACTTGTCCTCTCTACTGTTGACTAAATCCTTGAAAAT
Source organism: Prinia subflava (assembly GCF_021018805.1). NCBI lineage: Eukaryota > Metazoa > Chordata > Aves > Passeriformes > Cisticolidae > Prinia > Prinia subflava. The sequence goes on from NC_086256.1 coordinate 23,296,874, forward strand.
TTTATTCTCTCTTTGGAGAACCCTATTTTCCCTCTCACTTTCCTACCACTTTGATGCACAATAAAGCAACCAGAAAAGAGAAAAGTCTCCTTGCCCATTTTGTTTTCTCCCTCAGCTGCTATGCTGCTATTTTCTTAATTCACTGAAAAACTACAAGACTCAGCAGAAACTGATGAACCCAACTAGCTAAGCTTGCCACAGCCCTCATTTGAGAAAAGATCCAATAGCTGCCAATACACTTATTTTATCAGAATGCTTCACAAAGCAGGTGTGGAATCAAATGAGAAATTATAAACAGAAGTTTTAAAATAAAGTTGCAGGCATTAAATTGCAGTTTTTAAATAGAATAAATATTAAAAATTAAAATCCACGAAGCCTGGCACTGATTAGGTTCTTACCTTTTTCAGCAGTTTCTCATTTCTCAGTTTTTCACATACTATTGCCACTTCTGAACCTCGTGGTTCAAGCACTGAATTTGCTGTCAGCTTTCCTAAATTTCTTAACAATACTGAAATAGGCATCTCCTTGAGTAATGCCTTCCAAACCTAAGATGAAAGAGAAGTGAAACACAGAAAGCTGAGATTATCAAAATACAAAAACTGGCATATGCAGATTGAATAAGTGTATTTTAAAATAAATGTACAAATTATATTAACATCTTAATTATTTTAAATTAACTGTTTGGATAAACAACTTGAAAAACAGTGTAAGGGCTATTTTTTAAAGAAATGTAGACTTAAGACTCTAAACGGCATTACTCTATGGAGAATTAATACTTTAATAGAGAATTCAACTAAGGAAGTTTACCTACCTCTTTAGATTTCAGATGGTTTGTCAGGAGATGCTCTCTAACCAGACCATATTCCTCTATCAAATGAATAACTTCCAACTCATCTTTTGTGCATTTTACTTTCTCCACAGCCTCCAGATACTTCAAGAGTTTTTCAGTCTCAGCAGAAACTGCTTTCTCTTTATAAGCTTCTTGGACATCCTTCCAGCCCTTGGTAATATACTTAGTGACTATAGCAATTCCTGATGAAAAAGAAAATCATTTCTCAAGCAGGATTACCATCTATATACTGGCAATTCTCATTCTAGCATGCAAATGAATGAGCAGGTTTCATTCTCAGACCTGCCAAACACCCACTGAAAAGGCCAGCCCGGCACAATTTAGAGCAGTACTTTTAATTACTTTATTAATCTCCTTAGAAGTAAGGAGCTTTATGTACTTGCTGCATTGCCCAGAGATGCTGTGGATGCCCCATCCCTGGAAGTGTCCAAGGCCAGGCTGATGGAGCTCTGAGCAGCCTGGGCTAGTGGAAGGTGTCCCTGCCCATGGCAGGGGGGTTGGAACTGGATCATCTTCATGGTCCCTCCCAACCCAAACCACTCTATTATTCTAAGATTTGAAGTCAACAGATCTTCCCACATAATGAAAAAGTGTTATTTCATCATTTGTAAGCAAATAGGAACAAAATGAGGGAGTTGTGATATTTTAATTTCTCTTGAAATATGGAAGAAAAGAAGGAACAAACCCTGTTTACTTTGAAGATAAACAGGTCTGGTTTTGATATGAACAGTCACTTTTTAAAGATGCTATTTACAGGATATCCTCACTAAGAATTCATCTACAATGGCGCTTAGATTTCCAAAATATTTCCACAGTAAATATATAAGGTTTAAAACACAGTACTTTCAGGTAAATAAAAATTTATTACCTTCACTGGCAGGTTTTAGGTGGGATAACCTCAGAAGATCTTTATGAGACCAACCACTTCTTTGTTTATATTTTGTAACTGCTAAAGCAAGAGTCATGCCATTCTTTCCATTGTACCAATCTGCAACAGCTTTCCTCAGAGCACGGCCCCACATGCCACATTTCATGCCCTCCTTCAGATCTTTTTTAAACTGGATGAAAGTAAAGAGATGGGTTGGTATGCAACACACCTCGGGGACAGCTTTAAACGCCGCTTGTTTTGTTTTGGCATCAGAACACTGCGAGCAAACTGCGAGGGCAAAGAGCAGCGGCTCCTGCTTGGCCGCTCTGCCCTCTTGGCTAAAAGCTTTTATTTCTTCAACAACCTCGCAGCCTCTGCCCTCTTCTATGAGCCTGAGCAGAGCCTCGGCGTTCTGGAAGCCCAGCTTGTGCTCCTTGACGCGGTAAGCGGCGCCCTCGCTGCCGAAGCACAGGAAGCGCTGCAGGCGGGCGCTGTCCGTGAGGTGCCAGCCCGGCTCCCGCGCCTCGCCCGGGGGCTGCGCTCGGCTCTCCTCTGCCTCCATCCTTCAGCCTGCAGGGGCTCTGCTGCAAGAATAACACCTTTATTAACAGCTGCGGATGGCTACTCTTTCAGCAAAGTAAATACATCGTGTCGATAGACTTGTAATCTTGAGCATTTTTTCAAAAATGTAATCACAACGTACTCCAAGTGTGCGATAATACACATCGCTTAGGGGAAAAGAAACAAAAAACTCCCTCAATTATCATAGCGACTAACTTAGTTCTTTAAAACCAACTCAGAAACTACCTAACCCCAGTAAGTGGCAGACAAAAACCAGCTGGTGCTATAGCCTTTTGCCACTAATATATGACATCATTTTCTTAGGTAGACTTTTATATTGCAGACTAAATGGCTCAAAATTCAGATCTTGCTGTGCTTCATTTTGTTTAAGAATTGCTAATACCGACCACCTAAGGAAAAACAAGGCTAAAATGAAGAACTAACATAGAGAAAAGCTGTTTAGTTGGAAGACTTTATGAGAGTTTATATATGCTAGGTTTCAGTGGGGCTTACACAACAGCTTTTTAATGACTGAGTAGCTCAAGAACAAATTATCTTTGCTACAGGCTCAAACAGCCTCTGCTCCAAGTAAAAGCCAAGAAAACACTGAGACATAACAGATTCTGTACTACTTTACATTCAAAGATAAGAAGCAAAAATCAGCACAAAAATTCACAATCATTCAGGTCCTTCTATTAATACAATTCTGAGCTGTGAAGCAGCTGTAATATTTGTAGGGCAGCACCACTGCTCTTACTTGGAGAACATCCAGCACGGTAAAATTCAAGCTATGACATTTAAAATGAAGCATATGCAGGTGAAATGAAATTAGCAGGATAAGAGCAAGAAAATTCCTCATCACCACTACCCCCAAAACATTAATAGCACAATAATAAATTTAGTTTACTCAGTTCTCACCAAACAATAAAATGATACTAAATAGCTCCTACTGAAAGCCAGATAGGCAGAACAAATAATCCACTCCATCAAACTGCATATAAATCTTAAAATACAGGGACTGAAGTCAGAGCACACACAAATGACATTTCAGAGAAATCCACTAAACAATTTTCCAGAATTGCAGATATCTACTTTTGACTTTTTTTGCTTGTTCAGCTAGTGAAGACAAATAAAAGCCATTTTAATGCATTTACCAGGACAAGCTAGCACAAATGTCACTAATGTAGACAGAGGGCTTCCCTCCCCTCCAGTTTCCATAAGTAATACTGATTTACAAACAACTTCCCTACTTCTTTGACAGAGAATTTCCCCTTTTCTGCCAGCAATCAGAAATGCACCTTTCCTGTGTTTTTGCATATCTGCACTAATCTGCACCCAGAATTAAACAATCATCAGTGCTCTCATTACATTCTACAAACTGATAAAATCATAAAAATAGAAGCCATATGCTGACAACTGCTTTAAGAAAGCAGCTTTCATTGAAAATTAACTAAGAAATAGCTTTCATTGTATTACTTAGAGCATTGGTGCTCAGCTAAAATTATATATTCTAGCCAAGTTTCCTGCCAAACCTAATTAAATAGACATCATGGTTGAACTGGCATTTTCCCTGACATCTAAAGCATGCAAATACACTGAAAATAACAAGGGTGGTATTCCCCATGCATGAATACCACATCAGGACTTTTTCATGTCTGAATACATTTTATTTCAATACAGTTCCATGAGCTCATTTCGTTAAACAGTCAGTAATGTTTCATAATAAACACAGAAAATCCAAACAAAAAAAATCCTAACATCACAGTAAGCATCCATTTTTTTATCAGAAAAACAATGGTACGTGAAAGGTACTGAGAAACACCATTGTCTTTAAGGAAAAATAAGAATGGGAAGCATAAAGGATCACCCATGGACAACAAGATATCCATGTATATAAAATACTGAGAGTGATTTCTTGCTGTAGCTTTCATACCCCTACTATAATAAATATTACTACACTGAAATGAGACAAATAGGAAAACTCTTATGGATGTTAACAATGAATAATTTTTATGTTTACTTTTGTATGAATGAGGCTATTCATGGACTCACAGCACCAGAAAGAGGCATCTGCCTGCATCCATCTGCTTCTGACACAAACCCATAATAGAAAAGATAGCTGCATATAATTTTTCTGACATCTAGCTCCTTAATTTGCTTTCTTAGGAATATTCTATAAGCCACAAACCCAGATTCTGTTATAATTTCCGATAACTGTCTAACACAAATTGTAAATTCTTAAAAAGAAATCTGTATTTTAAACACTACCTCTGAAATCCTCAATAGTTGATGCAAACCACCCATCTCACTACCAAACAGTCACAGCAAAAGTAGCAGATTTACACTTCACCAGCAGCTCCTGGAAAAGCATTTATTCACAGTTGAGCTGCTCAAGTCACGGTGGCCTTTTCTAACCCTGTTTTACATCCCAGCCTCACAAGTCCCCAAAGCTTTTCCCTCCCTTGGACCCGTCCCTCTCCTCCGCCCAGACCTCGAGCTTATTTTTTCATTTAACACCTGTACAACACAGACAGCTTTCACCCTAACAGGTGGATAAATGCAAACGCTCACTTAACATATGCTCTGCTATAAGCCCACTCTTCACCTGCTGAGCTGCAGCAGGGAACTTGAATTTAAACGCCTGTGGAGCATTTATCAACAATATTCTGGCTCCACAAGCATTTTCAATGTCTGAGCTACGGGAATGCAAACAACGCTTGCCAGACTTAAAGTCCCAACTAGGAGTTTTATAACAAAAACTGCTAAACTAAACTCCATGGCTGTTCACCATTATTAAAGAGAAAACTCACCGTATTTCAACCACCATATAAATGTGTAAGTAAAATATGACTTTGACTGCTCTGAAACAGTCTATACACCAGTTACACGTGGACTAGTAAGTCAGTATCTTTATGCTGCTGTACCATAGCATGATTCAGTTCTTTAAGTTGACATTTATTAATTTCCATGACTTTTCCAACTTGCCCTAGCTTTTTTAATAAATAAAATGTCTGACAAGTTTCATGGATTGACAAAAAAAACACTTAAAGTACAAAGCTTTAACAAAACTACAGATTCTAATTTAAGTTCTCAAGTTTAACTGCTACGTTAACAACTAACCAAACTTTGTGTGAAATCCTATGGAATTAAACTTTGAAAAAGTCAGATCATTTATGACAAAAAAAAGCATTAACATGTTAAAGATATTTCAAATTGCTTTCTAATACTTCAAAACGATATAGACTTCAATCTACAAGGAACTGCTTCTCTGCTCTCTAAATTCTGTCTAAGCATTAAACTGAAGACTGCAAGGAATGTCTTCTCGTTAATTGAGCAGGCAGACCACAACCACCACACTGAGCTACGGCTGCAGCGAAACAGGCTTGTGCTAGAGATTAGCTCTGACAACATAGTTCACATACTTCAGCAAATAAGCACCTCTGTGGCCACAGGGATGACAGGAGAACATTTCCCAAATCACCAAAGGAGTGATGCACGACAGCAGCACAGCAGACACCCGACTGTACGAACCACATACCAGCCCACGCATTTCCACTGCAGAATTTCCAAGAGCCTGGCTGCTTAATAAAAATGCACTGACTGGGGGGCAAAGGCAGCTTAGCTGACGTAGCACAGAATTAGGAGATAGAAGCACCTAAAGCGGATACCCGACGAGCTGCGATCGCAGCTGTCAGTCTCCATAAAGGCGATAAACACGCGTGACGGGGAAGGCGCCCAACGCCGCAGACACGGCCGGGAACGCCCCGCGGGCCCCTCACGCCCAGGGGCCCTCCGGAGCTGCCCCTGCGGCCTCTCGCATTCCCCTCGCAGCCCGGGCCGGCCCGGGGACCCCGCGCCCCGCTCCCCCCGCAGCCCGGGAAGCGCCACTTGCCTGCGCGGCCGCGGCCCAGGCGGGGCCGGGCGATGCCGCAGCCCCGGGGCGATGGCCAGGAGAGGCACCGGTACACCCACCGGCGGCCGGGCCGCTCCGGGCGCGGGGGGCGGGCAGGGCCGTGCGGCTCCGGCCGCCAGAGCTCCGCGTCTCCCGCTGCAGCCCCGCCCGCCGCGCCCCGACAGCATCGCCGGGACCCGGATGGGGCCGCGCCCCCCGCGCGGTGCCCGGATGGAACCATGGTCGGGAGCGGAGCCAGCGCCGCTCCGCGCCGTGCGGCCCGCGGGCCCCGCGGCCGCCGTCCGCCCCCCGGGCGCCCCGGAGCGCAGCCCCGAGGCGCGGCACGGCCCTCCCGCAGCCGGGGCGCTGCCGCCGCCGCCGCCCGCGGCTGCCCCGGATCCAGTCCCGGCGGCGCTTCCTGCGGCCGCCCCGCCCCTCCATGGCGCTGCCCGGCGCGGGGCCTGCCGGGAAGGGGGCGGTGCGCCTCGGCCTCGCAGCCTGAGCGGCGGCCGTGCCGCCATGTCCGCGGGCAGCAGCGCCGGCGAGTGGTGCCTCATGGAGAGCGACCCGGGCGTCTTCACCGAGCTCATCAAGGGCTTCGGTGAGGGCCGAGCGGGGTCGGGACGGTGGCGGGGGCCCCGCGGGGCTGTCCCTGCAGCGCTGGCTGCCAGCCCGCTGTCCCCGCGCGGGGCGCTGGCCGGGCGGGGAGGGGATGCGCGGGCTCGGCGGGGCGCCCGCGCGGCGCGGCTGCTGCGGGGCCGGGAGGGCGCCGGGACGCGCTGCCGCGGGCGGGCGCGGCTCCCGGGACGGCCGCGGCGCCGGCCCGGCCTGGCCGCCTGCGGGCAGTGCCCGCCCGAGGGGCCCAGCCCCGGCGCGGCCTGTGCGGCTCCGGCACAGCGCTGGCCCCGGCACCTGTTGCTGTGCTGCGGGACTACTCGGCACGGACGCGCCGCGTAGGGTCACGGCCGCAGTGCGGTTGGAAAAGGCCTCTCAGACCGCCGAGTCCAACCTGTGACCCAACACAGCGTTGTCTGACCGAGTGCCACATCCAGTCTTGCCTTAAACACCTCCAGGCACGGCGACTCCATCGCTTCCCGGCCAGCCCATTCTAATATCTGATCCCCCCCTTTGAAAAAACTCCTCCGAATGTCCAGTCTAAACTTCCCTGGCACAACTTAAGGCTGGGAAGGTGTTGGGTTACAGAGCCCCAGGAGGGAGTGAGGACGTTCGGGGAATGGGCTGTGCCTAGGCTGAGCCGTGGGACTTGGCAGGGCCGGGTAGCCTGCAAGTACCTGCCTGGCCTTCTAGAATGTTAAATTTTGTGTTGAATTGAGTTTAAAATCTTCGGTGAAACTATGGTTATTACAACAGGCTTTCAGCCAAAGAACCAAAATTATTTTACTCCACATTTCATTGATTCATAGTTTCTGTCATGTGTTTTTCTCAGAAATGAAGTCCAGACACACTTTTTTTGTGTTTTTATTTAGCTAATAAATGGACCTTCCACATACTAAGTATTTGAACCTTTTGGGCTCTGTGTTGTGCAGATATCTTGCTTGAGTGTACAGCATTTTTGGTCTACTACCGTGGGTCTTTGTCTGGAGATGGATGTTTAAAGTTCTGCTTTGGACTTGCTGATAATGCCTTTATAGACAGTGTTGTTTTCAATTAAGCGAAGGACACGATGTGACCAGAGATATTTTAATCTCCTCTGCTTATTTTTAAATGCAACTGTGTTGGAAAGACAGCATCACCATACACAGGTTCAGAAATTCCTGAAATAATTTCTCTCTGCCTGTCTTGTTTGTTTTGTCTGTTCAAGCCCATAGATAAATTTTTCTGTAGCCTGGACATACTAGCTGTAAATATTACATAATGGTTTTGTGTCTTCTTTTGTTAGTCTCTCTTTACTGGCTGCATCCCTTTTTAAATGGGTTAGTTGAAGAAATCTGTATTTTTCTCCTTTTTTCAGGCTGTAGAGGAGCCCAAGTTGAAGAAATATGGAGTTTGGAGCCAGAGAATTTTGAAAAGTTGAAGTAAGGCACAAGTTGTTTTATTCACATTTGTCTGAAGTTCCTAAAAGAATGTGTACTAAACTCAGGTGCAATTTTTGTTTGGGGCATTTTGTTGTTTGTGTTTTTTCCTTCAGTTTCTACAGAAGTTGAATAGGATTTTGATTTAATCCAATACCTGGCAGTTAAACTGCTTTTTATTAATGCTTTGGTACTTAATCAAGTTTTGAAAGAGATGCAGATAGTAGTTAGAATGTGGAAGTAAATTTCTAATGATTTTGCCATTAGTTTGCCTTACAGCTTTTAACAAATTCTTGGGTGAATTTCTGTTCCTTGCTTTATCTCCTTTCTGCCTCACATCCCATGATGTTGCCTCTGTGCTCTAAAATTATTTTCTGGTATGTAGATACCTTTATAACTCGTTTTTCCTGCAGAACTACTTCCACATGTATGTGAAGGCAAATAGGCTTTCTAGAACTGACAGTGACTGGTGTCATGTGGAACAATTTTGCCCTCGTTAAGCAACATTAATTCTTTTAATTTTCTGTCCATGATGTGTTGTTACCCATGTTTACATACAGGATTTTAAGAGGAAAATATCGTTTAACTTAAACCATGCTTGTATATCTTATGCAAATATCCCACATTTGTAGGATAAATCCTTCAAAAGACGCAGGAATTGGTCCAGAGGATGTTCTTTTAGAATTTTCAGCTGAAGATATTTGACAAGCAACACCTGAATGGCAGAAACGTTGCCTGAGAAGTGGTTTATTTGCTGTCTGCACCATCAGAACATTCACTTGTTCATGAAGTGACAGCTTTGCCTGTCCTGGGAGATAGTGCTGAGGGATGGCCAACTTCCATCCTCCCTTCCCATTTACACCTGCAATGTTTTACACAACGTATAAACACTGAGTGAAAGAACATAAGAGCATCTTTGGTTTTTAAACAGCAGGTCCTATGAGAGAATTTGAAAAAATGCATCTCAGACTTCTGGTCAGAGCTTAGCAGAAGTTTCTTATGCAGTTCAGGTGTGTGTTTGTCTTTCATGGAGAAACCTTTTGTGGCCTCTTTGTGGTGATGACCTTAGATTTAAGTTGATGAGTGAGTTTTTGTCTTACTGTAACTGTAGATTATTTAAGACCTATTTCCTTACTGATAAATTTGTGTGTTTTGGGAATCCTAAATACAGTGCAACATGTGGTAAAAGCTGTTTACTATACAAGACATGCAGTCTGAAAGGCAAGACACATTTTTACTAGAAGAGAAAACAGGGTTTCTCTTACTTGTTGGTGAGATAACTCAAAGCATTATGTTTTGGGAGAGCTTTTCTTTAGATATTTCATATGTGTCTAGAAGGATTACCAAAACTTTAGTTCCTGCTCTTGTGTATGACTGACAAATGCTTTGACAGCTGCTTATCTATTTTCAATTCAAATGAGTTTTGCAACAAAAGTTGCAGTAACTGGGGAAACTGGTCCTGACTTTCGAAAATCACTGTCTAAATGCTAATTCCGATTGGGATTGTTTAGCACTTACAGAAAAGCCTGAATTGTCATCTGCCTAATTAAAAGAGTGCATGTGAAAATTTCAGTGCAAGTTCCTGATATTTAGAAGGAATTAACAGAATTGCCATGCCAGCATAAAGCTAAACTATGGTACAGGTAATTTTAATATTTTTCATCAGTACTGGTGACCTTTTTTGTATAAATTTTGTTTTTCAGGCCAGTACATGGGCTGATTTTTCTCTTCAAGTGGCAGCCTGGAGAGGAGCCAGCGGGTTCTGTTGTGCAGGATTCCAGACTGGATACAATATTTTTTGCTAAGCAGGTATGAGAAATTCAGTAATTGTTTCAGATTTATCATGAAATATAGCTTTTAACACCAAAAAATTAACTGGTTTTTTGTTAATATGTACACAGACAAATATTTTGCAAAGTAAACTAGCTTCAGCAGATTCTAAGAGTAGGAGCTGTGTATTGACAAAGCAAATCAGTTTGATCTATCAAGTCAAAACTAGCAGCTCTGGAAGAGTAAAGCTCTTATTTATCTGTCAGCCCTCACCCATAAAGTAACTCAGTCTTTGTGCAATAAATAGTGACTTTGTAAATGTTCTCAGCAGAATGAGCAAATTACTTCTTTTGAAACCACTTTCAACAACTTGTTGGAAGAAGTTTATTTCGGTCCTGTTTTTATTTCTTTTTTTTCTCAAATGCTCTGAAGCTGGGGCAGTATTTGTAGGATAATAATTTCCTTTAAGGGTTTGGAGACCATTTTGGCGTGCAGGTTTTAAGTATTCAAATCAGAAACGTGAATTTAAATTAGAAATAACAGGAAAAAGTGGTTTTGCTGCTGTAATCCATTGTGGCTTTTAAATACGGAGTAGTACTGAAATTTTGTCTTGAGAGTTAGCAGACTGCTCTGTGTTGCTTGCAAGCAAGAAAAGCAAGAGAAAGTGACTAGAATGAAAGTAGGCGTATTTAATAAAGGTGTTAATTACAAAACATTGATGTCAAAGGGCAAATTATTAGGATTTTTATGATGGTTGTTACGTAGTCTAGTTGTTGGGGTATTTAGGTTGGGGGGTTTGGAGGTTGGTGGAGGTTTTTTTATTAGGTTTTTTCTTGTTTTATTTCCCACCATAAATGCAAAAGTGTTTTGAATGTAAATTTCATGATATTAAAAAATCTGCACATACTTCCAGGTAAAAGTATATAAATATGGAAAATGCAAATGGCCATCTTGGCCACTCTGTAGCTGCACTTCTCTTTTGTTCCTTTTATAATCACCTTCCTGTTTCATGCTGTTATGGATCAGCTTTTTTAATGCTGATTTTCTTCCTTCTTCCCCTGCTGCAGCTCTTGAGTCCTGCCAAGCACTGCCCACTGTTTTTATGATGCAGTGATCAGCAGCAGTTTGCTAATTGTCCTTAGTTCTCATAGACACTGGTTTAGGTTGTGATTCTACCTAACCAAAGATACTGTTAGTAGCCATGGACTGTAGCTAAAGAAAGCCATGAGGCAAAGAACTCAGAAAATCCTTAATATAACTTTCAGAAGGTAGTTACATGGTGGGAAGAAATTGCTCTGATTGGAATCTAGAGAGGGATTTTTCTGGAGGGTATTGTTTTTTTATTTTAAAGTGAAGGTAAATTTTCTGTCACTCAAGGGATTTCATCTTGTTTCCTGTGAGTAGCTGAGGTTGTCCTAGAATTGCTGTTCTTGTGAATGCTGAAAAGTTTGAAAGAATTTGTCTGCTTGCTCCACTTCTTTTGCCTTTTCCACCCTCCCCTTTGCTTTTTTGAAGCTTAACACTGTGTTTAAAGGCAATAGCTAAGAGGAGCTTTCTTGAGCTTTGAGATGAGATTGCAGAATGTACATCGCAAAATTTGGGAAATGTTAGATTTCACAACAAGCCTCACAAAATTAAAGACTAACAGTGAAAAGTCTTCTTTATTTCATAGTTTTCTTTGAAACACTCATATTTTAATGTATTCTTAAGCTGAAACCTTTCTAATTGTCCCTTTCCTTCACCTGCTGCCTTTAAAAGAGAGTGTGCTGGAGTGACTGTTTCAGCGTGGAAAGCAATTTCTAGAAATGCTGACTCTTACAAAAGTACTGCCTGGCTATGCCACTTGATGGCATGGAATAGATGTTTCAAAAGTCATGTGCAAAAAGTTTAGAATTAGTATCTTTTTTATTTTTTAGTGTTATCTGTCAGTCAAATGCAGTGGCTTTGCAAAAGTAGAACATTCCTTGTAGACGTATTTATGCTTGTGTTTCGTATCAGTTCAGTTTTGCCTGGACTGAGGTATTGTGACTGAACTAGAAATAGGTACAGAGAAATTATTATTAAAAGTCAACAGAAAGCACTGCCTTGGATATTTTGGAGGAGTCTGTTTAATACCAGTTTAGCTTTGGTGACTTTCACACTGAACAAAGTTAGCCTGGGTTAGAAATCCAACTTGACAAATGATGTTTTGATGACTTAGTGTTTTCTTGAGCAAGTGTCTGATCTTTTGATTTGCTGCTGATGAGAGCAGGGTGCAGTGAACTTCTGTGAGCCAGTGTAGCTCATCCCCCAGCAGTTTTCTGTACATATTATCTGGGCTGGTCTCTGTTGAACTACGTGTCTGTTCAGCGAGTCTTTACAGGACAAAGCTGGTAACAGGTAAGTGAGAGAACACAGGGTTCTTTACACTAGTGCTGAAGTTACTGCATTTCTCAAAACCACAGTCTGAATCCTTCTGAGTCACCCAGGAGCACAAAGCAAGATGAACATTAGCATTGAATATTTGTATTGTGAAAGAGCAAGTCATCCCAGCCGTTGTACTTGTTCATGTGTGTTTGTTATTTTCTCTCTATGTTTTATTTTATCAAAGCCAAATTTTATGCTGGCATTGAGGGTCTTTCCAGAAGACCCTTTTCTTCATTACAAAAGTGATGATGTAAAATTACACTGTTCATTTGTAGGCTGGAATTCCAGAACAAATAGATTGGTTAGGGCAATTTTTATGACATTTAAGGTTTTTGGTCTGTGTCTTCAAAACTGTCATGACACTGGAGCCTGAAAAATACCAACAAGTCTTTGCCGCTTTTCTTTCTCACACATTTTCTTCTTTTAAATGTTCTCATCTAAAGACATTTGGTACAATTTGTTTTACTGCAGACATGTTTTCAAGTGTCTTCTGGAATCCTGTGTGAGCAAGACAAGGTTACTGTTAATATATAACAAGAGATGAGTAGAGGAAATAAATTTTGTTTCTGTTCAACTTGATTATGTGTTCAATCTTAAAAATTGTTTCATTGTGGGGAATTTTAGTTAGAGGTAAGAGGCTACAGCTTTCCAACTGTCTAGTAAAACATCTTTAAAATTTCATTAGGAAACACAGTTTGGATAAGAACCTTGTGCATGCTCACAATTTCCTCATTTCCACTTTCATAGTGATGTTGTAGTTGAATTCCAGATGGCAACCAGATCTTGTCCCAAATTAAATCATGACTATGTTGGGGGGTTGAATTTTGAAGTTTGTCTGGTATGCATGCATATTAAAGGGGTTTTTATTTAATGGTCACTTTTATGTGCACTCATGTTAAATTTGGCCTCCCTGTTATGCCTAGGTATGGTTTGGTCCTCTAGTTGAGGCCACAGAACTCTGGATGATCTTACATACCCTTTGAGCTAGGATACCTAGGCACAATGAGGTGAGTTAAGGATACAATTTCAGCCTTAACTCTGAATTTCCTGATTTCTGTGTTGCTTCAGTGGGCCCTTGCTGTTGTTTTCACACACAGTGGATACATGATTACACCTACTCAAGATATTCAGCTCCGTGCCCCACTCTTTGGAGGAGCTGCCATTCTCTTCCAAGCACTACAGAAGTGTGTCTGGACAAAAGAGAATGCCATTGCTGCAGACCTGAAAATACTTTTTTTGAGTTTAATAAATTCTTCAGCTTTTAGTATTGAATTGTTGGTATTCTGCCTTTCTTAGGTGCCATGTATTTGTTTTATTTTGCATTGTCATGACAGAACATTAACTTCATTAGCTGGGAATACCTTCAGAAGGAGTGTCTTATAAATGATACTGTTAATAACAAAATATTGGTCTCTGGTTATGTTTATGCCACTAATGGAAGCATATGGGGTTTTTTTACATTTCCAGTACTTAACTGATTTCAAACTCAACATTTTTGACCCTTTCAGATTTGGTAACATTAAGATAGACCAAATATCTGTGTTAAGGTTGAGATAACAGATAACTTACAGTACAACTTCAGTACAGTACAACTTCAAGACATGAAACAAATCAGAAAGAGATTTTTAGTAACTGAATATAGCTGAAGAAAGATTATATCTTCATTCCAACAAAATTAAAATAGAAAAAAATATCGTGTTTCTAAACAAGAATAAATTGTGGAGCTTTGTGTTAAAGCTGAATTTTTCATGTTGAGCTCTGTAAAACCAACTGTTCCGTGATGCTGGAGTGTTTAGTAAGTGAAGCCCAGGGCTTTTCTGGTTATACTGCCAATTGCAGCACAGCCTTGTCTACAGCTTTTTAGAAAAGCAAAATACATAATCCATCAGGTAGAACATGCGAGTCAATAATTTAAAGTGTTTCTGCCTAAAGTTGATCCAGATGGTCAGAGTGGATCCCTAGAGAAAGGTGCATGCTTAGAAGTAATGCAGCTTACTGAGAGAGGAGCCTAATCAAGTGGTTCCTTGGTTTGGTTTAAGCTGAGCTTCACTTGGGGATAGGTCAGTCTTCTCTTGATACATTTCTGTGTATGTATGTTACAATTTTCTTTCAAATATTGTTAAATACACCTTGAACTTTTGCCTACAAAATCTTTTAACTATGAGTGTTTGCTCCATGTTGGAGTCTTGCATAAAGATCAATCTAATACCTCAGCAAGACTTCCTGGACAGAAGTATCCAGGCAAATATTGGTATTTCTGGACAAATACAGAAAATCCTCTTAATCCTCAAGTCCAAATAAAAATCTTTTGGGAACAACTTGCATTTATTATCATGTAACCTAAATGCAAGAAATGTTTTCTGCTGATGCTGAGGCACCCTAAGTAAGAGATACAGAGGGGTGCCCTGAGGATTGTCTCGGCTGTGTGTGGAGCAGTGCTGGACTGGCTGTGTGCACTGTTGGCACAGATGATCCACTGCATTGGGTCCTGCAATTCCATCCTCACTCTGCACTCTTCACCCTGCCTGTGAGCCACCACTAGCTAGATATTCCCGTGGTCCATCTTGGTAGTTCTCCTGTGTCACCTACGTCCAGGAACACGCTGGAGTTTTATGCACATCACCTCCATTTCCTTCTATTCCTCCGCTACAGGACTGTTGTTGCTGCCTTTTCCTTACCTCTTGCCTCCCACTTGATTGAAGTTCTAGAGTGTATTTCTATAATGTGTTTTCATTTCAGCAGCTGGAGGCCACTGCCCTCAGATCTGATCTTTTGCATATTGTTTTCTAGCAGTCAGACTTTGTTTAGCTCAGTCCCTATATACTTCATTAGACTTGTCTCATACCATAGTTGGAATACAAAATATGCTTAAAGGCCAATATTTGATGAGTCCATTAATTCTTTGCCAAGTCTTATTTTTCCCCTGGTTTTATTTTCTGTATCCTGCTATTCAGCAGTTTCAGTGTTGATCTTGCCTCTAGGCACAAAATCTCAGTAAATTTCCCTTCCTTGTTTTGAAGCCACTATTGAGTTGTCTGTAAAGAGAGCAACTGATTGTTCCATCTTGATTTTTCAGCAAAATTAGTTGCCATTTAGTCCTTTCCCTCCTATAATGCTCTGTATTAATTATCATTTACAAATACAAGTTGCTGTAGTGCCCCTGCCTTCATTGTAACAGCGCTGCTCTGACAGTGTGTCAGCACAGGTGTCTGTACATTCTTCTGTTTCTCTGTCAGCTTGATCACACTGCATCAGCTTCACCCACTCTGATCCACTGGAGATTCCCCTGCTTTCATCCTAGCACTACTTTCCAACCATCTCTGATAACATTCTTAAGTTGTATCTCAGAGAGTCTCCAGCTCTTAGTTCTTTTTCCTGTGTTACAGTGTAATTTGAAGTATGCCATTCTGCTGGTCTGGGGGTTTGAAGTTTGCTGCTGTTGGTTCATTATTTTGCTGCCCTTGATGGGTTTTCCTTGTATGTCCTTTATTTTGTATTTGTGTGTATTTTAGCCCTTAGCTTGTGTTGGTTTGAGTTTCAGCTGCTGTAATCTCTTCCACACGTGTAGTTGACTCCCTTGATTACCATTTAAGTCAACTAGATTGTATTTTTCTTAAATTGAGAAGTGCTGTATTATTTAACATCTGCATATAGATAATCTAATCTGAGAACTCCCTGAAGTATAAAAAATAAATTTATGATGTGGCTTTTAGTATTAACATACTACGTTTTCCTTTGTTAGGACTAGCCTTGATTGTAAAACAGGTTGCTTGGGTTTTCTCTTTTTTTTCCCCTCCTTTCTTGTTGGAAGTGGTTTCACATTCACGGCCCTGAATTAATTTTCACTTTTTATACAAAATTCACATCCTCTCTGGAAGTTTTAAGGTTTAAGTAGCATTTTTAATTGCAAAATAGTCTGAAAGACTAATGATACGTTACTCTTTTCTAATCTATAGCTCTCTGAGAAAAGAAACTGCTAATACAAAGCCTTGCATTATGGTCTCATACCATTTGATCACAGTGCATTTAGCTAAATCTCAAATTATATTTAATAATCCTTGTAGCCTCTTTCTTTAAATACAGTGTTTTAGCTTGTTTATTAGTAAACAACATTAAAGACGTGGCTGTAATATGAAAAGGGTTCTTTATATTTTCTAAAAGTGGAATATTTAACACTGAAATGTAACAGTGTCAAAATAGTAACCTAAACATTACCTTGGAAAGGATTGGTATATTGGACAAGTAAATTATTTGGCTGACCATCATTTAAACAGTCTCTACATCTTGTAACACTTCAGTTTTATTAGTTTATCCCTAGAATACTTGATTTTTTTGTCCAATAAAACCTTTTAATAAAAATTCTAGGCTCCATAATGTGCTTTATTGCTTCAAATTAAAATTTTTGATCTCCTACTCCTAGTAGGAGATCTCATTATTGAAGCGCTTTTCTTGGGAGAGTTGGCTTTTTTAAGGGCATAGATAAAGTAACGTATTTTGGGCAGCTTGCTTTGAATATTACTATGTGTTTCTCCACAAGGATCCAAGGATTTCTGCCTTCTATGCCTTTCATTAATCACTTTAGAGAGATGCTGAGGCAGTGGAATGACAGTTTCTGGGGACAGCTGTGAAATATGAGTTTTATCAGTGAATTGTATCTGACACCCACGCAGAGCTGATTTTATTACAGCGAGGGCTTTTCTGCAACTTCCCCAACAGCAAGTCCAATCTGTGTTAGGGTGCAGCTCTAATGTGCATCAGCACAGAAAGTGTGTGTTTGTAACAAAAACGCAGTTTGGAGTGAACTTTGATCACCAGTGCTGACCAAAGTCTCCATGCTTTTTCCTAGGTCATAAATAATGCCTGTGCAACCCAAGCCATAGTAAGCGTGCTGTTAAACTGTGCTCATCAGGACATTCATCTAGGGGAGACGTTGTCAGAATTTAAAGAATTTTCCCAAAGCTTTGATGCTGCGGTGAGTGATCGCTGTTTTCTGCATTTTCGGTGTCACAGTATTACAGCTGTGGTGGTTTACGGGTGTTCTGTTACTTGCAGATGAAAGGTTTGGCACTGAGCAACTCAGAAGTGATTCGGCAAGTTCACAACAGTTTTGCCAGGTAACATATGTTTTAAATCTGGCCAAAATTTGAGCAAATCCTTTTTAATCTCAGGGGTTTTTACGTTTTCTTTGCAGACAACAGATGTTTGAGTTTGATGCAAAGTCTTCAGCAAAGGAAGAAGATGCCTTTCACTTTGTAAGCTATGTTCCTGTTAATGGGAGGCTATATGAGCTAGATGGCTTAAGGGAAGGACCAATTGATTTAGGTAACATTTTATAATTTTGCTGAACATCCTTTATTTTAACCATGGTTTTTTGTAACAAATTGATCGTATGTTATAGGCTCAAAGCAAATTATTTATTAAAATAAAGACTATCTTGAAAGTTTTCTGAATGTGCTCTAGGCTTGTACTTTCTTGCAATCATTTGTATTGTTTTAGTTTTGTTGGTCAGGAAATACAATTTCTCCCTGCTTCCTCCATGTCTCTGAAGCTCTGTCTTTTCATTTAGTAATCAAATGATCAGGTCTTGCAATCTCTTCCAAAACCTTGATAGTTTTGTTGCAAGAGAGAAGTTTACATAAAGGGAGAATGTATACAGCTGACTCCAGACACATTTTTTCCATTATGCAGCTTGTGTTTACAGACTACCCTCTTTTTCCTTAGATAGCAAGTGTTTTCCTAATGGTTTAAAAGAAAATAGCTTTCCTCTCTGTAAGATGGGCTTCTGTTTTGTATTCTCTCTTGAGATCTGTGTGCCCTGTTGAGTCTTGAAAAGCTCTGCACTGCTTGTCATGTATCTGTACTTTAGAGTCTGATACATTGTCAACAACAATGTTCCACATTCCCTTCCCACAGTGTTTTCCCAGGTTTGTTGACGATTTTATTTATGTTCAGGTTGAGCAGCAGCTTGCTGTTTAATCTTGTCTTTAGTCTGTCTAGAGATACTGTACAGTGTGCAGTAACAGTAACATCATTTGTATGGTCACAAGATCATGAGTCTATAAATTTACTTTAAAGTCTTGAAATTGCAAAAGAGGCATTTTCAACATAGGAAATCACCTGTGGGTATTCTGTCATACACCTTGAAATCAAGTTCTCTATCATATATCCTTTTATGGTTTTCCTTTCTGCCTGCCTTTTCAACATTATATTGCATCTACATAGACAAGATCAAGAGTTAATATTAAACAGCTATACCTGTCCATAGTGTTTTCCTTTGCTGTCTACTTCAGTGTTGTCATGCCAACTAATTTCCCTTGTGTCATAAAATTCTTATATAACTTTCCCCCACCCCATTATTTCTTGTTATCAGCAAAACATATGTTAGATGCTTATGCCCTTAAAATGTAGCTTTGTTCCACTGTTTTGGCTACAGCCAAAATAGCTGTTATCCAGCTATTGTTATTAATAAAATATTTTCCACCTCCTGAAAAACCACCTGAGTAATTTCAGGCTGCAATAGCTAAGGAAAAACTTGTTATATGCTCTGAAGTTGCTGCATAAGCCTGAATTATATATATGAGTCGACTCTGCAATGAATTTTGCAGTGATACTGCATTTTTTCCTTTGTTAAATTTTGCAAAGATGATGAATTTTCCCTGTTCTTCCCCAGGTGCATGCCACCAGGATGACTGGATAAGTGCAGTGCGGCCCGTCATAGAGAAGCGCATACAAAAGTAAATGGTCGTGATGCCTTTGAAATATAGCACCTTACCTATGCTTAAAAATTCATAGCCTTAATGTCCCTCCATTCAAGGATTGCCGGCGAATTTCTAAGCAATGACACTTTGGCATCCTTTTTTTATGCATATCACTGTGTGACTTGAGAACCTGTTGCCCCACATGAGGCAAATGTGCTGATAGATAAATCTCAAATGCACTGTGCTGCTGCATAATTAATCCAAGTAGGTGTCTATGTAGTGAAGAGAGATGCTACGAGTGCTCTGGAAAAGAAGATTGTTCTCTCTGTTACACAGCTGTGGATCTTTGTGAGTGAAAGCTAAGAGTGTCATGACCATGAATTACATTTGCCTATGCACTTAAAAATACTAGGTAGTCATTCTGTCCATACAGCTGGTATGTAGAGATGAGTTTTTCTTGGAAATGTGGCTTGTCTTAGAAATTTAAGCTAGAAAAACATCCTATGCAACTTACTTACTTCTTAAATCTGATTGCAAACTGCAGTCCCAAATTTGTTAAGAAATAAAGTTGATTTTATGCCATTTTCAGAAAACAAATCTAAGTTTTTGCTTGAGGACTTTCTTTTTTTATAAGCAATACCGGGCTACCAAGTTGCTTTAGGAGAATTTAACCTCCAAAAGACCTGCTAGACTAATTGTTGAATGTACTTTTCACACTGTGTGGAGAAGTCTCCAATATTTTCTGACAAGTAATAGTAATGAAAAAGTTTTCTGTGGTCATGTTTTCTTTTCTTTTTTGGACAGTTTCAGTATTTGTTTTGTGACCACAGACAGGAATAATAAATTTTGGGGAGAGAAGGTTATTAGGAGTTACATATCGGATACAATTAATTTGTGGTCTGGTTTTATTTTGTAACCAGATTGGATCTGTAGCACAGCTTAATTTAATAGACCCATTTAAAATTCTGTTTCCATGAAATGCATTCCTTAAAATGAAATCAAGGAAGGGGCTTTTGAGTTGTCACGTTGGTAACTAATTTTGAAAGTGGGTTGTCTTAGTTGTTTTGTTTTTCTGTTCCTCCTTTAGGTATAGTGAAGGTGAGATAAGGTTTAACCTGATGGCTATTGTGTCTGACAGGAAGATGATATATGAGCAGAGGATTGCAGAGCTACAGCAGCAGCTGGCAGAGGTAAGCTGTGGAATTTAAATTGCTAAAGTAGTTCCCTGATAGTGCTGTGTTGGCTTTACTATTCCCTCCCTTGCTCCAAATGGAGCAGCAGTAAGAAAAGCAGGGAGTGATTGTTAGAATCTGTCCAGCACAGTGTGGATGCACTGAGTGCTGCAGCTCTGAGCTGAGCACTCAGCACAGTGTGGCCCGTGTCATTTTGATTTTCTGCCCTGACTCATTTGCTGTGGTGCTGGAACTGTTCTTTGTGTAGTACCTGCTTGTAACTAACAGCAGAAATTCCTGGGATGTTCCTGTAACAGTAAACAAAACTGAACCTTTCTGTGATAGAAATACCCTTGAGACAAAACTTGCTTAAAAAAAATTAAAAATTGAGTAACATCATCCATTTAAATTTTTGTTTTGTGGAAGGAGGAGCCTATGGATACAGATCAAAGTAGTAATATGTTAAGTTCTATACAATCAGAAGTTGCAAAATACCAGATGTTAATTGAAGAAGAGAACCAAAAATTAAAAAGATATAAGGTATGTAGCCTTTGCTTTTCTGATGAAATTATTGGAACAGTTGTAAGAAAAAGCCAGCTTATATATATATATTATATAGCTATATAATAATTTTGATAATGCTTTTCATTTATCTTTAGATTGAAAATATTAGAAGAAAACATAACTACCTTCCTTTCATCATGGAATTGCTAAAGACTCTAGCAGAGCACCAGCAGTTAATACCATTAGTAGAAAAAGTGAGTATTTCCTAGCTGATAGTATATTACTTTAATTCTTCATACCTTCTCTTTTAAATAAACAGCCCCGTGTCATTTATTCCTCCAAGATCTTTGGCCAGGGACGGCTCCCCACACTCCCACGGCCGCTGTAGCAGGCGGTGGCCGCGTGGTGGCAGCCGTGGCACAGCGCTGGGAATTCAGTCCCTCCCTTTTCGCTGCTCCTGTGCTCATTTACTGGCTTGGGTTTCCCCCTTTCTAGGGTACCTAGCCATTAACATTGATTTACTGCCAAGGTTTGTGTTAAAACTTTAATAAATAAGCGTGTCTGCCACTCTGGCGAGGTTATTAAAGTGGTGAAGTACGTGAATTGTACTCGGCTCTGTGCTGGCATGCACTTAAACTGGAGTGCCAGAGGCAGGATCCCTGATTTTGTACTCACTGAGAAAGGATCTCTGAATTAGTGGAATGAAAAAAGAGCTGTGTATTATTTCATGAGTACATTCTTTAACTGAATGTATTTAGCAAGGTAAATTTGCAGGCTCGTAGTTTGTAATAGAGTAACTTGTGGAGTTTTAATCCAGTTTCACGTTAACAGAAGTCATTTATAACACCCATCAAGCTGCTTTCACAAGTCAATTACCAGCAAACTGGTGGTAACAGATCTTAATTTAAATCACCGAATTACATGCTGTTCTTTTCAGTAATAAGTGGTAATGAGCAGCAGCCTGATTCAGAATTAATGAATGTTTTGACAGAATGCTAGCCAGTATTGCTTCTGAGTTGTCCCTTCTTCTTGCCCCATCTGTTTTTAAGTAAATTCATAAGGAAGAAAGTGCCAGTTCCCTATCAATTTGAACTATTTATGGTTGATACAAGCTATGAGAAATTGTCTGCAAATATTTTGACAGGAACTTTTGTGGGGTTTTTTTCCACTTGAAAGATCTCAACCACTAAGATCTTGGTTCGTTTCAGAGTTCAATTTTGATAAACTATTTGCCTGAATGTGGTGTTTTCTTATGACATAAAATGTTTCCATGAGGAAGAGGTTTTTTTTTCTGTGTTAAATGAAATGGGTATGGAGGTATAAAAAATGAAGGTTTAAATTATGTTTTTAAAACAGTGCTTTT
Source organism: Prinia subflava (assembly GCF_021018805.1). Lineage (NCBI taxonomy): Eukaryota > Metazoa > Chordata > Aves > Passeriformes > Cisticolidae > Prinia > Prinia subflava. The sequence continues at coordinate 23,318,991 of NC_086256.1, forward strand.
CCCCTGCAGAAGTTAACTAATCTGAATTTCTCTTGCATAATTTATTTAAACTTGTATTTATTCTTAAAAGGCTTCATATACTAACCTAGTAAAATAGTAATAGGATGCTTCTGAAGGGTCCAAATTTACATTAAATCCTTCTTTTTCCAGCATAATTTTAATATTCAGAAATGTAATGGGTAGTCATTCAAAGCTCCAGGATGATCAAAGCTTGACATCATCTCCCCTTGTTTCCTAGGCAAAAGAAAAACAGAATGCCAAGAAAGCTCAGGAGGCCAAATGAAGACGAGTTTGCAAAACACATACAGTTACTTGCTTCTGATCCTATTTTCATGACAACAAATAAAACTTTTCATAAACTTCAATTTTTGTCCGGTGCACGTTTGCCAGCTGTAATGGTTTGTCTTGTACTGTTTGCATGGGTCTGACTCTTCCTTCCCTGCATCCTGTGCATGTGGTACTGCTGAGCAATGTTTCGGTTCTCCTGGTCACTCTCAGTATTTAACAGTCTGATTGCTGAAAGCTTGGGAAGTGGAGCCAGAAATGTGCAAGGAAATGTCCCCATTCTGTCCCACGTGAACATGGTAGTGATACAAATGCCAGAGGTTTAAGTATAAGCATGAGCTTTCTTTGCTCATCCCCACTAACAGTTACAATCCTTCCCGGTTGTTCAGTGACATAGCCTGTGTCTTTGTTTTTATGAAGTATGTGTCTAATTTTTTTACAAAATGGAAAAGTATGAATTTAGCTGTAGAAACATTTGCAAAGACCAATGTGTATAATCTCAGAAGAAATGCATTGCTTTAGTAGAAAGGATAATAAATATTCCCATTTTTATTTTGGCAAACTTTTTCTTGTGGTATTTTATTATGGGATGATTAAGATATAGGGGTCATCAGCCTTGTGACTTGAGTGTATGCATTCTAAATTTGAGTTAATATTCTTGCATATAAAGTAGTCCTTTTCTGGAGTATGTTCAATTTAAGTCTTTAAAGAAGTGCTTTTTATTTGACTTGGAGAAGGAATATAAGGAAAAAGGTATATGGAAGAGGATTGTTGATGACAACATTGCTGGGGAAGGGCTGTGTCCCATGGACCAAGGGAAATAAATACCTGTGGAATGGGTCCTGACACCTTAAATGCTGCCTGCATTGAGTAGATTGTTTTGGTATGGATAGTAAAAGGCCATTGCAACAATGTACACAGTCAGTGTACATGTATTTGTTTAGAAATCTTCCAGTTTCTTCCTAAAACACTCGGATAAAAAAAACAGAAGGAAAAGAGCTTTGATTTTTTTTCCAAACATTCAAAACTAAATAGTAAAATACGTTTGTCCCTTATTTTACCTGTACTTCATTCATTGGATTGTGAACTCCTTTGGTCTTGTAGGCTGAATTTTTTGAAACCTTGATATGAAATATTCTGTTATCTGTTGGTACTTTGTATATATTGTATATATACATATATAAACAGGATAAAATTTTGAAAGAAGTAGACTGTGCTCTTCACTGCTGGAAGGATCTCCTCGAGGCATTACTGTGGCTGGAAAGGTAAGATCTGTTTCAGAAAAAGCTGAGATCTGTATCTGTGTTTTGTACAAAATTGATCAGGTTAGTGAGAACATAAACTCTGAGAATTTCCTACTTTAGTAATTCACTGCAATATTATTGTCCAAGGAAATGGAAAGACTCTTACAGAGGAAGAGACATTTCTGCTTTTAAAATTACATTTGAAACTCCATTTCAACCTGTTGAAAACATCTGTCTGTCTTTTTAAGTGGCAGCCTGATGACTCCTCCTACACCTTGTCCTTGGAGAATTTTGCAATTTGATATTAAATGTCAAATTTGTACTGAAGCCATTTAATCCTCCTTTTACTTGGGCATGTACAAAAGGAAAAGGAATTTTGCTGAAGCAGAAAATTATTTTTGCAATTATCAACAAATCTTAGTAGCAACTGTTTCAGAGATAAGAAAACTTCTATTGCAAGCAATCTTTCTGGGTTTTTGGAAGGGCAAAAAAAGGATGGATGTAAAGATCAAATTTAACAATTTGTTTGTCCACTGTGCAAGTGAAAAATATTTTGTTTTTAAAAAAGGCTGTTTAATGGAGAACATTTCAAAACTAGTGTTTTCTGTTGTATTATGATTTTTTTTCCTGATCAAACTTGTGGCAAATTTTTTCTCTGCCTGCAATTACAACTGTGCAACACCTTTTTTTTTCTTTATTCTTAAATCTGCTGTCACAGAGGCATTACCACCATTTCTAACTGGCCCAGCCTTGGCCAGCATCATCTCTATGTTTGGAGCCAGCAGGGGTTGGTTTTGCCACACATGGAGGGAGCTCCTGGCAGCTCCTCACAGGAGCCACCCCTGTAGCCCCCCTGCTACCACAACCCAGGCCATGCAATCCCAGTGGAGCTGCCTTGAGCCTCTCCTCCCAAACCTGGGAGTTTTAGTGGCTACACCTGAGGGATGGGTGAATGACCGTGCTTGCCCTAACTGGTTTTCAGTGTTTGACTCATCAGTGTAGGGTAGGAACGGTTTTATCTTGTCTATTAATTATGCAAATAAGTGCATACATGCCTATGTGCTTCCTGTGGAGAGAAGTCAAGGAGAAGGTGGGATTTGTGTATGAAAATATGGGACACTCCTGTCTTTTCCTTTTTTTTTCCAGAGCACTGTGTTAATGGAAACAATGAAAAGAAAACCAGCTGTCTGGAAGGGTCTGTAATGAACTGCCAGACAGAGAAACCTTCTGCTATCAAATTGCTCAAGTCCAGCTACATTCAAGTTGTAAAGACTGAGGACTTCAGGAGGAAGATGAGTATTGTGTTATGGCTCACATTTTTCATGCAGGTAACATGTCTGCTTAGCAAATCCACCAGCAGCACTGGGGACAAACAGACTGGAGATACTGTGGCCTTATGCACAAGAACAAATTTCTCTAACAGAACAGAAAGTGTGCTTCTCAAAATAGCTGGCATTTCTGAACAGGCTAAGACTTGTATGTTCCATGTGCGTTCAATGAGCAGATGAAAAAAATCAAATAATCTCTGAGTAATTGATGACACTTGCTTAAAATACATTAGTTTATTATCTCAAAAAAGTACACACAATGTGAGCTCTATCTGTGCTCACAGGATGTTCTGATCCTTTCACTGTTCCTTCTTTAGCAATTATATCAGTAGCTTATGTAGAAAAATAACATTAAAAATAGCTAACTCACCAAACCACAAATACTGTCTCTTTCTGTCTGGAAATAAGAGCCAATTCCAGTATTGCTAAATTTCATTCAACTTCCTGATTTCCTTCCTTCAGTAGATTTCCTTTTTTTCTTCTGTAAATGCTGCTCCTTTCACCTGCTAGAATCAAAGAACAGTAGGGAACAGCATTATGGCATGTCAGATTATAAAAGCCTTCAAAAAAGCTTGAAAAAAATCTTTGTGAACAATAAAAAGACAGTAACTTTTTACAAAATCTGTCATCTTCTTAGGTGAGTTCAAAAAATAATAGTTGAAATGTCAAATTAAACCAAAATCCTTGAGCATTAGGGTTAATGTTGTAATTCTTGATGAAAATTTACCAAAACCAGAAGGACATCACAACAGGAACAAACTGTACTGTACATGTACAATATAGAAATTTCAGTGTTTCCTGCTGAAATGGAACTGCTGGAATGATGTCTAACAGATTTTTACCAGTACAGTAATTAGAGGAAACTGAGAATACTGTGCTGAAAAAAAAATTAATATTGGAGGAGGAAATTCTTATTAAAAATGTGGGCGTTTGCATTTGTGCCTGACGAAGAAGACATGATACGCAGAATATGGTAAAAGACTAACAGAAATTGCCACACAGCTATGATCTCCAGAAAATAATCTCAGCCTACCTAAACAAATTTTGATGAGTTTTCACTGAAAATAATATTTTGTGAACTGCTTAAGCAGCATATGTTGTAGCTCCATGTATATATATATAAATATATATATATAAATGTATGTTACATATATATTTGTGTATTATAAAATTGATTTTTGTTTACAGATCTCTTTTGAAAAGTCACTGAGCAGTACAAAACACCCAGTGCAACCTCCTAAACAACATACCTTTAAAGGCAAATCTCTCAGAACTGAGATCTGAATAAGCAGCAGTTTCTGGAGATCCACACTAATATAATAACACCTAAATATGCTTTATGCAATGTTCGGATTAGCTGAGGTTGGCCTTTGGTTTTCCTGTGGGAATTGACAGTCCTATTTCTTGGAAGGTGCACTGGGGAAGTCTTGTATCAAACCAAACCAGTACCAAACTTGTGAGTCTTTATGGACAATACAAAGCAAGGATAATTCCATAAAATCATCAGCACATTGTCTTTTACAGCAGAAATGTGATGTGATTACAGAGATATAAGACAGTCTAACCTTTGATAAGGTAAAAGTGCTTTCCCTGGCAAATTCAATTGGAAAAATTATTTCAATGGCGGTTTAGTCTTGATGTAATTACTGTAACTTGCATGAGAGTGGAGGATGCACAAGGTCTAGTGGTTGGAACAGGAGGCCACCACTACTCATCTTGTCACTTTTGCTGTGTGAACATGGAAAGTTGCTTAACCTTGACAATTTAGCTTGCCCTGCAAAACGAGCATGAGGCGATGGGTTTACATGCAGGTAAGCAAAGGCACTAACTATTGCCTCACCTGTCCCTCATTTTCTCCCAGTTTTATAGTACATGAGTAATCTCACCAGAAAGGAACAAAAATTACATTATTAATTTAGATGGTTTTCAGCTTTATACACACACTGGAATTCTTATAAAATATAATTCTCTTAATTATCATCCCAACATATATGTTGCCTTCCTAAGCTCATGAAGAGGTTGCTGTAAAATGTGATGCAGCAATGCTATGAAGGAAAAGAACAAATTACAACCTAATTACCACTGGAGCAAGGAAAGAAAATAAGGGGTCATACTTGTGCTTTTCTGTTGAGACAGAATAGAAAAGGAAACACAGCAAGGAAGTAACGTGCAAGATAAAGAGGTGGCAGCATGCAGCACTTGGCAGACACTGCCCAGGGGGGCTCAGAAGCCAAGGAGATGGTTACTGGCACTGCAGTAACAAAGATGTGGTGTAGTACTGGCTCTGCCTTGCTCTGCCTGGTGGAACTACAGACTTGTGATGCTGCAAATCCTTGTACTTTCTGTTGCTTCAAAATTTTATCCCAAAGAGAGAGAAGATGTGCTGAATGACACTGGAAGGTCTGGAATTGGAGCAAAGCAGGCAATGACATGGAAGCAAAACAAGGCACTGAGGAGGAGAATCTGCAGCACACACTCCTGAGTCAGCATTCCGCATCCCACAACAGCAGTGGGACAGGGATGATGGGATGGGACAGTTAAGGTAGAGAAACCTGTAATGAGAACTCATCAAAACAAAGTTTCTTACCTGCCTTATCATTTCTTCTTTTTCCACAGCAGCTGCAGTCAGAGGGTATATTTACACAGATCTTTGCATTCCAAGTAGCCTGAAAACACAAACATTAATAACTGTACTGATATTCTACAAATTTATTATGAACAGCATCAAAGAACTACAGAAAGTTTTTAAAGAAATCTGATCTTTGGTGGGTTATTTATTTGTGCAAATTGCTGATTTGTGAATACTTGGGAGAGCAACTTTCATGGAGGAACATTCATTTTACACATACAGACTTCAGATTCCTTTAGATCCTCTAGGCTTCTTTTGTTCATGGGAAATCAAAACCTTGTGTGTTATGGTGGAGATACTGAGCATGTCCACAGTGTAAGGCTGTATTTTGCTGTCATTTTTTTATTATTTAAAATAAGCATATAAACCTGGCTCTAATAGTTGTATCTGTATCCCATGGGCTTGGATGACATTCAGCATGCTCTTTAATGAACATCTGAATTTTTTCAATGATTATGTTGGATGGATACAGTCTTCTGCTATTGTCAATGGAATTTTATAAAAGTGCAGGAATTGAGGTTTTGTTAACGTGATGGTCAATTTTCTTAACATGATGGGCAAGCATATATGATTGCTAAAGATTTTCTTTTTTATTATCTGCGGTTTATGTGCAGGAATCTTCACTGTGTAATAACTGAAATAACAAGGACATGCTTGCAGCCACCTGGAGAAGTATTTCATCCTTGCCTTCCATTCTGATATTGCAGATTTCAAAATGAGAATTTTTCCATTATTATCAGCTTTACAGGTCACATTGCTAACTAAAATAGCAAACTGAAACACTGCCAAGACATGTAAAAAAGACACATTTCTTTTTATAAAGACAGCTATCCTGGTAGCACAGTTCCAGAGCAGTTTTATATAGAAGGAGTAAATATAAAAATTGAATGGTGAGATGATACCATTTGACAGTTACACTGGTATTTTGGGTATTTCTCTCAGTCATACAGGCTAAAATGGGGAGTCATTTTTAATGTATAATTTGAAGAACATTTCTAGTGTGGCCACAAATGTCAGATCTTAGAACCATGCCTACACATTATCCCCTTTTGGATGGAAAAAAAAAGAGAAAGGAATTGAAAATTGAGACTATATGTGGTAGAATAAAAACTAATTCATGTGGGGTTTCAAGAACATAAAAGAAAGAACACTGTAAACAAATGAAGATAAATTATAGCAGATTTAACCATAAGCTGAAATGATATTTGAAAATAGTAATCCTAAAGATAAATAACATTTTGTGTTTCAGATGGTAAAGCAGTGTATCATGCAGGAAGAAATGCTGTGTAACTGGGGAAAGCAGACATTAAAAATAATCTAGGTTATCTAGTGGGATCAATTCCCAACAGGAAAACAAGCTTATCTACGGATTTCTGAACTTTCAGAAAATATAATAAAGAATAAACATTATAAAAGCCTGGCTCTGATGGAAGTCTAACGTGGAGTTTAAGAATTAAAGTGGTCATCTGAGCAGTGTTACATAATAAGAACCCTGGGTCATTTCATATCCCACTTCTTTAACTTTTTAACAATGTAGTACTGTGGTAACCTATGCTGTAATACTGAAAACCGTTGATAGCATGTTCATACTGTTAATGGAATTAAATGTTGAGGGGAAACATAAACTACATGAAAAATGAAATGTTTCCACAATACAGGAACCAAAAGAGAAAGTGGTAGAAGTCCCTGGACTGGAATATTAAAACCCAGACTGAACAGAACATCAGAACACCGAACAATCACTTGCTAGAAACTAAGAAGTAACAGGATGTCCTCAAGCCCTGACCATTTCTAGCTTCTGTGGCTTTAAGATGGTTGCAAAGAACACCTACCATTTTAGCAATTCCTAATGCCATCTTCTGCTTCTAATCAGGACCCTGACAACTCCAACAAGGTTTACATTTCTACTGTAACATTTAAAGAGGAGTCTGCAAAAGACAGCAACTGTTGATTAAAAAGTTTCTGTGGTACAGTACGTCAGACTGGTTGGAAGCACCCTAAAGCTCATCTTGTTCCAAACCCTGCCATGGGCAGGGACAACTTCCACTAGATCAGGTTGCTCCAAGCCCTGTCCAATCTGGCCTTGGATATTTCCAATTTACACGTCTTTTCTAGCTCATAGTAAAGCTCTTGCTAAGTCAAAGGTGCTCTTTGTAAATACCTTAACTTTCTGTGTTTGTAACATCTCAATGCCTGTGACTATGGCTAGAAAACTCTATTTTCAAAAATTATTAACTTTTCTTAATACTATTTTACTTAAGCACTGAGCCTTTATAAACATTAAGGTTGTTTTGGTGGAAAAGCCTAAATAGAGATTATTACTTTAGTAAAACAGATAAAAATAACACTTTTAGTTGCTACCGCCATGTTTCATGTCAAGTTAATGAAAATCTGTCTATGGCCAGTACAAGGGTCAGAAATAGGAGCTGAAGAGCAACCTTACCCTATGTGGTTTTTCCCTGTGTGTAGGAATTTCCATCTTTGGTCTGCATGTCACAACCCAGCTTCATTTTGTAGGCTGCTCTCTCTAGTCCCTGGCTCTGGGCATAGCTACTTCGGACTTGACGATATCCTATTGAAATTGTATTTCCAGGTCATGCAATGCTGCACTTCAGATGTTGGACTGACAATAATACACTGGGTTACAAAAGGAAAATAGAAAGGCAGTGATTCCCTGCACAACATCCCGCACAGTGGCATCACAGCAGGATTGATCCCACAGAGCCTCTAGCTGGGCTAAAATATTAAAACATGATAAAATATATGGGCAATAAAACGGAACTACTTAATCCATTTTTTGGTCTTTAATTTTAATATGGCTAAATTCCTTAGTATTTTCCACCATATTCACGTTCTCGTACACAGGCATCAAGCGGATGTTACCGTGAAACATCCTGATGCTGAATAATTAGCTCTTGTAACAATTTATAACTGTCAGTCAGTACGTGCTTAGTAAATGCTGCAAGTCAAGTGACTGCAAGACATTCTGTAACTGCGTTTTAAAATTTCTTCTGTATCCCAGCCAGTTCTGATTGTGATACAGGAAAGCTTGGAGAGTCCCCAGACATCTTACCTGTGGTGCTGGTTAAAGCTGAGGATGATTTGTGTCCTGCAGCACACAAAGCTACGGGGGACCTTCTCCAGCAACGAGCTCACCTCTGCGCCTTCACTTGGGACTGGCAGGCAAAACCCTGAAAGCTTTGCCCTGCACGGCTACGTAAGCGAGCAGTTAATTTGTGTTATTTTTCCCTGACGTGAGAAAAGTAACCGTCTCGAAACAACAAGGTGTGATGGCATGAGGCAACCGCAGGGTCCGCCAACAGAGGTTCCTGAGGGAGAGAAAATGGCGGGCGGGGGCCCTCAGGAAGCTCCCAAAACATCGAGCGCTCCCCAGGAGCCACTCCGTGTGTGAAAAGCCTCGGCCTCCACCCCCGAGCCCGCTAACTATGACAACAGGAGGTGAGAGGGGGGAAAAAACCCCACCTGAAAGGAGGACGGCATCTGACATTGGAGACCGTCCCTGACGGAGCGCGAGGTACCCTCCCCGAGACGGGCCATAGTTCCCCCATCCTGCCCTCCCGGGCTCCAGGCCGGGACTCGGCTGTTTCTCCCCGTCCCGGCTGTGGGGGAAGGCGGGCGCAGGAAGGGGCGGGTGGTGCGGAGGGCGAGAGAGAGAGGGAGGGAGCGAGGGAGGTGGGCGGTGAGAGGAGCAGTCGACGCACAAGATGGCCGCTGCCGGAGTGGCAGCGGGGTGGCGGCGGGCGATGGCGGCGCTGCCCCGGGGCCCGCGGGTACCACTGGAGGAGCAGCAGCAGGGCGCGGTGGCAGCCCCGGTGTGCCGGAGCTGAGGGGGCCGGTGGGCGCTGCAGGAAGCCCGGCCCGCGTGGTGAGTGCGCTGCCTCCGCCGCGGGGTGCGGGGAACAATAGGGCGGGAGAGCTCTGCCCGCCTTGCCGAGAAAGGAGGCGGAGGGGCGGGCGCTGGGACGAGATGATCTCCAGAGGTGCTTTCTACTTCTAACAAATCTGTGACTTTGTGCTTCGCCAGGCCTCAGGCGCCTGCCGGGCTCGATTTCCGAACGCCTCGGGCAGGCAGGGAGGGACCGCGGGTCGCTGTGCCCGATGGGGGGAGGCGGAGAGGGACCGGGTCCGGCTGGGGGGGGGGAGAGGCGGCAGCGCCTCAGGCTGCGGCGGCCGAGGGACAGGCGGCTTTTGTGCGTCCCTCTGCCTGCTGTTGTTTTTTCCAGGGGCTCTGCCTGCCTCTGCGTGAGAAAACTCATCCTTGTGTCGCGTTGAACAACAGAGACGGAGGGAAAATAATGACAGAGCCCTACCCTTCCCCGGGACACCTCTCCGCCCTGGGTTGTGGCTCTTTTGTCTGTCGTGCCTAAGGGAAGAGCGAGGTGGCCTTGGCTCCCTCTGCGTGGGGACAAACGATGGTGAAACCGCACAGGATCTCCCTGACTTGCACTAGTTTTTCCACCCTGGCATTGTTTTGGCTGTTGGATTACACCCACAGAGTGGGTAGGGTTTCATGCCGGGGGTGCGGTGTTGGTGTAGCTGGGATTGATGGCTGGGAATGGCCTGGTGTCAGGTTTTGTCCTCAAAAGCCATTGTGAGGTCTGTCTTGTTTTAAAGCAGGGAACTGATGCAGGTTTGGGTTTGGTTTTTTTTCCTAGGAACTGGGAGTGTTTTACCTCCGCATGCCTTTTTGTGCAGAGTGTATCTCTTATTTTTCTACATTTTAGTCAAGTGCGAGTGACAAATCATTTGTTCCTCCAGCAGAGGCTATGGTTTTCTGTGTGTTTTTGCCATATTGAAAATGGCTGAAGTGGGGGAAAAATTAAAAATTTGCAAAAATATTAAAAGGTTTAAAGTAACCTGGGTTGTAGCTGAGCTGCTTTAATCATTGTAACTGGTGTAGCAATGCTGTCATTTAATGACTGCTGGAAGATAAATGCAGCTGTTAAATTCAACATTTATACTCTATTCACGTTATTTGGCTATAGAATGGTGAGATAACACAGGAATACTGTGAGGCAGAAGTTAATCTATTCCTAAACATACCTTTCGTTACTTCTTTTAGGCTTAAAGGATGTGGAGGTGGTTAATTCTGTCAGCTATAAATGTCTGTATTGCTGCGTTTGAAGTCAACGAAGCTATATGGGACTTCATATTAGGGCTGTTAAAATAACCCGTGTTCAGGAGCAGTTTTTACAACATTGCCAGTTTCTAAGCTTCATCAGTGCGTTAATACACAATGCTGTTAATGAAATTATGGTTCCCACTAACATAAATAGAAGCAGGCGTTATCAGGCACCTTTTCCTTTCCTAGAGATAGCTTATGGCTTTGCCTTCCTGTCCTAGAAAAGGGTCTGTCAAAGCAGACAGCCTGACAGGCTGCTTGGAGGTAAATTTAGAAAAGGCAGGTACCATTCAAGCTCTCTGTTGTGACAACCAGAGACTTGAGTTTGTCAATCACTTATGAGCAGCAGGAACCTTCATTGAAATAAGGGGGGAGTCACTTGTATGGTTTTTGGTGGTTTTTTGTTTGTTGTTGTGAGGGATTTTGGCAGCTTTGTATCCAAACTAGCTTAGTTTGAAGTGAAATATTTTAGAAATTTCTGATGGGGTTGTTGTACACTGATGATTTAAAAAACTAATGTTCCAGTGAACAGACAAACGTATGAATCTGGGAATTGCAGACATTAATATCATAGAGTTTAATTTAGGGACATCTTGAGATGTGTATTATTATATAAAAGTGCTCATGCTAAAGCAGATGAAGAGAAAGGAGCAGGAATGCTTTTGGAAACTTCTGACGTGTTGTGAATGATTCACCAGCAGTCTGGGTGGAGCCATTCCCAATCTTGTTGAATTAAGCGTCACAGAAGTTGAGATTCTGTGAGTGTGTATATTAAAATAAAGCTTTAATTACTTTGTATGTGGTTCAGAAGTCTTGGGTGGCACTGATGCTGGCTACCTTTGATAGTGATAGCAAAAACTGACATACCATATAATTAGGGTCTCTATCTTTTAACTAACCAGTGCTATAAAAGGGTGTTTCATGATACTTAGGAAATTTATCTTTCCCAGTCTGTAACATGTAGTGATATGAAGGATAATTGCCTTTTTTTTAACTCTGCAGCAAGAATTACAGTTTACACACTGGATACCTGGGAAAAAAAAATTCATCCATTTGAAAGAACTTGTGGAGTCGTATCTTTCCAATGGTATGACATGTAAAACTGAATTAGAAGGAAAGAACTCATCTGCATGTGGTTCCCAAACTTCCCAAGAATCTCAGAACAGTGATGCAGAAGCCACTATAAGGTATCTTGTAAGCAGGTGACCTTTATAAAACTTTGTAATTTTTTGCAAAGCCTGCTCATTGTTTAAATTTTTTCTCGCTGCTGTGGATTCACTGAATCATTTTGCAGATGAAAGTCTGCATGGTTTTGGGGTGGTTTTTTCCACACAAATCAGGTGGTTGTTTGCTGGAGCATCCCAAGTAACATTGGCTCGTGGGCCAGGAAAACACATCTGACTCCAAGTACATGAGAAATAAACCATAGGGGAATTAGTACTTTAAAATTAATGTCTTGGACTGTACTAGGTAACGAATGTGAAACCATTCTCATACAGGAATAAAGATATGATATGCTCCTATTTTGAAAGATTATTATATAAACACACTGCACCAACTGAGATTTCAGTATGACCTTCAAGATTCATGTAGGCACTGTTACAGTAATGTAATCTGAAGTCTAGGGACTCTGTTAACTGAGAAAGAAAGCCACAAATATTTACTTATGCTGTATTACTTTCCTTTCTGTGCAGAGATTCCACAGTGTGCCCGGACTTAGCTGCAGTTCCCATCACTGAGTCTGACCACTTGTTTTACTTAAGAAGTGCATTTCTTGATAATTGCCTTTTGCATTAGTCACATTTTCTTCATTACCAGTACAGTTAAAGTGAAATGGTATTAGATTTCCAGGGGCTAACTGATTTCCTAGTGAGATTTTTTTAATTTGTGGAAGTGTGTAATGGGCCAGAAGGTGCAAAAGTCCTGATGGCTTATTATAGATAGATTTTTCTGATATAAAAATAATTTCTAGTAAGAGTGCTTAAGAAAACAGCTTTCCTGTTACTGCATGGTAGCAACTTAGCACTTAGTGCTATCTAGTGCTTCTGCCCCACATACTAGGTTAGCTTTTCTTCCCCAGGAAAAAATAAAAGTATATCAGGAAGCCTAAAAAGCACATGGAGAATAAGATCTCTCTTTATCACTTGATTGTACAAAGTAGGTAGAGGCCCACAGTGTAAGCTACTTTGTTAGAATAAAGACTTTTTTTAGCAGTGTGGACAAAAATCTTCCTTTGAGTAAGAGAAGTGAGGAGGGGAAGAGGGACAAGGGAAGAGGATTGTTTTGACACACAAAAGGATTATTATTTTCCTCATTCTGCTACATAAGAAATGTACATAAGAAAAGATAGGCAGTTAAACTGAAAAGTAGTGGAAGTGTTGCTGGAGGAACAGATCTTTCCCTTGCTTCTCATAGATTGTGACAGAGTTGCCATAATTTGATACAAAAAACATGGAAGAGAGTGTGTCAGGGAATACTGTGGTGAGGCTGGAATTCAGTATTACAGAAGCTGGAGGATTTATTGACAGTTTTGCCTTCCAGCCATGGTCACTAAAACCTTAAATGTAAGGACATATTGCTCTTGCCTCTTGCTGAGTAGACACCTTTCACTACAGATTGCTTGCAAAACTGCTTTTTAAAATATTAATTTTCAATTACGGAATTTCTGGTGTTTGTGGTGTTCATGTTATATTGATCTGAGACAGGACTGCTTCAGCTACAACACAACTGAAGAAACAAAGTGGTGTAGCTGAAATGGCTGAAATACGCTAGGCTAGGAAAATGAGATCTCATAGGTCATTCCTTATTTCTTTTAGTTTGTTTTTTGTTTTAACATGGAAAGTCTGGTTGGCCTCATCTCTCTATTATTCCAGTTTAATAGGTGTTTTTTAAATTGTCTAATTAAATACTCTTTCAAAGCAGACTGTTACATTAAAACCTGGGCATTCCGATGTAATTATTTTTCAGGATGCTTCTGTGTTTATTAGACCCTGTCAGGATAAGCTTTGAAAGCTGAGGTATGGTTGTTTTTAAACCTGTTGTTGACAAAATGCTGGTTGATCAGCTGGAGGAGCAGGAATGCTTGTAGCCTGGATCTAAAGGTCTTCTCAGCACTTTCTCCTGAACTCATTTTGAGCAATTACTTTCATTCAAATGGTGAGCAAGTTTGGAAGGGTTTTCAACTACAACTTTTAACTTCCTTAGTATTTACGAAGGAGACATCTGCTAGAGTAGCAGGAATCTCATCTCTCTGCTGTGCATTGCAGGTTTTCAGAGACTGGAAATACTTTTGATGAATTGTGTCAGCCAGTGTTGGTCCCCAACTCAAAATTAAATGCTCTCTTTAGGGCAAAAGGAGTAAGTTTTAGGGAAGGTATTACAGAGTGAATGAATGGAAATTCATGCCACAGAGGGTGGTCTTAATTACTTGCTTTTTAATAAACCAAGTTGTGTGGAACACTCCCAGTGTTGGCTAGCATTTAACTTTCTCCGTGCTTTGTTTTCAGAGTAAATGTTACTCCTAATGACTTCGCACTCTTCACTTTTTGTAGCAATTGTGTTTGAATTAGTAACTGCTCTGTGTCCTACTACAGTGACTGTGTAATATAAATGCCCTTCAAAAGTGCAAAATAAAACTCTTGCTGTTGACTTACTTTTCCCGTAAGTCACATTCTGTCAGCTTGTTCTCCTTCCACCTCCATTCCTTTTGTTACCACTTTAGAATGGAAGTCCTTCAGGTACTATTTGATGTTAGAACTGTACCAACAACTGCAGCTGTAAGGACTTCATTATGCAGCCACTCACTGTACAGCAAGACTGAAGTGTTTGTCCTGTGGGCTTTTAAAAATTCTCTGCTAAGGTGCAAGAACTGAAGGAGAGACCTTGAAATTAATGGCAACTAAATTGTAACACAACAGTAGAAAGTGAATTTGATTAGCTTATGTGGCATTCCTGAATTGTGGGAGGTTGCATAAATATTATTTTATGACCATTAATGATTCTGGCAGTTACGCAGGCCTAATGATAATTGAATCTCACCTTTCTGGATATAAGCTGTTCTCTGGGAGGCTTAGTAGAAAAAGTTTCCCTTGCCTTTATAAGTGAGCATTATGCTAATGAAATCTTGGAAAATCTGCTCATGACTCCAGTGAAGCAATCATCTCTGTTTGTGCTGTGTCACAATTTAAAAATCCTATTTCAGTGTACAAAAATTAAGCCTGGGTTTTGTGCCACAGATTGAAGTGGTTTGAAGAGATAGGAAACAGCAACGTGCTGTCCTGCTTTACAATCTATGTGTGGAAGAAAGAGCAGGAATTGTGAAGCAAGTCTCAGCCTCCACCCTCTCCAAATGAAAAATCTTCACAGCTGTGTATGATGTTGCATATGTAATTTTTGAGCTCTCCTAGAGCAATTATTTGTTTAACATAATGTCTGGGAAGTTTGTTCTAGATGTGTCTGAGGGGCTTCATACCAAATCACCGGTCCCCTAATGTAAACAGAGCCAATTAATCACATTTGAAAGGTCTTGATAAATAGCTGTTTATTGTCATGCACAAATTGTCACTGGTCACCTGCCTTTTGTTGTTGTATGGGTAGACAAAATCCAGAAAGTTCTGGAAGCTGGAAAATTATTTGCTCTTATTTAGCAGCTCTGAAGGACAGTAATTCTTGGTCTTGCTTGCTTTGTAGAGGGGATGTGGATTTTGGATCAAAAATAGATGAGAAAAGGGCAAAGTCTCGCAAATTACTAAAGCAATTGCAAAAGAAGTACCACTCTCTGATGTACCTTTCCAGTCTTGAAATAACTTTTTTCTAACAACTCTTTGCCTCTTTGCTTGCTAAAATGTTCTGTTTTCTTTGTAGGATTTTTTTTTTTCCTGAATGCGTGGTTATCTTTGCCTCTCCTGCTCTCTTTAATGGTCTTTCATTCTCTGGTAGTCTCTATTTTTCTTCTAATTGTTATTTTTAAATTAACTTTGTTCTGGTCTGAGCCACTGATCAGTTCAGCCAGCTAATGCAGGTAACAGAGATGGCTTTTTGCCTCTTAGTTTCATTGCGTTATAGTTCAGAGTTGCAGGATGGGTGGTTTGGATAATGGAGCAACCTGTGGTACTCTCTGTTCTTGGACATGACTGAGGACTGTCGAAATAGCACTGCTTCCTCTGGAACTGATGAGAAGTTAGGGAGCATTGTGACAACTTTGTTGTTGTAAATTTGAAAGCAGAGATGGAGAAAGATAAAAATAAGTTAGGCTATACTGGCCTGATGAGATGGACTGGGTTAGTTAAACTAAAGGCAACGACTCAGGCTGTCCTTCCTGTTTTATGAGTCATTCTGCCATTTGATTGTGGGAGAAGGGCTCCTGTAGAATTAATTAAAAAGGAGGCCTTTTTAGTGCTGCAAAAACCTATAGTCAATTTTAAATTTAGTCTTTGTTGTTTAAACCAGGCCTTATGGATAGAAGCCTTGACACTGTAACCTCTTTGTAAGTAAATCATAACATTGGAAAGAAAATGTTATTTGGGAGAGTGAGAATTGCTTTAACTTCAGTTGCTTGGAATAGACCAGACTATTTTCAATGTAACTGGTTTGTTGCCAGCTATTGTCATATTCTACTGCAGAGATGTGAGCCAGCAGGACTGTCTTCTGGATTTGCTGATCTGTGTGTGGATTATTGTTTCCTGTACTTGTGTGCTGTATTAAATCATGCTAGCTGAAGATACCTCTCGCATGCTACCTTCCAATGCTGCTTGTCCACTGTTTTGTAGTTTATACAAAGCCATCTTCTTGGTTTGAAGATGGCTCGCTTTGATTCCATGTAGTTTTGTCTCCTGAACATTTTATTCTATTTTGAGGACGTATTTGTGCTAAGAATCTTCAGGGACATGAATAATTTCAGTGCACAGAACAGGTGCTCAAAGTAAGGGGTGGCTGTGTTTGGAAACCCTCTAAATCATCCCATCTCTGTTTTTTATAAGAGGCTCCCTGTTGATAACAGTATGAGAGTAGAGGTAACTTAGCTCTAACTTGTGCCAAAATGCTTTGGGAAACTGAGCTCCTCTGCTTGCCCTTCAGTGATGCTGCTTAGCATTTTACTGTGACCTGTCTGTAGGCATCAAGGTTGGAGTGCAAGATACTTCTATTTTTTATTAAAATAAAAAAGTGAAAGGCTGTGCACAAAGCTCTCAAACACCTTAACCACGAAGCAAAAGGCACAGCCCAGTTGGTTGCAAATCAAAATAAATTCCTTAAGTTATACTTGTACTAAATTTACCCCTTTTCTCTAATTAATAGACTTAAGACTTACCTTCTCTCTTAGGAGTATGATTTTTGCAGAATATATTCTTAGTGAGAGAAAACTTGGCAAAATTTTAATCTGTCCTTAATGCATGATGTTCTTTCTCATTTCTGTAGCATTTGCTAAAAGGAAAAAATAAAAATAGGACTAATAAGATAGTACCAACACTGGCGAGTAGCTTTCAGGCTTTTTTTTTTTCTTTTAGCATTCATTCCTTTACCAGGAGTATTGGAAATTCATCAGTTTAGGCAGAATAACCTAAGTGTCAACGTCTGCACTGTAGTTCCTAGGAATGTAATATTTCCCTCCTGATTTTCTGTAAATCTGAGTATTTACATGACTTCAGCAAACAGAGACCTTTTCTGGTCCCTCCTTTCTCAGTGGAACTTTTCTGTCAAGTGCTTGTAACAAAATAGCGCTCAAGGGCTGGGTAGGGATGTCTGTGGGTGTGTTTCTGAGAACTGTATGCTCACACCAGTTTTTATGTGAGTTTTTATATCACTAGACCGGTTGAGAATAGAACCTGAGCTCTGTCAGATTGAAGCTTGGCCATGACGTGTGTGATTTCAGGACATACCAGGAAGAAAGGCTTTCGCAGAAATCCTTGGTATTGGCGTTTGAGGGTGTGATGATGTGGCTATCGCATTAGGCACTGCAGGAGAGGAAAGGGGTGTGGAGTCAGCATTACTCACCAGGTATTAAAATACTCACAGGTAGATTTTAGCTAAAATTTCGATTGAAAAAAGATCAACATTCTACAGTGTCTTCCTGTGAGTAATACCTGATAAATAAAAATATGACTTGTCCTTCCCCAGGAGAGGCGGGTGGGGGAAAAAGCCCTTGCTTGTTTGCCAGTTCATATGACAGTAATTGGGAGCCTTCAGGAAGGGGAATGAGTGACAGCAGTCCTTTCCTTCAAGAACATCTGATCATTCATTAATGTAATTTCAGAAACTTGGTGTAGCTTTTGAGAAGTGGGGAATAGTCAGTGATGTTGATGTGACAAGCTGCTGTGTGAGTTGTCATTACAGAATATAAATTGACAGTAAGCCTATGGAAATCCAGTGACTGGAGTATGCTAATAAATACATTTAAATACTTTGTTCTTTGTGTGTAAGGTTTTGCATGCTCAATAATTCCCAGTGCAGTTATGAGGGCTTCACTAGTGCTATTACAGCTGCCTTTGGCTTACCCATTTTTAGAATTTCCTCTTTTGAATTGTTTGTCATTAGGTTTTAGCTTACTGTCATTGCTTTAATTCCAAAAACAGCAAGTGGCTGAATACAGGAATGTGTAAAGGCACTACGTGGGTGGTAAGAGAGTTTCAGTGCCTAGTTTTCCTTTCCTATACCTTATCATATATTTGGATACCTGCTGTTTAACCAGAGTTACACAGCACAAGTCTGAGGAAATTTAAATTATCAAATCATGCAAATATTGGCTGTACATGGCTGGCTTGTCATTTGTCATGGCTTGGACTGCAGCAACAGTGGTGCAGTGGGCAGCTAAGTTCTATTTCTAAGATTCTTAAAAGTAGGAAATTTGAAAACTAGAAGGATCTTTTTGAGTAATCCATGTGTGCCATCGCTGTAAAACATGGATCAGATGTACTCAGTGTGCTGGGAGGGGTGGCACTGCAGTCAGGGGGTGTAAAGGCTCAAACACTTGCAGTCTCATAGCAGCCTGGGACAATGCCTGTTAAAAGCTCGTGGTGAGCTGTCGCTGCTCCAAGGAGATGGTTAATGGAAATTAAATCACCCAAGTGAACTACAGAGTTGCTTGATTTTGCAGCTACTGATACTTTCTTTCTGAGCATATTTCAGTCTTATCTTAAGATACCAGACTAGATAAGCCTTATCTAGTCCAGTATCTTAGTTTTCCTTGAGTGAAATCTGAATTTCTGTGAATAAAGTTCATTAATGCAAGTGTACCCTTTGCTTTTAAAAAGATAAGCTGGTTCAGCATGCTGTGGAGATCTGTGTACTTTTTAGTAACTTTTTAGAACTCTGGCAGTAGTTTGTGAGATTGTGTCCCATGTATTCTTTATTTTACATCTTTCTGGTTGCTGATACTGCAATAATGTAGGTGTAATATGTTTTGAGAGATTAATATATCTTTGAAGTCTGTGAACAAGAAAAAATCTCCTTTGTGGACTGCTCCATTTAGAATAAATCTCATGCAAAGTAAGCAGTAAATAAGAAGACTTTCTTGTAAAAGACAACATTTCCTATTTGGAGGAGAACTGTTTTTACAAGTCATAAGCAGCAAAATTCATCAAGTTGGCACTGGATTTTTAGTAGTTTACTCCCAAGATTATTGTGTTTTGCCTTCTTGATTGAATGATTTTTCAAGTTATGTAACTTTAAACTTCTATAACTAAGGTTATGATTCAAAACCTCTTTATAAGAGGATGTAGGATATTCGTTTTCCCAGTTGAATTCAGGCTCCTGAGAAAAATAAATATAC
Source organism: Prinia subflava (assembly GCF_021018805.1). NCBI lineage: Eukaryota > Metazoa > Chordata > Aves > Passeriformes > Cisticolidae > Prinia > Prinia subflava. The sequence continues at coordinate 23,338,384 of NC_086256.1, forward strand.
CACTTATCCATTACTGATAGGAGGATCAGTGAGATGCTGGGGGTTGGATTTTTTCTCTTCTACTTGACTATCTTATGTTGTTTGCTCTATTAAAAGAAATACAAGGCAGCAGCTTTCATTTTTGTGGTTAAGCTTGAAATGTTTGTTACTGGTTTAAGAGAAGGTGTTTAATGGAAACCCTGAGATTTAAGCCTTTTGTTTCCATTCACTAAAACTATGGGTACTTTTGTCATGCATTTTACACTGGCCAGAAGCCAGGTACTCACAAAAAAACCTCAAAAAACTATTCATTAATTCTCCGCTATAGTTGAGCAGAGAAAGGGGAAAGAAAACTAAAAGACTCATGGGGTGAGATAAGGATTAGAATAAAACACAGGCTCAAATATTGAAAGGTATAAAGAAAAATTTATTAATGGAAGTAAAAGAGGATAATGAGAACTAAAATAAACCTTTAGAACACCTTCTCCCCACCCCAGTCCTTCTTTTCCCTTCATTGACAGCACAAGGAGACAAAACATGGGGTTTGTAGTCAGTTTGTCAGTTCTAAAAATCTTTTCTTCAGTTCATTTAGGGAGAGGAGTCTCTTTTGTTCTGCTGTGGGGTCCTTCCCTCGAGAGACAGTTCTCTGTGAACTTTTCAAACATGGTTCTAATTTTCACAAGTAGCAGTCCTGCCCAACCTGCTGCAATGAGAGTCCCTCCCATGGGAAAAGCAGTCTTCCCACAGCTGTTTTTCCTGGGCCATTTAGTTCATGGGATGTAGGTTTTAAGGATGAGCTGTTCTAGTATAAAAGCAAGGGTCCTCTTTGTCTGTCTCTGGAAGCAAGAGATCTCTCTGTCTCTGTTCAAGTTTCTCATTATATCACAGCTTTTCAGCATCCACACGCTCCAGTGTGAGCACCTTTTTTTTCACAGGCTGTGGGTGAATTCTGCATCCCTCCATGCACTTCCTGAATTACAGTGAAACAGTTTGTTGTGTTATAGTCCTCACCACGGCTTGCAGAAGAATCTCAGCTCCGATGCCTGGAGCACTTCCTTCTCCCCTTCCCTCCTTCTCACCCACCTTAGTGTCGCCATGTTGTTCTCACATGTCTTCACCTTTTCCTTTTTTCTGACTCAGGAGAGAATTGATGTCTGTAGGTTTGCTTGTTCTCAAGGTCTGTCAGCTGAGAAGTTTTTACAGAGTTCCGCAGCACTGAAAGGTTGATTCTGTCCGAGGAACGCATCGGGAATTGCTCACCGTGCCTCTCACTGCTGGTCACATGGTGCCCGCTGGCTCCTCTCAGTGCCTCTGCTCATGCAGGGCACCGAAAGAGAAAAGCTGCTGCTGCTTCTGCCCTTCTGTTTGCAGCACAGCTGGCTGAGAGCAGCTAAGCAAGTTCGTTCAAGCCACGCCAGAATGGCAGCGGCCATGTGGCGCCGATCTTGGCCATGCGGTCCCAGCTGCATGGCACTTCCCAGCGTCAGGATGGGAGCGGTCACTCCTGGTCTCAGCTGGGCACTGCCCCCGGCCGCACGGGTGCTCCCAGCACTCGCCTGAGCTGCATGGGTGCTCCCGGTGGTGGCCCTGGCCACATGGGTGCTCCCAGCGCTGCCTCCAGCCTCGTGGTTTTGGCTGTGTGGCTGCTTGTGGCTCCAGGATGGGCCCCCCCATGGCATGGGCCTGATGACCATGCAGGGAAGGGGCCCAGTGCCTCCCTAACCACCCCTCAAAGAGGCAGAAGAAAGATGAATTGCGTTCCTTTTTTCCTTTATAAATGTGTCACCACAGAGGTGTTGCTGACTTCTCTCATTGGGCCAGCCAGTATGTCCATCGTCAGAGCCTTTAGGGATTGGCTCTGCTGGACATTGCTAGAAATTTCGAGGAGCTTCTTTTTCAGAAGCCGCCTCTGTGGCTTCCTCTGCCCCCACTAAAAGCCAGATACTGTTAAACTAACACAGCTTTTAATGATATTGTCAAGCTGTAAAGAAAAGATTCTATTTTTATAAATCTGGAAGGTGAGACTGACACCAAGACTGCAAAATATTTAAGGATGGGGTTTTTTTCATGTAATTGAAGGTTGCATGAAAAGTCTCATTCAAAAGGAGCACCCTGCCCTAGGCTATTTTTGGCCTCTAGAACTGCTTTTTTTAGCAGTGCTACAAATTGAATCACCGGCTGCCAGTATCGTTTAAAACAAGCGAGGCTCAATTACATTCTGAGTCAGATGTACCTGAATTAACCTGCTTTTCAGCAACAGTTGTGTGACCTCTCCTGCTGCTACTTAAAGACTTTAAGCCCTGTGTGAACAGTAATTTAACACTGCCTAAAAGTCTTGAGCAGGTTTGTCAGTGCTGAATAGTGTTTGGAATTTTACATCAAATCTGTTAGAGGTGTGGAGAAGATCTTGTCTAGTGTGTTGACTCACTAATTTTTTATTTATGCAATTGTTAACAAGAGAGCTGAAATTCTCCAGGCTCAGTGCCATTTCTGCCACAGCTGCCTCTTGACCTTGGATGACTCCAGAGCTGTAGTGTAGACGAGGTTGTGTTATTAAAACACAATTGCAGTCTCTGTCATGGAAACAGGTGGAATAAGATAAAGAACATGAGTTTCACAGATGAGTAATATTCCTGCTATTATTGCAAGTGAAGCTATTACAGGACTCAACAAAGAAGTATATCTGGTTTCGTTTGGGCCCTGTAAGCTATTTTTGTATTGACTGTTGTAGCATTTACAATTGCTTCCTTATTTGCAACTGGGTTCTGGGAGCAGTAAGGTGGTGTGAGTTAGGGACTGCTAGAGCATTCTCTGGGCAGTACTTCATTCAGTGCTGTAACCACAATGAGCTGAAAGGATGGCTTTGACTGTATTTGCATAACGTGCACCATTAAACATTGCTTAAATCTACCATTGTTTTTGGAATTAGATAGTTTTGGTGTGGATTTAGTAAAAAGGAACAGTTCCACAAATTATTGCTCATATTCCTTATTCCATTTCACCTACTCTCCTCATTCCAGCCTGTTCGTGTAAGTCATTCTTATTGTTAGGATTGCTGAACAGCATTTAGGTAGCTAGTTAAAATTTAGTCATTACTTTCAAGATGGCTTCCATTAATGAAGAAATACATAAAAAGTCTGTGTTGCCCTGGTTGTGCCCAAATAAGCTGCTTGTGAAACTACACTTAAAAACTTGACAAGTCTACTGATGCTAAAAGTGTCTGCCTTGAAGTTCCTTCTGTGCTTCCCACATTTTTTTCCTTGTTTCCAGGACTTCTTAAGCATTTAACAGATCTGGAACATCTTTTGGAACCTTTTAGAAGCCAATGTGAGAAGGAAGGGAATTTGGTTTGGATAGGCCTGGGTCCTTAGCAGAGATGAAGCATGGGCATGGAGGGTACTTTCTCTGAAGTAATTTAAACTTGCCCGCTCTAAGCCTATGCTTGAAAATGCACGTGAAATGCTAAATGGATAAAGTTTCAGTATCTGTCTGCCTTGGTTGTGGAATGCAAATATGAGTCTGTCTGCTTGGGTCCTCACAAGGCTAGGGTGGTTACCACACATTAGTTTATTTGGAGAGATTACATTCTGCTACTGCTGTGCTAAATCTCATTTGAAGTATCATGCTTTTAGGTAGTGGCTGTGATTTGTGCTTTGTTTACAGCTCGGGTATTTTCAGAGAATCAGAGTGGATCAGGTTGGAAGGCCACAGTGGGTCATTGGGTCCTACCTTCCTGCTCCAGCAGGGTCATCCCAGAGCAATGGCACAAGATTGTGTCCAGACAGGTCCGGAATATCCCCAGCAAGACTCCACACCCTCTTTGGTCTCTGTTCCAGTACTCGGTCACTGCACAGGAAAGAAGTTCTTTGCTATGTTTGGGTGGAACTTCCTGGGCATCCATTTCTGCCCATGGTCCCTTGTCCCATTGCTGGGCCCAGGGAGCAGAGCCTGGTCCTTGCCCTGAGCCCTCCCTGCAGACAGGGACAGAGAGGGATGAGGCCCCTCTCAGCTGGGTCTCCTCTCGAGGCTGAACAGGTCCCTCAGCCTTCCCTTGTGAGAGCTGCTTCATGTCCCTCCTCATGTGTGCAGCCTCTGCTGGAGCTGCTCCAGGAGCTCCAGGTCTCCTGTCCCGAGGAGCCCAGACCTGGTCACAGCATTCCCGATGTGTCTCACTAGGGCTGAGCAAAGGGGCAGGATCAGCCCTGGAAGAGCTGGCAATGCTCCTCCTAATGCATCCCAGAATACCATTGGCCTGCTTGGCCACAAGGACACTTGCTTAATTAATGTTTAACTATTCTCTTAGCAGCTAGACTTGACTGATCTGGGAGAGAAATGAGGAAAACCTAGATTATCTTCTCTTAGCAACTCCTCAGGCTGCCTGCCTCAACTTGTTGGTAAAAAGAAGTTTAGCAGTGTTGTGGTGAGCACAGAAGTGTTTTGTTGTGCACAGTGTTTGTAAATGTGCATCTTTTCTCTGAAGCTGATGATGGTGCCACACCTTTTCATCATAATGCAGAAATTATATCACAGGCTTAATTAAACAGGTGCATGAAGTAGAGGAGCTGATTTCTTGAAGCTGATATAGTTAAATAATTCTGTATCAAAATCTTTGAGAGAATGGTGTAATGGCTGGAAATATAATAAGGCTCAGAGGGTGAAAAAATGTTCTTTGTCATTGTGAACTCCTGCTGTGATAAAATATATGTGCCACAAAAATAGGTGCTCCATTGCCTTTTGAAATAACATTGCAGTAGTCTAGAGCTGGCTTTGTATGTAACATAGAAAAAATAACCCTTCTTGTGATTATAATGTCTAAAATGAACTCGTACATTAAACAGGCAGGCAAACAACTACATTGGCAGTTTTGTTTAAAAATTCATTAATTTTCATGTCTCTTGACTTTCTGCTTTTATTAAAAGATTTTTTTGATGTTTAAATGCAGTCTTCCAAAATAAATTGCTTTGAAGGTAAATAGAATAACTGAAGCTTTATTAGAGAGAACTGTTATGTAAACAGCAGTTATTATATGTTATTAACATGAAGCTATTTGACATCTATTTTTAAAATGAGGGCAACATCTACTAAGTTACAAGAAAAGTCACCTCTCAATCAGAGAAATGAGAAGCGAGAAGAAAGCATTATGGAGAAGTCCCGAGACTTAAGTTTTCAAGTGGACACTGAAAATGCTTTCTGTATACCTGTGGAGTTCTTTGTAAAATGGGGTTTTACATTTATATTTTACACTTTCAATAACAATGCAATAGAAGCCTCTTTTTGCTTATGCTGGGTGGTAGCATTTCTATTAACTTAATACTGCTCTTACAGTATATTTTGGCATTTCCTTACTATTGCACCTGGAATGTTTGGCATAGGAGGTTTGTTTTTTTAAGTTTGCCAGTCAGGTTGAAAACAATTAAATAGGAGAGTGACAAGTGTGATGCCAATACTTGGACATAAGGGGAAGGAGGCAGGGAGTTCAGACTATTGCTTGATTCTTGCCTTGTAAGTTCATCAAATAAAAATTTTCAGTAATATTTTCACAGTACACAACAAAAGAAGAAAAATTTCTGGATTTTTTTTCCTTTTTTGGAGACAGTATCCTTACTTAAGTTTGCTGGGGAGCAGGAGGTGGGGGGTAGCTGTTATAGGTTGTGTTATAGGTTAGGGGGCAGTTCTGAACAGTTTTGGAGCAGTATCTCCAGCCAGACTGTGAGTCTGCCCCTCTGCCTCATTGTTTGCCATTGCAGTTGTAATGTTATTGTAGCTGTAGTGTCACTGACATCAAAGCAGAATTAGAGCTGCTGAATTCAGTGGGGAGAGAAGCTGTTTCTGAAGAGCAGGTAGTACTTTAGAGCCAGCAGTACTTTAGTTTTTTGTTAGACTGGTTTTTTAATGCTTTTTTTTTCATTGAGTTGTGCTCGGTCTTCTCAATGATTCATGACTAAGGAAAGATAAAGGCATTGCAGTGGCACCAAGATCTTCCCCTCTTCTTTCCTTAACTTATTTTCATTTTCACCTACCAGATGCCTGTAGTTGTAGTAGTTATCAGGTTATTTGTAGATTATTGCATGGAAAAGGATGATACTGGTCTCGGTGATCCAGAACACTACTCACTTCAATTGCTTTCTCCTCCTGAATTCTACTACTTGGAGTTATTTTAGATGAGCTGTTTGTGTGGCTGATTTGTTACCTTGTTTTAGTTAAAATGAGGTATTGGTTGTGTAATTGCTGTCCACCCACATTTCTGCCTACCTGTGTTTATTAATAAAGATCTATCTTTAAAACTTCGGCTGGGACAACTGTGCAACCAGTCCAGCTGGAATACCTTAGGAATGAGAAAGAAAGAGTAGTGACTTCTCTAGCTGACACTGACAGGTAATTTCTGTCTGTACCCTTGAATCTGAAGACTTTTACAAGCTTATCCTCTTTATCTTTTCCATGACTTTTTTCAAACATGTCTTCTCTGGGAAAAGCAAATTATTAGCTTGCCTCCTTGACAGTGGGATTGAGAGATTCTGAGGATTTGAGCAGTTGAACCCAAGTCCCTGTCCTGAAAACTACAGTGGAGTTTTGAAGTGTCTTCTGCCTTTCTTCTCTTAATCTGTTTGGGTTTCCCTTGGTTTTTTTAAATACTGATTTAATCATTATGTTACTGTTACAGTTTTCATTGACAAATGCAAGAACTCGTAATTTGAAGTGAAAGGAACATTGTCTGCTATTAACTCCCTAGATTTTATCATCTACTGGTAGAAAAAAATTTCTAGGTGGTAGATCATAAAACCATTTGCTATTAAGGTCACTTCCTCTTTCTCTTTCTTTTAAATAAGCTGTAAAGGATGTATGATAACCAGAAATTATGAAGCTGGTTATGTATAACTTCCCTGAACATTTATGATTTATTCACATGCAGGTTTTATATTTTGGAGGACATGATTTTGTCTACACATGTTGTCTTTTAATGTTCATGACCCTAAAGGTGGTTGGGTGAGAATAAGGGCCAAGAGAATGATTTATCACGTTTCAGAAATGATATATCAGGTTTTATTCCATGTTTTTCCTGTTAAACACCATAAAAATAACTTCATTCAAAAGTTTTCTTTTCTGTAGGGAGGACATGAGGTCTTGCCTCACAGGATGTTGGGAAGCTTAAATCACTGTAAATTGCTTTCAGAGGTCTGTTGGGGAGGTACTGTGGTAGAGTTGTGATCTTGATTATTTGGTTTTCTTGTTTTCCTTGTGTTATTACTAGGCAGGAAGCTTCAAATAAGGAATAACATCTTGTCCTTAATTGGCCCCATTTTCCTAAAGTGTTTCACTGACTCTACCAAGTAAGAGACTTGCCTGAAATTACATAAATTCCTCCCTTTGTTTTTGCAGTCAAAAATTACTGAGGAGAAAAGAAAGTAGATCTTGTATCTGATTTAACTGAGCTTCAGTGACTTTGGGAGATAGTTTTGCAGATGTTCATGTTTATCTTTGCTTTTTGTTTTAAGAGCTTTGTTATACAGCTGCTACAGCCAGCTAAGGCTTTGAAGGAAGGGTGGCAGTGTGCATTACACGGAGCCTTGCAGGTTTGGTGCTGGGTGGGGATTTCTGCGTTGGGGCTCAGCGCTGCGGGAGGCTCCGTGGGGTTGGGTGTGTGCTGCAGCGCGCATGCGTGCGGCAGGAATGAGGAAGTCGGGCCCTTGCGCCTGCCGAGAGTTTACTGAGAAGTTTGAGAGCAAACAGGAAGGAGAATAAAACCCTGAATCTGGATATACTCTTCTGGCCTCATGGTATGTGTTGTTCATGGAGCTTCCCAGGAGAGGTAAGAAGCTTTTTTCTTCTGCCTACTCTTCTCTGATCAGGTATGGACTTTCTGTCTCTCTATAAAATTTTTCAGAGGTTTTTCTGTGGAACTGGATATGGAAAACAGAGCTAGAGTGATTTGTCCTTTTCTGTGAACCATGAAGTTGGCAGTACATGGTGTTTGTAAAAAAACACATTACTTTCAGCTGGTCAAGGCTTTCCATAGGTTGTGAGGTCAGTTTTTTCCTAAAATGAAATTCAGGACTTTTTAAAGTATTTGCTTGGGGAAAAGAAGAAAACTACTTAAGTACCCTCAGAAATACTGTTTATTACAGTGAGCACACTGGAGTAGAAAACAAAAAGGTTCTATGAAGCACCGGCAAAAATTTGTCTGTTTGGCACTAGACAAGAATGGAGGAGGTTCAGCTGCTGGCTGGAATTGTACTATGGGTGTCTGGTAATCCTTTTGAGTTAGGAATTGCTTTACTGTTGTCTGTTAATTTCATTTAGGTTGTTTATTTATTTTTAATCTCAAAGTGTAAGTGAGATTTTTGAAGGAATTCATGTACCACAGAACCAGTCTCACAGAAAAGAGAAGTGTGCCAGGTTATTTTTTCTCAGAAAAGTGTAAGTTATTATCAAGGAGTAAGAGCCTTTAAAAGAATTAATGAAATGCTGTTTCCTTTATTAGAATAAATAATGATTACTCAACAGTTGTATTTGCATGAGCATTTCGGTTGGCAAGGCTGAGTTTGTTTTGGCTCTGAGGAGCTGCTGTAGTGTTAAGCTTAGCACTAAATAGGCTTTACTTGTGTTCACTGGTAACTGCGACAGGAAGCCCTGCTCGGTTTAGCTGGGAGTAAAACTCAGCAAAAACGAAACAGCTTCAGCCTAACTGAATTTTGGTTAAGAAGGCAATGATGTTGTTTGGGTAAGGAAATGCTGCAGGAATACCTAAAACTCAGGAGTGAGTAATGCCCTTAAGAGCTGTATCTACAGAATTGGCAGGAGCTGAGCCAAGGGTGCCCCTTAGGTGTGCTGAGTCATCTGCTTAAACTGTGACATGACTTAGTGTGGAGTGCTGCTGGGAGAGAGCAGGGCCAGCTCGGTAGTGATGAAACAGCATGTGATGTGTCCGTGCAAGAGCACACTGGCTCCAAAGAACGTGTTTGTGAGAGAATTTGGGGTGTGCTTGGAACCTGCACCCAAGGGCTCCCTTAGAGAGTGCCCTTAATTCAAACTGAAAGCAGAGGAGTTTTCCTGTGTCATCGTGTGTGAAACTCGATGCCAGTGGATGTCGGTACAGGCTGTTCTGCATTTTACAAACATCTTTTGGTCAGGAGTTGAATCTGCAAAGGACATGTGAAGGCTCTGGTTGCCACAGACATTACACAGCTTGGGCGTCTGTGTTGTAGTCCAGCAGGGTAAGGATTGAGTGGTTGTTCCAGTGGTTTATGGAATAATCATGTCTTTCTCTGAAGCACTGGCAGAGTCCCAGAGGAGACAGGTCACCGATCTGATTACAGTGTGACATTTCCAGTCTGAGTTGAAGGATGGAATTTCAAGGATTTTTGGGGGGCTGGGAGGCCCAGAAGAGAGGAGAAATATTTCCAGGTGGTTCTAGATGTGGATAAAACAGCTTATGCAGGTCTAAACAGAAGGACAAGACTTGCATACAGGTATTTTATATTTTCAGACTCAGAAATAACAAAATCAGTCTGTCTCTAATTTCAGTGTAGGATTCAAACTCTGTGTCTTGGGGCATCTTCTTTCTTAATTACACCTTTTTGTCTTCCAGTTTTGTACTGTGGATGTGTCATTTTAGTTTTTTGCTTTCCTGGGTTTTGACATACTTATTTTCTTCAGTCATGCACAAAGAAGTGTGTATGGATATACATTTTACAGTGTTAGAAGCTATTGAATGTGAAATTCTTAGTGAATTGAGGGTGGGTTAAAAATGTAATATTATGGGGAGACGGGCTATTTAAATAGTTATGTCTTTTGTAAATTTTTGCATTCTTTATGTTTTGCTTACGTCTGGTATAATGCTGGAGAGAAACATTTTTTTAAAAAGCACTGTACTATAAAAGTGAATATACTTTTCTGACTGTGTTCAAAGAAGTGTTCTCTTTCTGCACTGGCAACATTTCCAATAGCAGACAGTGATAATGAAACTGTCTTATTTCCACTGTTTTATTGCTGTTTGTAATGTCTCCTGTTTAAAATAGCTCTTTTAAGTTAGAGACTGTTTTTTTCCTTTTATTTCCAAGGTCACAGTGAATCACAAACCTTGATACAAGGCATAGGTATCTTTTGCAGCTTCAGGTCTCTGCATCTGTAAGCGTTGTGCCTGGAAGAGATTTATGTTGTGTCTCAGCACTTGGCTCTGCTCCCTTGCCCAAAGGTTGAAGATCCGGTGGAATAAACAGGACCATATATGTGGAAAGCTTTGGCACCAGCAGCAGTACCTGGTTTGGTGCCTGGCTGTGTGCATGTGAATCCTCAGTCCCTGTGATGCCACTCCTGTCTCATGTGGGATGACAGCAGTTCCACAGTTCTGTGCTGTGGAGATTCATTAGAAGTACAGGGTTTGTTGTTCCAGCAGCTCTTCTTTTCTGTGGGGAAAGCTTGGCTGCCTCACACCAGTTAGCCATCTGTATCAGCAGCTAGACTGTGCTGAAATAGATGACTTACTGAGGTTTCTCCCAGCTGTGTGTTCTATTGTCAGGGCTGTCCGTGGCCTTCTTTTGGCATTTGGGCCCATAACACAGCCTCAGACACCGTGGAGTCTCTGAGAGCTGTGCTTATGGATGAGCTTTGCTTCCCTGCTTCCCCAGCCTTTTGAGACCTGCCTTGACACAGGGTCATGGGCGCCACTAATTAGTCCCTCCATCTCCAGACTGCCCAAACTTCTCTTTCAACTGTTGAGTTTGTAAATAAATATGACCTATTTCATTATGCCAGAGGTACAGGTAGCAACAATGTGACTCTGTTTACTGGGTTTTTTTAATTAGCTAACTAACATTAAAGTTGCATTCAACTCCTTCCTTCCAGTTCATACTTGGGATAATGGCGTCTCCATGTTCACATCTGCTTTCTAGACTTGATGGTACAGCTTCATGTTGTCTTCTGATTTTAAATCTCCTCAGTTAGTTCTTTTCCTGAATGCTTGGCTAATAATTTGTTTTTAATAGACTGTTCAGTTTGTTTCTGAATTGCCGAAGAGTCTGGGAAATTGTTGCTATGTATTCTAATAGCAGTGTGGTCAAAAGGAAGAACTATGATTCAGCTCTTAAATTTTGATCCCCAAAGGATATTTCGTAGTACAGCCGTACATACAGTAGATTTACCAAGCTGTGTACTGTTTTTTGCAGAAGGATTTCTGTGGAGATTCTGGGTAATTTCTGTGGCAGATTTGGTTTACAAAAGATAATTGTAGCTTGAAGGCTTGTTACCAAAGGTCACTCAGTATATAAGAGGGCAGGTAGCTGGGGAAGGCTGGAAATAAATTTGCTGAATGGTTTAGGATGTCATGCTGACAAGATGGAAAAAGATGACTGAATTGCCATTAAAGAGGTATTTTGGAAGGGGGAACCCTGAACAACCTTGACATCTTGTCATTGTGCAATGGTGGGGGTAGGGTTAACCACCTGTGGTGCCTCTTCCTGGGTAATACTGATTTCTTATTGATTCCTTATTGGCTGGGAACCAGAGGCTGCATGACATTGTATGTTGTCTTTTGAAGAGAGAAATCACTATTTTCCCCCTAGAATCATAAAGCATCCTGAGTTGGAAGTGTCTCAAAGGGCTCATCATAGTACAACTCCTTTTCATTAGCTTTAGAGCTAAGGTTAGGTGTTTGAAACTCAGCTAAAAGCTTAACTAGAAACACTTCATTGTTTGCCTTGGCAAAATAATGTTAACTGTGAACAGCATTGCACTAAATTCTGAAAAAAAGAAGCCTTTTTTCCAGAAAAAAAAAAAAGTACCATGGGCTTTTCAGAGTCATTATTTTAGCATTTGATTTTTTTTCTCTGTTTTAAAACACCTTGACTCTGAATTGTGCAGGTCCTGATATAAAGTTTCTCTCTTTGCCTTTAGAATTTAGATTTTAGTTGTAAATGTTTTTTAAGCTTAACATTTGATAAAATGTTGCTATTTTGGTTATGGAAGAAGGCTCTGTCAGTACAGATGCTGGCAAGCAAGTGTGCAGTCCTTGGTTGGAAACTGAAGCCAGTGGTGTGTGGGAAAGAGAAACTAGTACTCACAGGTGGTTGTGATGGGGTTTTTGTTGTCATTTTGCTGCTTGATTTAGAAAAATAGGTTGTGAATCAGTGACTTGTCTGTTTGGGTTTTTTTGGGTTTTTTTTCCTAATTCCTCTGGTGAAAGTAAGCCAGACATCAGAAATTATTTTATTACCAATTTTCTTTTTGATGATGATTTTTAGTATCATGTGATCCAAGAGTAGCATCTACTCTTCTATATTTCTCCTCATATGAGTTCTGCTTTTCTTCCTATCCCAAACGGAAATCTTATCTTCCATTCCCTTGTAATGAGCAACGTTTGATCATCTTAGTGTTTTGATTTGAAAGTGCCAAGTAATAAAGGCCTCACAGTAGTTTCAGTGTGGTTTCTCAACAGAGTAAAGATGTTGCTTTCTCTATCAATATAATCTCTAGGCAGGCAGAGAATTATATAAATTGAGGTTAAAAAAGGAATAGTTAAGGAACAATTGTCAGTCGCCCAGTCATAAATGACTACTAGAAGTGGTTGTGGAGCTCTTGCAGGATGGAGGTGCTTGGCTGGCAGGCAGAAGGCCAATGAGCAGTGCTGAGTTCCAGCAGGAGGGCCTGCAGGTTCCCAGGGTGGCTGAGATGTGTCTGGATGGGCCCATGTGGTAGCACAGAGCTCAGCACAGCCCCGGCTGTGTGCAGGGGCTGTAGTAGCAGCACGCGGTCTCACGGTGTGAGAGCTGTGGTGCAGTGTCTGACTGACCTGAGCCATCAATCCTATCCCCCTCCAGGCTTGGGCAGCTCACACCTTTCCAAAGTCACTGTGTGCCAGTCCAGAGCCCACTGGGCTCTGAAGAAAGGTTGCGTATGATGGAGGCTTTGGATGAAGCCTTGTCTAAGGAAAATAGTTTAAATACTTAATTCTTTTGCACAGTAGATATTGTACAAAAGTGGATTAGTGGAATTGCCTTTTTTATTCACATTTTGTTGATGACAATTTGCTCATTTATAAAGAAAAAACAAAAACTAAAAGCTAATTAGTCTTATAACCTCATTGTGATAGTTATCTTCCTTGGTTTATTTTAAGCTGTGTAACAGCAGAAATCATTTACACTGGCTTTTCTGGAGGCAGAGACTAGCTGGAATTAAAGTAAGGCATGACTCAGTCCTGTATTTAATGTCAGAACTGCACTGCTAGTTCAGCTACACCTTGACGAGTGGTACTTCCCTAGCACATAGGAGCTCACGTGCCTGTTCTAGTACAGAATGCTAACTCTGTATTTCTGTTTCCTTCTAGGTTATGTTTCACACTATGTGCAGACTGTCTGTACTTACAGAAGATATTTAAAACCAAACAGACTTTTTTGCAAAATTTTGATTCCAGTGGAATCTGTGCTTTAGATTTTTGTCTTGTCAATTAACTCCTGAAGCAATGCCTGTACAAGCTCCACAATGGACGGATTTCCTCTCCTGCCCGATTTGCACACAGACTTTTGACGAAACGATCCGAAAGCCCATCAGCTTGGGTTGTGGCCACACTGTCTGCAAGATGTGCCTCAACAAGCTCCACCGTAAGGCATGTCCCTTTGACCAGACCACTATCAACACGGACATTGAGCTCCTTCCTGTGAACTCAGCCTTGCTGCAGCTTGTGGGTGCTCAGGTATCTGCTTTTTTTTTTAAAATCTGTTTTGGTATTCTCCTTCTTTTAGGAGGACAAGTCAGGAATAATAAAGTATATGTTATTGTCTTAATGGTGTGAAGAGAAGGTTCACACCTTTTTGTAGATGTCTACAAGAAGTACTAAAGTGTCTGGAACAATAGTTTAAATCTTTGTTCTGCTGATGACCGTGACTTTTGTAACATCTAATTCTTTGGGCTGTCACTAGAATGGGTTTGTTGTGTTTCCTTCCTTCTTCCTTAACTCTTACACAGCCATGCTCTACCAAAAGGATGAGCTGGATTAATGAGCTTATTTTGTGGGAAGACATTTTTCTGTGGTAGTTTATGTGCTTTACTGTATTCACCCTGTGAGACCTGTGGTTGCTTATCCCAAAAACAGGAGGTGAGTGTAAAGCATATGGGGCAGACCTCTCTGGTAGCAGCCTTTATGTAGCCTTATTTGAAACTATGCCATGGAAATATGACTTCCTGAGATGACATGTTACTCTAAATCCATATGGATGACGGGGGGAAGCCTGCCTGAGCCCCCCTTTCTTGCTGGAATAGGTACTGGTGGGGTCAGGTGAAGTGGTGATGTGATGGGGATGAGTGGCACCAGTACTGACGACAGCCCCAGGAAAGAGCAGGGGTGTGTGGAAGGCTGGGTCAGTGCAGTTGTAGCAGAGGCTTGAGCTGAGAACAGCTTATCGATGTTAGGTCTCCCTGTGCCCCACACCTCCCAAGGCCTGGGGACAGGACTGTGGTCTGAGAAGAGGAGGGACAATCGTGTCTACATTATGGGTGCAGAATGGAAATGTAGATGGGATGCAGTTACTGTGAGGGGGTTTCTGGTTTATTTTGTACTGCTTCAGTGTCCGGGCTAAGTGAAATGAAGTGCAGCAGGAACTTCATTGAGTTCCTTAGTTTGGGGAAAAGGAAAGAATTGTGGAAGAGCTGTAAAAGGTGTGGAGGGAAGAGAGATGCTCTTATGTTGCTTTTTATTAGGTACTGCAACTTACAGGTCCAGGTGTGCCTTTGCCACTTCTTAGTTTATCAAGTAATATGGTTAATTTGTTGTTTTTCTTTTGTGGTGTATGGCACTGAGGTTATTTGAGAAGCTGAAAATCTAATGGTGTTTTTGGCTGTGCTGAGTGACTCATCCTGCTCCCCAGGAGGAAGCAGTGAGATTGTGCACTCCCATTCCTGTGATATGCTGCCATCTTTGAAGAGCTTCCAAACAGTATGAAATCTGTGGGCGATGTCATTAAGAAAAGTTGCAATTCTCTTTCTCTCTTATATGTTCTTCCTTCCTCTCTGCAGTTTCTTGAATATTTCCAGTTGCATCTGAGTGTCCACATTTGTGATAAATGTCTTTTTTCCCCTTGCACTTTTTGGTTGTTTTGTGTGCATTTGTTTACGAGATAGTTTCAACTTGACCTCTGCCAGAATTTAAATTTTTATAAAAACAAGATTCTCTGGAATGAGGTTGAAACCCACCCTGCTCTGTATAGGTAACAGAATTTTTTTCTGGTTTTACTAGTTAGCCAGCCAGAGTTTTCTTATCCATATGTGTGAGGTATGAAGAAAGGTTTTATAGTATAGTGTCTGTCTTGAGAGCACTCTGAACTTTAGGTTCTGACTTTGCACTAATGACATCATTTTGTGCTCCCTTTTTATCTGAAAATTTTGTGTGATTAGGATTCTCAGGACCTTGTTTCATCATGACCCTAATGTTACAAATGCCAACAAAAGATACATTATTCCCACCCCCATTCTTTCCCACTCGTTTCTGATTGTTTGCTACTCCCAGCATTCTGTAACCTGTAACAATAACTGTGGATCCTAGCTGGGTATTTGTTACTGACAAACTTTCCCCTTAGGAGAAGCTTGAACCACCTCTGCCAGCTCCTAATTTCGAATGAGCATGTGAATGAAATCAGTGTTCAGTCTAACTCACTCTCCTTTCTCTTCCCTTTCCCGTCCTGGCAGCTGCTGCAGTGTTTACCAGACACTGGACTACTAGAAAATAAATGCAACTACTTTCCTGTGAAGGACAGGGAAACAATTGCTATTTTCCAATAGACTGTCTAAGGCCATTTTTAAAAATCTTTCTACAGAAAAAAGCTTGGTTAAGGACAAATTTTTTAAAAAAGGTACTTTAGAGAAACTAGTGATTTTGAACTGTCCCACTAAGAGAGTGCACTCTTCTGCTATTTCAGCAAAAATGTTCTCTCAGCAGCAATCCAGCTTTCAATGCATGAGTAGTGTCAACTTCAGTTGAAACTGATTCCATTTGTTTTTTCACTTCTGGGTTTAGTTTCAGGAGCATGTATGTGTCATTAGTGTCCCTTAATCTCCAACAAACCTCTGTACATCTTAACCTGAGTCCACAGAGACCTGTAATACCTTACTTGTAAATGCTAAATTCCAAAAAAAACAGGTTTCATTTTGGAAGGAAAAACAGTAAAGCCCAACTAAAGCTTTTATCTGTAATGGGGACGAACAGTTTGTTCTTTTCCCTTTGGAGTGACTTCTGACAAATTCACACATTTATACTTGTTTAGTGTTTTTTGCTGGAGGTGGAGGAGGAGAGCAGGCAGTTTAAACAAACAAATCTATTCTGCTGTGACTGGCAGCAGTGACAGGATTCCAGGGTAAGTCACTCTTGCTTTTGCACAAGTACCCTGAGTGAAATAAGCAGGACTGTACTTCTGGGGAAAACACAGTGACCCAGGAAAGCAATAACATTTCTCTGGCAGTAGCATTCTCCCTCTGGATAGATTTTGTCACTGCAACAGTGAAAAGTGAATTAGACTTGTTCTCAGTTTTCCCTCTCCCCTCCCCTTTCTGAAATGAAGCCCATTGCCCAAGCTATAGCCACCCTTGGTGTGAAAATTAACTGTTGCAGATTCTACCTGCTCCCCTGTGGCATGGTACACATCAACACTGGTTATGGAACTGTTGTGGAAGGCAGTGGTCATCAAATCACAGAATGGCTTGGGTTGGGAGGCTCCTTAGGAGCCACCTCATTCCAGCCCTGTGCCGTGGGCAGGGACACCTTCCACTAGAGCAGGTTGCTCCAAGCCCTGTCCAGCCTGGCCTTAAGCACTTGCAGGGATGGGATATCCACAGCCTCTCTGGTTAGGAAGTTCAGACCAAGTCCAGATAAGTTTTGCTACATAATCTGAGGGAGGAAAGGGACCATAAGGGGAGGATGAGAATTATGACTCCTGGGAAAGCTAAACATAGCTGAGTACCTAAGCAGGAGCTGTGAGGGAAGGGAGATACAATGGCTTTGGACACAAATCAGCAAGGCACTCATAGGATACCTTACTTCTTAGACTTCCTGGGTAAAAGAATCCCTTAAGGTTGTTTCTGTGGGAATAAGGTTTTGAATTTTAGCTATTCAAGCATCCACATATTACACACTATATATAACTATTTCAAGCATTCACCTGGGCAGTGTTTTGAAGGAACCTAATCATGGATCTGTCATCTAAGCTCTTCCCTTGTGTTTTTTTAACCCATGAAACAGCAGCATGCACATTCCAAACAGGTGACATAGAGTGGCAGAAATGCCTGTGGTGCTTTAATTTTGGCACAGTCTCCTGCTGGACATGATAAATAAAATTCTAGACATTGGAATTGTACATGATGAGACTGGGTGACTCACAGCCTGTTCAAAAGGGGAACATGGCGAGTGCAGAGCTATTAGAGGCATGTTTGATAATTTTTTATTTTAACTTTTGATAAAATAAAGTGCCACAAAAGAGGAATTATCTGTGAAAAAGTTGTCTTTAATGTAAACTTTTGAGGAACTAAAGATGGTAGGCTTTGGGTTTTGTTTGGTTTCTTTTGGCAGGAAGCAAATGATTCGTTTACAGGGAGGGGGAGGGAAGTATTGCTAGAAAAAGTTTTCAAACAATACAAAAAATGGTTTGGTCTGTTTAGCATGTTCTCATTCTGTGCAATTAGATGTCTAATGGTAATTACTGACAACTCAAGCTGACTTCCTTCATCAAATTACACTTAAATCACCAATTCAAAATCCCTGCCTGGTATGAGATGATGCTTCAGCATTCTTTTCCGGTCCCCTTCCTTATGCTGTCATAACCTGTCTCTTCCCACAGCCACAGGCCACGCTGATGGGTAACATTCCACTGCCAGGATACTTGCAGTCATTGCCAAAGCAGATACATGCAAAACCATCACAGATTTAAGGCAGTTAAACATCTGAGATCATTTTTCTGTCTTGCTCTCATCCCCTTTGGGAGGTGTTGATTACATGATGTGAATATATCTGCAGTGGAAACTGCCATAAAGGTGTGATGTCTGAGAGAACGGAATATGGAATGAGGGTGAAAATAATGAGCTCACTCTGTGGGCCATCTATTCTGAGGCTCCTGAGAGGCATTGTAAACAGCAGTGACCATGGGGTCATGCATGCTGTTAAAGGGATGTTTTGGGAAGGGGAAGTGAAAATGCTTTTGAGTTGAATAATTTCTCAGTTGTCCCTCAGCAATTCCATGATGGAACCAAAGTCAAAATTCATATTTCCTGTCACTTTTATGAATTATGTCTTTATGATTTTTCTCTTAGTAGATGCGATTCTTACAATCATTTTAACCCTAAAATATTAAAATAAGTGCATATAATGGAACGAGCAAAAGGAAAATTACTTGTAAATTTTATTGTGAGGTGCACTGCATGACTGAAGTGTGTGTGCATGAGAAATAAATTCTGCTGAACACTCCTGAAAACCACAGAAAAAACATGTTGTTTTACTCTTCAGTACTACACTTACTCCAGCTTCAGATAAAAGTTTAATCTCTTTTGGGCTCATTTTGCAAACAGTACAGTTGTACTAAGCATTTAGATTTTTACATTGAAGCTTCCCTTCAAAAGAGAAGGAATGGAACAATATGCAGATAGTGTGTGAATAGCTTGATTAGCTCTTGGAAGTTCTTCTCTGCCAGCTTTTCCGTGGGGGAGGGGGAGGCTTTCTGTTAGTTGCTAGACAGTGCCTGTGTCTCACTGGTGGTGTTGTGCTGTGTCTGGCATTCCAAACCACTGCTTTGAATGTGTGCTAAACCCGCTTCAATTCAGGGTGGAAATCCAGGGCTGAACGTGGCTTCCTGTCCCACGTCTGCTCCGAGCCCCCTTTGTGTGCCGGGGGTTGTGGCACTGTCATTGTGTTCTGGGCTGTCAGCGGTGCTGCATGGGGCACTTGCAGGAGCAAGCAGCAATTTGCACAAAAATATGACTGCAGTGTGTGCACACATATGCTTGGCATGTGTCATTTGCTCAACAAGCCAGTTCTGCTGTGTAACTTCCGTGGCAGAAGTGACAGCTAAAATGGCAGTGCCTCTGACAAGAAGGTGTGGGTTATTCTGTTAAGGTGCAGGCAAATATTGCGGGAGTTAATAATTGTTTCCCAAATCCCAAGAAACCACTCAAGGCTGTTGGGACGGTTTACAGCTGACCACTCTTAACATACAGCGTTGCAAAATCTCCTTTTGCTGAAAATGTTCATGCTTACAGACACAAAACCTCCTCAAACCCAAAAACCAATATACCCCAAACTAATGCTGGCCCAAAACTAAAACCAAGACTCCACAGAGCATCACAAGTTAACTTCCATCAGTGAAAAGTATCAAGGCTAATCTCGTTGTCTCTGTGTGATTGAATTTGGGTTTTTCTCTTTAGTAGAAATGAAAGCCTAGATCAGACACAGCCTCCATCTTGTTTATGTTGGTTTTGGGGTGATAGTATGTTAATTCCAGCTGATATGTTGCATTCTGGGACTTCTCTTTGTTACCTGCTAGAAAAGCAAGATAGTAACTTTTTATTTTGCACTATGTGTCAAAGGAGAAACTTAGCATGGTGAGACTGTTCTTTGAGAAGTGTGTGAAGCATTGCTTTCTATTACAATTGGTAGGAAAGCTGTTCACACTGGCAGTACCAAGCTTATACGTGTGTGTGTATATATTTTATATCTACTTCCTGCTTTTATTTGGTGCTGCCATCATAATGCTGCTCCTGCCACGGCTGGGTTGCACATGAAGGTGAGCAGGTTTGTAGCTGTATTTAACCAAAGCATTAAAGGCTTTTGCTTTTAGACTGAAGGCCTGGGTTGGTCCCTGTAAGCAGCTATGTGGGATTAGCATGCTGTTATTGCCACTGGGATGGGAATTGACTTGGAAATAGAAGCATGAGATCAATTTGCACTTCGACAGCACATACAAAAAGTGCTTGTGTTTAGTTTTCTCAGGAATTCCAGTTCTCTGTACTGTCATATTGGGTTGTCTGCTGAACAGTGATATCGAGAAGCGTTAGTACAGTGCTCTACTGCACCCTCACATTTGATGAAAGCTTTAAGAATTTACCAAGAGGAAAGTAGAAACAGAATTATAACTTCAGGGAGGGGTGATGCAAATCCCTTGGGAAAATCCTGATTTCTGGTGAATGTCTGGAAGAAGAAATAAATGTCACCTGACAAAAAACCAACACAAAACCCCGAGAATGTAATTAGCCTCTGTTGTCAGATAAATACTCACAGGGTGTGTTCATGTGCACTACATGGGCTAACTTGGTTTCCTGCTTTGTAACTGGCTCTAGTTAGAATGTGTTCCAAGGGTGTCTTAGTGTATTTGCTGCTAAGTCTTACTTCCACTAATCTTAAGTAGCTGCAGTCTCTTATCCCTGGATGATTTTAGAGCTGTGAGGCTGTAGATGCAAATTTGTACTTACTGGCAGCCCAGGGCTCTCCTCTTTTTTTTCCCCCCTGAATTTTTTGACCAGTCAGCTTTGGGGATGTTTCAATGTGTTCTATTTTAGCCAAAGTCTTATAGGAAGTGCCATGTTAAGCCTTCTGCTTCTAGTTCCTTTCAGCCACTAAATAAAAGAAGTCTATTAAACATAAATTCTGGGGTTTTGTTTTCATTTTCACTGGGGATTTTTCTGCTATTTCTACGGTAAATAAGCTGAAAAATGCTAAGTAATATAGAAAAATCACAGAAGGAGAACAAAACAGGAAATGCACTGTAGTAGTAAGTGTTTATAAGCATGGTTGCCACATACTTGTGCATATTCATAGCAGATGTACCTGTCATCTCTCCTCAGGTTCCTGAGCAGCAGCCGATTACTTTATGCAGTGGAGCTGAAGACACCAAGCATTATGAGGAGGGCAAGAAGTGTGTGGAAGAATTGGCATTGTACCTCAAACCACTCAGCAGTGCAAGAGGTAGTTCCTGCATTGCTTCCTTGGAAAAGGAAACCAAAAAAACCAGATAAGATGCAAAACATACTATCCAAATTATTAGTTAGTATGTTTGAAAAAATGGATATAAGTCTAGTTCAGAAACAAATTGAAACATATTTCTTAAATGTTAAGGTTATGTTTTCATAGAGGGGAGGGGGGTGTAGAATTGAAAGGTGTCAAAAATAATTCAGAGAAAAGACTGAGGTGTTTGACCATGGCATAGTGAGTTGAGACAAACTTTGATTTCATCTTTTCAGAGTAAGTAAAAATAGATAATTTTGCCTTTTTTTAATTTCAGTTCTGCTTTGTGATAACTGTAGTGATACAGCTGTTCTGTAGAAGATGAATAAACTGATATGAGAAAGTTACTGCATATAAGATAGATAAGGAAAATTAATAAGTAACATTTTATTTATACAAGGTCATATACAAGAGCTGGGTTAAACCGGGTAAATCTAAGTTAGCAAACCTGCTCTGTGTTGAAGAGTATGGATTTTATATATATTACATGTGCTGGATTTGGACAACCTGTCAGCCCAAGTAGTGGATTTCAGCATCACTGGCATTACATTATCAAAAATGATTTTTTTTGAGAAGCTGTCTGGGTCTTTTGTGACCAGTGCAGTGTGATAGCAGTTTCACTCTGGGAATTGGTGGCCCAGTGAACAAGCTGTGGCTGTAGAGCAAACTCAGCATGGCAGCTGTATGCCTAGTGAGTCCCTTGCTCCTTTAGCCTGAATTAAGTGGCTCTCGGCATGTTTGTGATTCAGAGTTTTGGCACATAATTAAACATCACCCAAGCAGTGCAGGACTCACGTAAGCTCTAAACCAAAATAGTGAAGGTACCACATGTAAGCAAGGAACCGAATGTGTTGTCAAAACAAACAAATGTCCAAGTGATCCCTGAAGTCCATGAATAAGGGATGAACTGGGAATCTGTATGGGAGGGTGTAGGACAAACTGCCAACATGTGGAAAGGATTCATTAGAGGTTCCATCTTAAAAAGCCAGATCAGTCAATCACAAGATCAGGCCTGTGGGGAACCTGACTACCAGAAAACTGCTCTTACTGCCAAGTGAAACAAACTGGCAGAAATGAGCTTCTGATATGCCCTGACTAGTATTGTGTTTGACAAAATGGACACCAGGGGAGCCAGGTTTGCACTTGTCCAATACAGTCACTGAAGATTGACACACAAAGAGGAGTACGAGGTAGTTTATTATTCTGTTTCATTTTGTTTTGAAGGTGTGGGTCTCAACAGTACTACTCAGAGCGTGCTGAGTCGTCCCATGCAGAGGAAACTTGTGACATTAGTGCACTGCCAGCTGGTGGAGGAGGAAGGGCGGATCAGAGCCATGCGTGCAGCACGCTCGCTGGGTGAAAGAACAGTCACAGAGCTCATTCTCCAGCATCAAAACCCTCAGCAGCTCTCCTCCAACCTCTGGGCTGCAGTGAGAGCCAGAGGCTGCCAGTTCCTTGGGCCAGGTAGGTGACACTGCAGTATCACTGCTGTACTAGAAGCAGTTTAAAATTGAGCCATTGATAAATGGCTGTGCAATTGCCCAAGTTATTTTATTAAGCAACAGCCTAATTTCTTAATAGTAGTCTCTGAAATTAATTATGTATCTGTTGGGCTGCTGCTGTTGGGTTTTCTTGTATTTTTAATGCCTTTTCAAGTCTTCTGTAAAATTCAGAATAAGTGTCCTTCTGTTCTTGTCATGAGATAAATGACCAGTTGCTTCTCAGTTGCTATTCCTTGAAGACCTTTCTAGAACAAGTAGGGTTACTGGAAGTGACTGGCATGGCTTCTTTTCCTTCCCTAGGGCAATAAACATACAAAACAGTCGTGGGGATAGATTTGTTACAGTTACATGTACACATTTTTAAGAAGTTGTGCATTTATAAGTTAAATTCCTTTGCTTAAAACACTAGAAAGAAATCAACGTTGCTTGAAAAAAATGAAGTCTCATTATTGAAAATATAGACTTCACTTCTTGAGTCTTGAAATATGAAACCAATTTCTTAAAGAAAAAGCAGTGAAGCTTTTCCTGACTGTAACAGATGAAGGCTAATTTTGAGATACTAACTTCCATACCACTTCAGGGAAGAGAGAGTTTGGTTATATAGCAAAATAGCAGTGCTGCAGCCTGGTTGATTGGTGTGGGCACCCTTTTTTTTTCCCCCTGCATGGAAATGAACCTTGCTTTTCCTTAGCCTGTCAGCTTTTTCTTTTGGGATAGGTGTGGGATGTAGGCAATACACTTTGAAAACTCATATTAATGATCAAGAAATGTACAGACAGGAATCTTCTTACCAGATGATACACAAAATAGCCGTTGTTGTACTGGTAGTAGTAGTAATAATAGTCTTAATATAATAGATAATAATAAATCATAATGGTGGTAATAATATTAAAGGTAAAAAATCCTATTTTCCCAAGTCACAGTCTGGGGATCTGGAAGGGTTCCATCTCTCTTTGCTCTCCCTTCTTGCTCAGCTCCCTTTTTTCTCTGGGGGTTTGTGTGTCTGTTGATGGGAGTTTTTTGCTGTTACCCCAATCGTAGGTGAACAAGAAATTGCAAAAATTTTACATGAGCTTCTCTCATCCTTTGTCTCTTTTTGCGTTTCCCCTGACCCTCAGCAATGCAAGAAGAGGCTTTGAAGCTGGTCCTGCTGGCTTTGGAAGATGGATCTGCTCTGTCCCGGAAGGTCTTGGTTCTCTTTGTGGTGCAGAGACTGGAGCCACGGTTCCCTCAGGCTTCCAAAACCAGCATTGGACATGTTGTCCAGCTGCTTTACAGAGCCTCGTGCTTCAAGGTATGGAGAAGGTTCTGCACAGAGCTTTCATTAATGCTGTGAAAGCCAGTGGTTTTCACTTCCGATTTTCATTGTCCTGTAACATTAAATG
Source organism: Prinia subflava (assembly GCF_021018805.1). Lineage (NCBI taxonomy): Eukaryota > Metazoa > Chordata > Aves > Passeriformes > Cisticolidae > Prinia > Prinia subflava. The sequence continues at coordinate 23,362,215 of NC_086256.1, forward strand.
TACCTAAAAATATGTGTAGATACAGAAAGTATTGCTCATTGAGTGCCACATGAATTTAGAGTTCTTTGTCATCCAGCTGCGATGGCAGTGTAGGCTGAAACAATGACTTGTAGCTGTAAAATTAGGTTTTGCCTCTTTCAGTGTCATAGAGGCACAGTTACAAAACCTGTATGTAAGGCAGCATTCTTACCTTCTTAGAAGTGACTTAAAGCCAAAAGATCCCTAATTCTGTTAATTCAGCTGTGGCGTGGTTAGAATCAATGAAATAGGAGACTTTGGGGTGTCAGCTGTATGAGGAAAAACTGCTTAATATACTCAACAGTATTTAATATCTGTTACTAGATGCTCATCTTAAATGTCATTCACTCTTGCTAAATGAAGTAGAAAAATGCTTTGGTTTTGCTACTTGTACCCTCAAACAAAATTCTGCAATGCAAACAAAATATTTTGATTGAAGGTGTGGATGCTGTAAAATCATTTGGGAAGTGTGACACTTTGACCAATATGTGAATCAGAGGAATCAGAGTGCAAGCAAACAGTGTTTTGTATCCCATTTGATAGTGGTTCCACTCAATGAAGTGTGTGTTACTTCAGTAGGAACTGAGTAGTGTCAGAGTTGATTTTAGTTTGGGAGAAGGACTTAGTTACTGACTGAAGACGTCACTTGCCTTGGACTTCACCTAATCTTGGGCTTATCCTGCTTAATTGTCTTTGGCTCGTTTCTCCTTACTAGGTGACGAAGCGAGACGAGGATTCCTCGCTGATGCAGCTGAAGGAGGAGTTTCGGACGTACGAGGCCCTGCGCAGGGAACACGACTCGCAGATAGTTCAGATAGCCATGGAGGCAGGGCTGCGCATCGCCCCGGACCAGTGGTCCTCGCTGCTCTACGGGGACCAGTCTCACAAATCCCACATGCAGAGCATCATAGACAAGGTAAAGCCACCTGGAATCAGCCAGCCCATCTTGTCTGCAGCTGGAGGAAGTTAAAATGTTTGTAGCATTCAACTTAGAAACTGTACCCGTGTGGACTTGCCCATTAATCATTGGTCCTGTTATTTCAAAACCCATTATGTCCTAAATAATTAGAATATATATTTGTAACCTAATGAATCCAACTCCCTCTGCCATCCTGACATTTTTGCTGCTTTACTTCTTTCTGCAGATGGAAACCCACAAAGTTTAGCTAAATAATTGGGGTGTAACCTTTATGAACAGCTGATAAGTGCCAATGTAGTGACAGAGGCTAATGGTCTCTGTTTCCAGGCAGGAAGTCAGTGCCTAAGTTGGAAAAAAAATGAGTCTTCATGTCTGTGTGTAACATAAGACAGAGAGATGAAAGCACATTTCATAAAGAAAATACATAAACTCTGGAAATGCCCAGATCTCTCTGTGTTCAGAAGGAACATAGGGAAGGATAAATGGGCTTTTAGATTAGGAGATGCTTTTTTAAGTGCCTAAATTAGGTGGGAAGAACTGAATGTTGTTGAATGGTTATGAAAACTGAAATAACTGCTTTGGCTGCTGTGCAAGAGGATTAGCTTTAAGATAGCTTCTGCTGTGTATTTATACCTTTGCCCACCTTTTGAAGTGTCCTGCCAAACATTTCCTGAAGGATCTAGGGAGAATTAACAGTTTTAAATACTGGAATTGTGTGATGTTAGGAAATGGAACATTGCTAGCTATCTTTTCCTTCAACCATCTTGTTCTTTATCTTTTGCTTGCTGCACTCAGTTTAAAGCAGGGTGCAAACCTGTTGGTTTGGGGATTGGAGATCTTAGACTCTCCAGAAATCTAAATTAAATGTTTTCTAATATAGCCCATTTTTTCTCTTGGGTGGCAGCACAACACAAAAGAAATGAGTTTTGTTGCTAGAAATAATACCAGTCTTTATTTTGTCTATTTAGAAGTGTAATTTAATACAATGTCAAAGAACTGTGCATTTTTAATAGAAAGGGTTCACTTCTGTGAAAGACATCTGTCTCCAATTTTGGGAGACAGTTCTTGTGAGCATGTGGAGCAGCCTTCAGAAACGTTGAGGATCACTGTGCCTGTAGAAAGTTAATTATGATAATTTTTTTAAGTTGCAGACCCCAGCCTCGTTTGCACAGAGTGTTCAGGAATTAACTATTGCTCTTCAGAGGACTGGAGATCCAGCTAACTTGAATCGTCTTCGACCTCACCTAGAGCTCCTAGCAAATATTGATCCCAGTCCAGGTAAATCTGGATTTTTTAAATGAAAACCTATAAGTGTAGCAAGACAAGCTTAGACTGTTGAAGGATGGAAAGCTGATCATCAAGTGTAAGGAAACGTCCTCCTTACTCATCTACTTCAATGTTTTGGATTCCAAAGTAGAATTTTGATAGAATAAATAGAGAGAAGCTGGGCAAAAGCCAGTCTAGACAAGAATGGTTTGTTAACCTACAAAATCTAGTATTTTTCTTGTTCATATGTAGTTCTGCAAAACTGGGAAAGAGTTTGGGAAGTGGAAGATAGCTGGGAAGAATTCAACTGGGAAATGAAACCTAAGCTGTTGACAGAGGAGAGAAGGATAGAAATTGTTGAAAAAATCCGCAGTACTGTAAGGATGAGAGAGAAGGGAAGTCACAAAACTAAGTCCTATGGCTGAAGTTTTATTTTATACCTGCTAAAATTTGTAAAATCAATATTATATATCAAAATAGTAAAAAGATATAAACTACAACTTCATGAGATGGAAAATTGTACTTCCTATTTGTTTAAACAAACGGAAGTTAAACTTCCTTTCCAGTGAGCACCAGTTGTACTTCACAGGTAAAGGAGCTGCAATGCTTTCTTCCCAAATCTTTCCTACTGGAACAAGCTGGGGACAAACCTGTGTACTGCAAATTTGTTTGCAAAAAACTGATATGGAAGTGGCATCACTAATAGCTTCCCTTGATTTCAGTAGCCAAGTCTGGTGTTGGTGGGTTTTTCTGTACTGATGAGTTTCCTAAAGAACAGCAGGGAAGCATGTGGAAGTACTTCTGGAAGAATTTAGTCCCTGCGAGTGGAATATAATACAATTAATTCTGCTAAAGATCTTGAAAGGCTCTTTGAGGTACTGTGCTTTGCAGCAGAGTGTGCAGGCACACAGTGGGAGTGTCAGCTGCTGGAACAGATTCAAAAATTTAGACAAGTAAATTGGCTAAAAGGAAAAGGTGCTCCTATAGAATTGAGACTCTACAATTTAGTCACAGTGTTGTAGATGGTGGTCTGATTCATAGATTTGCCTTGTGATGTTCTTTCCACATGAGAGGCATTAATTTCTGTTGCTGTTCCACGTCTGTGCCTGTGTAATCAGGCCAGCAATTACTGTATTTGTATAGAATGATTTTACCTCCAGGAGTCTGAATGCAAAAAGGGATTTTGAACCTGATGTTTTTCTTAATGAGAAGAGTTTGTACAGTGCCTTTACTCTGGAGTTCTTATGAGATGTGAAAGTTCTTGTACAAGGAAATAATTTGACATGCTAATAGTGGTCTTACTTGCTCATTTGGTGTTTTGTGCTTTCAGTCTTAAGTTTATAGATATCTCTATTCTGTAAGAGCTAAATGTCCCAGGATTAAGGTGTTGAATGATTTTTATCTACTGATGAAACATTTTTTATAAACTTGGCTCGTCAAGTTTTGTGATGCTGATGTGGGGATTTGTACCTGGTTTTGGAAATTCCTTCTGATTTTTCTTTTTATATTCGGTGTTTGCAACAGATGCTCCACCTCCAACATGGGAACAACTGGAAAATGGACTGGTTGCTGTGAGAACTGTGGTTCATGGCTTAGTTGATTATATCCAGAATCACAGCAAAAAAGGAGCAGATCAACAACAGGTAAAAGCCAAATCGTTTGGGAAATATGTAGCCTGAAGTTTTATTGACTGTATCCTACAGTAGAGGTTTACTAATGTCATCTGGAGAGATTTGAAAGGTTTGAAAAAGGGGCTAATTGAAAACATCAATGCTGAGTCATATTTATCAAAAAAGAAGCAAGAAAGGAAAAAACACGAAACAACACATATTTACCTCCAAAACCCATTGAACTGATTTTCACAGCTCACTAGGATGGAAGGAGAACAGTCTGATCCAGCTGCAGGCTTGAGAAAATGAATAACAACCTTCCTGAGCAGTGGGTGGGGAAGGGATGCTGGGTGCTGCTGTGATTTGTTGGGAAATGTCTTGGTTTTGTTTTAATGTGACATATTCCAGCCAGCTGGCTCTCTGTTAATGAAATCATCCTTGTGCCTGTGCTCAATGGTCTGTCAAGCTTGAAGATTTAAGAATAGCTCATATGAAGGTGCAATCCAAGTTCCTGGAACATTTTTTTGTTGTTGTTTCAGCAATGACAATGTAATTGTATATTAGCTTATTTCATAGTTACCTTATTCCACTTGATGTGGTGTGATTGCACCACATTACCTTTCATGTCCTTTTGTTGTGTAGCTCAGTTGATATAAATGCTGCTGAAATATGGAGCTGCCTGTCCCAGTCCTACTTCTCCGTCACTTTGGCATTCATCTTCTTGGAGAGCTGGTTTGGGGAGCTCAGCTAGTAAAAAGATTATCACTGCCTAAAAGAAAGGCAAAATTAAAGTGAATTCTTTCTGCTATTTCACTTTTTTGCATTACTTGAAATGGATAATGAGCACTGTCACCAGCAAAAGGAAAACCAGTAGAAATGCATAAGTGGGAATCTGGGAGGGGAAAACAGCAAGAGTTTTTGCTGTGGAGAGCCTGTGGTACATGCTGTGCTACTTGGAAGGGAACCTGGAGCCTCCTGAGTAGGAGAGGGATGTCTGCTGAGCTCTGGGTAAAGTTGCACTACCTGCCAGCAGTGGCCACTAAAAGGCTGTGTGGCTTATGTTCACTCTGCCTGGATCTTCTCGCTACAGTAGATGGCAAAAAAACCCCCAAAAAACAACAAACAAACAAACAAAACCCCCCAAAACAAACAAAAAAACCACAGGAAACCCGCTCCCCCAACAGTTTGCAGTTGACTTCCTAAGATATACACCTTTTGGCTTCTCAGGAAGCATGTTGACTTTTACAGACCTTTCCCTTGGTGGGAACTATTGATAGGGTGTATCTGATTATTGGCAAGTTTTTCATTCTGTATCAGTTTTGTCCACTTAACTGTGTCCTAAAATGTACACCTTCATTGTAGTCAAGCTCTCCAGTAAGGAGCTTGAATAAAAATGTTGTAGAAACCTGAGAGTGACCTAGTTGTCAAAACACATGCTGTTGAATGTGTTGGTTCTGTTGAAGAACCAAACACAAGTACTTCAGTCGTTTATTACATCTCAGGTATTCCAGAAACACTTACATTTGAGGAATTACAAACAGTCAAACATCAGGCCTTTGATGATACATTCAGCTCGGTTAAGTGCACTTGCTGTTCAGGTGTCTCACCTGGTTTCTTTACCCTGCAGCCCCCTCAGCACAGCAAGTACAAGACATACATGTGCCGAGATATGAAGCAGAGAGGAGGATGTCCCCGGGGGGCCAGCTGCACCTTCGCACACTCACAGGAGGAGCTGGAAAAGTAAGTGTACCTCTGCTAGTGGAAAGCACTTTAGTCCTTGTTTCATCTGGTCTGTAAGAGTTATTTCTCATATCTAGGAATGAGGGGGAAAGGAGGTATAACCTGTTAAACTAGCAAGAAGTAATGTGATTAACTTCTGACAGTCATCTCTTAGCTTTTGGAGCTAGTTATTCTTCCATGCATCAGGATATTTGCTTTGTTCATCAGTCATGCAGCTCTGAAAAGTTGATGTTACACAAGTGTTATCCAAAGTTTATGGAGGTGGGCTGTTTTCCCTGCTTCTTAAGTGTGACTAAACATGCTGTGATGGCATTCACAGTGGCTGGTATTTGGGAGTACTTCTCATCTTCCCTTTTTATTCAGGTAGGTTGCTGGTAGTTTTGAAAATGTAAGGAATGTGTTGCTAGCTTTCCAAAGAGCTAAAAACAGATTTTCCAAGATTTTTTTCTGCAACAGTTCTTCGTGTGATCTGTCAAAACTTTTATGCAGGTACTTCAGTTAGTTACATCTGTTGTTGTAGAGTTAAAAAATGATGGTCATATCAAGTCTGCAGTCTAGATCAGTTACAGATTTAGGAGGGCCAGCCATGCAAGAGCAAGATGCTGTTGTTCTGCAGGTTGTTTTAATTTATTTTTTAAGTAAAATGGGCTATTTAGGAGCTAAAAGAAATAAATACAGTGTATTTTATGTAGTATATTAGCTTGTTACTTGCTTTTTGGGCTAAAATAATTCTAAGGAAAGGTGCTTTTTAATGAGAAGAATCCTGCAAAGGCTCGGAATTGGCATGCAGTGTTTGTTTTTCCTTTGTGAATCTGCAGCTCAAAGCATTCATGTCAGTTCATGGGCTGTATAGCCAGCATGCAGTACATAGACAAAACATGAGGGAAGAGGAGCAGAGCGTGTGGTGTTAGAATGACCAAGACAGTTATTCATATGAACAAGGAGTAGGACTTCAGTACTTGTGTGCTTCAGAAACAGTTGAGCTTTTTGCCTGCTGTCATGCTAACGAAAGGGAGATTGGTGGTGCTGCTCTGGGATGGGTTTGTTAACCTGTGGTGGGTGGTAGGTCAGTGTTATACCTCTGAGCCAGGTGTGTGTATCAGGGACTGTTTGGCAGCTTTGCAGGGGGGAGAGGCCTATTGCAGCCAGGCTGACTTGTATGCCTTGGTATTAATGTTGTCCTGGGCTGAAGAGAATGTTTGTTCAGTGTCAGATTCCAGCAGTTTCTGTGGGTGGTTGATTGGGGAACTTGGGAGTTCTGATTGTTCCTTGTACCTTTTATCATTGCTTAATTCCTTTAAGTAGCTACTGTGTTAGTGCTCCTCCTTTTAAAAATGCTTAGTGTGAATAATATGCATTGCTGTTGCTGTGTGACTCCTCGATCTCGCTATATAGCTTTAAGTTTGGAGGAAGATCATGGGGAAATGTGTGGTAATGCTTTAGATACCATACTATATAATCTCAACTTGCTTAAACAGCAGCTCATTCCCCTCTTGATAAGGGACAAAGACCCTGTGTGCAAGCACTGAACTTCTTAAAATTAATTTGTCCTGCACATGTGGAGAGTGCAACAACATCTAAAAAACAAAACAGCTCCAACAATAAAACTCATTTTAACTCTGTTGTGTTGCTGTTAAGGCATGTTAATGCATGCAGCTACAAAGATTATCTGAAGATTGAGTAATAACTGCCACCTTTTTCTGCAGTAATTTGTGTACCTTCCTAGTCTGGGTTCCCATCTCACTCTGTTATTTATGATATGATGGTGTTGGCTCCAACCCCGCTGAAGAAATAGCCTCTCGTTCAGTGAGAACACTCAGGTCTGCAGATATGCTCTCACACTTCATTCTGGGATCTCAACTAATGGCAGGGTATTTAGTGGAGGACCTTCAACCCTGGGATTTGCTCTCCACTACTGTTGGCCTGCTGGTTTCTGTGGAACTTTAGTTCAAATGCTGTATTAGTTCAGGCTTTAGTCAAAAGCAGTTAAATATTTGGACTTGCTGCATGCTCATAGAGTTCTTATCTCTGCAATCACTTTATCAAACAACAGAAAATGGTGTAAGCTGCATATTGATATAATAACCTGAATCTTAAACTGTGCTTTAAAATATATCACATGGTAGTAAACAGTTGGCTTATTATTGGACAAATGGAGCAAAAGGGTATAACTTCATATTTTTTCACTTAAATTTTCTGCTATTAGTTTCTTCTCTGAATAAAACAGGCTTGAACAGTTTGTGATCTTATACTGAACCTTGTGTTACTGTATTTTATCTGATAATTGTGTTTTATGTGATGCTTGGTTTTGGTTTTCTTTGCTTGAGATGCGAATGTGCAAAGAATGTAGGATTTGTAAATTTGCTGTGTGAAGTTTACCTGTGAATTCTTGATGTACTTGTCATTAAAAGTCCATCCTTATTCTGACTGAAGCTCCTATTAATAGATCAATTATCAGGGAAGCTGTATTCTAAGAGATATTCTCGCAAATCCCTTGATGAACTTGAATACAATTGGATTCAGTAGATTCCATGTTTGAAAAATCTTGAAAATACATCTCCTTTTACGTTTTTTTTGTTTGTTTCAATTTTTGATGTATGGTCTCTCTTTTGAAGATTCCGTAAAATGAACAAGCGTCTCGTTCCCAGAAGACCCCTTAGTGCCTCCCTGGGCCAGCTGAATGAGGTGGGGCTGCCTTCAGGAGCTATCCTCTCAGAGGAAGGGGGAGTGGACTTGCCCAATAGGAAAACCTCTGCTCTGCCAAATGGAATTGTGTCAACAGGCAGCACAGTGACACAACTGATTTCTCGAGGGACTGACTCCGGCTATGAGGCTGCCCTGAAGCCGGGGAAGATGGATCACCTGAGTAGCAGTGCCCCTGGATCCCCTCCGGACTTGTACGCCTCTTCCTACCTGTTCAATTGTTGTGTGTGTAACTGGGGAGTAGAAACAAAGTAAACCAGTTCTTTAAGAAAGAAACAGAACGGGGATTGTGGTTGTTCTTGGGTTTGGTTGGGGGTGGTTTTTTTAGTGATTATATAGTAGAGTGGAAAGTGAAAGCTGAAACTCTAGACTGCGTTAATTCCCTGTTTGTTTATATTTTAATTGGAGAAGGTGATAGAAGCCTGCAGAAGGTAGAGTGTAGACAGAGAACAGTGTGTTAAGAGTACAGTGTGCTGTACCAGGCCTTAATGAGCAGTGCCATCTCTCCACTTTTCTAGGCTGGAATCTGTGCCCAAGAGCTCTATTTCTGCCTTGCCAGTGAACCCTCATCCTGTGCCTGCTCGGGCACCAGCAGATCTGCCCTCGGTGTCTGTCACCAAGCAGTTGCAGATGGTACCACGAGGGTCTCAGCTGTACAGTGCACAACAAGCAGATATGTTTTATCAAGACCCCAGAGGGGCTGCCCCATCGTTTGAGCCAGCACCCTACCAACAAGGTAAGATTGACACCAAGCTCTTTCATCCTTGTTCTGATTTTAGTCTTTCTTTCACTCTGGTCTTTAAGCCCATTAATTGAAATTTTCTTCAAATGACATGGACAGAAAGACATGATATGGTGATGTCATAATAAAGTGGAAATTGGTGGGATTTTATGCCTTGACTGAGGACTTGAATGCAAGTTAAGGCAATACTTGTATCTGTCCAAGTGTTGCAAGTCCTTCTGTCTTCAGTTCTTCCTAACTGGGCTGGATGAGGGATCCATCCACTTAATTCAGTTTGACTCAGGGAAAGTGGAAATAAGTGCATGTGATGACTAGACATGAATGAAGTTAGAGAAAGGTGTTCACAAAAAAGTAAAATGTCATAAAAAAGGAACTAGGAGGAAAAAATAACTATAAAGAGAACACATGGCAAAAGATAATATTGAAGGGGATTAAAAAGAGAAGATCTGTCTATCTATATGAAAACAGAGAATGATTCTTAGGCAATGTGAGGCTGCAGAGGGAAATGAGATAAAGTGAAGTTAATACGAAAGAAAAATAAGCAGTGAAATACCAAAGGAAGGTAAAAGTAGAAAAAACTTGAGAAAGGAAAGGTGAAATGGGGGAAGTCATTTCTGAGAAAATAGCAGAGCATTTTGAAGAAAAAGAGACTACTTACATTTCTTCATTGTGTGCCAGTGAACATTGAATTGTTCACAGAATTTGATGTCATGCACATATTCATGCTTATTTTAAAATTATCCAGAGATCTTAGATAGAATAATAAAATCTTCAGGTAGCCAGGCAATGTGATCTTATGTCTTTGGTGATGTGCAGTTCTCAAATGTCTTTCTCCTGTTCAAGACGTGAAACAAATCTCTGTGTCCTAATAATCCAAGTTCCTTTACCTAGTCAGTGGCTCTGATATGTTGGGATAAATTGAGTTTAATTGCATGGATAAGGCCAGTCTTCATTTTACTTTTTAGGTCTTAGCATTTGTAGCAATCTGCAGAGACATTCTGGTGATTTATTTCTATTCAATGTGCTGGCAGGACTTGTGAGGCACCTTTGATGGGCTCAGTCTCACCAGCTCTTTATCAGCTACTGTAACGTGGACACCATGTGTCTCACATAATTCTATTATGTCACTTGAGCTTTGGATCAGCTTTTGCTTCTTCAGGCTTTTCTGTGCTCAGTTTTTGTGACAACCGTGGTAATCACTTCCCGTATGTTGTGTTTTCTCCCTGCCTGCCTCTCTTCAGGAGTGTACTACCCCACGCAGTCCATGTCCCGCTTTGTGCGGCCCCCGCCGGCGGCGGCCGAGGCGGGCGCGCCGTACCTGGAGCCGTACGGGCCGTACCTGCCGGAGCGCGTGGTGAGCCCGCAGTACCCGGCGGCGCAGGGCTACGCGGCGCTGGCGCAGCCCGTGTACCCGCCGCACTACGACGGGCGCCGCGTCTACCCGCCCGTGCAGCCCTACCAGCGCGACGACGTGGTGCGCGCCAGCCCCGTGCCCATCGACATCCCGCAGGCCGCCGTGCCCCTCTACGTGCCCGAGCCCAGGGACAGATACCAGCAGGCAGAGGCCTACTGCCCGGTGGCTCCGCATCTCGGCCAGATCCGGCCTTCGTGCCACAGGGTATGGCTCCTGCATGTGCCTTGAGGGGATCTGTAAACTGCTTTAGGAATTGGGTATGTTTGTACTAAGGGGGTGGCCTTTGAGAAGTCTGAACTTTAGGAAGCGGATCAAAAGCTGGAAGATCATTTAGTTACTGGTCAACTCTGCAGTTGTAATGATGTTAAGATGTAAGAGTAGGCTGCTTTAGTGCTCGAAGCAGAAAAGCATTGTAATTCACTTTGGGAATCTCGTAAGTCTCTGACTTTTCCAGCAAAGAATAGGCTGGAGAGGGCTACTCAAGTGCAGAGTAAATACAGTGTGTGGAAATGGTCACGTGTGCGTTCTTGTACTGCCCATCTGTGACTGACCAACTCTGTACCTAAATAATAGACATTAAACATACCTGCCTTGATAAAAGAATCACAAATTTTGCTCTTCTGAATTTTTTCTAGTTAGATAGCTAACTGGAGGGTTTTCTTATTGTAAGTTTACAAATATTTTTGGATAACTAACCAGCTGGAATTGAGTTCTGTAGAACAGTTGGACTTAGGTCGTTCAGATTAAAGGCTCTGAATCCTGTTGCTGAGTACAGGAAGTGTTTTTAACATAACTTACAGATTTATCACTTTGAGTGTGCCGTGTTTGTGTTTAATTCTATTGCAAAGTGAATAATAAACGTGACTGGTGACCTGCAGAGTTATATCAATTTACTCTATATGACTGTAATGGGGGCTTGCCATGCTGAATGTGTTCCAGTGGGAACTTTGCCAAGTTGTAGCACAGTCCCTGTTTGTGGGGTGTCTTGAACTAACACTGGCCAGTGTAGGAACATGTATGTCCTATATGAAAGTTAACAAAGTGATCATTACTTGTTTCTTTAATGATTCTATCTATCCTCTGTATTTCCCTCTCCCTGCAATATATAGTTCCCTTATTTTGTTGAGGTAAACAATACTTAGAAAATTACTCATTTTGTACCTTAGTGCTTCGGGAGCTCTGAAACAATTTCCTGTCTTCATTTCAGCCTCATCCCAGCCTGGATGAGCTTCACCGACGAAGGAAAGAGATCATGGCCCAGCTGGAGGAGAGGAAGGTGATTTCTCCACCTCCTTTTGCACCATCACCAACCTTGCCTCATCCTTTTCACTCAGAGGAGGTAAGCATATTTTGACAAAAACATGAGATACTGGCATGTTTAGGAACTACTTGGGCATTTATTTGCTGATAGGTGTAGACAACAAGAAAATCAGAACACGACAGCACTGGCAGGTGTTGGGGAAAGTAGATTTTGTGCCTAGAGTCCTTGTAGTACAGTCTTCAGTATTTCAGCTGGCTGTTGATCTACCACTGGTCCTAAGCTCTCTGCTTTTGGTGCATCCAAGAAAATGAATTTTGAGCCATTACTAATTGAAATAATCACTCTTCACAGTTACTAGACTTTAATCCTGGAATATTTAGAATGAAGTAACAGCTTGATAGAGATTGATTTTTTTAACCAGTGTCAAAATATCACCTTCAAACTGGCCAAGTGAACAGTCAGCACTGGGAGCATGGCCAGGGGCTCAGAATTTAACACACTTCATGTGTTCTCTGGCCTAATTCCAGAGGGTGATGTATCTGATAAAAAATAATCCTGGTGGTGTTTCTCAAGTTCACTGCTGTTGAAGTGAACAGGGGTGGCTGTGAAACTGCTTCTTCCCTTCACTTACAGAACCAGATTTTTGTTTTTGTACAGTACTTGGATGAAGACCTGAAGGTAGCTGGGAAATACAAAGGAAATGACTACAGCCAGTACTCTCCCTGGTCCTGTGACACCATCGGCTCCTACATTGGAACCAAAGATGCAAAACCCAAAGACGTTGTGGCAGCAAGGAGCGTGGAGATGGCGGTATGCAGGGATAAGGGGAAAACAGGAGAACAGTGGGTATTTCTGTGGCCTGGGAGGACTTTCATTTGCTTTCCACGATGATGGCAGTGCTTTTATTTAAGCTCAGAAGTGCATTGCAGTCACAGAAAGCATTTGCAGGTGTGTGAAGCACTTCGAAAACAAAGTTATGAACAGTCCTACCCTTGTGTAGCTGGTGCACAATTCTGCGTATAGATGCAGGATAACCACTCAGCTCTGAAGCCATGGGTAGCAAGAATATTTTGCAAGGATTGTTCTTTGCACTTATTTGAAATTAAAAAATACTCTGTCCTGGCAGCTTGTTAATTAAGCATATCCATCTGTTGCTGCTTGTACTTCTTTCTGTCAAAGGAGGATGCTGTAACTTGACTTTAGGCAATTAATTCCTTTTGAGGTGGGTGTTACTGCTGTTACGGGTGTTACTAGTTTTTACTTGAAGGACTCAGATTTTTGGTCATGAGAGTACTGAAAACTTGCATGAAGTTTTTGAGAAAAGCACAGTCAAAACATTATGCTAGACTGTTTCTTCTTGAAGGCAATTTCTAGCTCTGTGCTGTGCTTATTTAACGTTTCCCTGAACTTTGGGAGGTGGGCTGTGGTCTTGTTTTGTACTGCTCCACTTCTGCTAGGTCAGTGTTGCAAAATGAAGGGGCTGCTTGGGTGTTACTAGTGGGAGTCATGAATGGAGAAGAAAATAAAAGGAGTCTTACATACTACCAGTATGCAGTTTCTTCCTGACAGTCAGACATCACTCAACACGAGAAGTAGGCTGGTAGCCCATGCACGTAGGAAATCATTCAAGCTCTTCAAGAGAAAAGACTGTTTAGCCTGAGGAAATATTTTACAGAGCTTCATTTCTTCTCCTTCACCCTCTATCTGCAAAAGTGATCTACTGACTTTTATTTTTGTGTTGTTGGAGTCACAGAGACCTTTCTTTGGCCAATAAGAGGTGGGAGAGAACATTTCTAATCAGAATTCAAAAAGGCTCTCCTTTTCTCCTCTGCCCCACTGGAATTAAATTTGTCTTTTTTCTGTCTGCTGAATTGCTTTCCTCTTAAAACCTTGAAGTCACTGTTGGAAATGGACCCAAAAAGGAGGCTTTCTGCTGAAAAAAGCAGAGCAAAAAACTGCATTTCATCTGCAACTTTGACCTTTTTACGTGTTCTCTTGCTCAGTTCTACACAGTGTGGTTGTCTGGAGTTATCACACTGCCACGTTTGACCTGGGGAAGCAGCTGACTCCAAGATTACTTGGAATCAGCTTATTGCTGTCCAAGTGGCAGCATCCAGGAATGATAAACAGCTCTTGGCTTTCATCCCTGCTGCTGGAAAACACTGCAAACAAGCTGCAGCTCAATTAAGAAAAGTAATAAGGTTCTAGAGAAGTAACCTCCTTTTTCAAGGCTAAACAAAGTATTCTTCTGCCCCAGAGCTAGTTTTGAGATAAGCAAAATGGGATCTCTGCTACTTTTCAGGTTTTGTCTCCTCACAGGAAAAAATTAACAGGAGACCTTTACTGAATGAATTCTTCAGTAATTTTTTTTTTAATAACTCATAAGAGATTTTTTGAAGGACAGGAGTAGTATCATCTGAGAGTGCATGATGCTGAATATTCTGCAATGATATGCAGCTTTACTGAGTAAATAGAAGTACATTAAAAATACTAACATCCTGTGGCCTTCATGTTTAAATATAACTTTTTTCCAGAATATGAAAGCAGATTTTCCCTAAGGTTTCAGTTTCCAAGTATTACATTTCTTGAGTTTAGCTTTCAGCTTAGTTGTTACTGCCATTTTCACCCCTTTATTCCTGCCTCAGATGTGTTAACTGTTTCAACAATCCTTATCCCCACTGAAAGCTTGCAGAGTTTTATTTTAATATTGAACTACACCAAAGGTTGTGTCCTTTAGACAATTTTCATGACATAATGGCCCCACTCATTTTGCTATTTTTGTTTTACTGTGAACAGGTTTACTTCTTCAGGGGCAAAGTCTTAACTTGATTTTGGCAATTCTTACCTTTTTACATTTTCTGGTAGCCAACAGATAGCTTTGCTATTTAACTCAGTTCTCTGAGGAGAGAGTGAACACTTTGTCTCTTCATATGGTGACCCATTAAGGTGTTTGAGTCTGAAACTCTCTTAGAAACCAGGATGTTCCAAACAGTACTGCTGCTTAATCAAAAATGCCTGAAAAGATATACTAGACATGTCCAAGTAAGTGCAGTACTGAAAAATTCCTGTTCTGAGTCATTTGCAGGCTGTCAGGTGATACAATTCTCAGCACTGAGCTTCAGAGAAGTTTCTTTTGGATTCTAGAAGGAAATTGTATTCCTCAGAGATGCCCATTGATCTCTTCTTTGAGTTTATATAAGGGGGAGTTTTTTGCCCCTTCTCTTCCCATTACACTTTCTCTGTTTCAGTTTCCATTTGCTGCTGCTCTCTTCTGGATTTGATCACGATTTTGCAGCTTTTTGGTGTAATAATGGTCATCTTAAGGCAGACCAATAAGGAGAGGTCCCCTCTGACAGTGGAGTTAGAAAGTGAAGAATAGCAGGGAAAACCAGTTGAAAAGTGAAGGGAACAGAGAATATGAGAGAAACTTACTGCACTTACCAAACTGTTGCAAAGGGAATGTGATTGTGTTAATTTGTGAATGAGTTTTTGAGTGCCTTCTGCGTGTCTTGTCCAGAATGTGGACAGTAAAGCCATGCGTGAGCAGCGCCTGGACATGCAGCGCCGAGCGGCCGAGGCCGGGGACGATGACCTCATCCCCTTTGGAGACCGGCCAACCGTGTCAAGATTCGGGGCCATCTCTCGGACCTCCAAAGCCATGTACCAGAACTCTGCGCCCATGCAGGCCATGGCGGTTCAGGGAGCTGCCACCAAATCCATCATTTCAGGTATGCTCTGTCTGCTTGGCTTTTGCTGCCTGTTGCTATTTCCTTTAGTGCTACAGTGTTGTCCAGGTTGAAGGCAAGCCCTGTAAGCTTGTATCTTAGAAATACAGCTATGGTGTGTGTTAATGCCACCTAAAAAACTTCACGTAGGGTTATACAGAGACAGCTGAATTCAGAACAAGGTTACCACAGCTTTCTGAGATCACTTGGGCTGAACAAGAGGAGACTGAGGGCAGACCCCATAGCAGTCTACAGCTTCTTCCCAAGGGGATGCAGAAGGGCAGGCCCTGATTTCTCTTCAGTGACCAGTGATAGGACTGGAGCTGTGTGAGGGGAGGGTTAGGTTGGATATCAGGAGAAGGTTCTTCCCTCAGAGGTGGTGGGGCACTGAGCAGGGAATGGTCACAGTCCCAGGACTGCTAGAGCTCCAGAAGTGTTTGGACAGTACTCTCAGGCATAGGGTGGGATTGTTGGGGTGTCTGTGGAGGGCCAGTAGTTGGACTCCATGGTCCTTACGTGTCCCTTCCAACTCAGTATATATATATTCAATATTCAGTGATTAAGTGATACATTTGTGCATGCATAGTGTATTTGTTAGTGATGTGTTGTTGCTGTTTGGAAGAAGTTACTTTGTTCCACCAGTCCCTTTGATATGAAGCTTATTTTAAGTCTGTAGCAGCAGAATCCAGAAGCTTAGCACTCTCCCAAATGAGGCAAAACCATCTTGATGAAGTACGGTCCTACTGCTCTCCTGCTTTATGGGTAGCTGCTCCTGCAAGATTAATGCAGCCATTGCCTCGTGTACTGTTAGGCAAGGCAAAAAAGGAGGAGTAGTTCCTTTCCAACACATCTATTTTCTAATCACATGTATGATGTGGCTTTCTGTCCTACTCCAAAAGATTGTCTCTTTCTTGAGGTGCACTGAATAACTTTAAGAAGATATTTAATTGTTATATTCACCTGAACTTGCTTCTAGTTTTTTCAAACAGTAATTTTTTAGACCTTATTACGGGTAGAACTCTAACTTCCCTGAAAACTTAATCTTTAAACTGGAGTTACCTAGGTATGTCAGAATTATCAATGAACTCCTGAGTCTTCTAGGAACTTCAGTAGTAAAAATAACTGCAGTCATCCTGTCTGTAAGTTTTGTTCTGTGTTTGTTCATCTGCCTGGGTATCTGAAGTCCTTCGCAATCTCAGACTCTGGAAGGCTGTCACAGACTGTTAGATGTACAGCAAGAGTCATGTATTAGACATGTGAGACCAGTCACAGAGAGTATTTCTGTGTTCATTTAATCAGAAGAAATTAACTTCTCATAACTAGAGGGCGGGCCTTTCTTCTCTGTCTAGTTCTGTGTTGGCTGAATGACTGAAAGGGTGATTTTGTAGTAATGCAATGTGGTTTTCTTCTGTTCCCTGGTAGACTACAGTCCTTACGAAACCCACAGTGGCTGGGGAGCCTCTCCGTATTCTCCACATCAAAATATACCTTCTCAGGGACGTTTCAATGACAGGTAGGATTGCTTCACTTTTTCTTTGACTTATTCTACATTTTCTTTAGTCTATTTTTTTCTGTGCCAGTTGAGTGCAGATTTTTCTGCAATCTCCTTATTTTCCAATCCCCAAGGGAGAGACTGTCCATGTCAGATGTGGCTGGTCACGGGAAGCAGCTGCCCTCAGCTGAACGAGAGCAGCAGCTGCGCATGGAGCTGCAGCAAGTTGACCATCAGATCAGCCAGCAGACACAAATGCGGGGACTGGAGGTTGGTACCAGCGCTTGGAGCAGCACTAGGGGGTGGTATGGAGAGAGATGAGGCTGGTAAAGCAGCTAATTGGCTGACCTTTGTAGTGATATCTTAATTAACTTAACAATACTTCATCCTGTGATGCCAGGCATCAGGGGTGTGGAGCAAGTGTCAGCCTTTGTGTTAGCAGCAGAAACTTCCAACACTCTACGAGCACATCAGCACCATATTTGAATCTGCAGTCTGTGCTCAGTTTTGTTTGCTGGCATTCTCTTTTACACTGCCCCTCTGTTCAGCTCTACTCAGAGGCAAACTTGTGGTGTAGGTTCCTGTTCTTCTTCACTTTACTGCTATTGGAAATGTCTGATTTTATGTACAGAAAGCCATGAGCTTCATCTGTTTCATGTTTGGTTTTGTGTTTGTACCTGTTTCTTCCTAAATAGCACAAACTACAAGAGTCAAGAAAGTAAATATGTAATATATTTACCTTGAAAAAATAAGGCTTAATATTTTATGGCTCTTCACTAAAAAGAAACATAGCAATACCATAAGGAAAGACAAGCGTGTGTTTGGAAAAGAACTAATGAGCTGAAATCTTTTATTTTGTGAGACAGAGAGAGAAATGTTAAGCCAAATGAATGAATAGTTTTAGAAAGCTTTAGTTACTTTTTTCCTCTTAGGAAAAATCAGTAAATATTTAGCAGAAAACTAAGTTCTAAGTACCTCAGCAGCTATTTGTGTTAATTTTCCCAGAAGAAATTGCTGTAAGTAGTGGATAGCAGCTTCTGCTGAACTGTGGTTAGCTAAGAACACATGTTAGAGATGAGGGTTATTGCAGATTAGTTTAAGAGCTCACAATTAAGTCACAGCAGTAGTTCCAGTAATATACATTCGTTAGTTACTTGAAACATAGCTTGTGTTCTTGTGCTCTTGTTTGGGAATGAGAGGAGAAAATGTTTTCAATCTTGCATGTCTGCCTTGGCCATAATACAAGAGTATTGGAAAGTTGCAAAACCTGTAAGTGGCCTTCTCCTGCTCATCATTGTTGTGATTGTGTCAGTGTTAAATCCTACAGAGTCGAATGTTGAGCCTTGATTTTGCCATAACAGGAATTTTGCAGAATTAGTCAGCTATCTTGAGTAAGAACAGCTTTCAGTTCATCTCTCGTGTTTAAAGCCACATGTAGGTATTGGAAATCAAGGAGTCTTCACTGGTTTGCCTGTTACAAGGTTGCAGCAATCAATGCAGCCAGAGCATGAAGAACTAGATCATTTTGCTTATGTATTGCATGAGCATTTCTGCTTTAAGACCAGCCAGCTGTTGGGTTGTGTGGAGTACAAGATGATGTATCTAAATGCAGAGCACACATTTGCAGAACCGATTCACAAGTATTAGCAGATTTTTAGAATGACATGACAATTGCTTTTGTTAACTTGCAACTTGTGAATGACCACAGTCACTTGCCCTTCTCTGTTCCTCTGTTTCCTAATGTGGGTCAGTAAAGACCTATATATTGACAACTACATCTCTCAAGATGATGTAATAATAACTCTGGCTCTGCTGTAGAATTAGATAAATTGTACTGCTGCAAATAAAGCAGCAGACTTGTTTATCTGCAGTTCTCTTTTTTTAAATATAGAGCTAAGAAGAGAGTAGTGGTTTTGTTCATGGGCTGAGTCTTAGTTTTGAGAAGGGAGGGGTATATGAAGAAAACACGTGCAAATTTGTGACAGCAAGAGGAATTTAACACTGCTTGTTTAAAAATGAAAATGCTTGTCTATGCGTACAGAAACCTGTTGAAACTTGCATTGGAAGTGATTTCAATTGGGACATTGTGAAGTGTGGTGAGAGGCAGCCGTGGTTTTGTAAATGAGCAATACTCTGGGATTATGGCCTTAGAGCTCTCTGTGCTTGGTGTGCAGTGTGCTCAGTTGTGTATGTGCTTGGCTTTATGCATTTAGGCTGTTAGTAACAGGCTGCTGTTGCAGAGAGAGGCGACTACCCTGGCAGGCCAACCACAGCCCCCACCCCCACCTCCCAAGTGGCCCGGGATGATCTCAAGTGAGCAGCTGAGCTTGGAGCTACACCAGGTGGAAAGGGAAATTGGGAAGAGAACCCGTGAGCTGAGCATGGTGAGTGCTGGGGGCGTGGGAGGCAGAGAGGTGCACTGGAGAGCTGCGTGCCTGGCTTGCAGCCCTTTCACCTGGCAGAAAGGCTCCCTGCTGCATGCCCACAACTGGAGTCATCCATTTTCCTCTTCAGCTCTATTCTCCAAAACCTCCTGAGGAGTTTCATGAGTCTTCTTCATGAAGAGGTTGAATGTAGCCACTTTAAAATGCTGTTAATTTGTCACCATTTGAAATAAGTGTGGTATTGAATTTGATGTAAACCAAATTGTCTCCAAGGTCACTGTGCCATGAGTTCTGTAAACTGCTTTAACATAGGAAACATGGTGTGTAGGTACAGGGTAGTGTTCAGAAGTCCGTGTGCTGTTACAGTCTGTGGCCTGTGCTTGTTGTTACAAGGATCATCCCTTCTTTTTGGGAAAGACTGTGTCCTGCGAGGATGAGCATATCTTAAAGTCTGTTTTTGTCTCATGGCTTTTGCGGGTTAAACTGTGTGACTGCGCTTTACAGGCTGCCTTCATCATCCCTAAGGGATGAAGTCTCCAGTTCTTTCAACACACCCTTAAAGAATTTTCCATCTGTCCTTTCTTTAAAGGAGAGCCAGTCTTCACTGGATATGAAAAACAAGCTGGGCACCACTAAACAGACAGAAAATGGACAATTAGAACCACAAAGCAAGGTTCCAGCTGAGGACCTTACACTAACATTCAGGTAACATGGGCCTTCAACCTGTCTTTGTGTAACAGGAGACTGAATTCTTCAGGGCTGCTCTCCTATTGGATAATTACTCTTGCCTCACATCAGCTATGATGAGGAAGCACCTACTAGGAAAAGAGAATACAAATCAAGTTTTCATAGTGGTGCAGGCATGAATTAGGGACGTCTCTAGCTGTGGAGTAGGTGAGTGGAATAAGACTGTGTATAAATTATTGCAACAGAAGTCTTGCAGTGTCTGTCAGAGAAGAATCCATCTAGTCAGTATTGGATGATTAGCAGGGAGAAGCAGGAGTTACACAGCCACCACAAAAGAAATCCTTACCTGCTGTTTTAGTTTCAAATAAAGGAAATCTCCCAAATGTGAAAGTTATTCCATCCTGCTAAGGTTTGTGATGGGGATGTTGTTTAGGAAGGCACACGCTTTGAAACTAAGTTCACTTTCAGTTGTTGGTAGTGGACTTCTATCTGTGTAGATGCTGAGATTGATCTCAGTTCACATTTAATAGACAATTGGAATAAGATGTTGGCTGGGAATACTGGAAGTCTCTACAGCAAGTGTTATCAAACAGCCACAAGCATCTACGTGTATTCAGGCCAGCACTGAGCAGAGAAGCTTGGCTATTTACATAACTTCATGTGAGCAGTTTGGAATATTAATATTTATTCAGAAGGAGCATTTTCTGAATAAATACACAATCTCAGTAACTGCTTCTTTCCACCCACTTGCCCTTTCTCCTCCATTCCCTTCAGCAGCGATGTTCCGAACGGATCGGCTCTGACCCAAGAGAACATGGGCCTCCTGTCCAACAACATGGCATCCCTCAGCCTGGCCGAGGAGCCCGAGGGAGGAGGAGATGGCCACGACTCCCAGCGAGCAGGAGTGGCACCCACATCTGCTCCCTGAGACAAGGCAGCACACCCCGGAGCTCCTCCTGCTGGGTGTCAGCAGCTTCCACCTCGTGGTTCTTTCCAGGGATGATTGGAGAAACCCAGGAGCAGCAGCAGTAGCAGAGCAGCAGGTCCAGAGGCAATGTGCACAAACACAACTACTAGAAACAAATCCTGCACATAGTTCACATTAACGCATTTTTTAATTAAAAAAATGAAAATTAGCAGTATCTGCAAGCAATTCAAATTAAATTTGTTTTTGTTCTGTGAATGAACTTTATTTTAATAACTTTGGACGCCTTGAATCCCAGGGCTTAAAAAAAAGATATTATATATATACTCTGTTTGATTAATTGTATGATCTTAATGAAGTAGGTTTTTTCTTTTATTTTGGTATTATTACATACCCAGTGCATAATTCCTTATTACCTTACTAAAAGAATTAGGCCACTTCCTTGTATGGCTTAAGAGTGAACAAGGAATGAGGGTTGGAGAGTAGCTGTGAATTGCAGTGTCAAAAGATGTGCAGCAAACTCCATGCTTAACGAAATTCCTCCCATTTTGGCCAGGAACTTCACCTGAGCTTCTTGCTTAAATCGCTGAATTTAAACTACAAATAACAGAGTCTTTGCAAAGGTGAGGTCCTTTTTAAAGGCTGGCACTATTTCAGATCTGTGTCTGTTAGAATCTGACACCTGAGTATCAACCTGCAGTCTGTCAGGGCTGCAGTGAATCCACCCTGGATCCTGTTTCATGGGGGAGAATTGTACCAAAGTAAGCACTGAAGGTGCAGCACAGATCTTGCCAGAAGTCCTGAGAAGCAAATTTTGCCTGATAGATCTGATACTTCTCTAAGTAGATGCTTTGTAGGCATAAGCCAGAGAAGCCATGTCTTTTGATTATTTTTTTTAAATTAAAGATTTTGCTCTTGCTGCACATTTTTTTACTTTTTTGGCATATGCTGAGGTAAGATCCTGGATATGAAGACCTCTTGAGAATGATTTTTAAAGTGCTGCTCCCTCTTTACCTTCTTGGCCTGTCCTCATTTTTTTTCTGGGTTAGACTACTAAGTGGAAAGCACTGGTTATGTAATAAATTACTGCATTGCTTTGGTTGGGTAAAGCAAGAGTTAATAAATTTTCTTGGGTTTTAGTTTTTTTTCCTTAACCTTAACTCCTGCTGAGGTTATAGCAACCTTGGGCTAAGCTTTGCATTCATCATACTGTTAAATAAAACAAGAGGGGGGGTGGGAGGGGATACAGTCTCACTATTGCCTACCAGTAGGAGAGTCCAAACAGAAGACTCTTTTGAGTAGCAATTATTTAATTTGCCCAGTCAAGGCACCGCGTTTATATACTATTTCACATTGAATTTGATTATGCCCTACAGACCTGGCTGGTCAAGGATTTGATACACATATTGGCTTGGGATTCGAGCTTTCTTTTTTATTTAAATAAAAATTTATATATAAATATATATATACATATATACATAGTATATCTGTATATATATTGGGTATGTTTTAAGAATTTTTTCGCATGAGCGCAGCTGTTGTGATCAAATGTCTGGGAGGTAGAAGCACTGAATGAAAATAAAAGCATTTTTCAGCAAACCCCCCCACACTTTCCATGTGTCTTAACACGGGTTTATTTCACTCTTAGTTGAACTTTGGCCTCTTAATTGCCTAGAGTAGTTTGAAGCTTGCTTTTTTCTAACGCCTCTTTTAACTTCTTGCAAAGAATCAACTTTGCACTGGAACAGCTTCATCTCCCCTTGCCCCTATCCATCTGTATCTCCTATTTGAAGCCAAGCATTGCAGCCACTCCCCTTGGAGCCAAGCAGAGCTGGGGTGATGAGCTGGGAGCCCATCAGGTCTGTTCCTCCCCTCTCAGCTCTGAGGCGAGGAGGATGAAGGTCTTGTCCTGGCTGCCTTCTCCCAAGTCACTGACACAGGCCCTGGGCCCTCTCATCCTTCAGTGCAGAGCACCACCCTCAGGTCAGACTTTTCCTTAACTTTAATTAGTTTGCTCCTTCCTGCTGTGTCTTTATTAACACAGGGAGCTCATCTTAGTCAAGATAATTAGTGCAATATTCTCATCTAGGAGGACAAGCCCAGAATGTGCCTTTTTTTGACTGTAGTAATTGTGGATGTAAAATTAGTTTTTAAAGATGGTTATGATAGGTTGGACACTACAGATTCATTTGTAATACTAGGAAGAAAATCTGGAGGGGCCAAAACCTCTTTACCTTTTACTTCCTAGTTCCCTCACCAGATTAGGGATTATTTTTTTCTCCACATGTTCTCCTGGAATTCTTCAGTAAGCACTATTTAGATTGCTGGCCTACATATGACGAATGCTTCCAAAATCTGTGGATTAGAAGGGAAACCTTACTGGGTTTTTTTTTCTCCTTCATCCAGCTCTCTGTGGTGTACTTTGTGCATAATGTCCTTGTTGTGATCAGTGTGTCCAGGTGAATGCCCTGTTTGCCCAAAATTATAGTTTGGCTTGTTAAATAGTTTGTTTGATGTCTACTAACAGTATTGATTTTTGACTTTGCTTCATCCCCTCCTCCTCTTACCCTTTTTCTGCTTTTTTTTTGCAGAAGTTCAGTTGATTAAACAAATCAAACAGCAAAATGCAGTGCATGTTCTTAAGTTTTCTCTGGAAACTGCACCTAAAATGTTCTGGTTTTGTGGAAAAACTGGGAGGCCGGGGGGGACAGATAGCTCTGTATGTAGTGGCAGCATTGATGTTTACAACTAACAAGTCTGAAAATGTCTGGAGTGAGTGTATCTTGCTACACTCGTTCCTGTAGCCCGTCATTGTCCCAGTCATACAGCAATTCTGGCCACCTCCGTGAAATTGCTCTTGGCTACCAAGTGGTTTAGTTCCTTCTGTTGGGCAAGAAGAAGCAGTATTGCCATGGTGTCAGGGCACTGCTGTGTCCTTTGGTAGGTAGGTTAAATTTCCTGCTACACCAGACAGCTCTGAACCCTCCCTGATGTCTGGGTTTCAGCCAGATGGACAGCGTGGACAACCCTTCAGAATAGGAAGCTTCAAGTGGTAGGTTAAGCTTCAGTGTGTCAGTGATTCAGTCAGTCTATAGGTGATGTCTCTTTTTTCTGTGGTGTTATTTCCCTCCTTCTGTCAACATCTCATCTGTCTGTCCTGTGACCTAGTTCTTTTTTCTTCATAGAAGTTTTTAACTTTTTCTTCTGCCCTTCTTGCATGCTGTCCCGTTTCAGAGTATGACTTTTTTTTTTTTTCTGTAGATCAGAGCACCTTTCAAGCTAGCAGCACTTCTATCCCTGTTCTTCTCAAGTTCTTCTCTGTGTAGTATTTTCTGAACAGTCTCTCCCCTTTTTGCGTCTTTTTCTCCTGTGGCTTGCCCATCCACCCTCCCTGATTGTGTAACAGTGACAGCTTGCTGCCTCAAAACAGAGCATTCAAATGAATTCGCTTAGCCAATAACTTCTGTGAAGTTGCCTTTTCTAATGGTGTTATTACTCAGTGATGCACAAATGTGATATTGCCCCTACTGGTAGGCAAACGGGGGATCTGTATAAACATGGTAAACTGCTGTTTTTCTTTAAAGGAGAGCCAAAGACTTGTGCTTTACACTTTTTTCCCCCCTGGTGTAGCCATTTTGATTGTCAGACATTTGTGTAGGGTATTGTGAGTTGACTGTATTATCCTAATAACAATTTCCAGAAGTTAATGATTGTCAAGCCTTGCCCATACATTGAATTGTGGAAAATCATTCCATTTAGTCATACATTTTGCAATGTACTGAGATGTATCTGAGGTGTTGTGATGTGTTTTCAGTCTCTCATGCACTCTCTCAAGCTGACTGAATGGCTCATTTAGAGAGGGAGGAGGAACTTAGAAATGTTATAATCCAAGAAGCCTTGTTTTTAAGTGTTTCTAAATTGAATACTGATTGAAAATTTCTTCAACTACAGTAAAAGATAAATTTGTGTTACAAAAGTGACTGACTTTTAAGTCCAGTGGGACCGAAAAGATTTGTGAAACACTAGCATTGCATTAAATTAGATGTGGAAGAACCAAACTTGTGATGATATTGTCTCTTGAAAGCATGGATTGAGTAAGGTGGGGCAAATTTTGTATTAGAAAGGGCCAAGAGTGAGGCTTTTATTAATAACACAAGAAAGCTGCTGGCATTTCCCTTCCTTGAGCTACTCAAACTCTCCCAGACTTATGACTAAAGTTTTTAGGTTCAAAGAGAAATCTTTTAAAGTCTGAGTAGCATAAACCCTCATTTCCATTGTCATTTATAATTTTGGACTGTAACAAGGCAGATTTACAGGACAGTCATCTGAAAAACCCTCAGTATAACGTTTCTTTCCCAGACTGGCTCTTCCAGACCTGCTTTTATGGTACAACAAATGCCATGCCAGTGTTCAGGAGGCTCAACAGTGCGAGTGCCAGCCACCTTCTCTGCTCAAAAACGGGAGAAAAGATCCAAACATGCAGTGTGCAAGTTCTTGTGCTTGTCTATGTGTGTATGGAGAAGTGGGTTTGCTCCTCGGATAGATAGAGCCATGCTGCTGGGCCATGACGTTACCTTCATATTCAGATTTTGTCATCATTCACTTTCCAAAACACAGCCTTCCATTCCTGCCTCCTCACGTTGCTGATATAAAAACAACCCCAAAAAAGTTAGCGTGTCAGCAACTTATTTCTTGTATCACAATAAAACAAGTCCCCTGAGGGCGAAAAAAAGGGAGCACGAGTTCTTGAGTTGCCTACAGGGTAATGGAGGTATGGACTGGAAAAACATCCACCTCGCTTGAGTAAGTGTAAACTGAATTTCTGAGGAAAATGAAGCAGCTCTTCTAAGCTACCTTTTGTGTACAGCCATAGTGCCAAGAGGTGAATGGTTGTTACTTGTGGTAAATCAACAGATTATTATGTAGCACAAATTGATTTGCTCTCAATTCAAATAGACTCTTAAAATGTCAAAAACTTCATTGGGAATTTACATTTCCATCGTCAACTCTTAGCAACTGCATTATATTCTGTTGGAATGTCAGAGGGTGATAGAGACTAGAGTTAAGTTAATTCTAGTTACACAACATAATAAAAGGATTTGGGGAAATGTTATCCCAGCACAGTGTCCTTCTACAGTTAACATGTGGCCTTTATTCTTCTGTAGGAAGAAGATTGTAACTGCTTAGTGTTGTCACAGTCTTGGAAGCACTTCTTGTGATGCAGGTAGAGCCTTGGTTAGCAGAGAAAGGAGAACTAACTTAACATTTATTTTCTTTATCAGTTTATTTCCTATTGGCAAGTGTAATATTGTTCCATGGGAAGTGTGGCAAGCAAGGAGGCTGCAGCTTTTTCTGAAATTTCCCAATATAAAGAGCACATGGCAATGCGGATTTGTCTGCATCAGGAACATCACAGTCATTAGATGCTTAAAATATGTGACCATAATAATCAAAATTGGGTGTCTGTAGCTTAGTAACATGAATAATGAAATGATCTTTCCCAGGCAATCTTTGCAATTCCAGTGAGTTTGTGTATGATTTTTAGTGCTAATTGCAAGGTCCTCAGCAGCTGGGAAGGTTTAGAAGCCTAACATCATCCAGCAAGGCAGTTTTCCTTGGATATACTGGTTGGATGTTTTCATATGCCAGGAAACAACTGGTTTGAAGATCCGCAAGTTTTAGGAAAACACAGCTGTCCACTTCAATTTGAAAAATACAGTATTGGGAGAGACAGAAGCAACAGGTAGTACAATCTCTAGAAATAAAAAGCATTAGACATGATGGAATTACATGTGAAATGTGTATGGGGTAAACGTATCTGTAAGTGGAAAAAAACATATTGTGGAGTATTTGATGCTCAAGAAATTATTTGCTTCTTCATAATGTTAAAAAAGATTTCATTAACAGTTCTGTGGCAGAGAGTACTCACAAGTCTTTGGCATCCAAATGAGATTGTATATCAGATGGATCCCACAACTGGATGTGCGCACTGACCTCTTTATTTGTAGCTTTTAAAAAAGAAATTTGGCAGCAGCCCTTAATAAATGCATGGAGCAGCCTGAGAGGAGGAAGCAATCCCATTCACATCACAGCTGCTGCACAGCCCCAATTGGTACCGTTCCTCTGCAGCCTCTCATAAGTGAAGCTGATCAACATGGGCAAAACTAGTCACTTTTAGAGTTTTTCCTCATTTTTAAAGAGTTCCCATTCCCCCTTTAGCCTCTGCTTGCTGTGTAAACAGCTTCCATGCTAAAAGGATCTTTCTTTGAAGTCAGCTTAGCAACTGTTCCGTAGCTTGGCTATTTTCCCCTATTTTCTCTAACTGGTAGTGTCGTGTTAAGCTCTTCCCCCCCCCCTTTTATTTGTTGCTGTGGGGAGGAAGAGGTGAAGCAAGATGTGTGAGAGGAGAGAGGAAGAACTGTGGGATCTGTATGACAGCTCCCACTTCTTCTTTGAAATCATCTACTTCCAGTTGTGGGATTTCTCGATATATGATTTTTTTCTTTTTGTGGTTTTTGTAAGTCTAATTTTCTTTGATCTTGTTAGTTCCTTACAAGTCTCCCCGAGACATTCTGCAGTCATTATCACCTTTTTGGGTGGAGTTTATTTTATTTTTTGGGTTGTTTGTTTTGTTTGGTTTTTTAAATAACTTTTTAACATTGGTGCATATATGCTTGGGATAGAGCTCATGTAATTATCCAATCGTATTGATTGTATGTGATTGTGCCCTGCAGAGGTATATTTAATAAAAAATAAAATAAAGGATAGTCTAGGTAATAAAGGAGACCATGAGATTTGTTGAGTCAGATTATGAACTATTTCTTAAATTTATTTAGGATCCTAGATAAGTGAAATTCCATCTGCTGTTCTCATTAATCAGTGGTAAACAAAATATCATTCATTCTCTCCTTGTGTTTTTCCTTGCTTTTATTCTTCTTCTGCTGTTTTCTTCCTTTCCTGTTTCTCTTTCCCATAAACAAAAATTCTCAATCCTTCATAGTAGTGGCTGACTCTGGGTTGATACTGTGGATATTTATTGTTTGTAACTTACCAAAACATTTGCAATAGGAGTAGAGATGAAGTAGAATGTATGAGAAGAATTCCATTAATTGAATTCTTTGCAAGTACAGGGGAATTATGACGTTTTGTACATGCAGGCCTGATCATGGGGGAGATGTTCAGAGGTACATGGGGAATTGCTGACTTTTCCAGGAAAGGGTAGATGCTCTGCTACCTTTTGGGAAAACTGAGATAATAAAAGGGGTAGAAGAAAGTTCTCTATATCCAACTCATGTGTCTTAATTCCTACCATATACTTACTAGATTTGAAAGAAAAACCTTCTGGATACTCTGCTGAAGTGAGACAGAATGCATTGAAGGAGGCAAAAGGCAAGAGGATCAAGTGATTTGAAAATCAGTATTGGTCTCCTTATTAATTCTCAGACCTATATAGCCAACGGTGTCACTCTGTGTGGAAGAACAAGGGAGTGGAGGTACAGGCATAGCAGTTATGTAGAAAAAGCCATGTTGAAGTGCTATTCTTCCCTTTCACCTTGCCTTTCTCCCTCTTAAAGCTAACTCAACCTCACCTTGCTCTAACAGAATGTCTGAGGGTAATTTGAGTTGCAGATTGAATAAAGAAAAAGAAGTGGAAAAGTGATTCGCTATTTGGTTTGTAAATAGATGGAAGTGTCTACAAGGTCTTACCTGCTTTTTTTGTCAGCATTTATACTACGTGATAAATTAATGAAGAACACTTTAAAGTATGCCTTGTTTTCTGTCTGGGATGAATGTACATTCTTCTAAATTTTGTGTGAGGTGTAAGACTGTCAGACCATCTGAGTAAGATTTTCACCAGCTCAAGGTGTATGTGTTCTCTGCTGGGCTGGAGCATGAGAGATGCCAATGGAGAAGGCACATGTCTCCTGGGTTTGGTCTGCTCTCTTTTGACCTGTAAACAAAGTGACTTCTTCACTTGTTCACCAGAGGCGAACAAGAAAAGATACTCAAAATAATCAGTTTTGTTAATTGCTCAGAAGCAAACCAGACCCTTCAGAGCAAGGAGTGAGCAGCGTTTGTCTAATGTTGAGCCTGGTTTGGAACTTGCCTTAAAGTTGAGAATACATTTTGCTCCACAATCTGCTTTGTGGTTTTTAGTCTTCTCCTTTCACACCTTCTTGTGGTCTTTAACAAGTAAAGTCTGTAAATCTGAAACTGGATGAAGCTGCTGCTTCACTGAAAAACTGATCCTTTTCCTACTCCAGGGCAAGCGCAGCCTTCTGCCCCTCCAGTTTGTGCATAATGTTCATTACTATTATTATTCTTGAGCCTGGGCACCATGGATCAAGGTCAAGTGTGTTTTGCTGGGCTGAAGCCCATCACTGCTCATTATGAGGCCCCCTCACACTTCCACACTTATTTCTGGATGACTCGAAGCATTCAGTTCCTATAAAGGAATTGTATTTCGTGGGAAATCCAGCAGAAAACTAAGTTTCAGTTAGTGATGGTTTTCTCTACCCTTTCTCCCTAGTCTGAGGGGAGAGGATCCCCTAGTCTGAGGATTCGGGATCCTCATGTAGTGACTCACTTCAGAAGGAAAAAAAAGCTGAATTCCTACAGTGGCTGGCTTTTAAAAGGAAGATCTGAGGCACTGTGAAGGGTCAGATCCCTCTGGAAGGATGTGGTGGGTGCTCTGGATCAAGAGAGATTGGGGGAAACTTTCTGGGTTTCTTTATGTGGAAAAGAGGGGAGACCAGGCTCAAGTGGATGGTACCTGCTGGAATTTTTTTTCCTTTGGATATGGATAGCAGGATAGAAAGAATCTTGAAAAGGCTAACTTGGGAGATTCCTTGCTCTTGCTCTGTGAGTGCAAGAATCATTTTCCCTGTGCCTAGCCATGAAACTGAACAGTGAAACACCCAAAGCACAAAACAAAATTAAGGCAATCTATGTTCCTCCTCACCTATCAGGTATGTTTAAGAGCTGTGTCTTTCCAGCTAGGATGTGTTCAGTTATTTCTGTAACCTCCTTCATCCTAACTGTGAATTCCCTGTCTCCAGGACTCAAAGTGTGGGAGAGGCTAAAGCTAAAGCATGATGCTTCATCTGTCTTGCCCCAGGCTGCCAGGCTTTGGTGCTGGATGGTCTTGAGGCTCTGATCTTTGCTTTGGGTCTGGGAGCAGCAGCTCTGGGAGTCAGACAGCCCCTCTGTTAGAGCAAACGAGGCACCTAACAGTTTATATTAAGACACTGGGCCATCTTGGGTGCTTCCTTAGGGATAGCTCTGCTCAGATGTCAGTGCTGGGTTGTTGCTCGGAGCTGAACAAGCCATAAATTACCATTTACATGCTGCATTCAAGAGATTTACTCAGCTACCCTAGAATAAATGCCTGAGCACTGGGTAAATGGAAACCTGTGCTTGGATGTCTACCTGAGTGTGGAGCATCCCTAATCACTCTGAAAACCCTGGGATCTATGAGCGTGTCAGTTACCTCAAAAAATTAGTTACCACCTAAAGTAACAAGGTACAGTATATGAGCCCTTCCTTTCTCATGGAGGACATTTTTTACATTACCCTTCAATTTATCTGCACAATCTCTGTCCCATTTAACTGTGTCCCATACTGATACAATAAGATCTTTTACTTAAACCAGTTTGCAATTGCATTTTCCATTAAGAGAAAAAGTTCCTCTTACTGGAGGCCAGGAACAGGATGGTTCCAGCACCTGCTGAGCCAGCCTGCTCCTGAGATTTGAAATTCAGGGGGCAATGCTGCAGAATTTGTAGAGCAGCTGCATCCTGGATCAGAAGTGGTGTTCAGTCCTGCTCACTACTCTGCCTCGTGAATCTGGCCAGGAGCTGGGGCAGCTGCTGTTAATCCTCAGCTTTCCAGTGTGCAAGTGAAAGTCACAGAATCACAGAATATCCTGGTGTGGAAGGGACCCACCAGGATCCACAGTCCAACAATCCCACCCTGTGCCTGGAGGTGCTGTCCAAATGCCTCTGGAGCTCTGACACTCTTGGGGCTGTGACCATTCCCAGGGGACCCTGGTCCAGGTGAGTGCATTTAAGATGTGTATTTGAAACTGCAGAATGTGAAGTGGAGCAGTTTCGCCCCACTTTTGTCTGTTCAGCAAATGGGGAACAGGTGACAGGGCTTGGGACAGATGGGGGAAACATTTTGCTTGTAGCTACAAGATCCAAAAAGTAGATCTACAAATAGCTTATATAATTTTTATTCAAACTCTTGAAGGGTTTGAGGTTTCTCTCATGGGATAAGCAGTTCATTTTCTGTTGGCAGAAACTGAGGGTATGTGGCACTCCTGTTGGGTAGGTGCTCAGACTCTCCCTTGTCAGATTGAACTTTAAAACCTCTTTCAAACTAAACATTGGCTCTTTTTCCTACTCTTTGCTTAACCTTCAGCAGCTGGTCATCAGCCTTTGGCCTTAGCATCCTACTCCCCTCCCACCGTCCCCTGCTGCTGTCTCAGCTGTGTTTGAGCACAGAAATCCAGTGAGGAAACTGCTTTGGGCTCAAGCAAGACTGTTCTCTCAAAAATTGTAATTTACCTTCTAAAAGCAGAAGACTGGAGGTACAGGGGCAGGTAAGAGAAAGAGATTCCACTCATCTTTCCTTATTAATTAATTCCTTGAAACAGCCTCTTTTCCCTTGTAGAAGCTGCTGAATTTTAGATGCTGCCACAGTGGCTTTTTGCTCTATTAGAGAGGGTCTTCCCACCGTAGCTCTCATAAAGCTTTCTAAATTGTCAGACTTGACTTTTATCCCCAGCCTGCACCAATCACGGTGTGGAGGGAAGTCAGGATGTCCTGAGTAATTGCTGGCTGTGAAAGAGCACTGCTGGTTTGTTTTGGACTCTGGTTTTGGGGTGTGAGGCAGTGGGGAAGGTTTCTCAAGCGCCTAAATTAATCCCAAAATGGTTGGAGCTATTCTACATAAGCTGGGCTGTGTAGCACAATGTGTGGGTGCTGTGGGACATTCCCACCACTACCAGCAGCCCCAGTAGGTTCAGTAGGGTGGGTGCTGGGGGTCTGCAAGCCCAGTTAATTATCCTGTCCTACAGCCATGGAGCAGTGGGATGGGAATGGTGTGTGCTGGTGAGCCATGTTGCACAGCAGCCAAGGGGTCAGGGAGGTTCTTGATGCTGCCCCAGAGCCCTCTGATTTTGAACCAGCAATTTGTTTTCTTGGCTTTCTACACTTTTTGTTGCTTCACCCCTGTAAGAACCTTTTCTAATTTCTACATTTCCCCTTGCCAGTAGGCCCTTTCAGGCAATGCTGTTGTGGGAATACTTTTGGTATCCTTCCATGTTAACACATGGAGTGTGTGTCGGTGCTGCAGAAGAAAAGGGAGTGTTGAAGAGCTGTGGGGGAGGAGGAGTGGGTTTTGGCCAAACTCTATGACAAAAGCTGGTCTAAGAAACAGCAAAACAGCAGGGGCTCTTGCCTGTAACAGAAAAGATTGGATGTGCTAGAGGCTGGGTCAACCTTAATGGATGTTAAAGTAGATTTAAGGCATTAGCATAAAGTCCTGTATCTTCCCTGAGTTGATGGAGTCGGGACTTCACTGCAGAGTGAAAACAGGGAGTCTTTCTCATTTAATGAGGACAGGATGAGGATGGAGGTGCCCTCCCCACTCTTGTGCTTTGGCCTTTAACTATGAAATTAGACTAGCAGCACTTTGTGTGATGGCAAGCACCACGAGCTGCTTCTGTCTTGACAGAAGCAGGTGTTTGTCCTTGTACAGATATAAATGTATACTATACATACCTTTCCCTGGAGGTGAGTGGAGTGACAGGGCAGGGACCATGGTGAGGTTGTCCTTTCCATGGTGGGACTGGCCACAAAGTGTGTTGGTGCTGCAGGACCAAGTGGGTGAGGGAGGGCTGCTGCAGGCAGTGAAGGGCTCTGCTCCTGACCCCAGCAGTGCAGAACTCCAGAGCGTGTCTGGCTTGTTGCTGGCTAATTTTTCCTATGGGATTGAAAGTTTCGGAAGAACAGCACTTCCTGGAGTATTTTCAATTGTCTTAATATTTTTCCTTTCTCTTGCCCTGGGTATTGTTAACTTCCCTCCTGTTTTAGATTTTTTTTTTTTACCCTTTATGGTGTTGCATCTGTCCTAAACCTTTTGCAAGACAATCTGTGTGTCATTACCAGCGAGAGCTATGGCCATGGCCTGAGTGAGTCCCTCTAGTTTTGCTGTGCTGTCTCACAGCCTTGGGGCTCCACACAGACGTGGTGGCAGAGGAGGTAGTTTCTGCTTTTGCAGAGGAACTGAAGCACAGGTGAAGTCATTGGCCAAGAGCCCAGGGAGGGGGTTGTGGAAGAACCCAGAGGTCTCCTTCACCCCAGATCAGCCTTTGAGCTGCTCCCATTTCCTTCCAGCAGGTACTGGCTCACCAGCACTGAAAGATCACAGACATGGAGGTCACCAGTGCTAAATGCAGGTCACTTTTAATTTAGTATCTCAGAAGGCAATGCTTGGTAGCCATGGCAGTATGTGAAGGCAGACAGAGGCTTACCCAGCTTAGACACCTGTTTGTAAAAGTAGCAGGCAAGACCTGGGCAGGCTGCCAGCCCCTGCCAGCAGTTGTTTCCCAAACTGTTGTGGCTGTGGTGCTTGAGCTTCCTCCCATGGAGTACATAAACAAAGCAGCCATGCAAAGGGCATCTTAGATCACAGTGTGCTCTGTCAGCCCTGGGATGGCTCACAAGGCCTTGAGTCCAGAGCTGGTGATGGGATTTACGAGGAAATTGTTCCCTGTGAGGGTGGGGAGGCCCTGGCACAGGTTACCCAGGGAAGCTGTGGCTGCCCCATCCCTGCAAGTGTCAAGGCCAGCTGGGATGGGGCTTGGAACATCCTGGTCTAGCAAACGTGTCCCTTCCTGTGACAGGGGGTGCAACCAGATGATATTTAAGGTTCCTTTGAGCTGAAAATTAACTTAAATTCTGAGGTTCAGTGTGCTTTAGCAAAGGGGAAAATATAAATTACCTCTCTCTTGCAGGGAGATTTTGAGACCTGCTTTTGCTGGAACACAGTAATTACCATTAGCCTGCACTCTTTAGGTACCAAGGACCAGTTTGCATTGAGGTGGTATCAACTTTGGACAGGAATTGGTGTGATGCATCAGCTACACTGTACACGCTTACATTTTTGGGGGATTAGAGATGCTCGGTCTGTGGAGGGACCACCCTCCTTGGAGACCTTTTCCTTATCACCTTTCTTCTCTGCCAGTTATCTCCTCCATCAGTAACTGAATAGCACTGTAAAGCTGAGGTGAGCCTGGCAGTCCTTTCACTGTAGCCACCTCACTGGCCAAGGGGGAGGACTCAAAAGTTCAAATCATCCATTTTGGTACAAACTTTGTGCCAAAGTTTGGTACAGCAACTCAGCAGGCTGGGCCTGCTGCTTAAAAAAGAGGGGCCCCAGGTCATTGGGAAAACACTGGCTTCAGTGTATTGCCTCTAAAAGCATTGTGTGCTCACAGGCAGGCTTGTCCTCCTGCTGTCTGTCTGCCCTCGTTTGTCCTGCAGGTCCAGGGCAAAAGGACGATTGGACAGGACTGTGGGGCTCCTGTCGTGTTGGCTAGAACGGGTTTGCACGGCCAGGCAGTGTCTAAGCTCTCTCTCTGGTTCCAGGACAATGCTTCTCTTTGTGGTGTGTGTGCTCAGTGTCTGGGGGCTGGCTGCCCCTGAGCACTACGCCGTGGAGGACATCTGCACCGCAAAGCCGCGCGACATCCCCGTGAACCCCATCTGCATCTACCGCAACCCCGAGAAGAAGCCCCAGGAGGGCGAGGGGCAAGAGCCAGCCAAGGACAAGCTCCCAGAGTCCACCAACCCCCGAGTCTGGGAGCTGTCAAAAGCCAACTCTCGGTTTGCTGTCATCTTCTACAAGTACCTGGCTGACTCCAAGGACAATGGGGAAAACATCTTCATGTCACCCCTCAGCATTTCCACGGCCTTTGCCATGACCAAGCTTGGAGCCTGTGGCAGCACCCTCCAGCAGCTCATGGAGGTTGGTGGAGATTCCTCAGCCTTTTCCTGTAGCAGGTCTGAAAGACAGGAAAGGTTTAATGGCTGCTCTCAGGGTCAAGACAGCTCCTTGCCTTGGGAAGGAAATCCCAATTTGGAAGGACCTTAAAAGTCATCTTGTTCCACCCTCTGCCATGGGCAGGGACACCTGCCAGACGAGGTTGCTCCAAGCACCATCTCTGGATTTGTTTAAATCCCAGCTCTGTCCCCTTACTCCCTATTTGGATCCAGCATTCCTAGGTTTGAGAGCTTAGTTTTCATCTGGAGGAAAGGAAGCCCATTTGGAAGGTGAGGGAAGGGAATGGCAACAGTTTGCTTCTTGCAGATTGAGCTAAAATTTTCCTTCTGTTAAAAGCAGAAGCCATGATATCAAGTCCTGTTGGCAGAGGGACTTTTTCACATTCCTGCTCTCTTCTTTGGGACAAAAATCAGACATATGGGAGACTTTGCAGTTCACCTGACCTCCAGGGCAGGGGAGCCTGCACACAGGGAGCCTCTCCCTCCACCTGTTGGTCCTACACTCAGGGGATAGCTCTGATCCCAGACTAAGAGGTAATTCTGGGTTCTGGCTCTTCCATGCAATTCATTTGACTCCCTGCCTGTCCCAGCACCCTTCTCCATGTCAGATCCACTCACCTGGCAACTCACCTGCTGTGTGGGGATTGATGCTGCCCATACCTTTTCTCTCTGAGGTGGGAGACCTCAGCCCAGAGGAGCCTTTCTCCCTGCAATGAGGAGGTGTGAATCAAGCTGCTCTGCTTGTCCCCTCTGTTGCTGTCCTTACAGGCCCTACCTCTGGAGCAAATAGTGTTGGGGGTCTCCACACAGCCTGAGTGGAGCAGCTATAGCCACATCTCCAAAATCTTCACTTGAGCATTTCCCTCTGGGCAGCCCTTCCCACTGGAAGGGGAACCCACAGCTACACTCCTAATCCCCCTTTTTCCTCTGGAAGTGCTGCTGACACCAGCTTTTCCTTACAGGAAACAGTGCCAAAGGACTTGGAGGTTCATAAAGAGCAATGCACTGTGGGATCTTCTGTGCCTTAAAGCCCTGAGGTTGGGTAGCAGCAGACAAATCATAACTGTCCTTCCAGCTGGCAGCTGGGAACAGATAAATTCCCTGGGCTGCAAAAATCTACCCTCAAAACTATTGCTACATATTCCCATTCCCTGTAAAAATAGATGAGATGTACCAGAAATACTCCAAAAGCCATGAGAATTCCTCCTGGGAAGGAGCAGCCTTTAGCATTGTCACAGGAGGGTTTAGCACATGTGAGTCTCCCATGACCTGGTATGACCCAAGAGCTGCTCCTAGGCCCTGTTGGTGCAGTGCTCATCCCTGGGGTGTGGTAGGGGGATATGACCCCGTGTCATAACGTAAAATTAACACCGTGTTAATTTTAACAGCACTGAACGGGGAAGCTGGGGCCTGTCAAAGGGTATAGAAAGCAAGAAAACTGGTGTTGGAAAGAGGAGCAGCACCTCCACATCTGAGCAGAGTTTAATCCTCCATTTGGACTCTCCAAAGGAGGTGTTGGGCTGGTGATGTGGTGATTTTCCATAAATTTGGGTTCCCACACGTGGAGAGTGAAGTTCTGAGGGCCTGCAGATCTGTTGCTGTTGAGGGAAGGGCTGCACCAGCATTTCCTCTGGGGCCCAGGAGCACAAGAGCCTCCTCATGGATTCCTTGTTGCTGTTTGGCTTGTCCAGGTCTTTCGATTCGACACCATTTCGGAGAAGACATCAGATCAGATCCATTTCTTCTTTGCCAAGCTGAACTGCCGCCTTTACAAGAAAGCAAACAAATCCTCAGAGCTGGTATCAGCCAACCGTCTCTTTGGGGAGAAATCGTTGGTCTTTAATGAGACTTACCAGAACATTAGTGAAATAGTTTATGGAGCAAAACTCTGGCCCTTGAACTTCAAAGTGAGTTTGAACTACTCAGGATTTTGCATTTTTATTCAGTTCCACCCTCCACCCCCAGTCCATCCCTGTCTTTTGCCCAGAGGAAGTGCTCTGCTCTGGGTGTGTGGGACACAAGTGAAAGCAATAGGGAATCTGGGATGCAGCTCCTCCTGCCTCAGCTCACCCTAACCACAGCCACGTCCCCACTCGTCACACCTAAGCTTCACTGTCCTCCCCCAGCACATACACTGTGAACCTGTCTCCTGTAGAAGGGGTACAAAGAGCTGTGAAAAACCCTTGGCTTAACCTTTTTTTTTGTCTCTTCCCTTAGGAGAAGCCAGAACTTTCCAGGCAGATCATTAATGAGTGGGTGGCTAATAAGACAGAGAAGCGCATTACAGAAGTGATCCCAGAAGGTGGGATTGATGATCTCACTGTCTTGGTCCTGGTCAACAGCATTTATTTTAAGGTACAGCTAACAAACCTGGGGAGCAGCACACTTGCCTGGAGGAGACATGGTGCTCATGTTTGTTTTCCCCCCTCTCCTTTTTAGGGGCACTGGAAATCGCAGTTCCCAGCTCCAAACACAAAACTGGATACATTTCATAAAGCCAATGGTGAGACCTGCCAAGTCCCAACTATGTACCAGGAGTCCAAATTCCACTACACATTCATCCCCCAGGACAAAGTCCAGGTGCTGGAGCTGCCTTACAAAGGGGATGATATCACCATGGTGCTGGTCCTGCCCAGTGCTGGGACACCGCTGGAAGACGTGGAGAGAAACCTGACCTCGGAGAAGCTGCAGGGCTGGATAGACTCCATGAAGGAGGTGTCTCTCTTCGTCTACCTGCCTCGCTTCCGTGTTGAGGACAGCTTCAGTGTCAAGGAAAAGCTGAGGAGAATGGGGCTGGAAGATCTCTTCAGTCCAGAAAACGCCAGACTCCCAGGTGAGAGGTGCAGACAGGGCAGTGCAGGGTAGAGGTGGGCAGCAGCTTTCCTCCCTTGATGGCAGGCAGTGAGTGCAGCAGCACATGAGGAACATGAAAGCGTTTCTATGTTGCTGCAGTCAGTGCTGGACTCTGGTGAAGTCCCACCATGGACACAGCCCTGCTCTGCACTGAGCACAGGGCAGTTCAGCAGTCAGTTGCACAGGGAGGAGGATGTTTTTGGTTTAGGGCAGCCATGCCTTCTGCCTGATCCCTGGCCATGAAGCATGGGAATGTGTTCTTTCTTGAGTATCTCTAAACTCAGTTTCACCTTTGTATGCTTTTGTATTTCAGGTATCATTGCAGAGGGCCGCACAGACCTGTACGTGTCTGAGGCTTTCCACAAAGCCTTCCTTGAGGTGAGCTTTGTTTTGTGCCTGCCTGTCTTCCTCTCGCTTTTTAAAAACAAATATTAAAGGGGAAAAATAGCTCTGAACCTACAGTGTTCACTTCTCAGCAGTCTGGGGCTTTGGAGGGAGGCTGGCCCTGCTTTCTGTGGAGGAGGAGGGTGAGCCCCTCTCCATGCTGTATAATGCCTCTTTTTAAATCCCAGCCTCTCTCTTGGTTGGCAGGTGAATGAAGAAGGCAGTGAGGCCTCAGCTGCTACAGCTGTCACCATCTCTGGCCGTTCCTTCCCCCTGAACAGAAAAATCTTCAATGCCAACAGGCCCTTCCTGCTTTTCATCCGGGAAGCTGCCCTCAACACCATCATCTTCATGGGCAGGATAGCTGATCCCTGCTCCTAGAGGGGCTGGTAGGGCCTCACTTCTCCCTCCTCTGCCTCGGGAAAAGGGGACGTGGGGCACTGCCACAAAGCGTGGGCTGCTCCTGGGCTGGTTGGTCTCGCTGTTTGGTGCCAGCTGCAGGGAGGGACTGCATCCAGCTGGGCTGTCCCTGCTCTTCCCTGCCGTGTCAGCTGAGGGGGCTCATAGGTCACCTCACCTGTCCTGTCCT
Source organism: Prinia subflava (assembly GCF_021018805.1). NCBI lineage: Eukaryota > Metazoa > Chordata > Aves > Passeriformes > Cisticolidae > Prinia > Prinia subflava. The sequence continues at coordinate 23,400,996 of NC_086256.1, forward strand.
CCGTGGCAAGGAAAACTGAATTTTGTCTGGCACCGGTATTTTTGTGGCACCAAGTCCAGCATTGCTGTCCTTCCTGTGCCCAACCCTCTGTAACTCTAGTTGCTTGGTTCATTAAAACCTATCGATGTGTGTGTAACAGACTGCTCCCTGAATGCACAGTTTACACTGAGCCACTTCCTAGGCCTACCTAAATTCTTCTCTTCCAACAAATGTGGCCCCACACTGGAAAGGTGAGTGCAACAGCAGCAGCCATAGGGCTTGTGCTGGCAGGGCTGGGAACCCCTCCTGCAGCTCCCTGCAATGGAAGAGGTGCCAAAGAGCTGTGCCCTGCTTGCCTGGTGTGTCCTGTGTGCCCAGGTGCTGTCACTGGGGAGTCTTGCACAGCCAAGGCTTTGAAACTCTTTTTGAATATTAAGATTCCATCTAACAGTTACTGTAGCAGCAGTGCTCATGAAGCATGACAGTGTCCAGGTAAGGTAACCAGTACCTGCAGGTTTGATGAAAATACAGTATTGCACCTGCAAGTTTACTCCAGGAGCTGAGGTGTCCTGTCCTGCTGCCAGGCCACATGTGAACAGACACATTCTCAGGGTGGCTGTACTGCTGCAGGACCTTCAGCAGGGTGTCCTGAAGATGCAGATTTCTCCATTTCAGGCAGCTGTTTCAAACCAAGCAGTGAAAGCACAGTTCCTGTCCTCAGGAGGGATGGATGTGGTGTGTGCAGACAGCGGGATGCACTCCCCAGAGGGCCATTTACTCTGGATTTTGTACGACCAGTGAAATATCCACCTTTGTAAAGGCTTCTCTTGGCAGGAACTGCCAGAGCAGCCAAGCAGTGAGGGAGTTCACTTGGATCCTGCTGGTATATCAGATCTTTGGTCATTGGGTTGCTAGTTTTTGAAGCTATCAGGGATTTGACTCTTTCCTCTTACTGGTAGGACTGTCTGGGCATCTGCGCAGGTCCTGTGTGATTGGGACATGGAGAGCCACCTCCTCCATTGTCCCACGGGCTGTGGCAAACCCTACACATCTGAGGGGTGTCCTTTAGGGGCTGACGTGCTCCCCTGGAGCAGGAGCTTGGAAAGAAGCTGTGAAGGGCTGGGACCCTGGGAGAAAAGGGGAAACATTTTGAAAATAACAGAGTTCAGAAAGCAGCTCTTCCTCTCCCTGCCCTCCTCTGGCAGGTATCACTGTGGCTTTTCTTGCTGGATCCCATCTGTCTGTGAATGTCCCTGGGAGACACACACATCCTCCTGCAATCTCTGCCTTTTCCAGTTGTGCTCCAGCCTGTGGAGGGGGACACTGGTGAAAGAGGAGGGCTCAGGTAGTGCCTAGGAACCAAAATGCTTCCCCTGCCATAGGCAGCTGGAAAAACATCCCAAACTTGGCCTGCAGCAAGGGCACAAGGCTTGCTCCTCCTGGGGAGACTGGAAAGGGCTGAGCCTGCTGAAGAGGTGAGACAAAACTCATCCAAAAAGGACAGAAGCCATCGGAGTTGCCAGGAACAGCTGCCTGGCTCTGTGCAACTCCTCTCCAGCTGCTCAGCTTAGGACAGTGTGGAGCTGCCCACAGCTGGGACCAGGTGGAAAATCCACGTTGGGTCAGGACCAGTCAGCTATAAGACACAGACAAAGACTGAGTATTAAACCATTTAATTCTCAAACCACTCACATGCATAATGTTCTTTTACACAGTGTTAAAAGAAAGAAGAAAATGCATTTTTTTTAATACAAACAGAATTTCAAGTATACATTTATAGAATTTTCCAAGATTCTTACCCAAGTTGCTAAGTTTTCATTCACATTGTTCTTAAAGCTGTCCAACGAGAGCGCTTTTTGCTAAACTGCTTTCAATGCAATTGTACAGTCCCCTCTACCTTGGTTTTATTTTCCCCTTTCACAACTCTGGTTCCCCTTCCACCCCTGCCCACCTCCCTCCAGCAGTGCTGCCTGTCCCTGGACACAGTGGCCACGGAGCTTCTGTTGGCCAGAGCCTGCTGGAAGAGGAAAAGGGAAGGAGCTGTGGAGGGCCAGTTTGGAAACAGCTTGGAAAATCACTGAAGAACAGTCTGATATCCACAAGTTACAGCAGGCTACTTCAGCCTACTCCAGACTAGTCTGAACACTGACTTTTTTTTTTGTCTTGAAATAAGGACTGCAACCAAAAATAAAATAAAATAATAATAATAAAAAAGAATAATTAGTACAGCAGGAAATTTCTTAACTGTGAAAGTAAGTCTTGAGTGTTAGGACACCTGTCCTAAAAAGGTGTGATTTGTAGGTCACTAGTTGAAGGTGACAGCACAATTTCTGTTACAAATGGTTACTCTGCAAACCAGCTCAGAGCAGAATCAATGTGGGACACGCAAACTTGGATTAATAAAGAAAAAAAAAACCAAACAGAACTGATGGGGGCTCCATATTCATGTTATGGAAAAGCCCCACAACCCCAGTAACAGCTTTCTCCTGGCTTTGCTGCTCAGCTCAGCCCTGGGCCGCCAGCGGGGTTGTAACCGGGTGCAACTTCTGACCTGTTAAAAAACGGGGTTCAAATCTTCGTGACAGGCAAGGGTGGGTTTCTCTTGGCAGACCCCAGAGCCCCCCAGCAGCCCGAGCCCCCCAGGCGTGGGCACGGCGGGCTGGGCTGGCCTGGGGGCTGCTGGAGGTAGAGCTGCCGTGCCCCAGGCTCCGGCAGCGTCGCTCCCCCGAGCTGGGGCTGCCCAGGAGCTGCCTGCCCACACAGCTGAGTCCCCAGCCAGCCACAGCTGTACTCATCTGACCAGTTAAAGTGCATTGCGGCAGAAAAGGGTTTGCTTTTTAGGGTTTTTTTTTAGTTTTTTTTCTTTTAAGAGGAACCTATTTAAAGTGCTGTTCTAGTTTGAAAAGGGACTCTGTTTAGAAAAAAAATGGCACCTTTTCACATGAGAGATTTCCTCTCTGTATGTGTGTATATATATATAAATTTGCAGAGTCAGATCTGCTGACTAATGAACAACATATAAAAGTGTTTGTATTTTATATTATTGCTTTTTTTTTTGCTTTTTTTTTTTAACTGCTGCCTGCTGCCTTGGAGGCAGGAGGGAGATAGGTTCTCCTTTCACCTTCCCACCATGGACTGATTTCCCAGTGCAGGAATGTCTCACAGTTCACTGTCACACAGCACACGGGAGGTGACAAAGTCCCCCTGAACTGTCACAGCCCCACGGCCAACCTGCAAAGGGTCACAGTAAGGAACTGGAGGCCAAGAAGGACTGTAGGACTCCCCTTGCTCCTGCCAGATGCCATTTTCATTAGAGTCACTTTACAGAGCAGACTTGCATTTCTGAAACACAGAGGTAAGGAAAAAAAATCTCTTTAAAGTGAAAGCTTTGCTGCTAGAGTGTGTAGTGTGGTAACCTCAGCACCCCAAGAGAGAGAGGTAGTTTCTGTCCTGTGAATACACTGCTGCTTAATGTGACTCCATTTCTGGAGTGATTGCTAAAAAAATAAAAATAGGAAAAAAAAAAAAAGAGGAAAACCTGTGCTCTTTATGAAGTTATCCCAGTTAAATCTTTCTGGTGAAGATATACTTGACTATTCCCTCTAAAAGGCTTTTGTATTTTAGAAATTGATTGTCAGTTAGGTTTGTTACAAGATGAAATCTGATTAGCAAATTGCTGTACAAAGCCACTTTTCTTGTTAACTCTTAAAATTTTCTCTCCCACTGCTCAACTATCTGTGCCCTGCTTGGGGGTCACATCCTGCAGTAGGACAGCATTTCCTGCTCTGAGCAGTTTTAATGGAAAAATCCAAAGTTTTAAAAAGAGCTACAGATATCATATTCACAGTGTTGTGCAGGAAAGGTGGGGTGACACCAGGGAAACGAGGGGAGCTCTGGGGACAATGAGGCTGCAGCTCATGGGAGCTTCAGCTAGTGTTTAACACACAAGAGGCTTGGGAAAACTGCATTCATTCCCTTCCCTTTTCAGACTAAAGCAGTGCTTTGAATACCTTGCTTCCATTTCCACGAATTACATGAACATCTGATCCAGTCTTCTCCTCCTTTGCTAATTCTCCCTGCAAGTGTGGGGCAGGAGGTGAGGAATATGTTACTGCAAGAACACACGGGTGTGTGTTATTGTCCTCCTCATTCAGCTGCTGAAAGACCTTGGTTAGAAAAGGCTGTTTCACCACCCAGGACTGCTCCTGCCTGTCCTAAATGTCAGCCATGTTACCCATCAACACAAACAACAACTCTCCTCTCTCCCATCCCAATATTCCTTACCAGCACTGCCCCATGACAACAGCCCTGGAAGCTGTCTGGTGTCAGCTTTCTGCCCAGGCCTGTGCCTTGGGGGAGCCCAAGGAATTAGTCTTAAGCAAAGGATATGACAAAATTCTATTTTCAATCCCACCAGGGGTGCCAACAGCACAACCCTGGCTTAGGAAATCTTCTAACACTGAGAAAAGTGCCTGCATGCCACCTACACCTTCCTCCCCTGCACCTCTGGCAGAGAGCCAGGCTGCCCTGCAAACAGCCTCTGCAAACAAACATGGACTGAAAGAACACCCTGGGGCTAGGGACAGCCACAGTGGGGCTGGGGACAGCCACAGTGGGGCTGGGCCTTCATGCCCCCTCCCAAAATCCAACCTGTCAGCCCCAGAGTTGCACTGTCCACCCCTTGTTAGTGTCACCCACGGCTGCCACCCTCCAGGCCTCTTGCAGGCTGGAGTTGTGCTCAGGTACCAATGCACAGGCAAGGAAGGAGTCAAGGAAAGCTTCACAGTAATTCAGAGAGTTCCTTTGGACGTGTAAACTCTCAGAAAACACTCTGGAGGCACAAACCCCCGTATCAAACCAATGCTCAAGACATGCAGATGAACGAGCAGAGCCAGGGAAACCTCCAGAAACAGCTTTTAAAACTTGACCAAATGGGGAACCAGTTAATGGCCATCATTAAGTTACAATTTGCTTCTCTCAGACTAGTTTTGTGACTCCTCCCCCTGCCCCAGACTCAGTAATTTCTATTGGAATTCTAGCAGAAGACATCCCTGCCCGTGGCAGGGGGGTTGGAATAAGATGAGCTTTAAGGTCCCTTCCAACCCAAACCATTCCATGATTCTGTGATTTGAGTCACTAATTTCAACTGTATTATATCTTTTTATACTGCCACTTTCTGTATTTTATGACCAGCGGTAAATTAATCAATCCAACTTCATTTTTCATTTCTCATTAGTTTCACAGTTTCATAGCCAATGGGATTGGGTCTGACTGGAAAGGTAATGGGAAGGTTTAAATAAATAAGCCTCACTGCAGTATAAAAATAATGCAGCCATTTCACCATAGATCTGAGGGGAAGGGTCTTAGGTACATTACCAAAAATTAAGCTAAAAGTTTGCAAAAAAATTAATGCACTGATTTTTTAAAGTACTGCCTTAGGTAACTGCAGTAAAATAATAAATCAGAATATGTCAGATTAAACAAGGAACTTACACAGCAGTATTTAAAAATACCTGAACATGTTTCAAAAGCTTAACTGATAGGAACTAGGAAGGCCAGTAAAGCTGCCCATTTTACATGATAAAACTAAAAAAAAAAAGGTAACAAAAATACAGCTTGGTGCAGTCTAATGGAAACAGGAACTTGGAGGCTGCACTCTCCCATGATGGAGATTTCCCAGCCTCTCTGGACAGCCTGATCCAGTGCTGTTTGACTGTACTCATGGTGAGATAATGTCTTATCATACCTAACCTGATCTTCCCTTGAATAAACTGCTGCCTACTGCTGCTCCTCCTTCCACCGTGTGCCCCAGGAAGGGTCTGGCTCCATCTTCTCTGCACCCTCCCCTGAGCTGTGGAGTTTAAATAGGAAAAATGATATAGGTAAAGGAGAAAGCACCGAAACAAAAACTTCAGTCTTCAACACTTGCTAGAAAACTCAGAAAATGGCACTTTGAAGTCTGGTCCTGCCCTTTCCACCCTTCACTTCCCACCCCTCAGTTCCTTCCAACAGAGTTTTTGAAATGCTCACAGCAAATCTGCCCCCACAGGGCACTGACCCCTTCTCCTTCTCTGCTATTCACAGCTCCAGCAAGGAAAGCACCGGTGCTGCTCACTGTCATGTGCCAGGATAGGATCTTTGGACACCTGTCTCCCAAGGCAGCAGCATTTCCTGCATGCTCCTACCCCTGTGCATGTTCTAAACCCAGCATTTCCCTGCCCACAGCATCCATGGCATGGCAGACACATGCACTGCCTCCTCTTCCCAGTGATGCTTTGCTGCTGTTCCACCTTTCTACCCATTCCCCTGTGCCATTCCAGTGCCACCAGCACCAGCCAGGCTGAGAACAGATAAGCTCTCTCCTAATTTCAGCTCTCTTCCCCCTCCCTAGAGGAAGCAGAGCTGCTGCCACGCCTGCAGGACATGTTAGAGGTGAATTTGTTCGTAGCACTTGCTAATTCCTTGGAAAGGAATTATTCCCTGGCACAGAAAAACCAGCAAGATCTTATCTTTGAACCCATTATTTCTTGCCACTGGTGACAGCAGAACATGCACCTTCACAGAAGTTATGGATAAACCCCCAACCACTTCTAGACATCAGTAAACAGCAATGGCTCATTTCCTAAAACTTAAATATATCAGTGGCTGGTTTTGTGGCTTCCTCCCCAGCTCCCAGCTGTGCCAGATCACAGTCTGATTCGCTGTTTTCTTCCCTTTTATTTCTAGCTTTGCCAGAACGTCCTTGTTTTACAACAAAACTGTTAAAAGACCATGAAAAACACCTTCAGAAGGCCCCACCATACAACTTTACCTGGCAAGTTTCAAATCCTTTCAAGGCTGCAACTCCCCAGCAGCAGAAGTTCTTGAGTTTTACTCCTATCCATGCTTTTGTCACCAAAGACCTTTCAGAATTCCCGCTAAAAAAGGTTCCCCCTATTTCCAAGAGTCATCATTTCACAAGCTGTAATACTTTGGTTTACAACTGGATTAAAATATAAATTAAATAAGAATAATGCTAAATGAGTTTATATTGAAACACATTATATTTGTTTCTATATATGTATATACAGGTATGTGTGTGTGCACTCCCTAATGACAGCTAGAGGAAGCAAAAGTCATTCTCCAAAGGCTTCTACTCTTCCAACTAGCATGGTCAACTTATCCATTGCAACAATTCCCTGTGCATAAAAGCTACTGAAGCACTGGAAGGTGGTGCTGGCGACCAGCTGGATCACACAGACATTCAGGAACAGAAAGACAATAAATTAGAAGAAGCAGTAGTAACTTGTTCACAGTTGGGATGAGGATAATGTTATGGGAAACCTGAATTGTCTACGGTTCCAGGAATAAAAAGCCAAAGGTCACTGAAGGTTACATATAGATACACTGCAGTTAATCCTAAAAGCAAAGATCAGATCTGACACAAAGAAACGGCAGAAACCATGTGGAATTTCTCCCAGCAGCCTAAACTCTGGTACCACCAGATTCAGCAGGAAGCTTTCCAATACCTCCATCAAAAGCAGAATTCGTCCTGGGGATGCTCTGATCACTGCCTCAGATGTGATCACTGATCACATCTCAGCAATGAACATTTTCCCTAGCAGGAAGATTCCTTGAAACCAACTCAATCCTACATGCAAAAGAAAACCCTCCCAGTCCTTTTTGATTCCCTCAGCCCAAACATCACATTCAATCTCTCCTAATTCCCAGCCTCTGTTTTTTTCTGTTTGCCAAGCCAAAGCCTTTCAGCAGATGGAAATATTTTAGAGATGGTAGGACTCTTCAGATAATTTTATAACCCACTTGAGTGGGTTCCAGGTTAGGAATAACCTAAATTTCTAGTAAGACTAACTACAGCAAAACTTTGGTCTGCTGTATTTTACTGATAAAACAAAACAAAACAAAAAAACCACAGAAAGTCTACTCCAAATCTACTCTATTCCAAAAGTTCTGGTAGACTTCAGTTTCAAGAAGCAGCCAGTATTGTTTGCATAGTTCTAACTTCTATTTGGTTACAAATATATGTATACACACACATATACAGGTACATGTGTATTTTATATTAAAATATCCTTTGAATGACAGTGATTAAAATAAGGATTTGAGGTCCTCTTTAGGCCCTTTAACTGCTGACATCAAAACTCTGTGCATGGCTCTCACCTTGTGACAGGAGCAATGCTCACCACAATTATTTTGCTATGGCAGTGGATCCCAGGGTTTGCAGCTGCAGTCCTGGCCACAGGCTCAGCTCCCAGTGAAAGCTCAGAGCCCAGACCTTGGCCAAAAGTCTCCTTGAATTACAACTTCTTGGCTTACAGAACAGCATGGGTTGGAGGGGACCTTTAGAGGTCACCTAGTCCAACCGTCCTGCCATAAGCAGGGACTTCTCCCATCCCCAAAATATTTCCAGCAGAGCCTGAACAGCATTTGATGTCACTAATCTGCAGAAACATTTGGATGCTGGCATGGCTAAATTGGCAGGCATGTCATGGATCAAAGAGGAGAGTTTGGTAAAGTTTAAATAATTTTAAGTGCTGGTTTTTGTTGCTTTTCAAGATCCTATCTACCTCCTAAGCCACCTTCCACCCAAATCAATGGCACCTTTGCAGCTGTCTTCCTATTTATACACTGGATTCTGCAGGAGAGATGAAGTCAGCAGCAAATAAAAGCTACAACTGTGCTCCTGCAAAGGCCTTGTCAGAGCTGAATCACCCAAAAGTGCCAAGGACCTTACTCCAAAACAAGACTGCTTGGAATCACTTCCTAAAATGGGCATCTCACAGTTAAGTGACATTCCTATTGCAGAGGTGTGGGATGGAAACAGCCACGGCGCTGTCACAAAATGAGAGCAGGACAAGCAGGGAGAGCTGTCCTGTCCATGGATTTCAATCTTGAGCTCACAGAGGGCTGAAATCCTGGCTCTGTGCCCTCTGCACCGAGCCAGCCCCACGGTGCTTTTCAGCTTGTTCCCAGTGCTGTTCCAGCTCTGGAGAGCTGTCAGATGGGAATGGGGTCAGTCACTGCCGACCTCTGGGTTTAAAACAGCAGCACAGACACAACATGCTTCCTGTTCTTCCCAGCACCCAAACTAAAGTTAAATTATACAGATCACAGCTTGAGAATATTGTAAAGAAGATGTAGGGAAATCCAAGGACTGAACCTGGTGGGGAATAATGCTGAGAGGACAAGGAGGGACTGCCCATTTGCACTGGCTGCTCTGGCTCCCACCAGGCTATCCCTGGATCATACTAAGTTAGCTCTAAGCATGTTCTCAGCCTCCTGTAACAAATTCACATTCCATAAAGCCTCTCATTCATCCCTCTCTAGCTGCTGGAAATACAAAGCAGAATTTGTTTTCACATCCTCTCATTGTATTTTGGCCTTCTCTTTTTCCCAGCTTCACATCAGTCATCCTCCTGAGACAAAGAGGTTTAGCTTTTCTCCAAAGCAGCAACACAGTATTATCACAATTCTTGCTATTTTCACAGCTATTCACAGGGAACCTGGCAGCAGCAGGGAACAGCCGTGGCAACCACCATGTCACTTGGCTGACACTTGGCACCAGGGCTTGCTGCAGGCTTAAGGAGATAACCACAACTCTTCACATTTGGGAGGTGAGTTCTTTGACAGCAAAGAACTAAGTCCACCTCCAAGAAAACAAACTGTAAAAGCAGAGTGTGTTCTCCCTGTTGCCTGAGGCAAGAAAACAAACGGGTTAGTAAGCCCTAACTCTAAAGCAGACAGAAATGTTACGTACAGAGGTATTAAAACACAAGAGTTCTCTTCACATCCTCCTTAAATCACAGTTAAAATCACAGTTTTGGCAGAACAAGATGCAGCTAGACATGGGAATGCAAAGCTGTGCCTCAACCCATCACAGAAGCGTTTGCGCTTGGAAAGTTGGCATCTGATTCTCCACAGCTTTGGTGCCACAGTGAAGAGCCACGCCAACGCAGAGGCAACAGGACACAGTATCAGTCTGCTAGGGAAAGCACCTCGAAGGAGCTACACCACTGCCAGAAAATTCACATGAGGTTTTTCCATACCGTATATGACCTCCAACCCCTTTTTTCTTGAACCTTGGGCTCATCTGCACTCAGGAAGTGAACCACTGAAAGAAATGTTTCATAACAATTCCTTCAGAGGTGTTTCCCTGTGTAGTGCGGATGGGCCTGAACTGGTTTCAGCACTGTTCAAGAAACATTAGACATCATGATTCCCACACATACATACACATCCATTAAATGTACAGAAATAATATCAAAATGATTCCCACTACCATACCTTATACTGACTCTAGCTACAGGCTATAAACTTCACCTCAGCGAGGCCTGGGCAAGAATATTGGCTCTTTTGCATGCAATCAGAAATGATCATTATACAGTGGCAACCTCTGCACAAAATAAAAAAAAACAACCCAAAACAAAAAGAAAAGCAAACATAAAGGAGGAAAAAATAAAAACGTTTCACAAGCTTTGTTTTCAGCCTAGTAAGGTATGAAGGACAAATGTCATGGTTTTCACCAGGCCACTTGAAGTAATGAATCAGCAACAGGACACGCTGTTGGCACCCTGTACTGTTTGGATGCTCCTCCGTTCACAGTATTGATACAGTAAAATAAAAACCTGCTCAGGAAACTCACAGCTATGCCATGGGAACAAAGGCATCCACCATTTCATGTCAGCCCTTCTTCGCTACGGTTGCCATCTGTCTCAGAAAAATGTTGCTTGTGTAGCAGTTACTGCACCTTCACCCTTCGCTTCACAGCAAGCTTAGCAGGGAAACTTTCCCACTATATTTTTATATAATATATGTATATAAATAATTTTATGTTTTTATAGTTTGGTAGTATTCTTTTAAAATTTCTATTTTAAAACACTTAAAAATCTTTTAAGCAACTAAAAGTAACTTTTTATGCTCTCTAGTGTGAACAGGATAGGATTTCAAAGTTTTTAACTTTTTTTTTTTTTTTCATTTTTGGTAACTTCAAAAGCTATGACTAAAGCAGCACATCTCCACTCCTCCCTGCACCTTGATTGCAACAACACCTACCTTGGCCACCCTCTCACCTCATCCTCTGCCACTGCTCTCTGGCAAGCGGACTGTTTTGGTACCGTGATGTTTGACCTGTGCCAGGAAAGCTGACGGAGCTGCTTGTTCGGGTAGCCAGATCACTCCCCGTGTGATGGATGCCCTTGACAGGAGAGGAGGAAGAAGGCACAGAAGGAAAACGGAGGTGAAATGTCAGTTTTCCTGTTTGAAATGGTCAATGAAATGGTACTTTGCCGGTGCCCAGCTCAGAACACCTGCAAAGGCTCCTCTTGTAGGATCACATCCCTGTTACACGTGATACTGGCACTGAGCCCTTTCCCATGCACAAAAACACATTAGAGCCACATCTGTTTTTGAGAGAGAGATAGGAGGAACAGTGAGACCCCTCACATATAAAAAATCTATAAAGCAGGGCAAGAACACATCACCCTTCACCAAATTATTCTCTCCAAAGGGGCAGGAAAATGATGCCCAGTACCAATTTGCAGATGGGGAAAGCAAGGGCTGGGGATGTTTCCATGTGCCCAAAACTGCAGTCAGACAGCAGGTCCAGCTTTATTGTCACTTGGCCAGCCTGCTAAGCCCCAGCTCCAAGCACTCATCCAGCTTTCCTGCTGAAGCATGATAAAGTGTATTTCTTTTCCAATGTCTCCCTGTTCCTCCCATCACCTTAAGGTTCATAACTTCACCCTTCCTTATCATGTACCCATTAAACATCCTCAAGAGAACTCCTTCACCAAACCTGACACGTGCAACCTGTCGTTCACTCCCCCCCTTCATCATGAACAACTTGGCATCAGAACTACAGAAAACTCTTAAAATATTGCATATTTTTTTTAAAAAAAGATGTCAGGATATTTGCACTTATCTGCCTGTCCCATGCTTTTCTGGTTATGAACCACGTGAGCCCGTGCAAACACCTACAATACACACGCAGGCATGTCTCTCCAGGTTTGCTAAACTTGCTCTAAACATCAGAGCTACTCAGAATACAAAAACGTTAAGTCCATGCAAGGGGACAGAGTTGTGATTGCTCTAGGAACCGTTCACTTTTAAGTCTCCTGAACTGTTATAAGGAAATAGAGTAAGGTTCTCTTTTCTTTTTGCATTTCATTGATAAAAAAGTTATCAAACTAGTTTGTAGAAACAGGTTTAAAAGCAACCACCTGCGATTGCTCGGCTGTGACAACAGCATTGCAGTATTCCCATATCCCGTATTGCTGTTCTAAAAGATCAAGTGCGTGTCGAGGGGGAAGCAGGGGTGAAAGAGGACTTTGGTAGCCAGCCTCTAACTCCGCAATTCAGCAACTCCAGAAAATCTCTTCTTAATCCTTGGCAACACCTGAAACGTGGCAGCGCCCCAGCCAGGACCTCAGAGTGCTCTGAGCTCCCCAGGTCAGCACCAGCAGAGGACAACCTCCTCTGGAAGACCCCTCCAGCCCTTCTCCCACTGCATCAGACTCTCATGCAAACCTCACAGCTGCTAAATTCCACTCTCAGTAACTGAAGTGCTTCCTTCACATTTTGCTGACCTCTGGAATACCACTTTGTAGCTGTGCCCACTTTAACAAGGGGCACCGGGGCTGCGTGCCTGGACCAGGCAAGCCCAAAGCCCTAAAACAACAGTTTAAATAAAAACGTAAAGAAACACACCAAAAATAAGAGAGGGATAAATACACTCGGGCAAGGCAGGTTCCACCAGGACAGTATTTTTGTTTTCCTTGCGGTGGCAACTCCCTGGGGAAGGGAGAAAGGCAATGGCCCCCTGCCCCTGCTCTCCCCTCGAGTGGAGCAGTGGATATGGCTCTGTGGCTGAACCTGGCACCGCCGGCGGGACGCCCTGCTGGGCCACAGCGCTGTCCAGAAATACAAATGACTGCTTGTCCCAGATCACTACAGAACAGTAAAAAAATTTAAAATCCTGTCGATCCCTGAATAAGAAGTTGATTGACACAGTTGTTCTGTTTTTCTCCAAGAGGAGGAGGAATAAGGGAGAAAAACACTTAACACTGTATGGGTGCGTGTGGGTGTGTGAGAGGAAGAGAGAGAAAGAGAGATTTTTCTATTTTGGCAACATCTCGGGAGCTTCTTTCTGTTCAGTGGTGGCATTGCACTAATTACAGTACCAGCCTGCCGGGAGGGTGCTGGCTCTCTCGAGCCAGCAGTGGGAAGAGGGTCCTTTCTCCTGGGGCTCCAGGGCCGCGCTTCAATCCGGGCCGGTGGTGGACACGGAGCCCTGCGCCGTCTCCCCCACCGCCACAGCCTCCTCCTGCGGAGGGGACTCCTCCTCCGCCTGCCCCCGCGACGTCACCGTGGTCTCGGGGGAGATGCTGTGGGGCCCCTCCAGGGGCAAACAGCCGGGGTGGTTCTTGCGAAAGTGCTGGTTGAGGATGGCCTGGAAAGGGAAGCTTTTGCCGCACACGTGGCAGTGGAAGGGCTTGTTGCCCGTGTGCTTGCGGATGTGATACTCCAGCTGATCCTTGCGGGTGTACTTCTTGCCGCACATGCGGCACACGAAAGGCGTGATGCCCATGTGGAGGCGCATGTGGCGGTCCAGGCTGCCCTTCTGGTTGAAGGATTTGGCGCAGTAAATGCACGTGAGCCGCGGGTTGTACCGGAACCAGCGCTCCGACACCTCCTGCTCCCGCAGGTATTCCACGTAACCGCTCACTCCCAGCATGGCCGACTCCTCCCCCTGCCAGGGAAATGGCACAGACTTCAATAACAACCAGCACAAAACAAGTTGCACAGAAGATCAGGCCCAGGTCCAGCCAGTAAAGCCTGTGCCAAACCTCAAAATCAGCAGCACTAATGTCTGCAACCTCAAGCACACACTTAAGTGCTTAACTGGGGCCTTGGGGCTAAATACAAATGAGCAATCAATTAAAAACCACTGCTGCAGAGGCCCCTTCTGCCAAGCATTCCCTGGATCTGGTGAAGAAAAGACAGCCCTTGACAAGGACACTTGGCCACCAATTCAGTTGTGGACCACATGCCAGTACTTGCTCCTTTTTTTAAAAATTTGTGCCAGTTTTATTGAAACACTTGGATGTATCACCTTCTGTTTTCCTTACTAAAAGTCAAAAAAAAGAAGCCAAATGATGAGCTTGCAGTAAAACAAAGGAGGAGCAAACCACAAATCATACCTGAAAGTCTTCATGTGTCATTTGACACAGCTATTTATTCAGGTGTCACTTAGAGTTCATTTTATAATGAGTCACGTTCGCCTGCCTGGCTGTGTAACCCAGCCCAGCCCTGTGGATCACAGGCAAGGGTGTTCCTGACCCAGCTTGCACAGCACAGACCCCTCTGTTTTCTGGAGTCACACAGACAAACAGCCAAGGGCAACCCGAACCACAGGCCTGGTCTCAGGACAGACACTTCTGACCTTCATATTCAGACTGAGCAGAAACACACTGAATGCTTCTGTGCTGGAGATGCACTGTTTACTCCCCCAGTGCTGCTTCCCAGGGGTGCCAAAAGTGGAGAAGCAAGCAGTGTAACAGCAGAAGGGCATCTCCTCTGCTAGCCGGGGATCTACAGGCACGAGCAGCAGTGTCCCTGTGCCAGGTGCTGCTGAATCCAGCTGCACAGGCACAGGGAAGCTGCTCAGGACTAAAGGAGATACACAAAGCTTGGTTCTTCCTTTCCACTCTACCACTGCCATTGGGCAGGGATCACAGGCAGGTTATTTGAGTATGGATATCGCAATGCCAGGAGAGTAGAAGGTGATGATGCTTCCCCATGCTGGGTCAAGCCTAAGGTTTCATGTTTGAGGCTCACTCACAATGGAGAAATAAGTACAGCTGTTCTGTAGGCAGAGCTAAAATTGCTTAATATGTCAGATTTCCCCTAGAGGGTTGGTTTGACCTGAAATCTTTGCAATGTCTTCTGAGGACACCAAACAAAGGTTTGCAAAACAGAAACCAAAAGGTATCTGTCATTTTATGGAAGTGTCTAACAAAGCAGACAGCAATCACAATTTTCCTCCCCTCGCTTCCCCTGGTCTTACTCAAGGGCAAAGCAGCCTAGTATCTCCTTACCCACCTCCAGCAAGTCCTGCTTACACACTGACACACTCCCTACCTGCCAGGCTCACAAGAGTCCCTCTGTTGGCTGACACACCTGCACTACAGTGGCACTGTGACACTAACTGGATGCAACTAAATCAGACCAAAATGGTAAGGCACAGGCTTTACTGCCATGTCCCACTTTGCTGCACTCTACAGCCCACTGCCCTCCTGTTTCTGTGCATCTCTCCCTCCTACCCCAAAACTGTGCCCAAGAAAGCAGAGGATTCAGAGGTCCTTTATGTTGCAAAGTCTGCTGTGCAACACAGTCACTTGGAGAAGAGACAGAGACCTCTCTAAAACTCCACAGCTCTTTGACACTTCACCCTAAAAGGTTTATTGGTGTAGTGCCTGGAGGCTTTTGGGAATGGTCTTGGTACCAGCACAGAAAGGTTCAGCTGTTGTCACCCGTCTTCCACAGAAGCCAAGCCACACCTCCTCCCTCTGTTCAGGCATTTGCTGCCAGTTGTTTGAGGGCAGATCCAGCTCTGCAGGCAAATGGGGTTTCTCCTCAGGAGCTGGTGGCCTGCCCAGAACAAGGGTGGATATTTATGCCCTCAAACAACAAGAGAAATTCCTTGTGTTTTCCAGGTATCTGGCCAAAATCCCACACAACAGCCAGAATCAGTTTTAAATCGTACATGGCCAGCACATTCTCCTGTGAGCAAAGTAAAAGGCCCTTGTATTTCACACATTATTGCTTGCAAATATAGCATATGACACACTTCATCACAACAAAGTCCCCTTCGCCTTCAAGCCCACATTCAGCTGCAAACAGCTGATGTGCCTACCTGGGAGCTGGGCTGCTTGGGCTCATCCATCCGCCCGGGGGACTCGCTTTTCGACCTGTACCGCTCGCTCACGGCAACCATGCTGCCAGAGGGGCTGAATCTGGGGGAGAGCAGAAAAGGAATTGTCAACGGGCATCAGGCCACTACAGCGTTCAGAACAATAGGTGAGCAATGGAGGCACCTCCATAGCATCTCTTCATCCTCATCAGCTAACACACTGGAGGTGGAACAGTGCAAGTATAAAGGAAAAACCAAATCATACTGGTCTGCGGTTTCAGTCTAAACCTGAAAAATCAAACAGAGTCATTTGGCTTCCAGTTCAGCAAACAGAGAGGGGTTGATATCATGAATAAATCAATATGGGCCTGGTGACTCAGGAACTGTACAGCAGGACAGAAACCAGTTCTCAGAGGAAAAACCCAGGATGCTATGCTGTCTTGGACCACTGGGAAGACTTTGACCTACAGCTGGTGTCTGGCTTGTTTCTCAGCCAGAACCATCCCCAGATCTTTGGGCCAGAAGGCACCAGTGCAATGGAGATATGTAACACATATTATTGTATATGACCTCCTTAATCTGAATGCTGAGTCTATTATATACTGAGGCTGAACTGAACATCTTTTAAAAAAATCCCACCTCAGCTGAAATGCTGAGAGGTAGAGATCCCAACCTTTAAAAGCTAATAAGTAATTTCCCAAGCTACCTGGAGATCCTGGTCTGATCACTACTCAGCCAAAATACTGGATACAGAGTATCCAGTATCCAGTACCCAAACTGGATACACCTCCTCACACCAGGTAAAAACCCTTTTGCTCTTACACTTAAGATGGCCAAAGGAAACAGAAAGAGGAAATGTTCCAAAGCAACTGACCCAGCCAAGGTGAATAATTAAGAAAACCCACCTGTCGATCTCACTGCTGGTTGGCCTGACCACTTTGGCTCCAGAGGAGCCTAAGGCAAAAGCCTCCTGGCCCAGCGGTCCGTGGCCTGTGGTGTCGATCACCATGGCCGTGACCTCCTCGGCGCTGCTGCCATCTTCTCCCGAGGGCTGGTGCTCCGCCCCCAGCCACTCCTCCAGGTTTTCCGTCTTGATGCGCACTCCTCCCAGCACCCGCACCTCCTCGTCGTTCTGCGCCCCGCGCTCTCCCAGTCCCGTCTCCACGTACCACTGTCCCGCCCTGTTAATCCGCAGGATGGGCTCCCTGCCCTCCACATCCGAGCTCTGCTCGATTATCTGGGGGCTGGTGGACTCCTCGGGCGGGCTCAGCTCCCGGATGTCCAGCACGGTGCTGACCTGGCCCAGGCGGCTGCCCTTGGGGGTGTTGTGACGCGGGCTCAGGGAGCGGCTCAGGGTCGGCGTCGCCCGGTGAGACTCGGGCGGTCTCTCCTGATGCTTCGTCCTGGTCTGGCTCAGTTCCGCCTCCACCTCCGCCACGTTGATTTTGAAATGAATCCCCTCGAGGATCTGCGTGCACTTGTCTATGATGTGCTGCATCTGCAGGAAACTGGCGGCTGTCAGGTAACTGATGATGTCGGCCAGCTGCAGACAGATCCTGCCGGTGTAGCAGAAGGAGAGGAGCTGCTCGAAGACAGAAGGGTTCTTGATGACGGAGATGGACACGGTGCTCATCTCGTTGAGGGACATGTGGTCACGGAAGTAGGGCGAGCTGGCAGCCAGCACCACCTTGTGCGCGCGGAACGCCTGGCCCTGCACGGTGACCACGATGTCGCACAGCCGGCCCTGCATGCGCAGCTGGTTCAGGTGGCTCAGGACAGAGTTACTGAAGTTGGGAATCTCCAGCTGAATGTTCCCACTCTTCTCCATGTTTGTCCCAGCTGCAGGTGCACGGCTCTGCTGGACAAGGGGAAGAGATCCCATCATTAGTGGAGCCAATCATTTGAAATTGGAACGTTTTTCACCTGCTTCCACACAGTTTGAAACACTGCAGTTTTTAGAAACCTTCCTCACCCGTTGAACTGCCACACCTTGCAGCAGCTCTGTCACGAATGAGTGTGTTTGCTTTAAAAAGCTTTACAAAAGCTCTCTGATCTCCCCATGCTATGCATCCCCCTGCACAAGAGTTCTGCTAAACCAGTCCCTGACAGACCCCCTTTCCCTGTGGCTTTAGTGTGCAAAACACTTTGTTCTGCCAGCCTCAATAAAAGCACATCCGCACGTAAAAAGAACATTAAAAATGGCACAGGTATTAAAAATAGGCACCTGATTGCATAATGGATTAAAATACTCACCACCTGTACCTTCTAAGCATTTTGAAAAGAGAAGGTAATAGGGAAAGCTCGTTTGTATAACAGGAACCGGGAAGGAGATACTGGGACCTAAATCCTCCTGAGACTTTTGAGAAGTTGGCCAGCACACATCTGACCTCAAGGCATCCTAGTGCTTTGTTAACCTGAGATATCCATCATATATGGCCCTTCTGACACATGCCAGAAAACATATAACAGGAGGGTGAAAAAAAAGCTGTGGCCCAGGAGAGCTCAGAGGGCTTCACTCAGGATCATTTCTGTAGGGTCACTTCACTCTGGTCATCACCAAGTTCCCATCCTGGCCATGCCCTGAGTCAGTAACTCCTGGACTCCTTCCCAAGTACAGCAATAATGGGACTGTTCCACTCGGGCAACAACTCACAAGGGTGCTGCTCTGCTTGGGCTGCAGCCCAGGTAAATGGTTTACCCAGGCTACCCCAGGCTCATCCCTTGTTTCCCACCTGGCCTGGATGTTCCTGGCTGTTCCCACCTCTAGCACACAGGAGCTCCTGGCAGGCTCAGGGAGAGCCCTCACTGCCCAGCTGGGGTGGGCGTGGGACCCCTCAGCGCTCAGCCGAGCCCACCAAGGCATATCAGGAGATCTCAGAGCAGGGCCAGGGCCAGGGGGCTGGGGGATGCACCACCACAGCACCACATTTCATTTTGGCAAGGTTTGAAAAGAAGCTCTGACCATATATGGTAAAAATTTGGAATGCATGGAAGTGAGACGTAATCTCATCCAAAAAGAAATAAAAAATGGGAGTAAATAAGCTTGTTAAAGTCCACTCATGGCAGAAGCAGCTTCCAAGCTGGATAGCATCCGAAGTGTGGACTGAGAAGAGTCCTGCAGATGCTAAAACCACTTCAAGGAGGCTGGAAATACCAAGGCTCACAATGCCCACTCCATGGAGGAATCTCCAAATTGAAGGGATTGGCACATGAAGAGCATGTCTGACTTTGGAGGACTTTTTATTCAGAATTTATGAACATTGCAGCATGTCCATATGCCCAAGAAGGCTTTGTGCAAACCTGGCAAACCCAGTTAGTGAACATGAAGCTGCAGGACAGCCTCTCAATCTCGTGGAGTTGTGCCAAGGGATTTCTGAGTGGCGGGATGGCTGCGTGTCCCTGGGGAGGTCAGATCAGAATGCACAAAGCTTCCCATGGTGCAGCTGAACAGGGCCAGGCCTTAGGGCTTCTTCCCTCCTTCCCCTATCACAGAGTCACAGAATGGTTTGGGTTGGAAAGGAACCTTAAAGCCCATCCTGTTCCACCCCCTGCCATGGGCAGGGACACCTTCCATTATCCCAGGCTGCTCCAAGCCCCATCCAGCCTGGCCTGGAACACTGCCAGGGATCCAGGGACAGACACAGCTTCTCTGGGCACCCTGTGCCAGGACCTCCCCACCCTCACAGGGAACAATTCCCTCCCAATACCCAGTCTAAAGCTGCTCTCTGTCAGTGGGAAGCCATACCCCCTTGTCCTGTCACTCCATCCCTTGTAAACAGTCTCTCTCCATCTTTCCTGCCAGCTCCTTCAGGCACTGGAAGGCCACAATTACATCACCCTGAAGCTTCTCTTCTCCAGGCTGAACAACCCCAATTCTCTTAGCCTTTCCTCACAGCAGAGCTGCTCCATCTCTCTGATCATCTTGGTGCCTCCTCTGGACTCGCTCCAGCAGCTCCATGTCCTTCCCTATCTTTAGGAGAAAGCAACAAACCCCACAAAAATCAGGCACTCACAGTAAACAGGTCTGTGTCAACACAGCATTGGGAGCAGAACATCAACTGCACACAACAAGGGGAAACAGAAAACCCAACATCTTACCTGGAGTGCTGTGAGTTACATGCAGTGGGAAGCAAATGGGGTGCTGCCTTCTTTTTTTTTTCTTCTGATGTAGTAAGAAGAAAACTTGCCCCCTTCCCCTTCAGGAAGTAAAAAGAAAGAAAGAAAAAATGAAGTGCAGAGGAACTGGGTTCTCCCAAGCACAGTTGTGAACATCAAGCTTTGTCATTCTTGGTTTTGCTGGAGGATCTAGCAGCAGGATTAGCTCAACATCTTCCCAAAACAGCTGTTCCTAAAGCAATAAGCCTCAGGGTACACTCTCAAGGAAGGCAAGGGTCAAACACCCCTGCCAAGGCCATGACCACTCAGGGAGGCAAGAGGGAGGCACAGGCTGAGCTTGGGATATACAGAAAGGGAAGGGAAAAAAATCATCAGACCTTAACTGCTGAGCATGGCTGGGTCTGGCTGTGGTCAGAAGGCAGCTGCTCCCCAGAGAGTCCAACAAATTATCTGTGAGCTCCTGCTCGGAAGGCAGGAAAATCCATCTACTCCTTATAACCCAGAGAACTCTGCTCAGCTCAGTGTCAAGGAACCTGCGTGTTATGATCCCCTCAGAGGCTGTGATAGGGAGTCTGTCTTCTGGTTCAAACCACCCTGTCAGAGGCTGATTCTGCCCCTCTGAGTGCAGCTCAGCCACAGGGCAATGCTGTCCTCATTTCTCTCCTCTCTGGGAAGTCACCTCCACCCACCTGTACCCGCAGGCTGAGCTGACTCAGCACGGGGCACACACTGAGACACTGCCGTTTTTAATCCAATTTGAAGTGTCACCAGCTGACACTCAGACTTGACTTATCTCAGCAAATGCCTTCCTGCCTGTGAGGCAGCTACCGGGAGCGGGTGGAATTCGTGATCCATCAGGTGAGAAGCAGAGACAGACCACCCAGCAGAGGATGTCACCTTGGAAGCTGCACTGAAAACTCTCAGCTTTTGGGGTGACATTTACTGTGACTGGGCAGCTTCACAGAATCACCGAATATCCTGAGCTGGAAGGACCCACAAAGAGACCGCTGAGTCCAACTCCTGACCCTCGAGAGGCACCCCAACAATCCCACCTGTGCCTGAGAGCATTGTCCAAATGCTCCTGGAGCTCTGACAGCCTTGGGGCTGTGCCCATTCCCCGGAGAGCCTGTTTGGTGCTCAACCACCCTCTGGAGGATGAACCTTTTCCTGATCTCCAGACTAAACCTCCCCTGACACAACTCCAGCTGTTCCCTGGGTCCTGTCCCTGGTCCCAGAGAGAGCTGCTTAGAATTCCAGAGTGGTTTAGGTTGGAACGCACCTTAAAACTTATTTCGTTCCACCCCCTGCCACGGGCAGGGACACCTTCCACTGTCCCAGGTTGCTCCAAGCCCTGTCCAACCCGTCCTTGGGCACTGCCAGGGATGCAGGGACAGCCACAGCTTCTCTGGGCACCCTGTGCCAGGGCCTGCCCACCCTCACAGGTAACAATTCCTCCCCAATAAACCTATTTGGCTACGTGCGCATCCCAGCGGGACTCCCACAACTCTAAAACCGAACACAACTCTCAGCAGAGCCGAGCGGCGGTGGCTTCTCTCCCGCCCGCTCGCCGCCCGCAGGACGCGCCCCACAGAGCCCGCTGTCCGCCCGCCCGCCGCCGCCGGACCCTCCTCAGGCGGGCCCGCGGCTCCTCCTGACCCGTGACAGCCGCGACCCCGGACCGGGGCTGGCGGGGCGGGCGGGGCCGGCCCCCCTCAGCCCGCGCCCCTCCCACCCCCGGCCCCGCGCGGCGGCGGCCGCGCCCCCGGCCCCGGGCGGCTTCGCCCGCCCCTCCCGGCCCAGCCTCACCTGCCGGGGGTGGGAAGGGCCCGCAGCGCCGGCCCGGAACCGAAACGCGCCAGCGCGGGCCGCGCCCCGGAAGGAAACGCCGTGCGGACCGTCCGCCCCCGCCCCGCCCCTGCCTGCCGAGCACACCCCAGTGGGCGTGGCCGCACCTGCACCACGTGACCTGTGCTATATAAAGGACTCGCAGGGGGCACGCTGCCCTTTCCGGTCCCGCGGCGCTGAGGGTAGGGTGCGCCCAGCGCGGCCCCGCCGGTGAGTGCGGGGCGAGTCCGCGCTCGGGGGCGGCGGTACCGCTCCGGGGTACGGCGGTACCGCACCAGAGTACGGCCGAGGTGCCCCGCGGGTGCGGGTCGGTCGCCGATGGGAGGTGGCGAGGGAGGATTGAAGTGGATTGCGCGGCCGGGCCTGGTCCGCGGCCTAGTCCGCCCGGGGCTCTGCCTCATGGCGGCGCTGGGGATGGGTGAGGGGCGTCCTGGAGAGCCGCAGGCGGCTTTGGGAGGGTCGCGGCTCAGGGTAGTGCCTGAGGCGGTGAGTGACGGGCGCTTGGAACCAGCCTGTACGCCTAAGATGTGGTCATGGAATGTGTCGAGCTCACGTCGCCGCTGTAAATACCAGCGATATGTCTCTGGTGTTTGTGGATTTAGATTTTTTTAACTGCACTGAGCCGTATACAGCTTGTTTTTCCAGATAAATGGGAAATGTTGCGCATAAAACAGTAGTGGCGTTTTGCAGGGAGAAAGGATCCCGGCACATGCGGGATATGTAGAAGGGGACTGTGTTCACAGCCCCGAGGCTGCGAGGCTTTAACAAACACTCGGACAGTGCTCTCAGGCACACGTGGTGACTCTTGGCCATGGTCCTGTGCAAGTCCGAGAGTCGGACTGTGTGGGCCTTGCGAGTCCTAACTCGGCACGTTAACAGAGAATTGGCCCCTTCACTTCCACATGCTCTGCACGTGATGAGAACTATGTTGGTAGGGACATCTGAGAGGGTGATGAATGCCAACATATCTGAGCTGGGCATGGAGTACTTCTCATCCCTATCCAGGATGGCTGAGACACCACTGGGCCTTTCTAAGCAGCCAAAGTTCATGCCTGCTTCAAAATACATCATTTTTTGTGGCCTCAATTCTTCAAAGAGCCAAAATTTAGATTGCATCAGGGGAAATCTTAAGACTCAAAGTATTTTGGATGTTGCTTGTTATTTTTCAAAGTAATATTTGTGAATATTACATCCTTTTTGGAAAAAGAAGAACTAATATGCTTTCTTCTTTTCAGTTCAACATGTATCATCTACGCTCTTCCTTGTGGCTTCAGCACAGGTAAGTGTTGCTTGTGAAATACAGAGTGGAAATGAAGAAACGTTGGATTTGTGTACACCAGCTAGACCAGAGTACTGTTATCAGGGTGTTACAGTATCAGCAGTTGTAATTCGGGCATTGCCTGCAGTGTCCTGGGCAGGCCTTGCTTTACTGCTGGGAAAAGTCACCTGGAGAATGTTTATGAACTACTGCTCATGCTGTAACCAGACTGCTAAAGTACCCCCGGGTCCGTCCTTTCTTTCCTTACTGTTTCCTGTAATGAATATTTTGAGGAAAGTGCCTGGAGTATGTTGCAGAGAATGGGTAACTGTGGGGTTGATGTCGAGTAAATCTCAAAGCCTATGATGGTTTCAGTATCAGAGTAGTAGACAGAAGTGATTTCTGAAAACTCCGTGCTGAGGCTTTCTGATGTGATTGCCAGAGATGCTCCCCAGTTTTGCAGACATCTCCAACTCTTATTTATCTCTTCCAGATCTGCTCCCAAATGTGAAGACTTCAAGCTACTTCTTCCCAAGGTAAAACATTATTCTTGAAAATTAAATATAAAATACTGTTTAGTGTTTGTCTAGGCAGCACCTTCTGCTCTGATGATAGTAGAAAATGGCTTAATTCCTTGAGCAGAGTGATCCCTGTGGTGCCACAGTGATGACACTTATTTGCTACTCTTGACCAAGAGAGTGATGAGCATTTATACCACCAAAACAGTTTTCTGAGGCACAGCAACTGAAGATTCCCCATCGATGAATTTACTGCTGAATATACTGTTAACAAGTTTTTTATTTCTAGGATTCAAATCCTGCACTTCAGAGAAATGTAGAAGGAACATGACCTGGTAAGAAAGACTTACTTTATGTAGAGGTTTCTTCCACGTAGATGTTTAAACACTGCAGTAAGGATGGGATGTGTTTTATAATAAATTTCCACTCAGACCAGAAACAATTTATACTTGCTAGTATTGAAACTTAAAGGTTTCCTTTTTTTATTGGGAAAATATTCTTGTCACAGCAGTCACAAGAGGCGCTTGCTTGGTTGTGTGATTCCACAGCAGATACAATGATGATGGCATAGTTCAGCAGAATATCCTATGATGAACACTTCTGTTCTTCGCCCCTATCTGATGTATCTGGCTCTTGTGACCTCCCTGTAGGAGCTGTGGGCTTGCACACAAAGGCTGAAGGGATCTGATTTTGGTTTTTATTGTTGCAGGCACTTGGGAGATTGCACTATGAGCTGTTACAAGGTAAATACTGCATTGCTGGCATCTGAAAAAGGGAGTCCATCTGTGCTGTGTGGAGAGGCTGTTGTGTGATGACTGCATAGTTCAGCAGATACCCTGTGACGATCACAGTTACTGTCTTTTGCCCCTGTCTGATGCAGCCTTCTCTAGCTTAGGCTATTTCAAATAAATCATTTGGGAAGCTGAAGGTCAAACACTTTTTTTTTTTTTCTCCATTAATGTGGTTTAAAAATTTATCTCAGAAAACCACTAAGTGGGTTTAACAGAAAAATTTAGTAAGATGAATAAAAAGACGGGAGAGTAGGATGTGGTTGTGAAGTCAAGCACAGAATACAGCAGAATTAAGTTAATCAGGTGTTAGTGCTCCAGGTTCTAAAAGTCTTTTTTTGCTTTGCCCTGGACAGAGGAGCCCTCATGCCTCTTGTGTGAGAAACTATTCCACCTATTATTGATGTTGTGAAGACAAGACCTTCCTAATTAAAGGTAATTATTAAACCTTTAAGATGGATGCTACTTTTGTCTGTGGTGCATTTGAGAGTTTGCTTTTAGAGATGCTTGCAAATTCATTTTGTTCTTTAAAAGTGAAGGTGAAGAGGTAAAGATTAGTACTGTAGGTGTGCCTTTAGTTTCCTATATTTCACAGAGCATAAAATAATTGTGATGTTAATGATCTAGATTTTTCCTGTTAAAATTAATGGTGAATGCCACATTAGTGTGAATTTAGAGTCCCAAAATGGTTTTCCCTAATATGCACAACTTGGTCACACAAAGCTCACGTCACTGAGCTCTGCAATTGCAAGGTTTGCTCCTTGGTGCAATTTCAGCACACTCTGGAGTTCAGGAGTGAACATGTCTCAGTGTTCAGGAGTGCTGGGAAATGGCTTCACACCCTGCCTTCAGAAAGGATGGAAGTGCTGCAGCCTACTGTAAATGATGTTGAATCAGGTCTCTGATCCCTGTGAGGATAAAACTTGATCAAACTCTGATACAGTACTTTGCTCAAACTGTTCTTAAAGCTATAACTTCCTGCTGAGCCCTGCCTAATAGCAAATTTCTCTTTGCAGGCTTCCAGCTGTTTCTCATTGTGAGGTAAGTATTTGTTTTAACTTCCTAAGTATTAGGATTTTAACATAGGCCTATAAGTTAAGTGTTTAACTACTTGTCAGCTAAGGGAAAAGGGGCATGGGGCCCATTGGCTGTGGCTTGCATCTCAGCCAAAACAGGAGGATGTTTTAAAGGGGAACTGCTGGCTGGAGCCCAGTCTTGCCAGGCTGGTGTGTGCTAAACTCATCACTGAGCTCTTCTATTTGCTCTGATGAAGCTATTCAAGTGTTTGCCCTCCTGCCCATAGCAGCCTAGCCCTAGAGCAGGGCTGCACTGGGGCTGACAATGTGAGCTGCCTGTGTGATGAGATGTGACTGCCCTGACCTCAATCGTGGAGGTCTGTCATTAGCTCTATCTGACTGCAGGCACCTGCCCTGAGTTTCTTCCTCCGGTGCTGGTTTCTGTGCTGTCCTGATGGTTTGCTTTGATGCAGGTGTGATGGAGCTGGGAGGTGATGCACCTGCTGCTGCTGCCAGCAAAGGTAAGTTGTGAACACCTCAGTGACTGGGCAGAGCTATGATACAGGGGATGAGGAAGTTACTAGATTCTGCCCTTACCGTGCAGCATTAAGCTGGGTTCTTTAAGATTTTAGTACCTTTTCCAGGTAGAAAGCCCACAGGTTTGCAAGCAGCCTGCAGGATTCATTCACCCAAGGTGGTGCATATCTAAAACTTAAAATTACCTGCTTTCTGTGACTAAAAAAGTGGCAGCCATTTTAAATGTATAACTGCTATGGACTACTTGAACTCCTACTTAATAGGAAAGCTCTGTGCTACCAGGTTGCCACACATTGTGGGCTGAGCAAATGCAGTACAGTTAGCTGCTATTAAACTTCTTGCTGTTCAAATTTAGTGGATACTCTCAGGAAGTAGCACTGATCGTAAATGCTTTTGTGGTAAATTGTTCATGTCGATGGCTAGATCAGAGGTCTTACAGTGATGTGAATGAAGATGTGGTTGGGAGTAAGGTCTGAAATTCTAAGGTCAGATCCCCCTTTAAAAGACAAACAAGAGATACAACATTAAGCTGCTCTTGGCATGTACTGTTTGTGATGATTTCTGAGCAATGGGAATCTCTCTGAAAGAGGCTGAGGAGAACTCTTGTGCTGAAACAGTACCCACATTCACACTCTGAAGCCACTGCCAAAAGTGTGTTAGTACAATTTCACTTCTTTACAGGGTACAGCTTGCATGGAGTTTAAGAAACAAGATGGATGTATCTGAGGTAAGTATAGAATTCAAGGGGTTTAATAATTCCTGGAATACTGTCCTTGTGCTGAATGCTTAAATAGTGGTGCCTAAAATTAGTCCTATATGATAGCTGATTTGTCTTCCCTTTATTATATCTGGCTGTTCTCTGGGCACTGCTGTAACATGGCACTCTGGAATTCAAATAAAACCTTGTGCTGTGGCTGTCACTTCTCAGCAGTTGTTACTACTAATCTTTATATTGGCTCTGCACAAATTTTGCTCGAGTTCTAGATGATTGCTGTACAAACTTGTTTTCAAAGAATGTAGAACACTCAAAACACTTTCAAAGAAACAAGTCATCTTGAAAACCTATGGGACCTGTATTTTGGATATTTAAGATCATGAAATACAACACTGTTGAGAAAGATGGTATTACAAAGCAAAGTATAGTAGCTTTTTACTTTCCCTGATTCTTCCAATGTTAGTAATTCTGTATTTCCAGTTAAGTTAGGATTTATAAGCTTTGTGTATCCTATTTGGATGTTGTAAGTTAAAGATGCCTGCTAAAACTCAGTTTCCTTTTAGGGAAAATAGTTTGGTAGATAGGAATTCACAGGTTAATAAACACAAAATAAACTTTGCATATAGTGCTGCTGTTATTCTAAAAGTACTTCTCTCTTCCTCAGGGATGGACTGTGTGCTGTCTGCAGCCTCACAGGGTGAGTCCACACAACAGATAAATTGTATTTAAAACCTCTGGAAATATCTGTAGCCACTGATGAAATTGATTCTGCCAAATGAGTCACTGTGATATCACCCTTTCCGTTCCTTTTCTATCTGAGGTTACAAAGCTGTTGTGGAGCTTTTAGCAGTTGTGCTGCTGCATATGCTAACTGTGTTTTCTTGATTTTAGGTGAAGAGGCAACTCTGAAACTAGCATATGAAGAATTAAGAAGGTGAGCATAACTGCTGTAATAATGTATTTATTGGAACAAGTGATGAAAACCTTAGCTTGAACTCTCTCACTGAACAGAGATGAAATTCTAAGGTCTGAGATGTTCCCATCAAGTGTGTTGTGCTGGTTTGGTACCTTATAACAGTTCTTATGTCTGTCTTCCTAGGGGGAAGATTGCTGATAAATGGGTTACACTTGCATGAACAGCTGTAAAAAAGCCCGTGTGGTTTTACCTCACTGGTAATATTTGCCTGATGCTGATTGGAGCCAATAAAATCTGCAAACTCTACCTGGTCTTGTGACATCCT
The DNA here is from genome assembly GCF_021018805.1 of Prinia subflava. Classification (NCBI taxonomy): domain Eukaryota; kingdom Metazoa; phylum Chordata; class Aves; order Passeriformes; family Cisticolidae; genus Prinia; species Prinia subflava. Next base: position 23,428,919 of record NC_086256.1, read on the forward strand.
TTCTGGCTGGAACAACGATGTAAAACACCTCCAGGCTGCTATACTAAGATTTAAAAGGCTTAATTTAGAGCAGGGACTCTCTTAATTTAAACTAGATTAGATGCTAGTCCTGCAGACCTCTTTAAAGAGGTGTCAAATACTGCTGGTGTGCAGGCTGCAGGTGACCGTATTTAGACATACAAATATAAATAACTTCAAGAGTATTTCAAGTGAGAGCTAAACTTAGTACTTGTATATTTGCTACTAAAATAATAGTGCATCAGTAATTCTGGTAATATGTGTTAAGGTGCAGATCAGAAAAAGTGTACAGCTTGGATTTAGTAACCCTTTTCCAAGGGTTCTGGATTTAAACAACACAATATTTGGCTTTTGGGAGGGGAAATAGTTCAGTTGGAGAGGTGGGAGATAATACTAATTAACAGTTACTGATTAAATTACTAAGCCCTGCTAAGATGTTTCTGCTTTCTAGTGTTCCTTAATGGAAGCTTGCTTCCCTAAATGAAATCATTTCAATTCCTCCCTGCTCTCAGGGGTGGTGTCAATATGAGGAAAGTCAGTTATGAAAGTCAGTTATGAAGAACTCCCTTTGCATAACACTTCAACATTAGTGCTGTAGTACTTGTAATGAGAAGTAAAGCTACATAACTAAACTTCAGCAGGATTACTTTCAGATTTTTAGTGTGGCTTAGAACTTTTCAATAAAAAGAGTACAACTTAAGTTTCCCTCCCACTCCACCCAGTATGATCTTGAATTATATTTGGAAATGTTTCTAGCCAGAGTAGTACTTCATCCTGGAGAAAGAGTTAAACATTGTGTCCACATGCAAATTAAATCTCTGCACTAAAACAAAAGCCAGTAATAAGGTCTGTTTTCATCCAGAGCTGATTAGTAGCCTCTCAATATTCCCCCATCATGTTACTTTTTAAAATACCACACTTCATTATGCCTGTTGAAGAGCTTGAAGGGACTGTCATAGCCTGCAGTGTAATAGAAGTCTTCATGGAATGCTTGGCCTCTGTTTCTTAAGGTTCTGGCCAAGGCATCAGCTTCCTCAGCATATTTCTCTGGGGAGGCAAATCCACCGAAGGACCTGGTAAAAGTGAGAGGGAGATGGTTTGGTTCAAGCCCCTGGCTTTATTTTCACAGACAGCAACTTCAGACCTGCAAAGCAAGTTAGTGATGCAGTTTGTAGTTGGTAGACCACCCATGCAGAGCTAGCAGTCATACAACATGGGGCTACTGATGCTGTTTTCAAAGGTTAGATTTAAAATAACCAAATGCACAAGTAACAACTGCCCTGTGTGTGTTAGGGGAAGTTCAGGACTACAAATAAAAAAGTGCTGCGGGAATGGTTTAGATGTTCTGTAGAACAAACTTCAGAAGATGATTTTGGAGGCTGCATCTATGAAAATGCAATTTTCAAGTGTCAGCTAGAAAAATCTGTTTCATAACTTGGTCACTTGACTGGGGAGACACCCAAGCATAAGATTTCCTAATAGCTGGATTTTAGCAACTACAGCTCTGAACAGCAGGGTGTGTCCACCCTTAAAAAAAATCTCTTCAGAAGATGATTTTGGAGGCTGCATCTATGAATATTCAAGTGTCAGCTAGAAAAATTGTTTTATAACTTGGTCACTTGACTTCGTGGTAAGACACCCACACATAAGATTTCCTAATAGTTGGATTTTAGCAGCCAAAACTGAACAGCAGCAGGGTGTGTCTGCCCTTAATCATCTCTCAAAGTGTAGCCCACACTTCTGTGAGTGCAGCTGCTGGCCTGCATTCATCTGTGCTGGTTCTGCTTACCTGACAAAGAGAGCTGCTGCCTTCCGTTCCTCAATGAACACGTTGGAGTCAGTGGGCTGCGCGGGGCAGTCCTGGTGTTCAAATGGCACAAAGAAAGAGATCTTGAAGTCTGTGCAGCCTGATTTCACCAGGCAGGTCACTGGCGCAGTCATATCAATCTTCATTTCTAGAGGAAAGGAAAACCACGTGTCTAAACTGCATCTCCCAGCTCCTCTATTCATTATTATTGTGTTCATTAGCTGCTTGTAATTTTCCCATTCAGAACCAGCGTGTCCTACCTTTATCATTCTTTCCCTGGATGTAGTGGAAGAGTTTCAAGAAGCCCTGGCGCATTGCTTCCTTCTGGGTTTCCCCCCTAACCACTGTGCTGACCCACTTTGCTGTCTCATACTGACGCAGTTCATAGTCCTTTGCCTGGAAGGAAGCAAGAGTCACGGTAACCATGAGCTGGGTGTTGACAGGAATTAGTAGCTAATTCTTCCAAATCAGCGTACAAGTATTGCTGCAATTACCATTGACTCTGTTGGTCTCCAGCGAGGGGACTGCAGGTCCAGGGACAGAAATGTTTGCTTGAAGGACTTGATCATCTTGTCAGAGCTGGAAGGCAGACACAGTTCATTGGCATCTCTTAAATGAGTATGGCACTAGAGATTCTCAGTTGTCACTGAACTGGTGGAAGGCCTTAAAAAAGGCTGAAAGCCATTTAGCCCTGCAGGAACAGCACCAGGACCAAGAAACTACCTCTGCTGGGAGGAGGAAGTGTTCTTTCAGGATATGCTACCCTGGCTTCTCCATAACAAAAAGGTATTTCCTGACAGCAAAGGGAGATTCTGCAAGTGGGAGTCCTGTGGAAAGCAGTAAGTCAAAATGACTTCAGTCTCTTTGCTCCTGGATGAAAAAGCAGTCGTGGTGTGGTGATCTGGTGTTGACAGTGCCCCTAACTTTATTTGGCCTCTCATGATAGCTGATTACTTTCTTGAAGGCCCTTAGCCCCAGAGTCCTGTGGATAAATAATGTTTTTTGCATTTCTGAATGAATAACTCTTCCATAACCTTCACATGGGAGGAAAAAAGGTGAAAACTTAAAAAACACTGTCCCAAACAAAAAAGTGAAAATACTCAAAATCACTGTTGAAATAATCAGATCTGGTTAAAAGCTGAGATTTTAGTGGTCTCCATATATGACTTCTGCTGTTAATCAGGCAGACTGGAGTGCATGACCTACGTTCTGACAGTCCATGCTGCAAAGAGCAAATAATTCAGTGATTACCTGGATTCTTAGGTCATAAATGTTGTCTTAGACTGTAACTTAAGTACCTGTTTCTTGGGTAACAATGTGAGTTTTGTAAACCAACTGCTTACTAGGTAGCCTTCACAGCTCCAGGTTTTGTAACTTCCTGGCTGGTACTGTCAGTGACTGCATGCTAGAAATATTTTTTAGTTACATAAAATAGTACTTTGGGATGGGAGAGACAAACAGAAGAGTCCCTCAGACACAGTTGAATTCTTTTAGATGTACAGGAAAGCTGAACTTTGAAATGTCCATCTGTTCATATAAATACGGCTATAGGGAAGGTTAGGGGTTTTTTCTGCAGCTGTTAACACATGGGCCAAAGGGACAGGCAGCAGGTTACACTGCTGGCACAAGTGCAGCCAGATCATGCCACTCCACAAGCTACTGGTGCTATTAAGGAAGTGGAGAAAGTAGATGTACTCACAGTTTCAGCTGTCCCTGTCCTTCTGGCTGTTGCAGTGTGTCCCGTGGAGGCTGCACATCCTCATAAGATGCCGGATGTCAGTGTTTATTTGAGTTTGGGAAGCTCCTCCCATGCCTCAACCCTACTGGAGGGAGCTACAGTTATGAAAACCAGAAGGCTGGAGCCTTGTCCTGCTCGGGTCTCATTGGAGAGCCCACATGCAAATGTCAAAAGCCCAACCTACTACCCACGAGGCAACACTGAGCCTAGTGTGTGATCTGGCTCCAGAAACTGTTTTGCACCCTTGTGTAACTTCCCGTGTTTGCCATGGCTGTGTGGCCACTTGTGACAGGGTCAGTGGCAGGTTTTGTGCTTTGGGAGAAAGGATTGCACATAAATAACGTGGCTCTCCCCCCACCCCACTTGGATTACGGGAGAGTGGTGCTATGCAGAATGCCAGCTTTTCCTTTTTGCCACAGGGGGAAAGGGTAGGTAGAAATCTGGCTGCACACTCTGCTGAGGCCATCCTCACGAGATTTTTGCTGGCATGTTATGAAAGAGTGACAGTGTTCTCTGATGGCTGGCTGTTCTGAGCGGTATTTGAGGTTAATGAGCCCTCTTAGCCCTTGGATATCTGCACAAAGGGGTTATACAAAGCTATTGTGAAATCCTGTCCTGCTTATAATACACACAGCAGAGCTGGGCTCTTCATTTAGCCAGCTGCAGCTCCAGACATAGTTTGGTACCAGCACAATAGGGCAGATTAAACTCCACAGTTTGTATTCTGAGAACACCTCCCAGTTTGTCATGGTTTGTGCAAATTCCTTGCAGCCAAATTCAGCTGAGCTCTCGGGGACATTTGACATCCATTAGCTGGGAATGACTTTTAACAGGAAGCCCACTTTGCTTGCAGGGAACTTCATCAGGATGCTGTGTGATACACTCCTGTTCTGAAAAGGGAAGTAAAACCATATCAAATAGCAATTGTGAATTTATCTCTAAAGCCACAAATCTGTCCAGAGCCACAGAAGAGGGTGGTGTACAGTCATTTGCTGTTGGAGTTTATTCGAACAGGCTGAGGCATGAAATGTATAACCAGTTCTCTACAAGCTTTGTGCTTTTTATTTTACAGAGGAAAGTATTTCTCCCTTTTACCTCTGCTCTGATTGGGTCAAACAGGAACAGCAGGAGGGTGTTTAGAGGGGCAGAAGCTGCTTGGTCTTTGCTAGGAGCTGCAGACATGCAAAGGCATGGGCTGCTGTAAGGTGAGCTGTCAGCTTACCCTGTCACCCCAGGGCTGGAAGTGTTTGTGAACACCTCAGAGTAGAGAAGGCCATATGAAAAACAACATCCAGCAACAATAGTTTGGAAATTCTCCACAAATTTACCCCAATGATGAGCACTGGGAAATATTACCTTGGAAGGGGGCAATAACTCTGTAGATAAAGGCAAGCCCCCAGTGGATTTTCACTGGTTTCTGAAGCAGAGAGGCCTAGAACAAACCCCCAGTGAGTTTGTATGTGTCCAGCTGATGTCCCTGACAAAGAATTGACTGTTCCTGGTGGAGCACCCCCAGGCTGGAGAACAATCCTCAGTGTTTTCCCAAGAGCTTGTTTTCTAGCACTCTTGTTTTTACACATAAACATTGAGAGAACATGTCAACAGCTGCATGAGACAGTAGGGCAGGCATGGGGACATGTATTCGGTTTATATACATTCCAAAACTTAGAGAAGGGATGGAATTATGGTACAAACTGACACACAGTCTCACTAGTACCTCCAAATAGAGGGAAATCCTCTATAAAACTACACAGCAGCCATTAAGTCTCAAAGGCTCTGTGACTTTTGACTTCTGTGTAATGTCATAAATATGTGTTTGGGACTTGGCTGGCATTTTCTAGAACGGCTAACAAAGCAACATTTTTCTGTTCCCTTGCCTTAAGGAGCAGAGATGAGGGCACAAGCAGATAAACACATGTGGTTTGTACCTTAATTTTACTGTCTTCATCTGTGCAGGAACACTGTAATGAACTGGTACTTAAATAATAACTTTGATTGGGTAAGGACAAGCCTGTGATATAATCACTTGTGATTTCCACTTTTCCTCTCTGTAACAAGACCTTAAGCAATATTCTCCGCAGCAAAACTGCTTCCATCTGCTCTGTGGCAGCATTACAATCGCTGCTGTCACATTGGTGCAGTTGTGTTGTATAAGTTACCTTTATCCCTAGAGGCAAGCACAGACTGTTTGCACAAGCAGGAATCTTTTCCACTGACCTAATTGTGCCAGGACTGGAGGAACCCAGGAAAGAACGTGTGTTGTTTCAGTGTGGTTAATGATAACTTTGAGTCGTGTTCTTGTAGCTGACAAGTGTGTAGTGTAATATGAAGAATGGGGGTGTGAGAGACAGACAGGGACGTGTGGCCACTCACATGTTTTATCAAGTGGTCTCAACCCCAAGCTCCAGGCAGAGAATCTTTGTCAATGATTTTAATTTAGAAGAACTGAGTCTCTTAACATATAAATGGCCTTTACTTTTGTAAACATATGCTCATCTGATGGTGCAGAATCCTCACTTCACAGCAAAGGAGTTGAACATGTGATGTTGCTGTAGTTACTGTCGAGGGCAGCAGAAGTGTCCTTACATATTGTTAGATGAACTGTGGTTTACTGCAAATTCATCTCCCAAAAGAAGCCTTTTATCTCTTTGCGCTAAAGAAAATCTCCACTTTATATCATATTCTCACTCCCACCATGGAAGATGAAGAAGCAGAAACACACCATCTTCTAAAGAAGTTGAATGTACTATAGTGCTGTTCCAAGGAGGTTCCTTATTATCCTTAGAAATCGTGGAAAGGAAATCTATGCAGAACTGCAATGAGCTGGTATTTAGACCTTGTGCTCTGACCCACACATTTTATATCAGCGGGGGAATTTGTTACCATTGGGTCCACCTTCAGCCAAAAATCATCTGCTTTCTGGAAATGTGTATGTGGATTTTGTCCATGTTTTTTGCCTGATTCCAGCTAGTTTGTTACAAGTGACATGTGAAACTACTGCATCTTCCTGCTTACTCAGTGACAGTGTTACCTAAATCTTGCTGCATGAGTCATTCTGTGCTCACTTCATCAAAGAATGCACGGAACTGGCAGCTCTTGACCAAATAAAAGGCTTCCTACACCCCAACACCACTGCAGAGCACTCCTGACTTGGTATTTTCCAAGATTTCTCTGCTGAAGCTCACATTTTGAAACCATTCCAGATTTGGGGAGTTAATCCTAAATTGCTTCCAGCTGCCATGAAAAACATTCCAAAACCTTCCTGTCTTCTGTGCATGGAGCCCAGAGAGAAGCTATCTCAGCTTTGTATACTGCTTTATTCACTGGTTTATTCCTACAATTAGGCTTATTTTTAATTTGGATCTGTTCTGGGATCTAGCTAGAAACTTAACTCTACAAACAGTTGTCTCAGCAAACTTTAGCCAGTGAAAGAAGTTACCCCAGTCCTCTCTGAGTGCTGAGAGGAATTTAATTCATCTTCCCCTACAAATTCATCCACATTCTGTTACAAGAACATGAAAAAAGAATTTTTTTCAAGACGGGAATGTCTCATTAAGGGAAAGAGGTAATAGTGCTTGCTAGAAAAAAAAGTTGTGACACATTTATTGCATTGGTGGTTTTTTTTAAAAAAATGTGGTTTAGGAGAGACTTAAGCTTAAACTTAAGGTGTGACAGAACACACCTTATTTGCAAACATAGCTCTGAAGAGGCAACAGCACTCTGGGCAGAAACACAGTGCATTTTCTTTCTTTGATCCTCCTTCCCAGAGTTTTAAAGTGATCTTTTCCTTCTCTTTTTCTTTACCTGCTTTGGCCTCCTTCCCTCCCTCTCTCTCATCCCCAGCCTACTCCAGCCTGCATGCTGCAGGGAGTGAGACCACCTGGCAGCTCCTCTGCCAAGGGCCTGGGTTAAACCCCTGACTCTGCTCAAGGGTTGTTCTGAAATGGTGGGAACAGCCCCACATGTCTGAAAAACACCCTGCTGTGCAGAAACTGCCCTAGAGAGCTCAGGATTTCCCTGTGTAGTCCCAAGAACCTGAGAACATGTCCAGACATGATGGAAACAGGCTCAGAGAGTAGGCATTAATACATTAAAGATATATTTTCCTTAACATAATAATTTTCATTTCCAAAAAGGCATGAAGAGGTAACTGCAACGGAGGGTTTATCTCCTGAGTTTCCTCCTCATCTTACTGGCATGAGTGTGGATCATATCAGTGCTCTCCCATCTTCTAACAGAGGGGATGTTGGTAGTGGCTGTGGGGTTTTGGTGGCCACTTCTGTTCTTTAAATGATGTGAGCAAGGCCTTCGGAGATGGATTCTTCAAGAACCTGGTCTCTCTCCCTGTGCATTCCCAGAGTGAGCCGGTGCTACGCTCTGCAGCAGGTGGCACTGTTGGCTGTGTTCAGAGGTGAGCTTTGCTTGAAGAGTAACATCCCTCACACTCTCTTGGTTGCCAGTGGTCACTTGGGCTCCAGTGCACCCTGGTAGTTCTTTCTATTTCCAGAAATATAAATTAGATTAGACTCTTGTTGACTGCGAATGGGAAAGCATCTTAACACCTAAAAAACTAACAGCTTGGCATGTTAAAACATCTTTTATGCAGCTGATACAGCAGCCTGAATCAGACAATCACAGAATGGTTTGTGTTGAAAGGAACTTAAAGAGTTTATTAGTTCCAACTCCCTGTCAGGGAATGTCTGTGTGAGACAGTTAAGAAAATGCTAAGTTAGGAAAATCCTCCAGGTTGTGCTTAACTCTATAACAGTTAAACTGGCAAGTTTTCAGGTAGAATCAACTTCAAGCTTAATAGTTTAAAATGGAAATTTAATATCCGAGAGGTCAGTATTTATTTGGGTTTTTGCACGTTTAGATTTAGAGCAGAATAAATGTAGGTAGGTAGATACATACATACATAATGACATCATATCAACTCCCCAGGTGATGTACTCCTGAATACTAGCCAGCCATGATGGTATTTAAGAATTTAACTCAGCTCCTCCAGGGAGCTTTAACATTCCCCTGAAGAGCTCAAAACAGCTCTAAAATCCTTTTATGCAAATCAATCAGTGACTCCTACAGAGTTCTAAGTAGCTCTAAACCTCTCCAGGCTACTGCAAAGCTTCTCTACTGTGCTGTCAACACCATGATGTAGCACTAAAACTGCATCTAAATACTCAGGAAATCTTGTGGACTTCCTCTAAATGGCTCTATAGAGCACTGAATTGTCTGTGGACTTCCAGAAGCACACTGGTGCTTTGGGGAGGTGGAAGAGGTTGCAAGAGCTGCAACTGTTGAGCCTGGAGAATGGGAATGGAAGAGTGCAGAGAAATGGGATTTCTGGAAGAACAAGATGAGCCTCTAAGGAAAGGGAAATATACATGCTTTGTAAGGAGCTGTTAGTAAGGCCAAAACCCAGAGAGTGATCTCTGCATGCAAACAGCCCACAGTGAGCATATTTTGGAGTGGAGGAGGAATACCACAGCCTCAAACTCCTGAGGTTATTGTGTGAATACATGAAAAATGTGCTCAAGCATCACACAGTGGGGGATTGTTCTCTCTGCATGCACTGGGTACTCCCAAAACACACTCTAATGGAAGATCTGAAAGTGCACATTGAAGAAATTTTTAAAAATTATTTTTGGAAGTTTATTGCTATGAATCTGTTCAGGGCAGTACCTTGTCTGATGGGATGCTGGTAGTCCACCAGTCGGATCAGGGAGCAGATTGAATTCTGGCCCAGCTGCGGCTCTGGTGGGATGGGGAGGATTGTGCTGTGCATGACTGCCACAATGGACATGGTACACATCTGGTAAAGCCACTCCTTGGGCTGCATGCCAGGAGCAGAAAGAGTGAGCTCCATTTGCCTTTCTCACACAGGGACATGGATTTGTCTGTGTGTCCCAGAACAGGGACACTGCTCTGTTATTGGGAGTGCATCCAGCACCTCAGCAGGGCTCAGAGGATATTAGGTGAGATGTTTGGAAGAGGTTTCTCCGTGTGAGGATTGGCAGGTCCTGGCACAAGCTCCTCATCCCTGGAAGTGTCCAAGACCAGGGCTTGGAGAACCTGGGATAGTGGGAAGTGTCCCTGCTCATGGCAGGAGGTGGCACTGGGTGACCTTTCAAGGTCCCTTCCAACCCAAATCATTCCAAAAATTTTTTTTTGTCTCCATCCTGTTATTTACGAATATTTAAAGGTTCATTTATTTATTTTTATCTTGAAGTTTGCACACAATGATGGATAACCCAAAGCAGCTTTATCTCTCTCACAAAGCACGGGCAGTAGGAGCCTGTGGGGGCCACGGCTGTGCTGAGGGGCCACGGGGGGCTGCGGGGCAGGCAGGGGATGGGCTGGGCAAGGGCACGCTGGGTGCAGATGGGCTGGGCTGGCCAAGGGGAGGCTGGGGATGGGCTGGGCAAGGGCAGGCTGGGTGCAGATGGGCTGGGCTGGGCTGGGCTGGGCTGGCCTGGGCTGGGCTGGGCTGGACTGGACTGGCTGGGCTGGGCTGGACTGAACTGGCTGGACTGGACTGGACTGGACTGGACTGGACTGGACTGGACTGGACTGGACTGGACTGGACTGGACTGGACTGGGCTGGCTGGGCTGGACTGGGCTGGACTGGACTGGCTGGGCTGGGCTGGACTGAACTGGCTGGACTGGACTGGACTGGACTGGACTGGACTGGACTGGCTGGGCTGGACTGGACTGGACTGGACTGGACTGGACTGGGCTGGACTGGACTGGCTGGACTGGACTGGACTGGACTGGACTGGACTGGACTGGCTGGGCTGGACTGGACTGGACTGGACTGGACTGGGCTGGACTGGACTGGACTGGGCTGGGCTGGACTGGACTGGGCTGGGCTGGACTGGGCTGGACTGGGCCGGACTGGGCTGGACTGGACTGGACTGGGCTGGACTGGACTGGACTGGACTGGACCGGGCCGGACTGGGCCGGCTGTGCAGGCATCAGCTGCTGCCGCTGCTCCGCCCCCGCCCCGCCCCGCCCGGCGTTCCCGCAGCGCCGCCGGAGCGGCTGATCGAGGTCAGGGGGAGCCGGGGCGGACCCCCCTCGCCATCCGTTCCCTCGGGAATGGCAGAACCGCCCTCCCTGCACAGCCCGCAGGGATCTTACCCTTTCACAGAAGCGCTTGAACAGAGATAGTAATCCCTTTTATACCTTTTTTTTCCCAAACAGCTCAATGACACCCCGAAAGAAGTTAAAGGGTCTTGTAGCTGCTACCATCACTCCAATGACTCCGGATGGGTAAGCTGTCAAAGTTGCACCGATTACTGCTTCCTTCCACCTCTATTTTCCTTCTTTCTTATTTGAAACTGATCTGCTTGCTTTCTTGCTATTTTAATTTTTTTTTTCTTTTTTAAAATCAGATCTGTGATGGGATTGGGGTAACAGTTAAATTGGTCTCCCTAGGACCAGAGTGAGATTGCCCTGTCTCTGCTTCCTTCTGTAGCCAGCAAGTATCGTGGCTCTGGGTTTGGAGACTTTGGATGAGTCTCATATCTCTTTTTCTGTTGCTTTGTAGGTGCAAATTAACTCATAGTACAGTTACATGTGTAGAGCATTGCAGTGTTTTCACATTTGTTAAGGAAAATTGCAGTCCTAGTTACAAAGAGCTCCCGAGAGCTAGAAAATAATTGTCAGAATCCGAGGGCCTTTTAGACTTCTCACTACCTTAGGTAAGTCATGCATGCAGTCATGTGTGTATGAGTGCATGGAATCAGTCTAAACTTAAAGAAAATACTGCAAGGACAGCACAGTTTTGAAAATAACATCAAACTGAAACTTGAAATTCAGCTTTCTTCAGAGCAGGGTCGGCAAACAGAAGCTGCATTTTGATGTTGCAAGACCGAGTTGTTTGGAGTCAGCAGAGAACCCTGAGCTCTCGTGGGGGATGTGTGAGGATCTGTACATGCCTTTGAGAGAGACTGTGGAGATTTACTAGTACACATCTCCAAAAGTGAACTTTAATTTAAGTGCTGAAAAACATGGCTCCATCCCAGTCATGGAACTCATTCCATTGTAGTCACTGCTTTGATTCTTGCTTTAAAGGATACTTGTTTCTGTTGGTTTCTTTATTCTGACTCAAACTTATTGCAACGTGGTATTTGGAGAGTGACCTGAGCCCTCTGCCTGGACTGCATGGTCCTTGTCAGATACATTCTGGGGAGGCACCTATGGAATTCTGAATGTTGTGTAAAACCTGTCAAGGCATCACTTCCAGACCATAGGTTTGGTCTGTATTTTTGACAAATGAAAACAACAGTGAAATATCATACACTAGTAAACAAAATGTTTGTCTTGCATGGAAGATAACCCAAGAATTCTATTTCCCCTCTTTGCCAGGGATTTCTGCTGCTCTCCTCATCCTTTAATGAGAGAGAGAGGTCAAAGTCACATCCAGCGGATGCTGTTTCACTCTCTGTACCCAGCAGTTACAACCATCCAGCAGTTTAACCATTTGCCAGCACTTCCACAAATAACTTTGTGCTCTCAAGAGGACTCCTGTTTCCCTCCAAAGAGGAAAAGGCTTCAGTGTCTCCTGTTCTCTCATATCTCCCAAAAATGTTCTTTCCTGTGACAAGCCTGCAGCAATTCCCAATAAAAGTTGTAACAGTGGACTACTTGTCAGGAGGAAAAGAAGCTGCAAGACAGAATTCAAGGCTGAGCTGCTACCCTCAGATGTTAAACAGATGCTGAGGGTTTCTTTCCTCCGGGTAATCTGTGTGTGTACAAATGCAAGGCTTCAAAATACATAGGTTTTTTTTTGTTTCTTAATCACTAAGTTTAAAATAACTGTGAGTGGGGACTTAATGATTGCTTTGGTTCCTTTTATTGCAGAAAAATCAACCTCCCAGTGATTCGTCAGTATGTGGATTATCTGGTAAATGAGCAGAATGTCAAGAACGTTTTTGGTAAGTGACAGAAACTGCATTACAGTCCATTTACCTGGATGGGAATCCTGTGATATCTTACCTGATTGCAGCTGTAGTGGGAGGGAGTGTGGATGTGGGATCATCCTGGCCATTTATACTCACCAGTGGTACTTTATATTCACCTTAAGAGGTACTTAAGGCATCTGGATTTGCCCACACCCCATTTCTGTGGGGGATAAAATAAGATGCCTTCATAAGGTGACATTCGTAGAGATGAATGGATAATACTGTGTTGACAGAGAAGACTCATCTGAATGATTCTTCCCAAGTCAAAAATGTTAGTTCTTGTCTTCAGTGAAACCAGTGTGTGCAGGTGAGGCCTGAGGCAGTGTGTTGTGTTTTGTTGTGTTGAAACAGTGAATGGCACAACAGGAGAAGGACTGTCCCTGAGCATCCAGGAGAGGAAGCAGTTGGCAGAAGAATGGGTGTGCCAGGGAAAAGACAAGTAAGTAACTGAGGGGGAATGGGGAATTCCAGATCTTACGTTATAATAATGCCTGATTGCAAAATGAAGTGTGTTGATGCCCTTTTTTTCTTTCGTGTTTTGTTGCTGAGCTTTGTTCCCCAGCTCCTTTATCACAGAAGTAAACATTTGCCACTGCCAGTTAGCTGGTGTCTGTTCCTGCTGCTTACAGAGCCTGCAAGAGTCCTTCCCTTTGGCACAGTGAGAGGTGTGGGGATGAGAAAGGGCTTGGAAAAGAAGGGCTGGCCTCTGTCTTGAGAAGAAATGCAAACACAGAGCATTTCTGAACCTTTTAATGTATTACATTATTTGCTGTGACTGAAGCTGAGGTGTTAAATGCTTAACTGCTTCCCTAAAGGTGCAAAATTAGTAACAGAGGAAAGAATTCAGTCTGGATCTGTGGCTGTGTATCCAATTGCAGCTTCATTCTCCCTTTCTTGTACAAGGCTGTCAGAGCCTTGTACCCCTCACTGCTGCCTTTCCCTTGGATGCTGGGGCAGAAGATGTGCAGAGGAGGAGGTGTTTGGGGGAGCAGGATAATGAGAAACAAACTGGTGTGAAGGATCACAGCATTCAGTTCCATAGCCTTTATATCCATGTCTCCTATGGGTATAAAGGAGAAAAACAGCAATGGGCTTGTTGGACAGGAACACAGAGGAGTCCCTTTGCAGGAGCAGACAAGCAGTCAAAGCTGCTAATGTGAGGTTCTCTGGCAGATTTGCAGAGAAACAGGTTTAGAAAGTAAAGTTATACTCTGATTTCCTTTACTCTTCACAGCCTCCCCTTAAATCCTTGATGTCTTAATTTCAATTTCCTAATAAAATGCTAAGATTCACCCCTCCTGACAGCTTTGCAAGTACAACAGCAAGAAGTCACATGTGATTCACGTTTACAAATGTGTCTTTCTTCCACCACCACTTGTCACTGTCAGCTTTTTCTCCATGTTTGTGTTCATCAGGTCAACACAGGCTCAACTCTTTTTTTTAGGTTCTTGTTCTGTGGCTGCCTGGGCTGAAGCGAGTAATTTTGGCAGCCTGGTATTTCACCGTCACTGAAACCTCCCCAAAATCTTCTGAATTTGTTTTTTTGTGCAGATTGGACCACGTGATCATTCATGTGGGAGCACTGAATCTGCCAGAGTGCCAGGAGCTGGTGTGTATATGATATTTTTCACTCTGTGTGTGATGTAGAAGCAGGTGTACCCTCAGATACTTTCCATTCTGTCTTTTATAGGCAAGACATGCAGCAGCCATAGGTGCTGGTGGCATTGCTGTTATAGCCCCCTTCTTCTTCAAACCCATAAACAAAGGTGAGTGGATGTGATTGCTGAGGCCTTTTGATTGCCCTCCCAACCTTCATCATACATAAAGGATTGATGCCATGTACTTTCTTTGGAAAATATTCTGATTATAATGTTTGCACAACTGTAATGGAAAAGCAAAACCCACAAGAAGCATTTTTTAAGGATGAGAGATAGTAGAATTGTAAGAAATGGGAAGGATGTCTTTTGGGATGTATTTTGTTAACTTTCTGTAAAAAGAAGAATTGCTTTTGGAAAGAATAGACTGTTAACTAGCCTGTGTTCTGAATGGAGAGTTTGGTGTTCATGCTTCATCTGGGCCACACTAGGAAGCAGCTGGTTCCATGCTGACCCTGGCTGGGCACTGACCAAGTGGAGCAACTGCTGATACACAGGTGTGGCTCTTGTTACTGAGGTGAACAGGTTTGGTTCTGTCTAAGGTTACTTCAGAACTTGCAAACTGACTATTTTGTCCTTAAGATGCTGACAATAATGTAAAAGAACCACATGAAGTGGAGGTTTGGAAAAGAAATATTAAAAGTTGTCTGAATGAATTTTGAACGGAAATGTTCACATGAAAGCACCAGAAGAAGCCAGAGTAACTTACCAGAATGGCTGATAGTGACAGCCAGGACACAGTCAGTGGCAATCAGGCTGGAACTCAGAGAGGAATAGCACAAAAGTCAGCAGAAACCTTGGTGAGAGTAGGATGGCAATGAGAAAATTGCCTAAGATCCATGATGCAATGAGCAAGATTCTCAGGAACAATGTCAACCGTAACAGCTCTTTGATTCCTAAAATGGTGCAAAAAAGTTGTCCAAAACCCTGCTCATCATTCCCACCAAGCAATACCCCAGGGAGGAGAACATGAACTCGATCCCTTGTCCTGTGTTGCACACAAGTGATCCTGCTGAGACCTCCTGGCATGCAGGTGTGGCACATGTGAGAGCCTGCCCGAGTTACACCTCTAAGAGAATGAGTGGGAGCTACTGAAACTGCTTTGGTTTAAAAGAAATACTGCCTTTGCCTTTCTTCTTTGCCTGCCTTTGTCTTCCCCTGGTTTATGTCACATTTAATGTTTTATGACATGTCAAGGGTTTTGTATGACTTGCTGTGTGTGGTGCACAAGCTGAGGCCTCTCCACAGCCCCCGTGTTATGGATCTGAACTGTGTCTCCCTCTGGAAAGTCTCCTTCTCTTACGGGATACCTGCTGGTTTCCTTCTAGATGAGCTGGTTGCTTTCTTACAGAAGGTTGCATCTGAAGCCCCTGAGGTGCCGTTTTATTACTATCACATTCCTCCTCTGACAGGTGTGAAGAGTAAGTACAGAGTACAGATCTTTGGTTATTTGCACTGGAAATAAGCTTATGTGGTTTTTCTGAAAGCATGGATTTATATTTAGTCTTAAATGTGTTGTTGCCAGTTCATTCCTAAACTTTTTCTGATCTAGTAGAAGAGTCTTACTCTTTGTTGTCTTACTCATTGTTTCAGAGCTGTATAGTTTACTAGGCTTAGGCAGAAAGTGAACAACTTGTAAAATATGAAGTCTTTCTCTTGGGGACAGGGCAGGGCACTCTCCCAGAACAGGCCTGTGTTCCCTCATATGAGATTGCTGTTCTGCACAGTTCGTGTGGAAGAGTTGCTGGATGGGATAAAAGCTCAGATCCCCACCTTCCAGGGTGTGAAGTTCAGTGACACGGACCTCTTGGACCTGGCACAGTGCATAAACAAGAATGAAACGGGGCAGTTTGAATTTCTTTATGGGGTGGATGAGGTAAGAAGCTTCTCTTAAAGTTTCTTCTAAGGTACTCTCTTGCTTCAGCCTTGGGGAAGAAGTAACCCTGGACACTCAGTGCAAGGCAATTTTGCTGCTCCCTCCCACCACCCCTTTTTTCCCTTGATTTTATTACATGAAGTAAATTTTTTTTACTTGTTTTTTCTCCCTCTACCTCAAACTAGCAACTGTTGGGTGCACTGGCAGTAGGGGCAGATGGAGCAGTTGGAAGGTCAGTATGGCTTGGATTCCTTCCCCTCACACATACACTGTGCTGTTTTACCTCCCACTGTCTGGATAGCGTTTCCCTGACTCTCTCCAGTCACAGCAATGGAGGATTTTGCAGGATTGGGAAGTACAGGACCAGACAGACACATAATCTAGCCCCAGTCCTAGTGATGAGGCAGTCATATAACCCAGTATCTCAGATTATGTTCCTTTGGCTGATCATTGCTGTGGTTTCTAAGCTGACCCAAGGTTTCAATGTACTTTTTATCCTCATGGCAACTTCTGAAGTAGTTAATCACTTCTTTCTGCATTGGGTAAGGAACCAAATCCCAGAGAGGTTTAAATTGTTAGTTCACATGAGCAGTCTGTGAGGTGCTGAGTTTAATTTCTAATTTATCCTCTGCCCCTCATATCAGGCTGATTAGATGAATTATTATGTGATACCTGTGTTCCCGTCTGAGCAATCCATTAAATGAAATGAAAGTGATTGACTTTCCTTATTGCCCAATGATGTCTTTTTATTTTTAGTTTTGCAAAGCAGTTCCATTTGAAAAGAACTGGAAAATCAGGTCTCTTAATTCTTCCATGGAGCTTGGCATACTTCAGATGATTGACAGTAGATTGCACCATACATAAATTCCACGAATTTCTCTCATAATAATGACAATGTCAACAGCAAAAGCCCGTGGTTACTTCTTTTGTTTCAGTGGTTTTAAGTTCCTTCTTTGCATTTACCATTTCTATTTTTGGTTTGTTTTTTTGACAGTACATACAACTATTTGGGCCGACAAACCAATCTGATGTTGCAAGCCTTTGCAAAGCCAGACTTTGCCTTGGCCCAGCAGTATCAGGTACAGCATCTCCCCAGGCCTCACTGGAACCTTCTTTCTCTTTGAGCTTTACTGTGGCTGCTCTCCATGTGGTTCTGTCATCCATACCAAGGCAGCATTATTAAAGAAAAATTCTTTCATCTCCAACTCCCTTTTTGTTATTCATCCCTCCTCACTTTTTTGACCATTTCTCACTACCTTTTAACCAAGTCCTTTTAACCACTTACCTTTCAACTCTAATCTCATCCATGCAAGTGAGCAATGATATAAGATATAAATATAGTAGCTTTAGATGCTTTCTTTTACACCTTCAAATCTGAGGGTGTTAATTACTGTTGGTCTTTTCTAGTTTCTCATTGGGGAATTTCTCAACTTTGTCATCAAACTGGGTAAGTAAACTGGGTAAAAATTGCCTGTTTCCCTCATTATGTCTAAAAGTGCAAACTTTCTGCTTCTCAAACTCTCATGTTGCTGTGCTCTTAGAACTTCCTTCCTGAAAGATTTTGCAGTGAAAAACTGTTGCATCTGCTGTTTCCCAACTTAGTAGCAGTTGGGAGCTCAACAAAGGGAGCTGAACAAGCATCCCTGACAGATTCCACTCTCCCTTCCTTCCTTCTGCTGTGAAATCTCACAGATTTAAAGCTGTGACTCTGTGATTTACCCTTGTTCTTATCCTGATTCTTTCTCAGGGTTGTTTTTTTGTTAGGTTTTTTTTCCTTCCATCTCCAAAAGCTCATTTCCAGCTTTATTTCTACAGTCATTTTTCTGAAATGGTGGTGCCCAAATAGAAGAATACTTCTGACACTTCTCTCTCTTGCCCTGCTGTAATTAAACAGGAATTTTGTTGAAGGCTGTACAAGGCCAAAACATTTTTAAATTGGATGATTTCTAGAAACAAAATCAAGTTTAAATATAAAAAGCAATTAAAACCAACAGAGTGGTGTAAGGAGACCGAAACAGACAGGAAATGTTTACATTAAATGATATCAGAAATTTAATGAAAAGAACTGTTTACTGTGGGTTTGCTGTACTGCAAGCCCTGTATATACAAGCCCTGATGAATCTCCCCAAGCTTTAGAGCCTGGTTGTTTTTCTTGGGTTCAAAGTCAGAGGAATTGCATTATTTTTTAGCCTTAGATGATGGAGAGGCAAACACTAAATATCCAGAGGTACATAAGAAGCTGTGAGCTATGCACAGAGAGCAGCATGTTGCTACTCCCAAGGCTTGGCTCTGTGTGAGCCTGCATTGGGGGATGCTAACACAGGAATAAATGTAGTAAGAAGGTGTAATTTTTACTGCAGTGTCACTCCTGTCTGCAGGCACAGTTGCCTCTTTTCAATTACCCTGTTCTCGCTTCCAAGAAGTGCTTGAAGCCTGGTTGATACTGGATTACACAGAAAATCTGTACTGCTGCTTTTTTGGACACCTGTATTGAGGCTGCTTTAAGGTACCTGATCTGCAAATATCCTGATTCTGCTTTTGTCTGCCCAGGTTTTGGTGTTGCCCAGACTAAAGCTGTAATGACTTTTGTTTCTGGCATTCCCATGGGACCTCCACGGCTTCCGCTTGTTGGTGCCTCCAGTGAGTTCATCATCAAGGCCAAAGCCAAGCTGGACAGCATTGTGTGGCCTCATGGTGACCGATCACAGAGCCATGGAGTCATTAAGGCTGAGAAAAACCTCTAAGATCATCAGGTCCAACCATTAACCTGACTCTCCTGGGTCCACCACTAAGCCACATCCCCAAGTACCACGTGTATGATGCTCACTTCCCTGTCGATCTGGAGGTTCCTTTTCTGGGATTCTCTGCCATATGGCACATCCCCCACATGATGGGCAGGATTTCTGTCTGGGAGCTGGCAATGTGCCCAAGCCCCTTTCTGTCAGGGCTGGCTTTGCTGGAGCATGTGTAGCCTGACATTTTACACTGCTCCCCTGGAGCTCTGCACTTTCCACCACTGACTGGGATTGTTTAATAAAAAATAGCAAGTTTTTCCCAGCTGGAGGAGAAGGCTGATGACTTTTGCCTAGAAAGGAGGAACATGTGTCTTTACTCCCTCTCAGCTGGATGGTGTTTTGTCCTCTCCATGAGGATACTACATTGTGAGTTTAAACAGTATGACACCATCAGGTTGCTCAGGCTGGTATCTGTTCAGAGTCACTGGGTCATTGTCTGTGTATGTAAAATCCTGCTTCTGTCTCATCTCTGTGTTTATACACCTTAATGCAAAATTTTAAAAAAACCCTTTTGTAACAGCAAGCTTTGGATCACTAATAAGCAGGTATTTCTCAATTTCTTTCCCTTAGGACAGAAATAAAGCCCCAATTGCACTGTGCACCTCCATGTGGCAGTGCAGAATGCTGTCACGCAGGTTAGGAAGGCATGGAATCATAGAAACCTAGAATGGTTTGGGATGGAAGGGACCTTAAAATCATTCCATTCCAGCCCCTGCCATGGGCAGGGACACCTTGCACTATCCCAGGTTGCTCCAAGCCCTGTCCAGCCTGGCCTTGGACACTTCAGGGACAGGGCAGGCACAGCTTCTCTGGGCACCCTGTGCCAGGGCCTCCCCACCATCACAGGGACGAACTTCTTCCTGATATCCCATCCAACCCTGCCCTCTGGCAGTGGGAAGCCATTCCCTGTGTCCTTGTCCCCAGTCCCTCTCCAGTTCTCTTGGAGCCCCTTTAGGCACTGTAAGGGGCTCTAAGGTCTCACCTGAGCCTCCTTTTCTCCAAGCTGAATACCCCCAGCTCTCCCAGCCTTGTCTCCAGGGCAAAGGAGCTCCAGCCTTTGGAGCATCCTCAAGGCCTTCTTTGGACTGGCTCCTGAAAGGGTTAAAAGCACTGTGCCTAGGCATACTTGGGCAAGAATAAGATACACCGTAACCAATATAAAAGCTAGCAAATACTAATCCACAAGCTAAAGACACAGGCTGTAACTAGACAAGAAATACGGAACAAAACTCGCATAAAATAAAGGCTAAAACCGGTGAGGAAATCGCTGAAACAGCTATCAAGAGACTGCACATGCCTAGGGGAGAAAGGAACAGGGCACGGCGAGGAAGACATCCAGCCTTCATCAGGGAACAGCCAGGAAGACGCGGAGCCTTCCTCAGTGCGGCCACCAGGGTGCACCGCGCCTGTGCTAACGACAACGATGCGCTCTAAGGAATCGTTTGCATAACCACACCTTTCCTCAGGAAAACCATGGATACGCACGAGGTATAACCATAAATTATAATTTGCTGCGTGCCTGGGTGTGTGCGCTGTTAGGGGGAGAGATCCCCGCGCACCCGGCGCGGTGAGCAAAGCAAATCGCCACTTCTGGGACTCTGTTCCAGACTCTGTCTGGAAATGGCTCTTGGCCCTGTTTGGGGCCAATGACTGCAGCAGCTCCATCTCCTGGTGTTGGGGCCCACAGAGCTGGAGGCTGCTCTGAGGCTTGCTCACCAGAGCAACACCTGCGGTCAGATTGAAAGGTGCATTTATTTGTGTCCTGGGCTGAACCTCTTGCTGGCTGATGGCCCCTGTGGCTGGCACACGAGGGGTCCCGTGCCCTGACTGCTCCTCATGAAAAGAATGATTGCAGGGGGTCTGGAACGAGGGAAGAGAGAACTGGGATGTACTGGGGTTACTTGAGTGGTTTTTCCACAACCAATGGCACCACGGATGGCAACAACAGAATTGTGATGGATTGCATCCAGAATTTCACTTTCAAAATTCTTCACAGGTAAGGCTTCTCTCTCTGGGATCTTGGATCTGGGAAAAAAAAAGTCCAGGACATTTCCAAAATTTCCAAAAATCAGCCTGTTCTGCTCTACATCTATACTTTGCCCCACTTCTCTACACCTTTCCCTTTCTCAAAGGGAAAACTGCCAAAGTCATAGTTTGATTCTTTCCTGGCACAGCACAGCCACCCCCACACCAACGCCAGTGGAACAGCCAGCACTTCTGAAAACGTTGTGTATATTTGTGCTGAAATCAGCCTTACACACTTTGTGTTACATTCTGGAAAATGAAGAGCAAGGATGCCAGGTCCCAGGAAACACACTCACCCTCTGTAATTCCTGATCCTGCTCCACACGGTACATGAAATCACTTTTCAGATCCATGCTGATTTGCTCTGGAGTGAGCTGCAAGTGCAAGACATTATTTGGAGGCTTTTGCACCCCTCTTCTTATCTACATCAGAACTGCAGTATCACATCAGAAAAACATTGTGATCCCAAATATCCACAAAGGATTGTTTCCTGCATAACTCCCTGACATCAGTTATGCCTCTGAACTGTTTGATTTCATTCATTCCAGCGTAAAACATTCATCTCCAAAGAAGTCTCTCAGAAAGACCGAGAACACTGAAAAAGAACGACTGTTTAAATTTGAGCCCTTTGACTGCTGGAGAAGCACGCTCTATCCAGCACGAAGCCGACATGACGATGGTTCAGCCCGAGCCCGTGGCGGGGCGCTGGAGGCGGGGGAACGCGCCCGGCCCCTCGCGGCCCCTCCCGGCCGCCGTCCGGCCCCGCGCAGGCGCTGCCGTGTGGCGCTGCCGCGGGCCCGGCGCCGCCTGCAGCTGCCGGCCGTGCCCGGCGCCCCGGCCCGGCCATGGGGGACGTGAAGAACTTCTTGTACGCCTGGTGCGGCAGGAGGAGGGTGATGCCGGCCTACGAGGTCCGCGCCGCCGGCGGCCGCGGCCGGCAGACCTTCCTCTGCGAGGTGCGAGCCTGCCCCGCCGGGGAGCGCGCCGGCTGCCCTGGGGGGCTGCGAGCTGTGAGGGGCTTAGGGCTGTGCCGCGGGTCTGGGGACACAGAGGGGGCCGGGGCCCTGCACGGACCCTGCCGGGCTCTGGGCGTGTTGCGGGGGCTGTGTCGGGGCTCTGAGGGCCCTCAGTGCGTCCGGGGCCCTGCCGGGAGTCTGGGGGTTCTGCGACGGGAGCTCTTACCGGAGGGAACTTGGACCGTGCCGATTCTGGGTTCGCCTCCGGGAGGGACCTGGAGCTCTGCCGGGGGTGTGAGGACCCTGTCAAAGGGAATGGGGGGCCCTGCCGGGGGTGTGAGGACCCTGTCAAAGGGAATGAGGGGCCCTGCCGGGGGTGTGAGGTTCGTGACGGGGTCTGGGCTTTGCCAGGGGGCTCGAGGTGCTGCCGGGCTGGATGGGGGGCTCTGCCCAAGGGAACGCGGGATCAGTGCCAGGGGTCTAGGAGCAGGTCTGGCGGCTCTGTCAGAGGGAACCTAGGGCTCTGCTGGAGGTGCTTCAGGGGTCTGGCTCTGCCAGAAGGAACCAGGGGTCAGCACCGGGGGTGTGGGGTCCTGTCTGGGTCAGTGCCCTGCCCGGCCTGGGTGGGAGTCACTGGGAGCACAGGGCTCAGGGAGGGCTGGGCTGCTTTGAGCCAGAGTGTCCTGGCTGCCTGTGCATGGTGTGAAATGAGTGAAAGGAATGAAGAAGCCCGAATTATGTTCTGACAGGGAAAACAAATTGGTTTATTTAAGAGTTGTGTGTGTCTCTGCACTGTGTGCAACCCTTTTTGCAGTTAAAATAGTTGGTGAGGGGTAGTGTATATCACCTTTGCTAACAGCTTTGTTCTGCTCTTGAACTTGAGATGAAATGTATTAAAGAATTCTTGTTGGGATGGTTGCTACTCTGCACTGCTCTGATAGTGCTTTACTCCTGCCTCTAGATATTGGGGATGTGGGAGCTGTGGATTCAGGTTGGCCCTGACAGGTAGCTGGCATTAAGTGTGAGGCCATGTGTAGAACAGATTAGTTCATGAGTGAGGCCATGGATTTGCACTGAACACCTTAAATTTGTCATTTTACCCTTCCCTCCCATTTGTCTTCTATGTCAGTAAGAAAACTAAGAAACACAGTGGCATTAAAGCAATTTTCAAGGTACTATAACTGATTAAGCAATACTCAGATGGACTGGTTGCATGAATAATCACAGAATCATAGAATGATTTGGGTTGGAAGAGACCTTAAAGCCATCCAGTGCCATCCCCTGCCATGGGCAGGGACACCTTCCACTGTCCCAGGCTGCTCCAAGCCCCTTCCAGCCTGGCCCTGGACACTGCCAGGGATGGGGCAGCCTCAGCTTCTCTGGGCACCCTGTGCCAGGGCCTCACCAAACTCACAGGGAACAATTTCTTGCTAATATTCCATCTAACCCTGCCCTCTGGCAGTGTGAAGCTGTCCCCTCCTTGTCCTGTCACTTCATGCTTTTTGTAAAAAGTCACACTGTACATACATATTACATAAGGATTGTACTGATTTTGATTTGTTGATGCCTCATAATTATCCATGGAAGCTTAACAGGTAAAAGGATGAGTCTCACTGAAACATCTCTTACTGATTTTTGCAGCCTGGTAGGATGGCTGTGAGTCCTGTATGGTTATTATGCGGCTGGAGGTACCATTCTCCAGGGTATAGAATTGCTGTTCTAAAGTGGAAAAAAAAATTAAAAATTAGAAATAAGTCACATCTGTGGAACTGGAATAACATGGTGCTATGGCTGAGTGGACACAAGGTCATTCCTGTCCTTGTTGTCCAAGGGTTTGGGATTTAGGTTGAGGAAAGTGTTCTTGTGCAGAGTTTGCTGCTGTGTGTTGCCAGGGTCCCTTCCTACATTAATTTTTCTTCTTACACAAGGATTTGGGAAGCAGAAGTTCTCAGAATGTGGGGGTTTGCTTTTCAAAACCCACAAAGATATATAACTGTATTTAATGATATGTAACAATACTTAGTAATTCTTTCTCCTGTGCTTACCAGCAGCCAGATTTGGTGTTGCAGTGGGTGTTGCTGGCCTGCAGCCCCTTTCAGCTGATGGTACTTTACTCCTGCACTTTACTGCTTTCAGCTGCACATCCAGAGCTGTGTGTGTTCCTTGCAGGTCCGAGTGGAAGGCTTCAACTACGTTGGCATGGGCAACTCCACCAACAAGAAGGATGCGCAGAGCAACGCTGCCCGGGACTTCATCAACTACCTGGTGCGGGTGAATGAAATGAAGAAGGATGAAATCCCTGCTTTTGGAGTAAGCTCTTCCTTCTCCTTACCAAAGACTGCCCTGTGCTGTTCCCGGTGGTGTTTCCATCCCTGGAGCTCAGTCTGGTGCCCCTGGGCAGTGATGGGTGTGAGGGGCTTCTTGCACTGCTGGGAGCCTGGGCACATACAGCATATCATGGAATAATTTAGGCTGGAAAAGACCTTTGGGATTATCAAGTCCAGCTGAATGTTGTAGGATGATCTGGTAAATGCAGCTATGTATTTATACATATATGCAGTTGTGTGTTGGGCTGCAAAGCTGAAGAGGCTGGAAAGAAATCAGAGTCCCTGGGAGGTGCAGCCTGGCTTTAAAAGTGTTGAGTGCTCACACCTGACACTGTGAAGTTTTATAGCCATGTTCTAATATATATATATAATATACATAATCCTGCGTGCTTTAAGAAAACCCCAAAACAAACCCCAAAATAATAATCACAGATATATCAAACCAGACATTGAGAATCTGGCAATTTTAAACCATAATTGCTTCAGGTGTGTAATATGATCACTGCTTTTTATGATGTTTTTTGAACACTCAGCAGTGACGATCACTTAAAGGCTGAGGAAGAGGAGAGTAACTCTGTCATTATAGCGAGTTTAGAGAAATAAATAAAGCATGAAGTTACGTGTTACCTGTTGAGAGGGAAGAACTTCTACTAGTGCTCCATTGAGGATGTATGAGTTTTCTCAGTGGAAGCAGCCTCCCTGCCTCATCAGCCTCGGTGGAACCCAGTGGGAACAGGACTGCTGTTTTGGTTTTACTGTGCCAATTAGTTTGGTGGCAGTTAAAATATTCACTGCTGTGTTATTATTGGGGTTTGCTACTGGGTAGGAACTGTTGCGTATTTACCAGGAATAACTGTTGCATAGTGTTGCCTGAGGTCTTTAAACTTCCTGAAGGGTGTATAGCTATATAGTAAAATTATTTATTCTGCACTGATGTGCTGAGGTTTTCCTTCATTCCCTTTCCTAGATAGCAGCAGGAGATAGCACCACTGGAGGACAGGAAGCAGCTAGAGATGTCATGGCTTCCAGTTCAGCTGTGGGGGGACCTCCTCCTCCACATTTGCTTTTAAAAAGCGAAGTAGGTAAGACTGAAAGCTGGAATTTCTGTATATTTAATGTATTTTGGTGGTGATTTCTCCCCCAGATTGCATCACCCTGCAGACAGGACCAAAGTCATGGTTTTGAGGCAGAGGTGTGGATGTCTGCATGGGATCTGAGGGACTGGTCATGGCCTGTCAAGATGGCCAGGCAATGCCTCTCTATGGCTGAGAACATGTTTTGGGGAGCTATTTTATTTTTTTCTTTTTTTTTTCTGTGTGGTAGGCAATGGACCAGGTGCAGCACCTGGAAACTGTGGTAGTCATGGAGCTCAATGGGATCGGGGTGCAAACTTGCAAGATTATTATTCCAGGAAAGAGGAGCAGGAAGTGCAGGAGGTAAGTCATGCAGAGGAATTCTCCTTTAGTTCTTAGATAGGTATCTTTCATCCAAATTAATTTGTTATTTGCATTTATAATCAAGCTTGCAGTTTTCTTTTGATATTTTGCTGTTAGTTTAAGCTGCAGACTTAAAGCTGCAGATTTATTTGTTGACTTTTAATAAAGGAAATTTGTTTAAGCTAGGGACAAATAAATCACTCTGGATAGTCTGAACATCCAGGACGTTGTATTTTATTCTGAAAATAAAGAATTACTGAGGACTTTTTAGGATTCTCTGTGATGTTTTAATTATTTTACAGCATACAGGTGAATCACTTAATCTTTAAACTGGTAAATGATACTCTTTTTTCCATACCAGACCTCACAGTCAGAAGTGGATTTAAATGCAGATCTTCATGGGGGTTGGACCTTGGAAAATGCCAAGGCACGTCTGAACCAGTTTTTCCAAAAGGAGAAGATCCAGGAAGACTATAAATACACTGAAATGGGGCCTGATCACAACAGGTTTGGTAGTTTTAGTCCCTGTCTGTCTATGAAGGGCTCAAAATACTTTTGGTGCCAGTGGTGTTCACACTTGCCATGCTCCGTAGAGCCGTAGTGTTCTTTGCCAGGACCAACAACATTCCTAAATATTGATGTGGGAGTGAGGAGCCTGAGGGCAGAGATCTGATTGAAGAAATTTCTGAGAAATTTGGGATATGCAGCTTTTAAACTGATTTCTGTCCTCTAGTCAGCTGCTGGGGTGTCAGTTTCTATGAAAAGAGAGCTCAGTTGCTTGTGGCAATTGTTCTGTGACTGTTGTTGCCTTTGTGCATTTTTAGTAAATCTTAAAATTGCTTATGTAGCAATGGCTTTAAGGACATTTTACTGATATTGTTATTATTATCTCTATATTATTAATATATATTTATTTATTATTATATTATATTATTTATAATTAACTTTTTTGGCAGTGGAATCTTCTTTTGAAAAAAGCAGTTTGGCAGAATCTTCCCAAAGGAGTTCTGAGAGTCTTAAGTTTCAGTTTCAGTTAAGACTGAGTATTCAGTTAAGAGCTGGATATTACTCTTTTTTGACATCTAGCCATTCCTCCAGAGAATTTGCATGTGCTTCTCCCAAATGAAAATAGTTCATAACAGATTGTGCATAAAGAATAGATTTTTTTATTATTATTTTATCCCTATTAGGGATTAGGTCTTTACAAATCATCCAGGCATTAAGGCATTGTATTATTTCTGGTGAAATAGGATGATGTTTTGTGGCTGGAAACAATGGCATGCTGCTGCTGGATCCTCCTGATTGAGTTTGGGGTTGGGCTTTTTTGCATTATATAAACTTGTGTTCTATGAGAGTTATATTTTTAGAAAGACAAGAGAATTTTCTTATTACAGCCTTTCAAGAGAGCCTCACTTGCAGGACTTACAGTCTTCTTTTGTTATTGAGTCTTCCAATTATTTGGAACATCTAAAAGATGTGTAGGTGCAGAAAGTTGTAAACCCTCATTTAAAACCTGTCTTCAAGTCACTTCATCTCAATTTATGTCTCTCAGGCAAGGCCATTTCCTTCACTTAATTGAATGGCATAAAAAGTTAGTTTGTACAGTACTAGGAATTTAAATTATGCTTATTGCAGGCATAGCTTCTGAACATTTCTTCCATCTGGTAGCTAAGGGATTATTTGTGTAGCTCATTTCTTGTTACACCTTCTGCAGCATTAAGCCCCATGTATTTAAATTGATCTAGTTTGGAGCAGAATGAAATGATACAGATGACAGTATGTTTCTCAGCCTGGTTATTGTTCTTCTGGAGTGCATTTCAGAGTTTCCTATATATTCCTTGTTCAGGGGAGCATGTGTGGATTGCCCTGGATGGAATGGCAGAAGGGGCTGTTCACTACCTGCTGCAACAGATCAAAGAGGCATGAAACAATCCTACTGTTGTAGGGCTCCTGGAGGGACTGTTGGGAGACTGTTGAGTTTAATCCCTTGGTGTGTGTAACAGGAGAGGGATGTTTTTGGAGTTTTGAGGACATACTATAGTTAAGATTGTTGGGTTCTTTTAAGAAATACCAGTCATCGTGCATCTTGCCCATCTGTTTCGGGGTTTTTTTGAGGTAATGATCAGAGGTACAGATTGTAACAGATGTGTCAGCCATGCTCTCAGAGGTTTGTGGTCAGTTAATCATACTCATGGTCTGAGAACTTAGGAATAGCTGGAAAATGTGAGTTTGGAAACTTTAACTGTGACAGGAGGATGTAAGCTCTTCTGGAGATGGCTCTCCTAAAACACAAAGCCTGAACTCATGTTAAGGGATGGGATGTGCCTTTCTGTGTGGGGATGCCTGTGCCTCCTCCTGTTCCTGCTGAAGACGGGCACCACAGGCCTGTGCCTGCTCACACACGGGCTGCTGAGGCTGGAGAGGGACTGGTGTGGGCTTCTGCTGCAAACTGATTTGTGGTGTTGCTGTTCTCCCCTCAGGTGGAGGAGAATGAGATTGAATGCTGACTGTAGGCCTGGCTGAGAAACATACTGTCATCGGTGTCTTAGGTGGCTGTTGTGTCCCTGAGAGCCAGTGGCCTTTGACCCCTGAAGCCACTGTGCCTGAAGGTCAGTTTGCTGATAGCACAGGAAGGAGGTCTAACCTGAAATCTAAATCACTCACTTAACCTTTTTTATTGTTTGTTTGCAGCAAAAAATGAAGGATGCAGGTGCAAGACACAGCCTCCACCTGTGCAAATGCCAAGGCCTAGTTTCCAAAGGGGATCTCAGTCCAATAAATTCCAGTCATGCACCTTGAGTCACATTTACCACTTTAAATCCTGTCTTAAAAGAATTCATCTTTAATATTTCATGTGGCTAATACAGGCTTAGGTTTGGGATTCTTAAAAACGTGGATCATGATTTCTATTCTCCTCTGCTGAGGATTTTTTTAAGCCTGAATTCTTCCCTGTGAGGGTGGGGAGGCCCTGGCATAGGTTGCCCCCGAGCAGCTGTGGCTGCCTCATCCCTGGGAGTGTCCAAGGCCTGGTCAGATGGGGCTTGGAGCAAGCTGGGATGGTGGAAAGTGTCCCAGCCCATGGCAGGGGATTGGAATGAGATGGTCTTCCATCCCAAACTATTCCATGATCCTGAAATTGTGTGATGAACATCCCAGTTAACCTTTAACTGAACTGGTTGCATGTCTGCTGAGCAAACTGTCGCGTTTGCTACCAGAGTTACCCTTGAGTAACCCTCTGTTACTTTGTTACTCAAATTTTGCTGTTTCCAGAATATGGCAATAAGGGAATGGAAATTCATGCAAATTCAAATATTCTGTCTCCTGTTCAGATAAGTTCCACATTTTTGACTAAATGACCTGGTTTAGTTTTGTTTATGCTCTGAGCTGATCAAATGTGTGGCAAAAAGCAGAATAACTGTATTAAATGTTGCATCTAGTCATTAAACACAGGCTGTTGTGGGTTACATTGGTGTTATACCAATACTAGTGTGGGATACAGTTAATGGTACATTGAGAGGCGTGCTCATGTTACATTAACATCCCACCTGATTTATCACTGGTGCCTTAAACTTGGACAGCTCAGAGCATATTTCCTGTTAATGTGGGTTTAAATTTCAGTGCTGAACAGTTCCATATTCAGAACTCTGCTTATCAAATGTACTGGTTCTGTTGATGACAGGTCTGTTACCCACTACTGTGGGGTTAAAGGGACCAAAAGCAGTAATATTTCACCTTGGTCATTGGTGAATTGAGAGTTTCTGACTGAGAACAGAGATCTTTGCCTAGAAATATTGGAAGGAGTAAATATTTTTGCAGTGTCAGCTATTGGTAATTGTACCTTTGTGTTCTTTCTTTCTCTTGCAGGAGCTTTAATGCAGAAATGACCATTTACGTGAAGCAGCTGGGCAGAAGTGAGTGCTCCTATTTATTTTTTAACTTAGCAAGAGATGGGTATTGGCATAGAGGAACATTTGTGGGTACAGAGATTATTATAGTTATGTGTTGGAGCCACTTCCAGAGGTACAGGATCATTTGTATGATGTTGCTGGGTGGTATTGGATAATCAGACTTCCTTAGGCACTGAATGCAGCAAAACTTCAAAGGATTCAGCAGTAAAGTAGCATCACACAGCTGGGCAGTGGAGGGGCCTGGTTGGATTTTATGTTGAATTCTGGGTTATCAAGATTGGAGACTGTCCATGAAGCCTGGTCTGAGTACAGAGAGCCCAGCTCAGAGTAGTATCTTCTGTGGAAGCTGCTTGACTCCTGTGCTGCTGCAGCTCTGACCTTTGTGTGCTGCAGGGATTTACAGCTGCGAGCATGGCTCAAACAAGAAGCTGGCAGCACAGTCCTGTGCCCTTTCCCTGGTCAGACAGCTCTACCACCTGGGTGTCATTGAGCCTTACTCTGGGCAGACAAAGAAGAAAGGAG
Source organism: Prinia subflava (assembly GCF_021018805.1). Taxonomy (NCBI): domain Eukaryota; kingdom Metazoa; phylum Chordata; class Aves; order Passeriformes; family Cisticolidae; genus Prinia; species Prinia subflava. The sequence goes on from NC_086256.1 coordinate 23,458,945, forward strand.
AGTCGGTGAGTCTGGCAGGAGGGACAGGAGTTACTGCTTCCATTCCATAGCACAGAAGCACTCTCATAAACAGGAGTGAGCCAAGAGTTTGCTCTCCATATTTAACAGCTTACAAGTTATTAGTAATTTTTATTCTTTAGCATCTGTTCTGATGAGTGATTTGGATCAGAAATATAACTTCCTATGTATGTGATTGGAGCAGTAACTAATTTTACATTCTGTTAAATGAAATAGGATTTGTAACAAATGCTATTTTCAGTATAATTTTTCTACAAGCTTGCAAATTTCTGTTTAGGTTCGGCTGTTTGGATTAATTGTCTATCACATCAGCATTTTCTGGCAATTCAAATAGATATACACAGACATACCAAGGAATATATGTTATTTAGTATTTGGTTACAAGTTTTGGAACGTGTCTCTCTGAAATTGAACTCAGATATTTAAAAATAGCCTACCAATCCTTATTCAATGAAAAGTTGGCAAAACATTTCAAGAATGTGAATTCTGAGCTGGTGATAATCTTTGGCCTTTTTTCACAAGGAGGTGTTTGGTGCTTCACCTCTAATAGCCCACAGCTGTGGCTTCCAGTGCCTGTCTTTTTGTGTGTGATGATGTGTAGTTTTGAAATATTTCCTAGTTGGAACCCTATGAGGTGTCGCTGTCTCCTGACTTGGAAAATCATCTGCAGAAGACTGTTCGGGAGCTGTCCCTGGAGATTGTGCCTTCGGTGAGTGTGCGGTTCTGTGTTCCGTACTCAGTACAGAACATCACAACTGCTCCTTTATTCACTTGCCTGTCTTTGCCCACTGTGTTCTGGGTTTGCAGCCTGAAGATCCCAGTAACCCAGTTCAGATCAGCGTTGGGAAGTTGGCCCACTTCGAACCCTCGCAGAGACAAAGTCACATGGGAGTCGTTCCCTGGTCACCGCCTCATTCCAACTGGAACCCCTGGACTGGCTGCAATATTGATGAGGGCCCGCTGGCAAATGTAAGGCAGCTTCAAAAATGGATCTGTTGCTTGATTGTCACATATTCCAGAACTTCTAAATGCTTCTCCCCTAACAGGATTTAAAGTATGAGCCATTTCAAAGAAAAAGACAGTCCCCTGATAAAATTTCTTCCCTTCTTTACCTGGAGGTAGAGAGTTCTTTGTGTTTACTTCATGTTTCATCAGGTCTTGAGCAGCAGTGTCTTGAGTGTCCCAATTCTCTGCTTTGTTTCACCTTTTGCCTGCTATCATGCAGCCCATACAAAGTTTATAATTGAAATTATGAGGTAAGTTCATGTCATTTATAATTCTCTGGCTTCTCTTTCCCGTACTTCCATCTCAGACTCTTTTTCTGGGAGGAGAAACTGCTCCAAGCCAGTGCCACTACACAAGCAGCCAACTTCCTTACTTTTTGTCATTTCTAATCCCATTCAGCACAGATCAAATGAAAAGCAACAGTGTGGCATGATAAAATGAAGGAGAAGGGAAAGAATTACTGGTTTGCCAAGTTCAGAGGGTAATTTGGTCTGACTAGTATAACCTGCTCAGAAAAGACTCTGGGGGGCAGGACTTGATTTTCCGACAACATCTAGATTGCTTATGGTCAAAATAATAATTTAATTCTTTTTCTACTGGAGTTTTTTTCCATAAATTACATTAATTTAGTATTGATTATTATATATTGATATTTTAAAATATAGGCAAATAATGTAAATTTAGCTGTTGCTGCATAAAACACATAACCAATATGGACATTGCAAATGGAGCTGGCTTCAGATCTCTTCAGGATTTACCTGTGCTAGTTCTGACTGGAACAGCTGACTTATTTGCAGTAAAAACAACCAGCCCTTTGGTAACAAATCTTTGCATTTCTTCAGACTTTTTTTGCAGTTGAAAGACAGGATTTGCCTTATGAATTCTCTTCAAACTTTTGCCTTTTCAACTACTGATTTAAGGGTGGGTTTGTCTTTGTATTAGGTTGTTACTTATATTAAAAACGGCTATTTAAATCATTATCTCTTGGCTTCCTGCTGAATAGAGCATGATTCTCCAGCAGTCAAAGGGCTCAAATTTAAACAGTCGTTCTTTTTCAGTGTTCTCAGTCTCTCTGAGAGACTTCTTTGGAGATGAATGTTTTACACTGGAGTGAATGAAATAAAACAGCTCAGAGGCATAACTGATGTCAGGGAGTTAAGCAGGAAACAATCCTTTGTGGATATTTGGATCTTGTTTTGATGTGATACTGAAGTTCTGATGTAGATAAGAAGAGGGGTGCAAAAGCCTCCAAATAATGTCTTGCACTTGCAGCTCACTCCAGAGCAAATCAGCATGGATCTGAAAAGTGATTTCATGTACCGTGTGGAGCAGGATCAGGAATTACAGAGGGTGAGTGTGTTTCCTGGGACCTGGCATCCTTGCTCTTCATTTTCCAGAATGTAACACAAAGTGTGTAAGGCTGATTTCAGCACAAATATACACAACGTTTTCAGAAGTGCTGGCTGTTCCACTGGCGTTGGTGTGGGGGTGGCTGTGCTGTGCCAGGAAAGAATCAAACTATGACCTGTCCTTTGGCAGTTTTCCCTTTGAGTAAGGGAAAAGTGTAGAGAAGTGGGGCAAAGTATAGATGTGGAGCAGAACAGGCTGATTTTTGGAGATTTTGAAAATGTTCTGGACTTTTTTTCCCAGATCCAAGAAGAGAGAGAAGCCTTACCTGTGAAGAATTTTGAAAGTGAAATTCTGGATGCAATCCATCACAATTCTGTTGTTGTCATCCGTGGTGCCACTGGTTGTGGCAAAACCACTCAAGTGCCCCAGTACATCCTGGATGAGCACATCAGAACCAACCGAGCTGCTGAGTGCAACATAGTGGTGACACAGGTGAGGAACGGTTCTGTGGTGGATATGAGAAATCACCTGTTGGTTAGGATAAAATCACAGAACCGTGGAGTGGTTGGGACTGGAAGGGACCTTAAAGCTCATCTCATTCCAGCCCCCTTCCATGATCAGCAGTGCTACCCACTAGGCGAGATTGCTCCCAGCCCCATCCAACCCATCCCTGAAGGATTGCAAGATGTGTTGTGGCACCTTATTGCAGGACATGGTTCATAAAGATACCTCCTCAGCAATACAAGTAGGAGAAACCTCAGCATCACATGGGTATTTTCATTTGCAATGTTACTTTTGCATGATTTACAGTTTGGAAAACCTGGCTTGAACCTTGCCCAGGTGAAAACTGTCAGCAGACCAAGGGGAAAGGATTTGGAAAGTGGCAGCTGGTCACTGCCATATATCCTGATATCCCTCCCTTGTGAAAAACCCCTGTGCTGTTACAGTATTAATGTTTAACGATTCCTTTGTAAAGAAATCTTAGGACAAGACACCTGTACCATTTCTAATTCCCTGTATGGCTTTCAGTGGCATTGTGATACACTTGTCCAGCCTGTTCACTCAGTTAAGGAAAGCTTTTTCCCCTCAGCCGCGGCGGATCAGCGCGGTTTCCGTGGCGGAGCGCGTGGCCTACGAGCGGGGCGAGGAGCCCGGGCACAGCTGCGGCTACAGCGTGCGCTTCGAGTCCGTGCTGCCGCGCCCGCACGCCAGCATCATGTTCTGCACTGTGGGTCTGTATGGATTCCTGATGTCTGGGGCTTATCGTGGCTCTGAGCTTGAGGCAGCAGCAAAAGCAGAAACATGGTTAGGCTGCAGTTTTTATAAAGTCTGCTTGGAGGATTGAAAAGAGTTTTTTGGATAAAAGTTTGCTGACGTGCTGTTGTGCAAAGAAAAATTAAGATTTGAGATTTTTATTGATAAGTCTGATAATACAGGTCTGACAGCACACAGAAATAATCCCATGAAGAGATAAAATTGCCGTATATTGATTGTCCTTAAAAGACAGAAGGGGAAGCAGCATTGGATGGCAAAGGGGGAAGAGTCTGTCTTGTGGTAATGCTTTGTGGCATTGCTGTCACTTGTACAAAGGAGAGCATGGCAGTTAGAGATGGAGTTGGAAAAGGGCAGCCTGCACACTTCCTGATTTTTAACCCAGGGGCTGGGAGAGGGAGGGCTGAACTGTTACATGAACATTTACCTGCTTCTCTGGTTTAGGTGTTCTTCTGAGAAAGGTGGAGACTGGGATCCGTGGCATTAGTCATGTTATTGTTGATGAGATCCACGAGAGAGACATTAATGTGAGTTAGCTGGTGATGACAGTCCTGATCTCCGTATGCTTCTGTTCTGTTCAGCTTCTGTATGTGTTTGTGTGTAGTAGCCAACATGCAAGAGGAAACTCTGTCTAACTGAGTGTCAGGTGTCTGAGTTTTCCTTCTTTGATCAGATTTTTAGAACTCATTTATTCCTTATGTAAGTAGCAAAGCAAGGACCTGTCCTTCCTTGCTATTTTCCTATTAGGATCAGGACTATTTTCTTGTTAGGGTCCCCTGTGTCCTGGTCCTCTCTGGAAAATGGAGCAGCACAGTACAAACACATCTTGTCCAAGTGGGGGAGCACGCTGAATGGCTCTGTCACTTTGGAGTGCTGTTTCTACTGACACTGTTGTATTGCTGGTGGTGTTCACAGAACCTGCAGTCTTCATGGTGATACACTGAAATTCAGGGTTTACATGAAGTAAATACAAGTTGTGATAGAATTAGGAGAGGCATTGTATATGATTTGAAATGGCAAACATTTTGTGTTCCCTTGATTATTCTGTATAGTTTACAGCTTTGTCATACTGAGAGTGGGAGAGACCATGAAGTTCTGACATATTTAAGCTTGTTTGGACAGAATTTGGGGACTCATTTGAACAAAATTGCAGCACACATTTTTCTGATGCATCTCTTCATCTATTAAATGTATGTTAACGATGTAAAATACAAGTTTGGAAATTGTGAGTGAGACTGGAATTTTGTCTGTTGAGCTAAGTGTGTGCCTAACTAACTGCATGGCAGAACTAAATAAATGTCATATTTAAACAGAACTACAGACATCACACACACCTGCACTGAGTAATTCCTATTTATTTTATGAACTATGGCTACTTCACTTGTAAGCCAAGTTTAAGAATACCTGGGGTTGTAATGTGTTATTAGCAAGGAAGCAAACTATTTTTGTGAGGAAAGAAAAACCCTTCTTTACACTGGAAATCCTAAAAATCACTTATCCCAGGCATGGCAGTAGTTTCAAAATAAAACACTGACAACTGTCTCTGGTTTTAGAACACTTTTGTTCTACTTGTTACTTCTCTTGCTCAGTAAATGTGTAATTCCTTTTAGTTTCTTGGGAAGATACTGCTTGTAATAGATATGAAGTTAACGATGCTCTTATTGTCTTTCTGTGCAGACTGACTTCCTTCTGGTGGTGCTGAGGGATGTCATTCAGGTGTATCCTGAAATCAGGGTTGTCCTCATGTCTGCCACCATCGATACCAGTATGTTTTGTGAATACTTCTTCAACTGTCCCATCATCGAGGTCTATGGGAGAACCTTTCCTGTCCAAGGTAAAGCCTTGGCTGCACTTCCAAAACTGCTCGAGTTTTTATCAGTCTTGGATTCATACTCTGAAACATCCTGATTTATTTCAAGAGGCTCATGACAAATGGTGTAAAGAATTATGTTCCCTTGCAGAGCCTTGCAGCAGTCAGTCCTTATCATATGTCTGTTCTTGCAGATTATTTTCTGGAAGATTGTATTCAAATGACTCAGTTTATCCCTCCACCAAAGGAAAAGAAGAAGAAAGAGAAGGATGAAGAAGGTGGTGAAGATGATGATGTATGTTTGAAATTTAATATGAAAAATTAAACAAGTGCCATTTTTAGTACTCCAGTTGGAGTGTAATTCATTTGGCATTGTTGAAGTGAAACATCTCTAGCAGCTTTCCTATTTTTAATATCTGAGATTGCTGTTAACTTCATCAGTGGAATTAAATTTTCATCTTGCCCTTGTAAACTGAAGAATTTCTTTATCATTGAAGCTAAGGTTCTCACGTTTTGTCAACCTATTTCTCTTTAAAGCTAAAACTGAAATGTTTTTGAAAGTGTAGATTGGTAATAACCTTGGAAGAAGAAATAGAGAAATATGAGCTTGGTAATACCTTTTTAGGGGGAAAATTTAGATTGTCTCCCTTCTTTTTGTAGCTGATACTGTCAACACTTACATACATTGTCGAGAAAATACCGGTTTTATTCAACTTTTAATTTATAGGTTTGAAACTTCTGTTTGGGCCACTTAATTGAAATTTTTTTAAAATGTCCATTTTTTCTTGAAAGGCATCCACCCACATATCTCATTTGCTTATTTGCCTGGACAGCCAGTCTCTGTAGTTTGAGTATATTAATTTATATGATTTCCCTTGTGGTATTTTTCTTCTGTAGGCCAACTGCAACCTTATTTGCAGCGATGAATATGGCCCAGAAACAAAGCACTCCATGGCTCAGCTGAACGAGAGAGAAACCTCTTTTGAACTCATTGAGGCTCTGCTGATTTATATCAGGACTCTGAATGTCCCAGGAGCTGTCCTTGTTTTCTTGCCTGGCTGGAACTTAATCTATACAATGCAGAAGCACCTAGAAATGAACCCACGCTTTGGTACAAGCAGCTGTTCTGTTATATTTCATCTTTTCCCAAGGAAACTACTGACTGTGTGAGGATGGGAGTTGGATGAGTGGCTTAGGGAGCTGATTTGCTGTAAGAGTGAATGGCCAGAAATTTTTATGTTGTGGAAAGAAGAAATGAGATTCACATAGTAGTACTTACCAGCCTTCTTGTATTCCTGTTGCAGGAGGCCACCAGTACAGGATTTTACCTCTGCATTCCCAGATTCCTCTGGAGGAGCAGCGTAGAGTGTTTGATCCTGTGCCTCCTGGCGTGACCAAAGTAGGGAGCCTTCTCTGTGCACTGTTCTCTTGGGCTTTTGGGGAATGTATTGCTGACATTTTGCATAAATTCTGTCATTTATCTTGCTGGGCATTCTCAGCTTTTTCAGACCAAATAACGTCACTTTGCATTTCCTGTTTTTTGTAGATTATTTTATCTACCAGTATTGCTGAGACCAGCATTACCATCAATGACGTGGTCTTTGTTATCGACTCTTGCAAGTGAGTTCATAAAGCAACTTTTTGTTTCACAGATCCTACCCTTGGGAATGCAAAAGAGGTTTTGGGAGTGCACAGAAGTGCTTTGTGTTCCCATGCTCCCTGAGCTGAGCTTGAGGACTCCAACTCCCTGAGGACAAATTAGCATTGTCTTTAGCTGGTCAGCACAGTGACACACCACGCTGGCATCTCAGGGGGCTGGGCTGGGCTGCTGGTGCTATTCATGTGGAGTGTCACTGGGGCTCCACACCAGTTTGATAGATGTCATCTGCCAAAGGAGTTTTACAAACTCTCAGTGTCTGCCTGATGATAAAGGGGAGATTTTGTAGTCTGTTACAGTTCCTGCCTTGCTGCTCATGCTCTCTGAGAAAACTATACACAGAGAGCTCATGAATTTGTGAGAATTTCAAGCTTTCTGGACAGTTGTGAGAGCGTTATTCTGTGCAATAGTTTGGGGCACTGCTTCAGAAAAACTCTGATGCTTTCATTTCCAACTGATGCCTGACTAACCAAACCTCAGGGGTGGTTGGCTGCTTAGAAGCAGTGTGGCTGCAAGCCAGAAAGTAGGAACTGATTTGGCAGGGCGTAAGATGAAGGACATTTGATCTTTAGTGGTGTTTTTCCTCTAACAGGCAGAAAGTGAAGCTGTTCACTGCTCACAACAACATGACAAACTATGCCACGGTCTGGGCATCCAAAACCAACCTGGAGCAGCGGAAGGGCAGAGCTGGGCGTGTGCGAGCCGGGTTCTGCTTCCATTTGTGCAGCAGAGCTCGCTTTGAGAGGTGAGGCTGTGCTCTCCAGAAATAAAACACCCTCAAGGAGTTCTCCAGAACTGCTGGGTGCTGCTTCGGTCAGACAGGGGAGATCATTGCAGAGAGCACAGAGAGGAGAGGGATGATGCTGGCTCATACTGAAATATCTCAGTTCTTTGGCTTTAAAAAATGTACATATGCTATGCTTTTACCCATAGTATGAGGCGGATAAATAGTTCATGAATTTAGTATTAAGAGTGTCACTGCAACCCACCAAACCTCTCAAGAGGAGAACAATGCTGCTTGGGAATTGAGGCAAGGAAAAGAGCTTTATAATGAGGACAAGCTCTGGTCTGCCTTCAAACCCTGGGGGCACCTGGCATCACCATGTAACAGGCCATTTTGTCCTGGAAGTGGTAAAGAGCAGGGGTGGCAGATGTTACTTTTCTCTCCATCCCCACTCCATGGCCAGGAAACCCCTTCATGGTGCTCTAGCACCTTCCCTGTTGGTGAAACTTTCAACCTCTCTGCCAGACTGTTTTTCCATTACTAGAGCCTTGGAAATCTCTCTGTTGGTTGGAAAAGGCAACACAGCTGTTAGTTACACTCTGATCTCTCTCTGGGAAGCTTCAGTGCCCCTTTCTCTGGCTGTTACAGCATAGCTGTGTTTTGATGTTTGACTTCTTGTAAACTCTTGAAAGCCTCAGTTGATCAAAAACTGTCCTTGAATTCCTCAAATTTATTTAGATCTGTTGTTGAGTACAGTGCAATGATTTTAATTAACAATTTTTGAACTGATTTTAGGTTACTGAAGTAATCATGGTTTTAAGGCTACCTTCCTTCAGAGAATATGAACCCAAAATATACAAGGAAAGAGTGTTTGTGGACTTGTACAGGTAGTTTTTTGAGAGAAATCATCTAAATCTGGTCCCAGCTGAATCAGAGTATCTATTCAAGGTGTTTTGAAATCTTTTCTAGCTGTACTAGAAAAGTGCTTTCACACAGGGCAGGCTGAAAGCAAGTTGTCTCTCAGGAGTATAAGAGCTTCTTTATCAGGGTAGGAGAGGATTGGAAAGGATAAATGTGGGGCTGGACACAGCCATGCTGGTAACTGTGCTCCAGCCCTGCAGGCTCTCTGTGGCCAGCTCATGCTGAACCCACAGCAGGCAGTGGAGATGTGAGGACTATTCCCTCTGCATTCCCAGTGTAGATTTACCCCAAAAGAGAATGGAGAAATGCAGAATTTTGTGACAGAAGAACCCAAGTTCTAGGAGCACAGAGAGCCGATGGGTGGGCTCAGAGTTTGCTTTGGAGGGCAGTGGTTTCTGCTGGCGGCAGGACTGCTCATGGTGATCAAAGCCCGTGTTCAGAGCAAGGGCACTTTGTTCCCACTGCAGACTTCAGACTCACATGACGCCCGAAATGTTCCGGACGCCGCTGCACGAGATCGCCCTGAGCATCAAGCTGCTGCGGCTGGGCGGCATCGGGCCCTTCCTGGCCAAGGCCATCGAGCCGCCGCCGCTGGACGCCGTCATCGAGGCCGAGCGCACGCTCAGAGGTACCCGAGGGCCTGGCCAGGGATCCTGGGCTGTCCCAGCAGGGTGAGACCCCTGCAGACAGCTGGACCGCCTGGGTGGGTTGGTGGAGCGGCTGACACAGCAACCTGGAGGCATCGTGTGGGTGGCAGTGGCTTGTGCAGCTGAGGAAATACTTGGATTCCCAGGGGAGTGTCATTCCTTTAAGAAACTTGAGGCTTGTTTTGTTGTTCTACCAGTAACTTGTGTTAGCTTCCAGCTTCCTGTTTTCCAGCTGTGGCACTGCTGTGTTTCACACAGACTCAGTCCAGAGCTTGAGGCATTCACAAAGCCTCTGTAAAAGTACTGAAAAACAGAGGTTGGTAGTTTATGAAATAATTACCACTTTGTGCAGTTTGCTGACCCAATATCTCAGGTTTTGTCAAGAAATTAAATCTCTAGTTTATGAATCTGCATGAAAAACAGAAGAAACTGATGTTGTCTCCCTGCTCTCTTCAAGGAACTAACTAGAATATGAATAAAATAGAGCAGGAAGAACTCTTAAATTTGTGCTTTAGATGTAGAGTATAAAAGTGGCCTCAAACCTCAGCACACTTTGTAAATGTCACTAAATAAGCACTTCCTACAATTTTTAACAACAGAAATATCTATGTGATTGTTGATTTTATGGGCAAATTGTGTGCTGAGCCTACATTGCTTGTGTACGGAAGGGAGACCAGAACAAAACAGTATAGCTGGGGATTTGTAATCAGGTTTAATAACCTTCTGTTCTGAAAATTGTTAGTACTTTTCATACTGTTCAGCTGTGAATTGCAGAGCCAGGGGAAGAGGCAAATGTTTTCAGTTCTAACACCAAATTGCAGTTTCTGCAGGTGCCTCCCTTTCCTGGATGACCTGTGATTTGTCAGTGCAAGTACACTTGCATGTTCTTAGGAAGGTGAAACATGTTATTCTTCAAAGTATTCTTTAGACTTCTGGGGTCAATAGATACCAGGAAAAATGGATTTGATGGTGGCCAAGGAATCCTTTATGTGTTTCCATTTCCATTTAATTGCTGAGGCTACAAAGCTGCTTTTTTTTTTAATGTGAAAAAACCTTTGGTAGCTTTGAGGATGAATACAGGTGATAATTTTTAGGTAATGGGAGGAGGGAAAGGCAGGTAAAGCCTCAACGAAGAGAGGGTTTGTGGTGTTCTTTTTTTGGTGAAGAGGGTTCTGTGATTTGGCAATGGCAATGAAGACTCCACAGGCTGGTTGTGACAGGACTGTTTTGATTTTCCTGAGGTAGAAAATTAGATTAGACTAATTAGATTAATTAGATGGTTTAATAGTGTAATAGGGGTTTGTATAGAAGCAAACTAAACAGGAATGGAAAGTTATGTATGTGAATTACAATGCGATTATTGTAATTACAGAGGAGGTAGTAAAAATTCTGTACAGCTAAAGTGAAACTTGTCTGACCTCAAACCAGTTTTGAAAATAAGTTTGGCAACATTGTAACCAACATTAAACTTAAATATGAGTGAGGTTCAGTTTAAACACAATTATTAAAAGTCTGAGTTTCTTATCTAAAGATTTCTGGGCTTAGCTAACTGACCTTGATAACAAGAGATCTTGTTTCAGAGCTTGATGCCCTGGATTCCAATGATGAGTTGACACCTCTTGGAAGGATCCTGGCCAAACTTCCCATTGAACCTCGTCTGGGCAAGATGATGATCATGGGCTGTATTTTTTAGTAAGTTGAGTGGTCTCAGTGGTCATGTTCTTGTTTCTCTGAGTTCCTGAGCCTCTTGGCATGTGCAAGAAAGAAAAACCAATATATCTAGATGAGCAATAAGTGCTGCAGCTGGGTAGGGGTGACTGAATCTTCATGGGAGCAGAGAAGAAATAATTTCCAGTGTAGGCAATAAAGCAGTCGTGAAATTCAGTTAATGGCAAGGCACCAGTGGAGACTGAATATTTCTGAATTACGACTTGAGACACCTAGGTATAACAGTGAACTGGAGGTGGGGGAGATATGGAATTTAACAATGAGATAAGGAGAAAAATCCATTTCCACATTTTGCTTTAGCAGAAGATGTGTTCTTTGTCACTGTGATGGCTGTAGGGACCTTTTCACCAGAAGATGGATGGATGGGAGGGCAGACAGAGCTAATTTAACATCCACTTGCAGGGAAATGTTTCAGTGAAGAACCCCAGCAGATAAAAGCCAAATTCCTAAGGTCTCTAGCAGAGTTTTCCCTGGTATCTGCAGCAGGTGCTGGCAGCACTAACTCTGAGTGATCCTGATCCCTTGTGTGGTTCCTTTCAGTGTGGGAGATGCTGTGTGTACCATCTCTGCAGCTACCTGCTTCCCTGAACCTTTCATCAATGAAGGCAAACGCCTGGGTTATGTCCACAGGAATTTTGCTGGGACCAGGTATTCAGATCACGTCGCTTTGCTCTCTGTGTTCCAAGCCTGGGACGATGCAAGGTACGTTGTGTGGCACAGCAGGTGGTGGGAGGTACAGGTAACACAGCTCACAGGTGAGCTTTCCCCTGCCTTGGTCAGGCTTCTCATTCCCTCTCTTTGTTTTTCAGAATGGGTGGTGAAGAAGCAGAGAAAAGATTTTGTGAACACAAAAGACTCAGCATGGCCACTCTTAGAATGACTTGGGAAGCAAAAGTCCAGCTAAAAGACATACTTATTAGTTCTGGCTTTCCTGAAGGTGATTCTGATTAAAGTCAGTAATTTAATGATTGCATTTTTCACTCTGAGATGATAAATAAATAACCAGGATAATCTGTATTGAGCACCCAAGCACAGGGGGGTATAGTGGATTTGCCATAACACTACTCCAGTTTTACAGCTGTGTTCAGGCGGAATTGTAGTGTTCTCTCCTTAAAGTTGTGATGGCTGTGGTACAACATGGAGATTCTGGAGGCTGAGGTTAGAGCTGCAGGATTAAAAAAATCTTAAACAGATGTCCTTAACTTACCTCCCTAACCTTCTTTCTCCTTCACTTGTTTCATCTCCATGTGCAGCAGTGTGCCCAATTATTCCATTTTCTAGAGAAAAAATTCTTAACCTTGACCAGGTTCTGAATTTGCCTGATGTTGCTGAGGAGCTCAGTGAAATGGCTTGGCTGCCTGGATTAAGCAGATGTTTATCTTCCTTCCTTTTCATTTTTTTCTCTCATTTAATTTCTTTATTTTTTTCTCCTCATGCTGTTAGGATAACTGCTGTTTTCATCCCTGACTTGCTTTCTGAGCAAGATGGCTTGAAAACAAGCCACCAGAGACTCTGGGGGAGATTTGTAACAAATGAAGTAATAAAAACATCCATTTTAACCTCCCATAAAAGATCTGTTTCCAAAACAAATGCAGTAAACACACTGTGGTACAGCACATTCTGGGCAAACCCATCTCTCCTTGTTTTTGAAGAGTTTGGAAGAGAAAAATACCTCTTTGTAGTAGCATTTTTCAGCTTTTCATTCTCCATTAAGAAATTCAAAATTGAATGTATCACTTCAATGCTTGTGAGTGCAGAGGGCATGGAGATTACATCTAGCAGGTGATTCAGTCAGAAAAGGCCTTGGCCAGGATCCTAAAGAGCTCTGCACTGATCCAGGATCCTAAATGGCTGTGTTGTGCTCTCCTACATGTCCCAGGGACTTGAGCCACTCCTCTGTTCTCTGCCAACAGAGTGTTTGATGACTCAGCCGTTCAACAACACTGGCCCTGATAACAACCTGGATGTTGTCATCTCCCTGCTGGCTTTTGGGGTCTACCCCAACGTCTGCTACCACAAGGAGAAGAGGAAGATCCTTACCACTGAGGGGCACAATGCCCTCATCCACAAATCATCTGTCAACTGCCCCTTCAGCAGCCAGGACATCAAGTATCCATCACCCTTCTTCGTTTTTGGAGAGAAGGTAGATCCTTCGGGTTCACTCTTGATCATGGTTCAAGAGGCTCCTTTTGGCAAAGAAGTCATAAGGAAAAAACCTGACTGCAACATTTAGCTAGTTTTAGTGGGGAGGATGGGGGAGTGTTGTTGGTTGATTTTCTTTCCAGAAAGTGAATGTTCTACGGTCCTGGTGTCACTCAGGCTCCTAGTAACTTCCAGTCAACCACTTTCAGCAGTAGTAGAGGTGCACAGAAAGTTCCTGTGAGATTTGTTACAACACCCAGGTCATAGAGAAAGATCTAAATCACTGTCTTCTTGACGAGTTTACTTTAGAAGCTCTTCCATGCTAACTAGGCATCAGAGAATTTTTACCCTTATCACTTCTGCTGCTTATGAATCCAGGGAGAAAACAGGAACATGGAACATGGCAGTGGGGTGCTCCTGTTCTGGTCTGTACGTGGTGTGTCATCTCCCGAGGATAATTCACATTCCCAAGCATCACCCAAAAGGTCTCCGTGACCTTTTCCTCCATCCTGTGAATTCAGTGTACATTCTGTGCATGTCCATTGCAACTCCTGTGAGCTCTCCTGTGCTCCAGTGACAGCCATCCTGAACTCAGCTACTCCTGCTCAAGGAGCAAAGGAAGGCAACGCTTTTGTGCTTGATAATAACCAAATTTCAGATCCTTTGGGTACAGGGATTTTGTCTTGACAGTCTGGATTCCCAGTCCATAGTTCAGAGCTGTGGTGAGGCTTTGCTGCTTCTTCACCCTTTGTATCAGGATCTGAGGAGAGTCAGACCTTGACCATCTCTCTCAAGTGGGATTCCCCTAAACACAACAAAAGACTTTTGAGCTCAAAAGGTTTTGCTTTATTAAACCAAAATACACACAGCAAATGGAGAGTGACTAAGATGGTGGCTTGAGAGTAGCCTGGCAGCTGGGTGAGGCTGGGATCAGGAAGGGTTTGTGTGCAGCTCTCTCCCTGCCCATTAGGTCCCTCTTGTGTTCCTCTTTAAACTGAGGGGCAGGAGCCATGCAGAAGGGCTGTGATCTCTGGCTTGATGTTGTCCAGGTTCCCAGTTCAAGTTCAAGCTAAAGTCAGTGTAACACGACACAGCAGTGTCTGCATGGACATCTGGCAGCTTCCACACTTGCCTGAGTAGGACCCCGTGGAAGCTTTTCATCACAGCCCAGTAATTGAAGGGTGGGAAGAAAACTCAGATGGCCCTGGGCATTTTAAGGCTGGCAAAGCATGAGGTGGCTCTTGCAAAAGCTGCATAACTGCAGACACGGAAAATGAATATTTCAAAATGGAAGATAGTTTTTGTTGAGGTTTTACACCAGCCAGTGTGAATCCCTGTAAACCTCTGCTTGGCATTCAATTTTGTACATGCACATGCTCTTGTAATTTCTTAATGTTACACCTAGCTTTGTTGTGTGTTTGGATTTTTTTTTTTACAAAATTCTCCAGTTTCAGTGTCCAGCAGAAGGTGTAGAGCTCTGTTTTCCATTTCAAGAGTCATTTTTCTGTTCCACTTGCAGATTCGAACACGAGCAATCTCTGCCAAAACCATGACCTTGGTGAGCCCGCTGCAGCTGCTCCTCTTTGCTTCCAAGAAAGTCCTGTCAGATGGGGAGCTCATTCTGGTGGATGACTGGTATGGATCTCTGTGGTGCCCAGAATCATGGAGTCATGGAGGGTTTGGGTTGGAAAGGACCTCAGAGCTCACCCCTCTGACTGAGGGGAAGTGCAGCTAACACAGACCAAATTCCCAGAGCAGGCCGTGCACCATGGGTGTGTTGGGAAGGCATCACCTTTGTTTCCTGTGAGGAAGGGACAGGTTAATTTGAGCCCTGTTTCATGCAGATTATCTGCTTAAACTGAAAACAGGACAAGGCAGTTTCCATAAAAACTGCTGGTTTTTCCTCTTTAACTGAAAGGTAAAAGGCACTAGGTGTTTTGGACCTCCTCAGGCAAAGGCACAGAAACACAGCTTGAGGAGAGAAATGCCTCTGGCAGGGTAAACTTTATGGCCATCACCAAATACCATCTGGGTGGTTGTGTTGTTTTTTGTTTTCTTTTACCCCCAGTCAGTAAAACAGAGGCAAAGAATTCCTTAAGCTTAATTGGCTAACAATTTGAGGGCTGGACCTTTGGAAATCTTGGACTCTCATGTTTTCAGTTTACTTTATATTTTTGTATCTTGCTCTTTTGATGCAAGAGGTTACACGTTGAATTTATCCGAGTATAGAATGATAGAATCACAGAATGGTTTGGGTTGGAAAGAGCTTCAAAGCTCTTCTCAGGTGGACACCTTCCAGTAGACCAGGTTGTTCCAAACCCTGTTCAATTTGGCCTTGGACACTCCCAGGGATGAAGCAGCCACAGCTTCTCTCAGAAACCTGTGCCAGGGCCCTCACCACCCTTACAGGGAACAATTTCTTCCCAGTAAAGAGGAAATTTTTTCTAACCCTGCCCTCCATCAGTTTAAAACAATTCCCCCTTGTCCTATCACTATCTGTCTGTATCTCCTTTTTCAAAGCCCTCTTTAGGCTCTGTGAGGGGCTCTAAGTCCTCCCTGCAGCGTTCCCTTCTCCAGGCTGAACACCCCCAGCTCTCCCAGCCTGTCTCCAGAGCAGAGGAGTTTCAGCCCTCAGACCATCTTCATGCCCTTTGTTAAATTTCAAGAGCAAATTGTGCCAGAAGAGTTGTTATGTTTTAACAATGCCAAATTTTAGAGATCCTTCAAATTTGCCTCCTGAATTTTCTCACCCCATCAGTGACAAATCAGAACTTCAGAGCTGAGAATGTAGGTTTGTGGCTCGATGAAAAGCCACGCTGCAGAACCTCTCCGTTCCCGGGTGCTCCCCGGGAGTCCAACACGCCCTTTGTGCCGCAGGATCAAGCTGAGGATGCCGCACGCGGCTGCCGCCTGCATCACGGCCGTGCGCGCTGCCATGGAGGCGCTGGTGGTGGAGGTGAGCAAGGAGCCCGGCATGGTCCGGCAGCTGGAGCCCGCCCACGAGCGGATGCTGAACGTGATCCGGCAGCTGTCGCGGCCGGCGGCGGCGGGGATGGCGCTCACGGCCGCCTGCGCCAGGTGAGAGGCGCGGCTCCCGGGGTGGGGGGGACTCCGGGCTCTGAGCGTGCCTGCAGTGCTCGCACTCAAAGCCTGCTGCAGAGACATCACTGCCCGTTTCCACAGGGACACACAGCTCTCAGGAGTAAAAGCTGTCATCCCCTCTTCCAAAACACAAAACATAAACTACCTTATAAAGAAAAGATAACCCATATTTATTTTGGGCGAAAACACTTATTTGGCTGGGCTTGCACCCCTCAGTTGCCCCTTGTTTCCTTCCTTGCCTCTGAAGCAAAGGAAACCTTTCTGAAGTGGAAAAGGTGCAGAAGTGCCCCTGTAGTTCACCCATGGCATCGTGTTCACAGCAAGCTGAGGTGCCTTAGTCGAGGATGTGCTCTTTGGCACCTTTGAGAGCTGCTGTTCGCAGCATCGCCTCAGGCGTGTGCCCTTGTTCCTGGCAGGTTCGGGGACGGCCCCCGCCCTCCCAAGATGGCTCGCTACGACAACGGCGCTGCCCCGCGGGGCTGGGCGGGTTACACGCACGGCTACCGCGGCAGAGGCTACAGCGGCTCCTCCAGCTGGCACTCGGCGGGAAGGGGATACCCCGGGAGCCCCGGCGGAGGCTACGGAGCTGGGGCTGCCTGCCGGGGAGGAGGAGGAGGCTACCGAGGAGCAGGCAGGGGCTACCGAGGAGGCTACAGGGGCGGGTGGTAGTGGAGGCAGCAGCAGTTCGATGGAGTCTTCCCACTTCAACAAAAGTGTGTTCCTAAATTCCTTCCTTCCTCTTCCCAGTTTGTATGCCTTTTTTGGTTCCTTAGTACAAGTACAGCTCTGTAATATATCATGACCTTAGGGAATTTCCTGCAAGTTGTATGATTTTTTTTTCTTAATAAAGAGTTTGTTTCTAAAGACTTGCATGCTATACCGTTGATTTTGTGTTTGGATTTGAATTTCGAAGGCTTCTGTTGCTAATTGTGATTGTTGGAGATACAAGGCATTCTGAGGAAACCTCCTCAGTGTTTAAAACCGTTTCCTGCCAAGCAGATTCCAAACCACATCTTAGGCTCAGTGGGGCTTTCACCTCGTTGTCTAACAAGCTGTGCAAACAGTCTTTGCTGCAGTGGTTTTCTAACCCTGCCAGGCAGCACCAGGTTCCTTTGCAGGCAGCCTCCCGCCTGCTGTGTGACCCTCTGTGGTGAGTGTTTGGGTGATCCAGATCGTGCAGGAACATGGAGTACCAAGCCTGATGTGATGCTGCTGCTCTCTGCAGAAGCAGGAATTGCTCCCTTCATCCAAGACAGTGTTCATTACTATTGCCAAACAGGCTTCATTCCTCCACATCCCTGTGGAAGAGCACAGTTATTAATGGGAACACACTGGATTCCAGAGACTGGAAGTTCAGCTGGCTGCCTGCTCACAGAAATGTATTGACACACAGGGGATAAAAAGCCTCCCAGGCCTGTTTCTTTACCAAGTCTGACAAAACTAACCTCCCCACCTCCCCACCAATGCCACTGCAGAACCAGGAATTATTTGTGCTTACTGGGGTGCAGGAGATGGTGGTGGTTGCAAAGCAAGTCCAACATTTTTTGTGTTCTCATGAAGAGTTCTTAAAAACTAGCTAAGGGTGAAGCACTGCTTCTTTAATCCAGCTCTGAATCACGGAGGATCAATATTAATCTCCAAATTTAATTTACTGCAGGTCATGCATTATCTCCTGCATGCTCTGCTGCAGTAAACCCCACACTTCCTTCTGCTGATGCAGACTTTTCTGTAGGTTGAAGAATGAATGGATGAAGAATTGTCACTCCGTGCCACCATTACCAAAAACATAATTATTTTTCTTTTTGGGCCCAGGAACAACCTATAGAGGAGTCAGCAGGGATGGACACAGGCTATGTGCTATAGCATTAGCCACCTTCCTTTTGCACATCTGTAGTCACTGCATCCAGACAAAGCTGCTTTCCTTGCCTTGCCCCTCACACGTGGTGTTCTCAGTCATGTCACTAGCACCGAATTGGAAGCATGAAGCAGAGGTCCAGTGGTATTAAAGATAACTCTACTTAATTTTAGTATCAAACTCACAAGTCTGGACTATGATCTAATATCTGTTAAAGCTTTCTGGTTTCCTCTGGCTGTTACTGGTCAGCATTTAAACAGGAGGCAAGTTGAGGAAGCAGAATAGGATACCAAGGATTATCAAGGATATGTACAATATTCTATGATACCAGTGAAAAATGGTTTTACTGGGATATTTGAGATTAAGTCCTAGCTAAAGAAATTCCCTTTTTAGAGTGAGGTTGATCTTTCTCAGGTCCATTTACAGAATTGTTTCTAACTTGTAACTTTAAAACTATTATTTACTATGACTGGGAAGAAAGTATTAAAAAATATTACCATTAATACCCTACTGGTCGTCCTGGGAAGTCTTGCTGATTCTGGTACTGATGCAGTGATGAATTTTGTAGCTCCCCAAGCACCTCTGTGCTTCTTGGGTACAGCTCACCACCACAGCCCTGTTCACTCACATAAAGATCTAATTTGTGTGCCCCTTGGGGTGTCCTGTGCAAGGCCAGGACTTCGGCTCAGTGATCCTTGTGGGTTCCCTCCAGATCAGGATACTCTATGATTCTAATTTCGTGTTGCTTTCAAGAACTGGTAGAAAGTTAATGAGCTCTTAATGGAACAGCCAGGTGTTGAAAACAGTGAAAGTGTGTCTGGGAGCTCAGCTGCAGGTTGTGAAGGGAGAAGGAGCCATGGACATTTTTGCATCTACAAATGACAACTGAGGTTCTTATTTATGTGCTTAGTGCTTTACATATTAAGGAGTGTCGAACATGAAAGTGCTGCTTAACAACGTTCAGCCTGGTTTTTTATATCTAATCCATCATGGCCAGTTAAGTGGGGAAGGATAATCCTTGCCTGCACTTGATGAATGGCACAGTCTAAACAAGGATTGACATGCTAATGAGGAGCTTAAGCAGCCGGGGATACAGAAAACCGAAAATTAACCTGAAATGACATGTACGTTTTCCCAGTAAAGACGGAGCCAGCAGTGATTTTACAGTGCCAGTGCATGGAGCTGTGCTGTGCTTCAAAAAGCCATCGTGCCAGAGCACCCATGGGCCTTGTGCAGCATATTGAATTACTGAAATTCAAGAACTACCTAAGCCACGGTGCCAGCTCTCTGCTGCACCCACCTGAGGCACCTTGGGTTTGTATACCACATGTATCAAATATTCCTGGCTTTTGATAACACAGTTCTCATAAGGGATTGGAAAAAATAATGACTTCTTCTGGTTTTCCAATTCCAAGTGGAAAAGGAGAAAAGTAATATTAACAATAGCCTCAAAACCATAATATGAAGGATAACACATGACAGTTACTTGAATTTTTATCTTGAAAAATAGCATTGCAACTCACTAACTGACCTATTTTTTCTGTCCCCAAATCAAAAGAGTGAGGAGTGCCACTCATTTGAGATCCAGTCACATTATTAGCTGTTCCAAGGCATCTCCCCAATACATCCCTGCAGAGATAAGGCTGAAGGAAGTGAGAGCCTGTAAACTCTCCGCAAAGACCACAGGGGAAGCAGAAGAAAAGGCCTGCTAAACTCATAATTCAAAAATTAAGCACAGCAATGGAAAACTGCCTGGTTTTGCTCTTAGGAGAAGCCAAATGAGAAGTTTTCTAGTACATCCCTGAATGTGAGACAACTTTAGACTTTTAGATGTCTATAATCTCCTGGAATGCCCCCATGCTTATAAACAAAGAAGCCCCAAAAGCCCTGGGGATTGCATGGATTTATGCAGGAAAGGCAGAATGTGTATTTTCAGACAAAAGTTTTCAAGTGTTACAGGTCTTGAGGCTCATCTCAAATAGAATAACCAGTTTCCCACTGGATAGAACAACCCCAAATTAATGAACTAAATTTTGCTCATTCTCTAGTTTGTAACGTGAATGTCACAAAGCCAGGAGAGAGCCCTGAATCGCAGGCTGTCACACATCCAAGCTGCTGGGATGACTGGGAAAGCAGATGAGCAGTAACGCTGGTGTTTATCCGTGGCGTTTTACAGCTGCCATAGAGCGGTTCATCCCCTCCCTCACGGCTGGGGCAGACATTTGCTTTGGCCGCTGGAGCTGGCAGGCTGCTCACAGGAAGCTCAGCAATGCCTCAGGAATGGAATTTGGCTCCCTCATCCCTTGGGCGTGACAGCAGTGTGGAAGAAGAGGGGGTAAACCCCACCACACCTGTGTCTGTAGAGGCCAGTCCTGTGCAGTCATAGGGGAGAGATGCTCCTGTATGAGCCCAGCAGAAGCACAGTGGCCCTGCTGTGCTGGTAAAGATGAGCAAGGGCAGTGAAGTAAAGATGGGCTAAGCCATGCTGATCAAAAAGAACAGACCAGAAATAGCCAGCAGTAGGTCAGCATCTTCATCCTGCACCAATCTGTGGTTGCAGAGATGGCCACAACACTCAGAGTGCTTCGGGAAAATCTCAGAAGGCTTCAAGCGTCAGCTCCTTGTTATCTAAAACTCTTTCACACCTTTTCTGTGTAGCCTTCCACGGACAGCTCCACACAGCTCTGGGCTCTTTCTCTCCTTCTTCTCTCTTCCTGTAGGTCCAGCTGGCTCCTTCCTGCCCCTAGCAGTGCCACCTAACCCTGGCTGTCCCCTCTACAATGTCTCACCCTGTCTGTCCCTTCCTCCTCACAGCAAGGCCAGCAGACCCCAACTGATTTCAAGCAGCAAACTCCCTCTTTTATCACACCCATAGCTGGGAGGGCAGGGCTGTTCCACTCCTGAGTAATTAACACAGCTGCAATAGATCGGGGGCAAGACTGCCTTCAGCACTACCTGTGTCCCCACAGCAATCCTGCCCACAGCAGAGACAAACAATGACTTTCTAAGGGCTTGCTAAGGCACTTGAAACTTTCCTATCCCAGGAGCGGCACTGGAGAGGCTGTCGGCCTCAGGAACATCTCTAGTGCATCAGTTATGGCAGATACCTTTGTTATATAAGCAAAGATAACTTTGCTTCCAAAGACTTTTCCTTGTTTCCAATAGGAATGCTCATGTTTGCATGATCATACTGGTAATGGGTCACAAAACATCTACACCAGGACATGGATATTAGGTAAAGGTTGAACATGCAACACCCATTGATCTTGCTTTGATATAAATTAGCATAAACCATGCAGAAAGATGTTTCTCTGCACGTGCTAATGACTGCTAAGGATCACTGTCATCACCAGAATGGCAGAATCGGAGCAAGTCTCTACATCAGTTTGTCCCCAAAACAGCAACACCTCTCTATTAAACTGATGAGTAGAGGGTTCTGTAGGGCCCTCACCTGCTCTGCTGTGAGGTTTTGCAATTTTTTAAGCTGGCTGTAACACATAACAAAGAGAGAAAAACAAGCCAAACCCCAAGCAGCAACAGCTTACAAGCTGCAGGCTGCTGTTTGATAATCTTTATTCAAAGGGTGCAGCAGCAATAAGAAAAACAAATCAATAGCTGAATGTGAAAGCATTTTCAGGTTTGCAGACTCTCAAGACCTTCAGATTAACATTTCCTCTTCTTCCTTCACTCAGGACAAAGTCCAAGAATAGCTTTCCCAAAACTCAGAAGTTTTATATTTGACTGTTCCCAGTTGCACGCACTTGACAAAGTTTTAAAACAATTTAGTTTGTTTGCTGTTTGTTTTTTTTTTCCCCAAAGAAACATCTCTGAGATTCAGACTGATTGTCACCTTAAGCAACTGTAAAGTCACTTTAAAATGTCACTTTAAATTTATCACTGGGACAAAGCCAATGTTACAACAACTTTCATCTCCCTGAATGGCTCTCAATCACGAGAGTCACCAGGATCCATGCCAAAGTTGCCTACTTGATATTTTTGACCAAAAAGATGTTTCCTGTCAGCTCTCGAGATAAATTGCTATAGAATAGTAAAGCAACATGGAACAATGCCTCTGGAATAACAAGAGCAAGGTGGAAGAAGACACAGAGCTGGAGTGAGGAGACTAAGGTCAGAGATTTCTGTACAGCCAAGGGTGGAGCAACTACAAGCTGATAGACATTCCTGCATGAGGTCAGCTGAGCCAGAGGAGTTTCTGAGCAATGTGACATTAACATTGCCAGGCGTGTGAAGAACCAGAGAGATGGGCATAGCTGTATGATCTTGTGATTCAGCTCACAAAGCTACTTAAATAAATGGTCTGTAGTTTAAACCAAAAATCAGCATTTGTGAGAACAGCATCTTAGCCTTCTGCAATTCTGTCCAGGTAGAATACTTGCCCAGACTCAGAAATATTAAAAAACATTAAAAAGAATGGCTACATCAGGTACCCATAGTAATCAACATCTAGAAGTGGGCAACAAAGAGCATTGAAGCTGTCCCAAATGCTGATTCCTGCACTCACTTTTTAAAGGATGGCTCCTTTCCTCATTGCCTGCGACTTCACATATCCAAAGTTATCTAAACAATGCAAGTAACTTACTTGGCTTTTCCCCACATTTTGTGACTTTGCTTCCAGCTTCCACAGAACCTTCGCTTTTGGACTGATGATTTCCAGGTTCAGCCTCAGTAAGGGTGGCCTTTAAACTGAGTAGAGATTCTCCAGAAGAAACCCATGGAGGAGAGTTACTGTAAACTTAATTACAGACTCAGGTCTGGTTTTTAAATGTCAATGATCTTTGTCAGGAAAGCAGGTTTAGTAAAACTACATCTGCAGAAAGCATTTTCTGAAGAGGGCTTAAAAATAGTTCTAAATAAGTAAGGGAAGAAAAAAGACCTGAACACATAGTGGCTGCAAAGGCATTTCTATAATAATATTTCTATTATTTCTGTGTATTCTAATGAAAAGATTACTTCTAAATTATACCCAAATCTCACGTCCAGCATTTTTGCACTGTTAAAAATTTGGAGAGAGTTCAAAGTGGTCACAAAGTATCTAAATTGGCAATCCCCACCACAGGATGCAAAGAGAGTAACACACTGGGAGAACATCTGCTATCCCAACTGCGACCTGCAAGGGAATGTGAGTGAGAGTACTTGGGTCAAACACAAGAAAAATGCTGAATGTCTGCTATGTACTTCAAGGGACCAACAAAGTCATGTGCCATCTGTTTGTGCTGCACTGTTCACTCTGTTTTCTCTGTTTGGAAAGCCAGGTGTTGGTAAACTGGGACCTGGCCAGGTGGCTTCCAGTGAGGGAATGGTTGTTGTTGGCTCTTGTCCTGAGAAATTGAACTTGTTAAAACTGGGAGTACCTGTGCTTGTCCACAGGTGAGCTGGAGATGAGGTGAAAATGAGTAAAAGCTTTCCAGCCTGAGTTTTACAGGGCAACAAACAAGGAACGTCTCCTGCTGTTGAGCTCCCTTGGGACTTGTGGCCTCACATCCAGGAAGAGAAAAGAATGAAGACATAAACACAAAGTGGGGCAAAAAAAGGAGAAAACTTTAAACATTTTAATAGGATCATAGAATCCCACAATGGTCTGGGTTGGAAAAGTCCTTAAAGCTCATCTTGTGGGGATTTACATTTGTGTTTGTGTAAATTAATTGGAACAGAGCAACCCTGAGGGTGGTGCTGGCAAAACTGATTAAATCAAATTTTCCCCTTGTGTGACCAACTTCATTGTAAGAAGAAACATGGGTAGTTCAGCAAAATGAGGGAGAAGCTGAATATTTCTGTGGATTTGGAAAGCCCTCAAACAAGGGTATAAAATGAATACAATTGTTATCTGCTATATCAGTAACATTCAATAAAGCAGCCTTCCCTGCTCAGGGGCACACCTGAGGAACTTTCTTAATTTTAACCATAGGAAAATGCAGGACAAACACATAATAAAGTTTCCAATATGATTTTGGAGCTCTGAGAGTTGCACTGAAGCACTGGTGGCAATGGTTTGGTATGTATTACTGCATAAAGATGTTTATATTCTGGAGCCTTTCTGTTTTCTTAACCTTTGAAGTCAAACAGTTCAGGTGGCAAAAACTTGGTTGCCACAAACCAGTGGCTGATGGGGAGGTGGGAAATGTGTTTTGAGAATGATTAAAGTTAAAAAGTAGTCCAACAAAAACTACATTCCAGGTTAAAAAAACACTGGGCAGTCACTGTGAGATACTATTTTAAAGAGCATTCTGTGATTTAAAGTAGTATCTAAATCTCCAATGTTGACTTAATGCTACTTAAAATACCATTCACTGACAGAAATCTGAATCTTTGTGAGAAAACAGGAAGAGATTGACGCTGTCATTCTATAAAGATGTAGGTTCTCCCCTGCAACCTCCCCTGTTGTTTGTTTATTGTAAGTTATCTCCATCACAAACAGTTACAATTCATTGTTTAATAAATCAACATGCTACATCTTGATTTTGCTTCTTCGTGTGATTTTAAAATAATGGGCTTATAGCTGGAGGTAATTTACTGTATCAAAGATGAATGTTGCAGTTGATCTATTTGGATAAATGCTTTTAATATAATAAATATACTGATTTTAATATAATTAAACACGTGATGTAAAAATCTGCCTGAGCTCCAAAATGGAATAAGTTAATAACAGTTGCAGAAGCTACAGATTTCCTCTTCTTTAAAAATCTGATAAGGAAAAGAGCAGGATACAGGGCATAGAATTCCCCATCCCTTCACAATCACTCCATTTTGCTGAGCACTTGACTTTGTTCCTCTGATATTTCCATGAACTGAGTGTCAGGGATGAAAATGTGGGTAGTATGCTGAAGTGCATGCAAAATGCAGTCTACAGCTATAAAATCTGTGGTTTTTCTTGCCTATTGAGTTCTTATTTTAATAAGAATAGTAATTTTAAAATCTCCTCCTTAGGTAGTTTGCTAGTGGAATTTCAAGAAGAAAAAAAGAGACTTTAGCAGGAAACAGTCTATTTATAAAGTATTTTATACATTTTCCCATTGTTTATGGTATGCAGTGATGAGTTTAAAAATATCATTTCCTTTCCAACAATCTTGATTTTCCTCTTTACTTTGATGATCTGTAAGTAGCCGTGTGAGTGTTTACACAGCATTTTGCATGCCTCAAACCAGCAGGAAAAATTCTCCTAATATTAAAAAATTATGGATACAGAAGGAAACAGGAATTCAGTTCCTCCCAATGAATGAGGTTCCAGCAGTCTGCCTTATGGATCAGGATTAATTGTAAATTAAGTGCCTTCTTTTATTTTCCGCATACAATATATCAAAGCCACTGTAGGTATTTCATGGTGACTCTGTTTGATCTGAACAGCAGTTTAACATGAGGATGGTACTGATTTTAAAAATAAGCTTTCAGTGTTCTTGAAAGCATCTACATAAGGATGGTTGAGTTAGAAACCTGTGAAAATTGCAGTTCATGTATGCTCTGTAGCTTTGCAGAGACTCCCTAGAGCTAATAGCTATATTTTCAGAAGATTCTGTTCATTCCAAGTTTTTTTTTTTCCATTTTGGTTCTTGGCTACAGAGACCAAACAGATTTTCCCTCAATGGCTTCTTTTGTCTATTTAGTCATTGGTGGCAGGGGGGCTTTGAGTCCAGAGAATGTCTCTTCTGTCCTCTCAACTGGTAATTGTCCGACCATCAGCAGAGCGATGCAGGGGAGGACACAGCGAGCTGGGGTACCAAGACTAGAGCTGGGACACGCTGACAGACAGCCAAGGACATGGGTGTGTGTCCCAAAAGCAGCCCTGTAGGTCAGATTCTTTAAAGGTGCTCACCTTTCACTGTATTCTTCCTGTTATATGTCAGGGAAGCAGCTCTGCCTCGAGTCCGTGTGGGAGCAGAGACAAATTGTTGAGATATGTGGGGAGGGACAAGCAGCTGGCGCAGATCAGAGATATCCAGATCCCAAAATTATATCTAGTGTTCCCAGCCTCAGGTGGGCAGCCAGGTTTAACTCTTCTGGCAGAACAACCAACCAAAGTGCAGTCTGCTTGTCAAGGCAGACTATTTATTGAGCAGGAGAAACAGGAGCTCTGCTCATTCAAAGCCTGCCATCGAACAGACTGGCTTCCTCAATCGACTGTCAGAGAAGAACAGGGTGGTTTGAGCTGGAAAAGAACTTTAGGGTCATCTAGTCCAACTCTCCTGCAGTGAGCAGGGACATTATCCACTAGATCAGGTGGTTCAGAGCCCTGTCCAGACTGACCCTGAACGTCTCCTTGAATGGCTCCTCTGTCAGATGGCTGAGCTGACCTTAGATGAGTCCAATGGCTAAGAGAGACCTGATGCTAAGAGCATAAAGTATACAAGGCATTACAGGTTTTTTACAGGAAAAACTAAGCTCTAGAAGAAGATGGAGTTTCTCAGAGACTGCTTTTTTCTTTTGTTTTTGAAAAGCAAAGGAAAGTCTGTGAAAACTAGGCATAAAGAACATCAGACTGACAAAGGTGAGCTCTTGTACTAAGGCAGACACTTGAACCAAGGTTGCTCTCAAGACCATCACGTATGAAGAAATGAAGGGTTTTACAAATGATAGAACACCACAATTCCCTGCTAATGAAATTACAATCATGGCAAGACTGATTGGCAGATGATGCCACGAAAAGACAGGCTGTGACCATAAATTATAAAGAACTGACCGGGATGAAAATTTCATCCCTGCTGTTACTCGGCAAAAGAAGTTAGCCAGCTTTCTGCTGAAAGAATCTTGGGAATTCTGCTGGAAAGCCAGGAAGTTGTTAAACAGCTTCATTGTGGTCATGCACCCTACATGGTGAGATTCCCATGACCACCTCCAATACACACACCACTTTCTGGGATGCATTTTATCAGGCCTGGAAGATAGCTTCACTGAGAATGTTTTGGTGTAGTGTAAACAGGCCCAGCTCATGCATTCGAAGGATTTGTGTAGCCAAGCAAGCTGGTGAAGAACAGGACCCAGGCATTATCCAAATGGCTTAAGGTAAATGAGTCCTGCTCTTTACAAAGCAAACTTCACTGGCATGTTGGAAACCTCAGTATTGCTGGAATTTTTTGGTGGCAGAGAATCCATCAGTGGACCCTGTAGTGCAAGGATGATGGTGGCTAAATTCTCAGAGAATTTAGTGTCTCTACACTATAAATTTGATACCCTAGAGAAATAAATCTAATCAATTTCCCCAATGCACTTTCATCCATGCAGTGCTGGTGTACTGTTTGAGAATGGGTGTGAGAAGGGAAGGGAAAAGAAATGCTGAGGAACATCTCTACTCCAAGAGATCCACTGGATGTTCCAAGGCTGAATGCACCTATCCATGCATGTCTCTTTCTCCATGGGATAGATATGGGACAGGCCAGGGGAGAGCTTGGAGACAGGATATAGGGAGTATAGTTTGGGTTGGCTTGGGTCCTGATGTTACTGCCATGGTCTAATGTAGACTGCAAGATGTGTTTGAATAAATTCCACACAGAGGTACATGGCAGAATAAAAGCAGGGAGTAAAGATAAAATATACAAATCTTATCTTCTAGGAATAAAAGATTACAAATTCAGTTTATATACATGAAAAAAGTTAAAAGGATGGGCTGTGTTTGAATCCATAATAGGAAGAGGGAAAGGCACAGGCCTTTCATGTTTTATTTTTGTTTTAGCACACTTTTCCCTGCATAACCAGTATTAAGAGAAAATGAGGCTACATTCCAGACCCACTTCAGAAAAGGGATAATCCACTGACATCTTTCATTTTTTCAGGGTTTGCAGAAACTTAAAGAAGCAGCTTACCTCCCATGAACAGATTCAGAGATATATTTATATTCACCTTTACAGCAACTAGCCACAGTTGCTGTACAAGATTATTTATGACATTCTGCAAAAGAGTGATGAAGAAAGTCAAACCTAAATAAACCATTTTATGAAACACCTTCTGCTTTCATGGCTAATAGCTCTGCTTTTCAGTTCTATTAATAAGATTACAGTAACTTTCTGCTTCCGTAAAATTACAATGAGATATGAATATTTAGCAACTAGTATGGTTGTCTGACATTCTGTATTTGTACTGATTGTGAATACCTCTGGCCATTTAGCAAACAATTTCACATTCTTTTCACACCTTTCTTGACTGTGGGAGAATTTCTCCTGAGTAGGATGGCTTTAAGCCCTATTTTAGTACAGAATTGTGTATCTTGTACATTGTGACATCAATCCTGTGCTGCATTAGTCCTCAGTGCACTACTGGAGACTGCACAGGGGTTTCATTTTCCATCCACCTGGAAAAGCAACTGAGTTTTGTCACCCAGCCTTTCTGAATTTTGACTCATCCTCAGCAGCTCTTTGGTGGATCTGCTGACTCACTTGCTTTCTTTTAAGCTTTTTTGGCTGTTTGGTGGCCGGGGGTGGATGTCTGCTGCGATTACCGTTGTTTGGATTGTGTCTGCTGAGAAAAGCAGTGGGGGCAGTGGGAAGCCCCCTGCGTGACACAGAGCAGGGCAGGAAGCTGCTGGAAACTTCTTATGCTGCCCAAACCAGCCAGATTATGACAAGTGACATTTCCTGAGCTTGCTTGGGCAGCTCCTTCCCTGGCTGATAACTCCATGAGGCTGAGGGCTTTTCTGTCCTTCAGTTTTCAGTGTAAACCGACCTCTACCTACTGGTAATGAAATGTTGGTGTATACAGTTTTAATTTGGGGATCCTACAACTATCTATTTGCTTTTATTAGCAAAAGCATTGTTTTTTTCTCTGTGGGTATTACTTTTACTTGTTTTAATAATTGACATACATGGAGTAACCAAGGTCTGCTATCACAGACTGAAATTTCTGAGTTTTTCCTTAGCACTTTCCTTTCCTATATGAATGTATGTCATCCTTGAACAAGTGCTGATGCTAAAATAGTATGGGAAGAGTGAATATTAAAATGAATGTTGCCCTGTGCCTCTTGCAAAAAACATTCTGGGCCTCCTAAGCCCCAAATGGGCCAAATATCTTGGTGTGTGCATAGGTGTACTAGCACTTGTTTTGAGCTGCTGTAGAAGGACAGAGGCCAACGGTGCCCTTAATTAATTATTTCAACTTGGTTGTGGGCACACAAAATGTTGCTGCAATTTTTTAATCAAAAGGAAAGAAAACACTGCTTTTCTTTTCTCTCTCTCTCTCTTTTTTTTTTTTTTTTCTTTTTTTTTTTCTTTTTCCTACAAGGGGTCTATTTAAGAGGGAGGCTGCCAGCCTTGGGAATTCTGGCCTTCTGAGAGCTGACAGAATTTCCTGTAAGAGCTGCCTTTCTAAAAGGTGTTTCCTATCAGGTTTTATGTTCTTTTTCCCTTTTTGCAATTCTTCTCTTTGTTCTTAGTCTCTCCCCACTTGTTCTGTCATTTAACCCGATCTGTGTATGTCAAAAAAGAACTGAAGTAAGAACATACCCATTTCGACAGCTAACTTAGAGTAACAATTAACTTACAGTCAATATGTGTGTCTGAGCCCATCACAGTCATGAACCTTATCCACAAACACTCTTCTTTTACAGCTGGTTAACTGTAGGTGTCCGTCCTATCAAACAGTCTGTCCTTCCTTCCAGGCCACTCTTGTCACACAGGATGACCATGATATAGGTCCTATACTATATATATTGGTACTTTAAAATGTTGCAAACTGAATAGTTAAAAACCTCAGGTAAATTATTTGGTTTTGTACTGACTACCTTTAAACCCAAGAATGTTTTGTGAAGCTGAATTTTTTTCCATTATCTATGGGAACCTTTTGCATATAGACAGATGATCTCATTGTGTCACTGATAGGGATTTGTGGCAACACCCTTTGATCCTGCTTGCAGCCCCTGCCCCCTTCTCACCTCTATCCTAATCCTTCCCTTGTTCACATCGTGAGCCTTCCTTGTTGCCTGTCCCGCTGCAGGCACCAGGACACAGCCAGGCTGTTACCAACTCTGAGGAGCTCCATCAGCACGTTGTTTTCAGAGCTTCTGCCCTGATGGCATCAGCTCAGCACTGCTTTCACAACAGACGGCTTGTTTTCAGAAAAGGAGGAAAAGTGGGGGAAGCAGCGGAAATCCAACTTTCCACTGGAGATGTGTCATGCAGGCTGAACAATAGCGAGGCAGCCTGACTGCGCTGTGTCCCTTATGGTGCTGGGGGTGCCAGGGGAACCCTCGGTGCTGACATTGTCACCACGGCCAGCTGAACGCTCTGTGGGGAGGCAAAAAGAGGAATCACCTCACCGATGTGTAATAACAACCACACACGTAAAAACATCTCCCAGTGGCAGGATAATCTCTAGGCTTGCTGACCAGTGCAGACCTTGTGAACAGTCCGGCTCAAGCTCCTAATGCAAGGACTTCTGTAGGATACATGTGTTTACTTTAAAACAACAATGTGCATTTTTTCCCAGAACAGACTGTATTTTTTCAGGTCTTTCAGCCACAGGCTGCATTCAGGCTTTCTCGGGATATAACCAAGTTTACAGAGCCTTTCCTTGACTCCCCCTATCAATTTTTTTCTCAAGAAGTAGTTTCCTGTTTACTGAGAAGGCTTCTAGAGGCACTTTCTCCTGTAAAAGCAGTTTTATAGATTCACAGAACAGCTTGGGTTGGAAGGGACATTTTAAGGGTCACTAGGTCTAACTTCCTGCCGTGGGCAGAGACATTTTAGCTTTACAGGATTTCTGGATTTTACACAATCTTTACATAATTCCTCAACCTGGAAAGTTGTGGGAGATCTTAGGATGGCTAAAAGCCACAATGCAGTTTATGGCCAGGTCTGACAGAGCTAATGCCTCTAAGAAACAGAGAGATCTGGCTTACAGTAGGGAAATAACCAAAAGTTCATTAAAAACTGCAGCGGCTGAGGCGGGTCCCCTCAGATCTGCCTAGGATCGTGTCCTTGGATGGCACAAACCATCCAGGTTTGGCATAGCCTATCTGAGAACCCACAACCAATTTTCTCACATTTCTCAAGAAACTTTTTTTTTTTTTTTTTTCCCGTAAAAAGCATTTAAATGAGAAAAGGACGTGGTCGTGGTGGTCAACAGCTGGCTGAACATGAGCCAGTGTGTGCCTATGTGTGCAAAACGCCAGCGGCACCTGGAATCAGAAACAGTGTGTGACCCTCAGAACCAGGGAAGTGATTCCTCCTCTAAACCCGGCACTGCTGAGGTACCTTGAGTGCTGTGCCCACTTTGGGGACAATTCCCTTCAGTTCCGGAAGGACATTGAGGGGCTGCAGTGTATCCAAAGAAGAGAACAGGGCTGGGGAAGGCTCTGGAGCACCAGGAGCTGCAGAGGGAGGTGGTGGGGCTCAGCCCGGAGAAAAGGAGGCTCAGGGGGCCCTTCTGGCTCTGCACAGCTCCTGACAGGAGGGGACAGCCAGGGCGGTCGGCGTCTTACCCCAGTGAACAAGTGACAGGACACGAGGACACGGTCCTAAGCTGAGCAGGGGAGATTCAGGTTGAACACCAGGAAGAATTTCTTCATAGAAAGAGTGATTAGACATGTAAGGGGCTGCCCAGGGAGGTGTTGGGAGTTCCCATCCCTGGAGGTATCCAAGGAAAGTGGCATTCACGGCTCTGATCTGGTTGACGCGGCAGACACCGGTGAAAGATTGCACTCGATGATCCTGGAGGTCTTTTCCAAGCTGAATGATTCTGCGATGGTGTAAGGACGCAGCTTTGCGGGGTGTGCGGGTGCGGAGGCGCTGCCAGGCCCGGCGCCCTGCCGTGCTCACACCCGCGGTGATTCCCGCGCTGCCGTGAGGCGAGGGCAAGAACCCTCCCCATGCCGGCGAGCGGGCCCACAGGAGCCATCGCCGCTTTAAGCCGGCACATTCCGCGAGGCGGGGGCAGCTCCAGCCCTGCTACGCTGCGGGACTCCGCTCCCGGCTTGCTCCGCGCCCGCCCCGCCTCGCCTGGCCTCGCCCCGCCGGGCCTCGCCCGTCTCAGCCCGCGGCCGGCGCGGAGCGGTGGCGCCCGGCGAGCGAGCGAGCCCCATCCGTGCCCCCGCCGGCTCCCGCAGCCCCGCCATGGGGGGCGGCGGCGAGCGCTGGGCGCTGTGGCTGTGGGTGCTGTGGCTGTGGGCGCCCGCGCGGTGCGGCGGGGCGATGGACGAGTGCACGGAGGAGCGGAGCGGGCGGGCGCAGCGCTGCATGCCCGAGTTCGTGAACGCGGCGTTCAACGCTACGGTGCTGGCCACGCATACGTGCGGGACGCCGGCCGAGGAGTACTGCGTGCAGACCGGGGTCACCGGCGTCACCCAGTCCTGCCACCTCTGCGACGCCGCCCAGCCGCACCTGAGCCATGGCGCCGCCTTCCTCACCGACTACAACAGCCCGGCCGACGCGACCTGGTGGCAGAGCCGCACCATGCTGGCCGGCGTGCAGCACCCCACCGCCGTCAACCTCACCCTGCACCTGGGTAAGGACGGGGAGCGGGGAGGGAGCCAGGGCACCGGGGGAAGAGTGAGCCTGGGCACTGGGCACCAGCGCGGGCTGGGGATGACCTGCCGGAGAGCAGCTCTGCGGAGAAGAGCTGGGATGTCCTAATGGACAATGAGATGTCCAGGAGCCAGTAGCATGCCCTGGGTGCCGTGGTGTCCTCGGGTGCGTTAGGACCGATAAAGTCAGCTCTAACAGGGCTGGTCCTGCCCTTGTCCTCAGGCCTAGTGAGGCACATCTGGGACGCTGTGTCCAGGTCTGGTCTCCTCAGGAAAAGAGAGATGTGGAGCTCCTGAAGCAGGTCCAGCAGAGGCTGTGGAGATAGGATGGAGGTATTGGAGCATATCTCTCACGAGACAGGAGTGCTCAGCTTAGAGAGGAGCCCTGTCTGCAGAGAGGAGCCCTGTCTGTCCTCTCAGAGCAAGGACCAGGCTCTGCTCCCTGGGCCCAGCAATGGGACAAGGGACCATGGGCAGAAGTGGATGCCCAGGAAGTTCCACCCGAACATGGCAAAGAACTTCTTTCCTGTGCAGTGACTGAGTACTGGAACAGAGAGCAGAGAGGGTGTGGAGTCTCACTGGGGATATTCCAGACCTGTCTGGACACAGTCCTGTGCCATGTACTCTGAGATGACCTTGCTTGAGCAGAGAGGTGGGACCCAATGACCCGCCGTGGTCTCTTCCAAGCTGCCCCATTCTGTGCTTCTGGGCTGACAGGCCACCTACACTCCGGGCAATCCCAGGGCCCTGCCTGGGTGAGTGCCAATAACCAGGGCCCGGGTGATCTGGTGTTCAGGGGGTGTCATTGAATCCCCACTCTGCAGGTCCCCAGCCATGTTCACCAAGTCTAAATCAATGCTGGCTGCACCTCACGGTTGTGTTGGGATGTCCTCTGCCAGGGGTTTGGCCCTGTGCTGGTTCTTCACCCCTCAGCTGATGGTTTACTCACATCTGCTCAGCAATGCTTGGTAAACTTGATTTTCAGCATTCTCCAGCTGAATATTACCTGGGTTGCTCCACTGCAGTCTGCATTGGAAGTGCTGTTTGTTTGCGAGAGGAGAGGCCGTGCTGCAAGTGGAGCAGGTTGCAGTGATCATGTTCCACCCATGCACCAGGGATCATAGAGCCATTTAGGTTGGAAAAATGGTAGAAAGAAATTCTTCCCTGTGAAGGTGGTGAGGCACTGGCACAGGTTTGCCCAGAGAAGCTGTGGATGCCTCATCCCTGGAAGTGTCCAAGGCCAGGTTGGATGGGTCTTGGAGCAACGTGGTCTAGTGAAGCTGTCCCTGCCCATGGCAGGGAGTGGAATGTGATGAGCCTAAAGTCCCTTCCAACTCAAGCCGTGCTATGATTCTGTGAAAAGACCTTTAAGACCAAGTCCAACTGGTAACCCAACTCAGCCAAGCTTAGGATTGGATCATAGAGTTTTCCAGATAATAAGCTTTGGATCCAGGTGGGAGATGTTGAGTTGAAAAGTGGCAGGCACTGTGAGAAATCACGTGTGCAAGGGCACATCTGCTATGTATCCTCATTCCTGGGGCAGCATTGTCTTTTAATTGCAGGGTGGGTTGGGCGTGTCAACAGCCAGTATTGCTGCTGAGCTGTAACAGCCAGGCAAAAAAAGAAGGTGCATTTGCTGATTGGTTGTCAATTCCAGAGGTTCCTTTGGGATTTTAGCCTTCACTTTGATTTGTGGACAAGCTTTTCTTTTCTGTTTTTTCAGTCATTCAAGCTATCATGACATGGAGGAAGGGTAATAATTTAGAACTGGAAGACAAGCCAGTTGAGAGAAAGTTGAAACCACAACATACATCCTCATGTCATTAAATCAAGTAAATACTAAAGAGTGCCCCACTGCAGCCATTCACAATGAATGGCTCTTCTAATCAAGAGCGGCTGTTGAACATTAAGTTGAATATCAATAACAGAGTAGTTCAGGGGAAAAAAAAAGATGCTGGGGTTTGGAGAGCTGGATCTTGTGAGAGCTCACACCTGCATTGGTGAGATGCAGTTGACAGCACTGAGTCCTGTACAGGGCTCACCTGATGAGCACATCCATGTGCCCCAGAAGCCTGGAGTGCCTCTGTGCCCCAAAGTGTTTCCTTGTGTTTGGAGCTTCAACATCAATATACCACATAAGCGTATCTTATAGTCCCTTTTAATCTTCTTTTCTTGGTACATTAGGAGGCTTTTTTCCAAGACTCCTGGAAAGCAAAGATTTGATCGCAACTTCTTTTTTAATAACAATCATTGTAATTCTCATTATCAAGGCAAAACTTACAGACCTGTATTACTGCTGTCTGTCTGTATTACTGCTGCCCTTGGTTTTGTATATCCATATGTATATGGATGTTCTTTGAAAACCAGTATATTTCTAAAGTAGTGGGAGCAGTGTGCAGTGTCTTGGGCTTTGAAGAAATGCACACATTTCTTTGCTGGAAACAGCTGCATTTTTGAAATACTGTAGCATTGCAACACTTCCACTTGTGTTCCAGGTTTGTTTGCAGGTTCTTGGAGCTTTGGGAATTTGCTTTGCCACGTTATTCGAGTAGAGTACAACTTCAAAGCAGAAGCTGCCTGACCGACTTTGATATATCTGAGGGGCTTTTTTGGTCTGATTTTTCCTTGTTAGGTTTTTGGGTGGGGTATTTTTAGTACAAAGCCTTTTAAGAATCAGAAGCTTGTTGGGGGCATGGTGGTCAGTTTTAAGATGACAACAGCAAAGCATGAAGCTCTCTGCACATGGGCTGTGGGACTCTGCATTGCTTAGCTCGTGGCAGGTTGAAGAGAGTACTGACAATGCCTTTTTAGCCTGAAATGCCCCAAACTGCTCTGCAGCATTCAGCGTTGCTCTTCCCTACTTTTGTGAGGTCTTAAGACCATCTTTGTTTGAGTGAGCTGCTGGGTGCTGCATTTGGGTTCTGTGTGCCTGCAGGCACTATGGTCTGTGGGATGCTTAATTATTGGCATCACTAAGAGAAGGAGGCAGAGAGCTTGACAAGTATTTATGTACTCGGTAGGACATAAAGGCATTCTGGGGCACAAAGCCCTTTCATGCAGTTAGTTCTGCCCGGTCTTTGAGGATTAAGCTCTGTGCTCAGACCCGTATCCTTATTTGATGCTGCAATTGCCTTCATTTCTGAAAGCATTGGTGTCCTGAATAGTTAATGCTGTTTTCCACCTGGTCAGGACCAGCTGCATTGACTGTACGTTTCCTGTACATGCTGCCCTGTGCTGTGTTTTTTGGCAGTTTGAGATGTCTTGATTAACATCCAGTGATGTTCAGTCTGTGTAGAACAACATTAACATTTCATAAGGGCCTGCAAAAGGTCAGTAAGAACTGCAGGTCTCTTGCCAACATGTGGATTTCTTTGAATCTCCTTACAATTTGTGGTTCAAAACAAGTTTTAAAGCCTTTAGTTTTGGGACTGGGTGCTGGCACAAAGCCTGATACAGAAAAATACAGCACAGATCACCACTACCAAGTTAAAGGCTCAGATCCCAGGAGTGTTTGGAGATGACATCTGTGCCTAGAAGTTAGGGTGCTCCCTGGGGAGAGCGGAATTGGGGTAATTACCACTCCCCGCACCAGGAACATCTGGAGTTATAAAGGCAATTTCTCTTCATATGAGAGGGTATTAAGACCCTCTAAGTCAGGGTAAGTAAGAGGCCTGGAGACATGAATTCCCAGCTGTAAATCAGGAGAAGGGGGAGCTGAACCTGTTTTCAGAGTGGTGTCTGGATAATTAGGTTAGTGAGTGAGAAGAGGGGAGAGCATTGCTTTGTCCTTTCTTCCACTTTTCTTAAAAGTATCCCTTGCCCTCACCATTTTCCTATTAATTAATTACTGATTTAGACTTGACCCAGCCAGTCTTTTTTTCTCCTTACTACTCTCCCACTGCATTCCCATATATTCCCCAAAAAAGGAACTTGGAGGCAGTGGTGCCAGCTTTCAAATAGAACATGGAAGCTGAGGCCTTACAGTGCGTTGTCTGCTTTTTTTGAGCCAGGGTGTCACGTTATTTTTACTATCTGTGCTGTTTGCTTGTCCTGGGAGCATCGGGATAGTTCTGGCATCTCCCCAGTGCTTTGTGTGCATACGCTTGAGCACAGCGTTGCTGCTTAGACCCCTGACACACAGAAACAAAGCCATGTGTTGGAGATGCTCCCTGGAACACTGGAGGAGGGGAAAAGAGACAGCATGGAGGTACTTGGAATATTTTTGGTGCTGGGTGCTCTTGCTGTGGCAAAGGTTTGCATTTTTTCAGATGTCATATCATTATTCAGAGCAGATTCTCACTCTTTCCTTCTGCAACTCTTTAATTACTGTGTGCTTTCTGTTGTTTCTACACTTTTTTTTATCCACTTCTACACGTGCCTTTGTGTTTCCTTCCCAACCAGCTCTGCTAGAACCACCTCTCACTTTTCCCCACCACTTTTACTTTCTGGTCAGATCTGCTTGATTTCAGCTGTTGTGATCCCAGTGTTTTGTTCCTTGGACAAAGAGGCAGCCTCCTCAGCATGCTGGTGGCTGTTCCATGGTGGAGTGACTCCATCTCCCCTGAGAACAGCCATGCTTTTTCAGCAGCCTGTGAGCTCAGAGCAGTCCAGTCTGGTGTTCCTGGGGCAGGTGCCTGTCCACTGCATCTCAGCAGGGATGGTGTCCAGATGTGCTTGAGTGATGATGCAGGTGGCCTCAGCTATGAATTCAGGACTATGTGGAAGGCAGAAAAGATCAATTCCTGCCTCTTCTGTCATTGCCTCAGAAGAGGAGGCAGTGTTTGGTGCCGGAAGCAGCCCTCTGGTGGGCTGCCTTTCAAGGAGAAAGATGAAAATTGCTGGTTCCCTTGGTTAAAAACATGTTGGCTCCTGCAATCCTTACTATAGACCAGCCTGGAAACTGCTGTCACTAAGCTGGATGGTGTCCTGCATATATAAAATCAAGAAAAACTTGTGAAAGCTGTTGGTTGCTAAAGAAATGAATTGCCCTTCTACTCCACCTCCCCCTTTCCTACTGCTCAGTCCTTTATTTGGCTCTGAGGAGAGCGATGATGCTTGGTTATATATACTTTGCCGGCGAAGCGTGGTTGGGGCATGACTGCCATTTGAAGGCATTTGCAAGGAAACCCAGGCGAGTTGCCAGTTCTTGTGCTCAGCCCTGGCTTGATTTGCCCGTTGTTTTCAGCAGACGAGGGGTTTTTTTGAGTCACTACAGAAAAACAGTGGGTTTTTTTCAGAGGGGAGAGCTATAAAATGTAACTTAAACCAAGAAGGTAGTTTATACCACCGGGATGCAGTTGCTGTGTTTTATTCAGTGTGGCAGTGCCCTCAGCTTGCCTGTTATCCCATTAAAACTTTATGAGGCTGCGGTTTGCTGCTTTCCGTAGGGAACCACTGTGGTAAAGCCGAGTGCAGGCAGGCAGGGTGTACGCACGTGAAGCTTTGCCTAGTGTAGCTGCAATTTAAAAACTCCGTGGTAATTAAGGCCTTGGGAGGGCATTTCCAGCTCCAAGGCTGGTGTTCAGGGCGTGTCGGGAGCCTGGGCTTTGCCGTGGTATTTGCAGAGCCCTCGGGGAGACGCTATTTTAGTTGGTCTCGAAAAGGCTTGATTTACATTTTGCAGGTTTCAACACGAGCACTGAGGAGATCAGGGCTTTCAATGGCCAGCAGTTATTCAGTGCAGTTATATAAAGGTATCACTTCCTGCGTACACTTCAAATTCCCAGGTTTTTCTCCTACTCTGTCTCAGGATGCTGATGCCTCTGCATGACGCCTTTGGGAATACTAGACATGGCAGAACACTTATTTTGGGGGATGGAGAGAGCTGAACTGTGTGGTATTTTTGTGCAAAACCAGCTGCTATTTGTGGTGCTTGCCCTGAGTTGGTAGAAGAATTAGTTGCAGGTTTTCACACACTTAGACAGTGCCTTTTGTAGGTTTAAACCTTGAAAACTGGTAGCTGCTCAGAACTGTTAGCATGCTGAAAAGCTTTTGGCCTGTTAGGTACCCGTTTCTCTTGTAGCCCGAGGCTTTGGGAGGCTCTTACGGCCTCTCTGAGTCTGCAAGTGAAAATCCCAGGCTGCTGCTTTCCATGGAAATGAAAAACGGGATTCTATGCAAACAACACTTAGAGGAAAGAATTTCCAGTGTAGATGGATGGAATGGGAAACTTGAATCTTGGGTTCACCATAAGAAAAAAGGATGTGAGCATTATGCTTACCACCTTTGTCTGGCTGAGACCTCCTGTTTGTGTCCCGAGGCCCTAATTCAACGTTCACCACCACTGGTTAGGCCATGCTGAGTGATTTTACTGTCTGGCTCCTTATTCTTCCCATGGGTTAGCTGGGATATGGGGTCTGGCATGTCAAATGTCACATCTGAAGTCACCATCTCTGGTGTGTAATAACCTTTGGAAGCTCAGCCTGGGCTGCTGTCCCCCATGTAAGCTCTGGCACGCAAAGAACCATTCTAGTCTGCTATTACACGTCTCTTAACCATGAGATCTTGCCTATTGGTGGCTACCACAGTGTACTTTGAGTAGAAAATAACAGGAGTTTCATAGTTTCCCTTTAAATTGCACAAATCTTGCTGGGTCTGTTGTCTCACCACACAGAAAGGAATATGCTCCCCCCCTGCCCCCCCAGATATGGCATAGCCCTGTGTGTCTCAAATCAGCCTTTAAAGCCTTTACAGCCTTTAAGTCAGGGTTGAATATGGCTGCTTTTGTTGAGGACATCACTAACTGTGTTTGAAACTCTTTGTAATATTGATAATCTCTTAGCCATTTCCAAAGGCTGTACTGGGTACTGTACTGTACAACGATTGCTGTCGTAGTCCACAGCATTCCATAAGTAAAGTCAGGTTTTTAGCAGTGGGCTGGTGATGTTGCTTGTCACATCAGCATTGGTGAGAGCTTCACGACAGCTGCTAACAAACCAGCTGTGCCATGAGATTAGAGAGCTGCTGCCAGTAGACATGTGCAGTTGTCAAACAGGACCAGGAATACTGAGGAGAAGCTGCCTTTTGTAGCTTGCCAGACCAAAGGTGCAAGCTGCTGGTAGCCTTGGTAGGCTTTTAGTTGCTTTTGAGGTATAACATAATAATTTCTAGGAATTATTCCCATGTAGAAGCTTGGAAAATAGTGGAAACTCATCAGCTATTAAAGAATCTGAAATAACAAGGTAATTTTATTTAAATTTAAAGAAAGCCTCAGTCTTCAGTCTTTTTTGCTGCCAGCCCAGCCCTAGTTGAGAGATCTTTCACCAAAAAACACCCAAATCCCCACCAACTCCCTCATATATTATTCAGTGGTCTTCAGCATTCTGTTTGAAACTGGGTGGCAAAGCACTTTTTGTTTCCATGCTTGTACTTGTTTTAGATATTCCAGTGTGATAGTCATCAAAGAGCTCTCCAGTGGTAATCATGCCTGCAGTTCTGACACAACACAGCTGTGTTCAGCAATGGAGAATGTCAACATTTTCTCGTTTAGAGATATTATCCAAAAACTATCCAAAAAGTATAACTGGACTTTTTTTTTTTTCTCCCTTGGTAGGTAAGCTAGTCCATCTTGTACATGGGGTACATTTCCAGGGAGCTTGAGGCCTCATTTGTACAGTTGTTTGGGGGTTTGGTGTTTTTGTGGGGGAAGGTGAAGACTTTTGAGGTGTTTATAGAGATGATATATTGAGAACTTGAAAAGACCCAGGGTTTGTGGGTTCTTGGCTCAGCTTTCTGCAATGTTCTCGTTTCTGCTACAGACTTTGGTGTGCTTGTAGAACCGTTTATCTGACTTGGCTTTGTAGTACGTCCTGTGTTTTACAGGAGGGCAATGTAAATTGTAAAGACAATGTAAATAACCCTATTTCATCGTCGGGGGCTGGCGATGCTCCTGTGGGAAGGCCAGGGTGCAGAACTGTTAAATGGCTTCAGGAGTGGCACCTGGCCTGAAGTGGAAAGCAGGCAGACCTGGCCCTTGCACTGCTCTTAAACTTCTGTAATGGAAAGATCACCCCTTAAAGAAACACCCCAAACCCCCTTAAATCTACCAAATATTAAAACCTGCTTGAAAACAGAGATTGTTCAGTGCATGTGTTGAAGTGGGCAGTGGCTGGCTGCACATGGTAGCCCTTGCCTTCCCAGTGAGTTTCCTGAAATGCTCATTGCTCTGGGTGCTCCAAGGCTGAGGGAGCACTGTGGAGTTTGGGCTTGGCATCAGCCCAGTTCTAAGCACTCTGCTTTCTTCTTGCAAGTTTTTTTTTTTTTCAAAGTCTGCTTTATAGCTCAATTTACTTGGCATCAGAAAAGACCTTGTTCTTACCACAGTGAGCAGCTGCTTCTGCAGCATGTTGCACTTGGGCAGTTTGGTTTATTTTCATGGGGGGAAAATATCAGGGTTGCTCAACTTGTTTTTTAACTTTTTAAAAACATATTCTTTCCCTTCCCTGTATACTTTGTTTCGAGAAGGTGAATCTTTCTTATCTTTGAATTAATAGATAATGTGCCTTGCAGTCTTTTTAAGGGAATGGTTGCATTGAACCTCTTCAAGAGGGATAAAGGGGTTGTTTTCTTGGTGCTTTCTTATACTCCACAGCCTTGTAAATACAGTATAAGTTATGTGTTCTGAAAGGCTCAGTTTGGTTTGGGTGTATCTCTTATTGAGATTAGTGGAATGAAAAATCAGTCCTTTCTGGGAAAAGTACCATCAAATGCTTCTTGATGTCAGTTTTAAGGGGGACTGTTTGACTGAGAGAAAAGAAAATGTTCCTGTCCTAGGACCTGTGTGGTCAGCTCTGATTATGATGATTATTTATAGTCCTTTCATCTGCAGTCCTTTGCATGCTCCCATCTGGTAGGATATTGCAATGGGATTTTCTTCCCAGCAGCTAGCAGGGCTGGTCCCTGGGGAACAGCCCTGGTCAGGCTGCCCTGGTCAGGCTGCCCTTGCCTCTCATCTTGTAAAAAAAAGTGGGTTATTTCTGAGGATCCAGCGTGTCTCCCTCTGTCCTGCTCCTGGCTGTGCCTGTCAAGGTGCTGGGCTTGGCCCAGCAGTTTCCTTTTATTGTGTGGCAGCAGCTGATGCTTCCCTTCAGCTGCTGCTTCCTCTGCTTTTGCTGGCTGCCTTCCTGGGTCTCGTGGCTCCTGCTCCTCCCTGGACTTACAGAGGACAAGGGATTTCTCAACACTGAATCTACTTGATGAACTTGTTAAGAAGCTGTTGCTGAAGTCTGTGGTTGCTCAAAGCTTGGAGATCTCCTTTTTACTTGTGTTTTCTGTCCCCTTTCTCCCTTTCCTCTCCTTCCTGAAGCTCCTTGCAGTCTTCCTGGGTTTCTCCTCCTTCTCACTCCTGATTTCCTGGTCCTGGGATGTCCCTGGACTGTGCAGTTTGGAAAGATAACCCCCTTCCTGGGATGAAGTTTTTTAGCTGGGATCTCCCACAGTTCCAGTCCTGGCAGCAGCCTTGCCCTGCCTAGGTGGCATTGCCACTGCCCTCCTACACTCCTGCTTTATACATGTGTACAGACGAGGTGCTGGTGGTTTCTTTTTGGTTAGACTGAGAAATACAATGCAAGTTCAAAATCCTTAAATGCTCAGTGTTATTCTCTAGTTTGTCATCTTGCATCTGTTAGGGACTGAAGGGGGGGGATGGGAGCCCCTCATCAAAGGACAATTTTTCCTCAATTGAAGCCATTTTTTTCGTCATAAAAACAAATGTTTGTCTCTGTTCGTTCCCAGCAGGGTTGTAAAAAAGGTATTAAGAGCTTGGAGTAAAGAGATTTGGGGCTGCAGGAATGGGGTAGCTGCTGCAGAGCCAGTGCCACTGCCAGAGCAAAATGTGAACTCTAAATAAAGCGAGGAGCCACTATCATCGGGCAATGTCTACTTAATGAAATGTAGTTTTTGCCCTACTTGCCCTCCCTGTCCCTGCCTTGCTCTTCTGGGGTTGCAGGTGGAGCTGGGAGGGTTGCTGGGCACTGGGATGGTTCTTCCATGCCCT
Organism: Prinia subflava; assembly: GCF_021018805.1. Lineage (NCBI taxonomy): Eukaryota > Metazoa > Chordata > Aves > Passeriformes > Cisticolidae > Prinia > Prinia subflava. The sequence continues at coordinate 23,501,631 of NC_086256.1, forward strand.
CCATCTGTGTTCTGCAGGATGAGTTTACTGATTAAATTAGCGACATTACACGAGTCACTGCCCTTCTGCTTTCTAAGCAGAGTGACTCTGCACACATCCGTGTGTGCTGCCCCTCTCTCACACCCACCCTCCCAAGGGCCAGCCCACACTGCAGGGCTGAGCAGGGCTGGTCCTGGGGCAGCTACACCCTGTTTCCTGATGGAACAAAGTACAGATTAGTTTGGAAGTAATGATACAGAGATGAGCTTTTCCAAAAGCTTTGTAGCACTTCTAGGATGTAAAGGCCTTTTTTACGGTTAGCAACTTAGGATGTATTTTCTCTCCCATGTATTTCCTTGTAGCCTTATTTTCCTATACTTCTGTTCCTTGTAAGATGTAGGAGCTGTGTCAGGAGAAGCCCACAACTTTTTTGGGAGATGCTGGAAAGGCTGTGAATCATGAACTTGGGGCTGTCCTTTGCATTCTGTGTTGGTTCTCTCAATTCCCTGGCAGGCTGCCACCAGTTTTTGAGTATGAGGCACCCAATTTTTTTTCATAAAAAAAATTTTTTTTCATAAAAAAATAATCCAAGAGGCATTCTTAGGAGATCTTTAATTTGATATCCACTGATATGTTTAGAACTCTCTAGGAAAATGCATTTGTCTGTGGCTCTGAAAGTATAAGGGTAGCCCTGGGAAAGAAATACCACAGTATTCCCAAAGCCAGGTTTGTTGCCTTTCTGTGCTTTGATTTTCTGCAAGTTCAAGCGAAAACATGGCAGTAACATGGTTTTTTGATGGTAAGTCATGTTTTGCTCATAATTCATAGCCCCATGGTGTTGAAAATTGCTTGGAGCAGCTGTGGTACAGCTGTGGCACTGGCAGCTCATAATCGCCACAGTCACCAGCAGAGACTGAGAACTTTGGGTACAGCCCTTGTAAAAACTCTTGTGTTGCAGAAGGCACTGGGCTAGTTTTCTGGTTCACTTGAATCAGTTGGCTCTGGTTTTGTTGTAGTTACTCAGCAAAATAATGGTTAATTAATCAAGGATTTGAATATACAGTTGGAACAGTTAGTGCTGTGGCCTGCCACTGATCTCTGCCTGGACAGTGTCACTAACTATTATGTGGAAAAGGTTAAAAATGTTCATAGGAATCTCAGTTCTTCCTGTTGTGAAACCTTGTACTGAATCCGTCTCCTCGTTAATTTGTCTATGAATTTATCACCTTTTTCATATCAGCCATTCAGTCTGTTTTGTAACTTCAAGGCTATGGTATGTTCTTTTGTGAACTGTGTGTTAGAACATTAACATGCTGCTCTGGTGGGTGGGAGGGACCCTGTCTTCCAGCCTTTTCTGTCCTACAAATCCTGATTTTCTTTATTGCTATTACCCAGAAAAAGTCAAAGTTGACTTGAAAGCAGTGGGAGGGAATGAAGTGTTTTGAAAGGATGATCCCATCAATGGGAGTGGTATTGAATGCTGGGGTGCAGAGATCAGTTGTGGGAAGAGAGGTGGTTCAGCCTAAAGGGTAGAATTTGGAGTTATTAATCTGCTTCATTAGAGCTGTGCACCAGAAAGTTCAAACTGTGCCTGGGTGAATCGCATGAGGCTTTGAAACTCACAGCAGTGCTGGCAGCCCGCTGGCGTTTGTCCTTCCTGCAAACAAACACAAGCTGCTTGCAGCAGGCATCCCCGGTGCTCAGCACCCCACTGCTTCCTGTGAAAGCTTCCTTTCCCTGCAGAAAGCTGCTCTTGGCTTCAGGGAAACTGCAAGGGACCAACGGGGAGACACCTCCAGGAAATGAGTTGGTGCTGCTGTTGGACCCATGGAGGACCTGAAAGCACGAAGAGTTTGATTCACACCTCTGTTCTGTGTGTGTGATTTGCATAACAGGGTAAACTGTTCTCTGTCATACCCCTCTGAGGAGTGACACGGGTGCTGGCTTGCTTAAAAACTTTGCTGGTAAAAGTCTGAAATGTTGTTGTAGTTTGACACTGGCCAAAAGCCAAGCAGTCACAAAAATTATTCACTTCTTTTCCATTGCTGTGGCTGAACAGAGGAGGGGAAAAAAACCAAAGGGCTCAATGAGTTGAGATAAGGATTAGGAGAAAAACACTTTAAGGGAAAAACAGGTTCAAACTTAAATAGTATAAACAAAATTTATTATTAACAGAATTAAAAGTGGGTAATGAGAACTAAAATAAACCTTGAGAACACCTTTTTCCCCCTTATAGCCCCTCCTTCCTTCCCACTGACAGCACAGGGAAACAAAATATGGGGTCTTCAGTCTGTTTGTCACTTGTAAAAATCTTTCCTCAGTTCACTTAGGGGGAGGAGTCTCTTCTGTTTGCTGTGGGGTCCTTCCCATGGGAGACAGTTTTCTGTGAACTTCTCCATCATGGTTCTAATTTTCATGAGTAGCAGTCCTGCCCAACCTGCTGTAATGTGAGTCTCTCCCACAGGCAAAATAGTGTTCCCCAACTACGTGGCATGGGTCCTTTTAGTTCATGGGGTGTAGTCTATTAAGGATGAGCTATTCTAGTTTAGAAGCAAGGATCCTCTATCTCTGGGTCTCTCAGAGCTTTTTATCATCCACTTCCTTCAGTGTGAGGACCTTTTCTCACGGGATCCAAGTGGATCTCTGCATCCGCCATGCACTTCATGAATTACAAGGCAGACGGTTTGTTGTATTATAGTCCTCACCATGGCTTGCAGAAGAATCTCAGCTCTAACCTTTGAAGCACCTCCTCCCTTTCTTTCCTTTCACTGACCTTAGTGCCACCATGTTGTTTTCCTCACGTCTTCACCTTTTCCTTTTCTCTGACTTGGGAAAGAATTGTTTTTCATAGGTTTGTTTGTTCTCAATCTCTATCCATTGAAAAGGTCTTATAAGGCTTTACAGTGCTGAAAGGTTGATCTCATTTTTGCTTGCCGTGGCGCTGGCACCATCCAGCACCTCTCCTCATGCAGAGCACAGAGAAGGAGAAGCTGCTGCCACCTCTGCCCTCCTGCTGGCAGCATGGTTGGCTGAAAGCGGCTCAGCAGGCAGAGTTCACTGCCAGCCGTGCCGAGATGGTCCCAGCTCCCTGTGCCGGCAGGGCCCGGATCCCAGCACCTCCCCACCCCTCGGAAAAAGAAGAAAATAACTGTATGTGCCTTTTTTCCTTTTTAAATATGTCATCACAGGGGTGTCACCAACTTGTGTAATTGGGCCAGCAACATGTCCATCATCAGATCCTTCAGAGATTGGCTCTGCTGGACATGGTAGAAGCTTGGAGCAGCTTCTCTCTCAGAGGCTGCCTCTGTGGCTTCCTCTGCCTACCAAAAAATAACCCCAGACTGTTATAAACTAACACTAATGTGAATGGAAAAATCAAGTGTTTGTTCCTGTAGCAGTCTCTGGTCTTGCTTTGTTCAGGTACCTGTGCTCAAGGGAAGCTTATTTTAAAGCATACGGTTGAAATCTATCAACTTTTGCATTTCTCCTGCTGACGTCTTAAAGCTGATTTTCAGCAGAGATAACTCTCCAGAAATGGTAATGGATTGCTAAAGGTTTTGGCTGGAAAGTAGGTATGGAGCCTGTTAAGGGTGTCATATGTTCTTCATCAAGTTAAATGATGTTTGGCTACCCTTGGTAAAGAAGTGACACTTGCTTCAGTGGTACTACAGGGTGTCTTGTATAAGAATAGCCAAAAAAACCTAAGCTTAAAAAAAAAACCAATCCATGATAGCTCTCCGCATGTCCCCCTTCCTGAGGTAGATGCTGAATCCACTTCCTTATTCTTGCATCTGCTTGCAGAGAAGAAAGAGCCCTTAGGCCAAGTGACCGTGGTCTGCAGAGTGGAAAGTCATATGCTTTTTGTCATAGAGGTAATGGTTAATTAATGAATTTCTAGTGGCAGAGGTTTGCTTTGAAGTGTAAACAAGCAGTAGTAGTTAGAAGAGTGTGCAATTTCTAGGTCTGTATGCTTTCTTTGCATCCTTTAGAAAGGCATATTTAAAGATTTCGAAGGGAAAGATCCATATCCTTACTGGAAAAAAATATTGGCCATTCTGAATCAGTAATTCAAAAAGGATTAATAAATAATTGGTTAGGAATTCCTGAAACATCATCATTTACTGTGCCTAAAGAACACATGCCACTGTTTTTTTGAAGTATGTTACCAAGGTAAAACAATCAAGTCATCATTAAACTTCTTCCTTTCAATACTTAATAGGAACTAATAGGAACGGTGGGGACAGACCTTTTAAGAGGGCCTATAGTGATAGGACAAGGGATAAAGTTTTTGAACTAAAGCAGGGTTGATTCAGACTAGATATAAGGAAGAAGTGAGGGTGGTAGAACAGTGGAGGAGGTTACCCAGAGAGGTGGTGGATGGAAACACTCAAGGCTGGGTTGGATAGGGCTCTGAGCCACCTGCTCTAGTTGCAGATGTCCCTGCTTGTTGCAGGGGGTTGGACTGTGTGGCCTTCAAAGATCTCTTCCAACCCAAACCATTCTATAATTCTCCAGAATGAGTATAACCCATAAGGATGAGCTGGTGGAGGCTTGGGTTTTCTGTCAGGAGCTGCTCCAAGACTTGCCATGTAGCTCTGTATTGTATGGCCAGACCATTGTTGTCCTGCACATCTGCTGCTTCCCCTCTCTCTTCTTCCACCACCCCAGGCTTTCATGCTGACAGTCGTGCTGTGTGTTCAGGTGCTGTGACAAGAGAGTGCAGGGCAGAAGCACTTTGTGTGTGTGAATCGTTCAGTGCTCCTGCAGAATAGCTGTCCTCGGGCTCAGTGGAGTGCTGGAAATCTGGGCAGCAAGGAATGAAGGGCGTGACTGAGCCTCTAAAGTTACACTGGTGTCTCTCAGCCCTGCCCACTTATTGCAGCTGGGGCAAGGAACCACGCAGCCCTTGGCTGGTTGGATCAGTTAGCTTGCTTAAGTGCCAGCAGTTAATTTGATGGAAAGATAACCTTTTGGTGGCCTTGGTGATACTGAGGTGTGTCTGGGGCCATGTAAGTGCTGGCTGGTGGGAAAGAGGCACCAAAATGTGCAGCCCAGGGACAGGGGACAGACTTAGAGTAGTCACAGACAATTTTGAAAACATCCTAAAACATTTTTTTAGAAGAACTTGTGTGATGAGAATTGAGGAAGAAATTCCTCCCTGTGATGATGGTGGGGAGGCCCTGGCACAGGGTGCCCAGAGAAGCTGTGGCTGCCCCTGGATCCCTGGCAGTGTCCCAGGCCAGGTTGGACCAGGCTCGGAGCACCCTGGGCTAGTGGAAAGTGTCCTTGCCCATGGCAGGGGGTGGAATGAGCTTTAAGGTCCCTTCCAGCTCAAACCAGTCTGGGATTCTCTGATGCTGAGACAAACTAAAAAGTGTGGAATCTGGATTATGAGAAGCTACTGTGAGCTTTCAAAACTCAGACTTCTATAAAAGGAAGGAAACAAGCATTTGAAATTTCGACTTTTATGTCTTGCACATGGGAGCAGCTCATTAGGTGAAGCAAGAAACAGGAGAAAAAGGCTGAGAGAGATCAGAGTACATTTTGGGGGAGGGCTTTCATAGAAAAGACATTCATGTGTTTAGGTTTAAAAACTGAATTCTTGTAGAGTTTTACTTTATGCAAAACCTCTTTATTTGGAGATTGAGCTGTCCTAGCTTGTTTTAGCTGACTTTGCATAAGGAGTAATAATGAAATATGTTTTTTTAAAATAATAACCCACTAAGTGGGCCAAGTGATATTTATGCATTTGCTTGACTAGCCTAGAAGCAAATTCAAAGGCAACAGATAGATCTAGACTAAAAAAAAACTTGATAGATGGTCCACTTGTTTGTCTTTTTAAAGCTTTTCATCAAAAAGAGCTATTAAAAAATAATGTGAAAGTAAAAATTTCCCATAAATGATGCTGAAGATGGAGATAGTGCAATTAAAATTATAGGCTTGCTCATTTTAGAATTAATAACACCATAATAACTTACTTTTCAGTTTGTGAGTTCGAAGTTCTCAGGTTTTGGATGAGATAAAGCCCATGAAGGAGTTTTGCACTTCAGATATTCATTGCATGTCTAAGAATTAAACATAAGAAGAGAGGGAGGCTGAAGTGATTTGGGTTAATTACTAAAACAGCTCTTCCTGTTGCATCAGCATTTCTTTCATTTCATCTCTCAGGAAGCTTTTTACCAAAAGTTGGCATATGTGCCTCCTAGGAGGAGGTTTCCTTGCAAATCACCTGCCACCTGTACAGGGCTGCTCTTCAAACAGAGACAGCCAATGAATGGTGATAAATCTTTGCAGTTTATAAAAATGGTAATGCCTTCTGGTTTGGGGGACAAAAAAAGTGTTCTTTGATCCTGCAAATGAACTGTATTTATTGGTCCTGAAGAGAGGATTGAGGTTTTTTATGCAACTTTCACCTACTTGCTTAATCTTTTGGGTGCCTGGAGGAATGGAAAACAAGTTTAGCATACCTGAGGGCTTTTCTTACTGAGGTCTCCCTTTAGTGCATGTCCTGCCCACACAGTGCTGAAGATGAGCAAGAAAACCCCCCGAGCAACACATTTTTGCATGGGTATGCAGCAGTTCCTGCCCAGTTGACTCTTGCTGGAAAGATCCAGCCCGTGTGCTGACTTGGAGCTGCCTCTGATGTGCTGGGAAGAGGTACTGAGATCACCAGTGGGGTGTGCAGGTTGTGGGGGTGCCTGTGCAGAGTGTGCACCAAGGACATTTCTGGTTTATTCCTGGTTGGAAGCAGAGCGTGTGGACAGATGCTCTTCTATCAGATCAGGGAAAGCTCCTTCGCAAGGCACAGCATTGCAGTGCAACTTCATCTTTCCCTCTCGCCCCCATTTGTGGGGAGGGTGGTGAAGAGTTGGCTCCCTCCTCCCCAGATAATGCTTGAAAGCTGTCCAGAGTGGGCTTGCTTTCAGAAGCAGTGTGAAGTCACTGCAAGATGGAAGCTGCAGAGTCTTGCTGCGGCTTTTGGTGTGCTGAGCCCTTCCTTCCTGCTGGGAGAGACTGAAAAAACCTCTGGATCTTTTTATTTTTGATGCTGAGTGCATCCTTACCTCCCAAGGCAGTGAGTTTGTGACTGCTCTGGAGCAGGGTGCCTCCAGCTCCAGCACAAGCTGAATCCTGCCAGCGAGGCAAGCAAGGGCTTGTTAGCTAAAGATAGCGTGCACACATGTACACAGGCCAGGGGGGTTAAAGAGCTCTGCAAGCTCTGATTTACAGTCATCCTAGACATCCTCAGGAAAATTAAAGGGACCACATGCATACAACAAATAATAATTTAAGGTCAGTTTTATCCTTTATAGCACCTATTCTCAATAGCAGCCATACCAGATGACACTGCATCATATTAAGCACAATAGGGCACTGACCTTTGCATCAGATTCAGCTCTGCCACATACCCCCAGGGGACCAGGCATTGGTTTTTGGCATCTCTCCTGTCTTTGAGGCCACTATATGTTTGTAATTCAGTGATCCCAAATCATTTGGGCTGCCTATGGATGTGGCATGTGCTCATGTTGTTTGGGCTGGCCCTGAAGAAAGTTCTGTTCAACCCCCTCATTTAGTTATACTTCCTTTAGATTTATTAAATAGTTGTCTTTTGCATGGACGGAAAATGTTAAAAATAGAACACTCCAGGCAGGGCTATTGTGTTGGTGTTGACAGGTTCACTGAAAGCTGAGGCATGTCTTGTATTTTAAGAAGCACCAGGTTTTGGAAGGAGTTGTGCTCGCTGATGTCCTCTTGACCCCATGCTAACGAACTGCTGTTCTGAGCTAAGAAGAGAGTGTCTTTTGGATAAATTGGGATTTAGTGTCCTGTTATTCACTAGGTTGTGTGATTATTTTAAGTAATTGATTGAGCTTGAGATTTCTGAAGAACTGGGTTGTTTTCTTATGGATTGCTGCACAGACATATATAAGGGAGCAAGGCACAAAAGATGGTACCGAGGAAAAAAATCACGATGTAATGATCTGTACCATACAGAAAATAAGTTTTTGCAATTTCCCTTTCCCCAGTAGTTGTAACTGCTGTAAAACCCAAATTCTTTGTTTTCAGGACCCCATACTTTGCCGAACTGGCCCCAAACCAAAGCCGTGCCTTTCAGATGAGAAGGTAAAGGCAGGCAGGACCTTTACTTGGTGGGATTTTTTAACTATGAAGCTATGTTCCCAAACATAAACCTGAACCATAGGTATCTCTGGCCATTGTGGTTGCAGACACAAGATTCCAAGTGTAAATAGAGCATGGAATGATGGAGACCAATATCCTGATTCTCCCATCTCAAGCTGTTTTCTTTACAGCAGCTGTCATATGTTAATATCTGCATTTTGTCATCATGGAAATCTTACCAGTGACCACACAGCTTTTATTGCATTATATCTGATGGTGTGAGCAGATACACAGGTTTATGTCAGGCTTGCGTGGGCACTTGCCAGGTATTGTCCTGTATCCATCTGTCTGTTGTGCAGCTGTAAAAGTCACCTATAACTTGTGTGGAATTGCAGTTCTGTGGGAAACTGGGACATGGAACAAACATAAGGCAGAGGTAACGAGCTGTAAGGTTGTGCTTTTTGTTTTTCTTTTTTGTTAGCCTTCCTAAATGGTCGGAATAAGGGGAGGTTTTCTGAAATTCAGGTTTTGGCACCATAGTGATTGCTCCCTTCTGCCTTTCATTGCACTGCAAAAAAAAAAGAAAACAGATGGGGTTTTTTTGCCTCGTCATGTGATGAGGATTCCCTCTGATTTAGTGGGATCATCTAATCTCCCAACTCCCGGCTCAGTAGCGTAGTGTGTATTTTGATAAGGAGCAATTAATGGTGCTTCCTCACCCAGGCTCTGAGCGATCATCAGATAAAACGTCATCAGGAGGATGCTCCTTTCCATGCAGCTTTGTGACTTGTGCATCAGATGGTCTTAATAAGATAAAGAGATCTTAAAAAGTGTGCATGGAAAAACTTGATAAAAAGTGTGTGGCAGTGCTGAGGCTGGAGCTGGTGGGAAGCACTGCTCCCTGACTTCACGTGGAGCACAGCTAAATGTGTTCAGTGAGTGCATACATGTACTTTCCATCTTCAGAAGTTAATTGTAAAATTATTTTAATATACCTGGAGATTTTTAGTTAAACAGCATTCAACTTTCTTTTAAAAAATAGTAGGAACTACAGCGTTTTTAATGAGAAAATGCTGTTATGCTCAGACTTTTTGTGGAGTTCAAATGAGTAGCATGCTTCTGTAAGCCTTTTTTTTTAAAGCTTCTTTTTATCCTTGTGGTTGTAAGTTATGAAATAGTCACTGCCATAGGTCATGATATTTCTGTGCTAAGTTTGGGAATGTAACTGGCAGCTTATTTTTTCCCTGGGAACTTTGTTGTCAGGTTGGTACAGCAAGCTTTAGCTCCTTAGCTGTTGGGGGGAAAGAGGTTCTTCATTCCTTTCCTTTTTAATTTTTTTCTTTTTTGCTTCCAGTGTGTTTCTGTTCATTACCTTTTCCATAGTTGTAGAAGACATTGGAACTTAATGTAGTAGAGCTGTTGCAGCCACTTGGTTTTAGTGTTTGTCTTGCCTCTTGTGTCCAAGGCTTCCTTTCTTCTTTGTGATTTCTCACTGTGTTTTGCCAAACCCCTGTATTTCAGAGCTGCTTCCTGCTTGTGGCTTTGTACCAGCTTGGGAATCTCCACATAATTGTTCTTTGCTTTTAGTGTGTGATAGAAGCAAAACTGTGCTGGAGGTGGAAGTGTAGAATGCAGTGAAAATCTGTGAAAGAGATCCAGGGGTTTTCCATGTTTCTTTCCAGCTTTTTGCATATTATTATTTTGCACTTAAAAACCAACAAATAACACTATTTTAATTTTTTCCCCTATGGTATTACAGCTAGTCAAATTTTTATTGAAAGGACTAAAACTAAGAAAGGCAGACCCAGAGATCAGTGGTTCTTCACCTGGCTGTAAGTGTCTGGACTTCAACAGTCATGACAGATTATGTGATTTCTCTTGCGAAAGTGCAGTAAAAAGCCAAGGTGCTCTTCACGCCTTCCTCTTTTGTTTACTGGTGATTTTCCCAAAATTAAATGCTGCTGACAAAAGGGATTGCTCAACACCTTGCAGTATGTGTCCCAGTGGGTCTGCAGATTAGGCCACGCAGGACACTCAATGACCAGTGGTTGGCTGGGCTGCAGCTTCCAGCTGGGGCGTGTTGGAGGTGACACGTGGTCCAAGCACAAGCACCTGGGGATGCTCAAGCATGAGATGTTTTCAAGGGTATTGCTCTGGGGGAAAGAGTAGAAATGGTACTGGACCAGCTTGAAGCCTCAAGGCCAGGTCCATGCTATGAGTAGATGGTGAGTGGAAACCCACCATCTCTGGCTTGGTACGCAGAGTGCATGGTGTTGGGAATTCAGGTGTGCTGCAAAAAGTCCTTTGTATGTTTTACTTATTCCTGGACTTTCCAATGGTGTCATTGTTTGGCTGTTGCCAGCATCGGGTTGGACACCTGAACAAAAAAGTGCTCAACTCCCCCAAACTAAGTTCATTTTATCCACAGTGACATAGGTGCTGTTGCTGTTAGCTCAAATACCCCTTCCTAGGCTCACCATGGCCATCAGAGGCTTGGAAGGTATGTTCCAAGGGTCTGTTCTCCAGCCCAGCTGCCCTGTGGTATTCCAGCACTCTGTTGGAAGCTAATAGGCTTTTCCTGAGGATTTCTTAAGCACATTGGCATTAAAATTCTCTCCAAAAACACAGGGAAACAATTAGGGATAAAACCCTAAGAAAAGAACCTGGCTGATCCTATTGTTTCTGGGATCTGCAGCTTTCCTGTTTACTCAGCGGGCTTTCAAATTTTTGTCCTGCTGCTTAGAGTACAGCCCAAAGTACAGCCCAAACCAGTATTTAGTTCCTGCTATTTTTCTTTGCATTCTAGGGAGAGCACAGCCCCTTGAAAGGAGGCTTTGCAGAGGTAAAATTTGCCATTGCTGATTGTTATGGTGTTTTTCTGCTGGAGACTTGCTGCCTTTGAGGTGTATTAAAATGTTTAAAAAATCTAATGATATAAGTACTGTCTTCCATATGTATTGGGAATTGATATACAGCTTCATTGCCTGATCCTGCTCAAAAAGGTTCAATGGGTGATGGAGTAGAAGATTAAATGGACAAGATTTAATGTCCTTTAGGGCTGTCTAGTAACTGACCATCAAAATGGCCTTTCTTGGTCTGTGTGGGTGAGGAGAAGGTTGTGATTTCTTGGGATCTGGGAGTGGCAGGCAGCTCTGAAGCTGAGGGTTTTGTCAGCAAGCCGAGATACCTGGGGGCTCTCAGCTAGATGCTTCCTTCCTAACCTCTTCAGCAGAGCACTCTCAGCTGAATGAAGTTTTGCCAAAATAAGCATTCCTATTTAATAGCACTATATCACCAGGAATGACTCTGACTTTAAAGCCTTAGGAAGGGAAGGTGGTCTGGGCACTGTAGCAGGATAACATTTTTATGTACTTATTTTTTAAACCACACACCTGGATTGCAGAGACAGGGTTTTGAGTTCTTGATCTGAAGTGAACCGCTAGGGAGAATGTCAAATTGTTTTTCTGGAGGGAGAAATGTTTTGTACCTCTACCCAGCCTACTCATGGTGTGATGCCCCTGGAAGGAGCAAGGTGCTGATCTACAACTTTGATAACTCATTATAGTTCTGTTCCTGAAAAATGTCAGGGACATTCTGTCTCTGTCCCAGAAAAAGAACAGAAACAAACTTCAAAACCTTGGTGGTTGCTATGAAACAAAAGTGTCTTCCCCTTGGCTCTATTAATAAAACCTTTAAATATCCTCATTGCTGAATTCCCTTGCCACTGCTGGTGTGGTGCAGTGTCATGTATGGCTGGTAGGTGTGTGTCTTCTCTTGTCACCAAGCATGTCCTTGGTTGTGGATTCACTGAATTACTTCAGGCAGAATTAGGGTCCTGTGTGCTGCCTGGTCTGGCACAGAGGAAGGCAGTTTTCTGCTCCTATTTTGTACAGGTGGAGGAAAATAATTTTGATCTTTTAATGCTTAAAAAATTTTTAAAATATACTTCTTTTAGAAAATACAGCTGTCCTGCACATAACACTTCTGATTTTTTTTCTCTCTCTGGCTTTTACAGTTTCCTTAAAAGGGTTTCTGATTTCATAGTGACTTACCTGTGGAAAGCTTGATGCAGTTTGCAGAAGGGACCATGTTACCCCCACACACTGCCCTGTGTGTTCCCTGCAAGACTCAAGGTAGCTGGTGCTGCGTTTGCATCTGCTGCATGCAGAGTTCCTGCAGGGGCAGGTTTGGGTTTGTAGAGCTGAGCTGAGGGTCGTGAGCCAGCTCAGAGGATGCAGCATCAGTTTCCATCTGCAGTGCTCAGCAGCAGTCCTGTTCATTTTGGATAATTTGTGTAAAAATCAGACCTGAGCAATCTATTCTATGAAGGACAACAGCCCTGAAGAGGAAACCTCTCTGTGTGCTGCTGAGGCATTTTGGAGCCCTGTGTGTACCCAAACATTTATCCTCTGCACGGAGGGCTGTGGCAGTGCAGCACGAGGGCCTGCAGCTGTGATGTGCTCTGGCTGTGTTAGTTGGGCTGGATCCCCTCCCAGGGGTGGGTGTCCATTGGAGCTGAGGTGTAGCTTTTGGTCAGTGAACCCTGAGCCTCATAGTCTGTGTGTGTAGAGGTGAGGTGATGCAGAAGGCACTCTCCATGTCAATGGAGCCTGGTTCAAAGAGCTCACCCAAGCAGAAGGGCAGGCCGAGCAGCCTGGAAGAACAGATGGTGCTCATTTCTGAAGGTACGGTGTTTGCTCCTCTGTCCCCACCCCTGCAGACATATGAAAAAACTTCCCTTATTGATTCCATAGACTTTTGTAAACAGAATGTGTAAATATGTATAAACATCTACTTGATCTGCTCTGGTTTGTGTGTCTAGGACATAAAACTTTGCTCCCAACCTCAGGGCAGAGGAGAAGAAGTGGGAGAAGGAGCTCAGGCATGCACCTCTTATCTTCACTCAAGTTCACCTCCTCTAAAGCAGCCCCTGAGCTGGTCTGGTGTGGCAGCCTTTGCTACCCAGGGCAGGGTCACACCAGCTGTTTCAGCTGGGCTGGGAGGCTTAAAGCCCATCTGCCCTTTGGAAGCTTGGAACAAAAAGGATCTGTTGTGATGGAGTAGGAATGAACCTTGGTCATGGTTTCATCTGCCTCCTTGGCATCCTCAGGATGGATCACTGTGCGCTACTCTGCCTTTCCAGGTCACCGTCCTTGTTTTTGCTGATGTTTTGATTGTAGCTGGTGGTGCTGAGCTCCTGAGGTGAGGAGGTCATCAGTTCAATGGGTTTGTGCCACTCAAAACTGCAGGTGTTGGGAGGGGCCCTGCTTGGCAGACATTGGGTCACTTTGATGACCATCCAGTTGGAGGCTTGACTTAATGCAGAGCAAGTGATGCAAAAGCTGTTTCCTGCTCTTTGGTAAATTTTGCCAGATGCCAAGTGTTACCAAGGGAGGGCAGTCACTGTTCTAATGAGTTCAGCAGGTTTTGGGCACAGTTATCCATCCTGGGACAGCAGTAGCATCACCTCAAAGTTGTTGTTCCAGTGATGTTAAGGATTTTTAAAATAAAAGGAAAAAAAAGCTCAGTTCCTTCCTTATCTGCAGCCAGGTGGGTATTTTGGTGAGCAGAAGATATTCTAGGACAGGGAGGGAAGAGGCTTATGGCCAAGTTGTGTTGGGAGTACAGTATAGGGTAGATCAGTGCAGTGATGCCTCTAAACTTAACTTGTCTCTTTTCAGTGAAATTAAAAAACCAAGAAGTTGTCTAAGATGTGTTCTGGGATTAAAAAAAATTGAGATAATTTGCTAGAGCGTGGAGTAGGCTTGGAAATATTTTACACTTCAGGTTTTGCTTGTGGTGAGGAGGGAAAAACTGGTGCAGTTGCTTTTTCATTAGAGGTTAGAAATAGGTTTCTCAAGAACCTCTGTTGGCATGTATGGTTTTTAATCTCTTTAGAAAGTGAAGAGGTAATATTTTCAGATAATAAAGCTACTGAAGACACTGCTAATGAAGCTGGTTACTTGGTTTCTGAGAAACACAAAAGGCTGGAACAAATCAGATTGTTCAGTAGCACCTCAGCAGATAAAAATACCCCATGGACGTGTTTCATATGTGGAAAGGAAACATTGGAGTTACTCACTTCTGTTGGTGAGATCTGAATTAACTCTGGGAGAAACACTCAGCCATGCATTATTTGATGTAGCTCCAAGGGCAAGTGGGATTAATGGTATCTCAGCTCTAATTTTAGTGATTTCCAAGTGAGAATGGGCATGTCCAATGGCTCCTAACACCAGTACCACTGTGACTGCTCCACAAGCTTTGTGTGGGATCTGTAACTCTGAAGAGCTCTCTGCTGCTTGGATTTGATTATTTAGTTTAAGGAAGTTTTTGGGGAAGTGAGGGGGTTGACAGCATGGATTAAACTTAGAGAAGTTGAAGAAAGAGGGAAGAATTAGAGTGACGGGAAGACCTGAGATAGAAAAGTTGGTGTAGGAAATGGCATCTTGGGTGTTTTTGGGACTATCACAGTGATGTTGGACATCACTGGAGTCTCACTTCTGATATTACAGGGCTGTGGTAGCATTTGGCAGAGTACCTGGTGCATAATACCTTATTTCTCATGGATCACTGCTGTAGATCATTTAAACTCTGCTGACTTTGTGTGGAATATCAGTTAAAGCTCTTTAGACTGATTTTTTGAGAGACTGTATGCACCTATACAGTCTCAATATATCTTCCTATCTTTTTCTGAAATTGGGGTGGAGTGGATGGTAACTCACTGAAAGGAGCAAAACATCTTAAAACACTGAAGTGCTCCAACTGTTAAGCCAGCCACATGATGATTTGCTGGGTAATGCCCTAATGCTAAGCATAAAGGGCTTGAATGAATACTACGACTTCCACTGATGTTTTTTGGGAGTAAAAAAGTGACCAACACTACCCCCTACAAACACCTCTTCTCAAAGGAGATGGCCGTGAGGTCAAGGAGAGAAATTCTTCTTGGCTGTGCTGCCACTCCTCGTGGGGAATGTGCAAGTCTGGAGCACACTCTGACTGCAGCACTGGCTGTTTTCCTGTCCCTGATCCGTAGCTGGAATTGGCTTCAGCTCCTGTGTGTTTGGTAAGGACCTGCAAGCTGTAGCAAGAAAAGGGAAGAAGCGTTTCTCATGTGCAGAAGAGGGATGGGGCATGTCCCTTATGGTGACACCTCGTTCATTTAATCCCCAAATTTGAAGCACAAGTGATTTATCTGTCGCTATGGCACTTGGCAGTTGGCCTGTGAAACGTGGTCCTGCTGTCAGGATGGGTTCTGGGCCCTTGGCTGGGTGTTTTGGATCCTGTGCTGGGTGGGGTGGGGTGAGCTGTGGGTTTGGAGCTGACGCGTGGGAGCGGAGATGCTGGATTTACTCTACGTGCTGTTCTGCAACTTGTGGCCCGGTGGGGCTGCTGTGAGGAGGAGGATGAGAGACTTCCCACTGCAGCTGCAAGTTTAAGGGGTAAACAGGAGGAAAACCAAAAATGTTAGTACAATTTGTGCTGGATTGGGCTGTCCAGACTGTGAGTGATCAAAAGGAGCAGATGTGATGTGTCTGAGCAGATTTGGAAACCCTGGTCCTGGAAAACAGCCCTTCTTGGGCTTGCACACTCAGCTGGATGCAGGACATTAAGCTTCTGCGTTTGAACCACACTGCAAACCTGAACTGTATTCATTTCTTCCTAATTTTTTAATTCTTTCCCTTTGGGAGAATGGTGCCTGTCTTGAGGAGTGATGGTGATTTGTCTGAGCAGATCAAAGATTAAAGCAGCTCTTTGCCTGCAAGTTCTTTATAAAGTTTTCACTGTTTTATAATTTCCTTTTACATAGGTTTGAAGGTACTTTTTTCCCCCCTCCTGAATGAAGTTTTGTTTGAGTACACTTTTAAGATCCGTGACTAGTGGTGGGTATTAGGCTTGAGAGATTATCCAAAGAGCTGTTGGAGCACTTCATTGTTAGACTCAGAAGTGGGAACTGGGTGAATTAGTTGCTTATAAAAGGATTTAATAGCAGTGTGAGAAAAGGGGGAGCTGTGAGTTTCCTCTCTGTGCTGGCACTCAGCATCCACCCAGTCCTGGAGAACAAGCTCAGAGATCTCATAACCAGGACTTACTGTTTGGTTTTTTTTTTTTTTTTTTTTTTTTTTTTTTTTTTTTTTTTAGTTTAATGCTAATTTAAACACTATGTGGACATTATCTTGTGCAAATAGAATTAGCACAGCTCCGTGTTTGTTTGCTACAGAGATACAAATATTTAGGGAAACTTTGTGTAGCAAATCCACCTTTTTCAGTTGTAAAAGTGTCTGTGTCAGAGGGATCTTGAAAGCTCCCTCTGACACAGACAAAAAAAAGTATGTTTTGGAGGGAAGGAGCTCAATCTTGAGAAGAGCTGATTACAAAAACCATTATTTTCTGAATTGTACTGTAATATATGACTGCACAATGATTTTTCTCTGCATCCTCATGCTTACAGATTTACCTGTTTAAGTTCATCTTATTTCCAAAGCTTATTGTTATGTCCAGGAAAAGGCTGGGAACAGCCTGGCTGTGTTTTCTCAGGAGCTGTGGGAACATTGATTACTCTTTAACCAGCAAGTCTGGAGGAGGATATGCTCATGTTAGGCAATGTGGTTTTAATTTGCAAGCTGTTACTATCTAGTCACTTGGTTAATGAAGCAGTGAATAATTTGTGTACTTAATGTTCCTGGGAGATTGAAATGTCTTTAAAAAGCCAATCTGTCCAGCTGCCTTGTCTTTCTGCAACAGAACTTAGCATAAACACTAACCAGACCTGGTTACGTGACCAGGTCAGTAATACCTGAGGAAATGAAGCAGTGTGTGATCAACATAATGACTTATTTCTTTATCAGTGACCTTGACATGGATGGAAAATACTTTGTGTACAAGTTTTTTAACTGTACTCTCTCCAGCTTTCATATTTTGTGGGGTTTTTGTGATTCTTTTTTTCCCCCCGCTCATATTTATTTACCTTCAGTGCTTAGAGGTCCAGATAAAAGGTGAATGAGAGGAGAAAGGAAATTCCACTCTAGGAGCTGAAGTGAGAGGTAGAAGGCTAAGCATGAATGCATCCTAAAACTCCCTGAAGGTCTCTTCCCACATTATCCAGAGTAAGCTCTTCTTAGTCTAGCGGTATTTTACCAGAGTGATACTGCACTGTGAAGTATATAGAAAGCTGTTCTCTTATCCTCAACAAAATCAGCTGTTCCAGGAAAATGCCCCCTGCTAAACTGTCAGCACTGTCAACTTCTTGTCTCTCCACCATCATCACTGTCCTTCAGAAATCAGCAGTGCAGACCTGGATTTCTTTATACACTTGTTAAAAGACATGTTAATTGCTGGGTTTTAATGAACTGAAAATTAACTTTTTACTATCTTTTGCTATCCTTGGATTGGCAAAAAGTAATTGCAATAAAAGTTCAAATAACTTCTTGTAAAAGTATCCCAGTGTGATCTGGAAGTGATTAGATCATTGCTGGTATTGATATAAGGCTTTCTTCTTGTCATTTGTGTGAAATATAGTATATCTAATCATTGGCCCATAGCTCCTTTTTTTTTTTAATAGCAATGCTTTTCTTTGCATTGGCTTGTATAGGGAGACATGAAATTAAACTAGACTGTACTTGAGTCTTTTTGTGTGCATTAAGAAAATTCAGCAGGTATCGTATGTGCTGGTAGTGGAAATGATGAATGAGCTTAAGAATTACTTTTTTTCCTGACTCGTAAAAGAAAATAAAATATTTTTTCATAAAAAGGCTTTTTGAAGTAAAATACTATTTTTTTTTTTTTTTTTTTTTTTTTTTTTTTTTTTTTTTTTTTTTTTTTTTTTTTTAGTAATACAAATAATCTGCAGCAAGTCATCACACCTTGGTGGAGGGAAATCTGAGCATGCAACTTGTCCGTGGGTTTGAAGTAGTTGAAGTGTTATTTTTTTGAAACTGGTAACAAACCCATTCACTAAAACTGCTCTCCAAGTCTTTGGAGGAATGAGACATCCAAGAAGGTTATCACTGTCCATCTACTCACCCAGAGGGAGGCTGTTCTATCTGATAAAGCTGTAACTGTGTGTGTTCCAGCTCTTTTCCTGCCAGTGCCCCTGAGAGGCGTGGAGTTATTTGCAGTGACTCAGGCATGGCTGCTGGCTGACTCCTTGCAAACAGGAGGCAGTTGTGTTCCTCTTGCTGGAATGCACTGCCCTGTGGAAGGAACACTCACCTAAGAATTTGGTCTGTGCTCTGTCATGTCTTGCATTCTTTCTGAACCCTTTGCTCTTCTGCTTGAATGGGTAGAAGGAAGAAGCTCTCCACAATAATGATGGTTCTTTTTAGTGCTAGGGGAAAAGTCAGCCAAAGAGGGAGCTGGGATTCAAACATGCATCTTCATCTCTCGCAGCTTTTGGGTTCTGCAGTCAGACGTGTCTCTGAAGATATCCTTGTTGAGGAGCTGAGAAGATGCAAGACTTCCCTCCTAAGAAGCTGTCACCCAGGAAGCACTATGTTATTAATTCCTCTGCTCCCAGGGCTTCTTCTATATTTAAGAATTGAGTGAAAACAAAGCCTTGAGAGCAGTGTATCGTTTGAGACTTCACAAAGGCAGAAGCTTTACACATGGGCCTAAGTGGCTGTTTCTTTCCCTTTCCCTACAAAATACTATAAAAAGTGTCAGCATGCAAACTAAGGACCCTGAAAGGAGAGGGAAAAAGAATTCTCTTGACCCCTATTTTGTAGGCTTCTACTGATGGGCAACAAATTACTTGAAGTTTTAATGCATGGTATTTTACATTACTAACTGAGTTATGACAGTTGTCATCTAACTTCAATAAAAGCTTTTTTTTCAACCTAGAGATTCAGCATTTTTATAATGAATGAATGTACTTAGCGTTACTAATAAGAAAATGAATTTTTAAGTTTCTCTCCTGAGAAAAATATCTTCTCTCTGGTAGAGTTCCTTCAGGCTTCACAGCAGTGTAGTGTGCCTGAAGAAAATCTCATCACTTGGCATTCAGATGATGCAGATGGTTAAACTCACTTTTTGTGCAATGACTGTCTTTTGCTTGATATTCTGCATGAAGAATATTTGCAGGACTGGGGAGGGCTTGGTGTGGTGTAACAAGCTGTGGCATGTGCCTCTCAACACAGGGCTGGGGGATGCAGGGTTTGTCCTCCCCTGTGCACCATGGTCCTTGGTGTTTGTTGGGAGGCTCTGAACTGTCTGGGAATGAAATGTGTTCCTCTGCATAGCTCCCACCAGCCTGCCCAGCCTGCTCCTCACAGCACAGCCTGCTTACAAGGTGAATTAATTGCACATCTGGAATTCCCAGGATTCCATTGCATTCCTGCTGCTGGGAACCAGGGGCTAACATTGAGCTTCCTACCACACTGTATGGCCCAAGTTCCAACACCACCACACAGGCTCAGAAAATTAGGAGTTCCTGTGGAGATCTTTTAAATGCATTAATGTTTAATTTTATTGTATGTGCTGGGGCTGGTGTAGGAAAGCACTTTTTCCAGGAAACTCACTTGATGTTGTACTGTCTCAGCAGTATCCCAGGTGGTGTTTGGTCCCACTTCAGAAACTTTGTTGGTACCTTCTCAATCCTTCCTTGACAAACCAGCAAAGTAATATCTCAGTCCAGAAACCTCCCTCATAAAAACAGTAAGGAAAGACTGTTCATGTGCCCATTCTTTTTTTTTTTTTCCACAGTTTTCTCTGTTCCTGGATGGGCAGCCCTTAGCCTGCAGAAGGAATTTTGTTCTATAGGTAGCTTTCTAAACCGAGGTCTGGTGTGGATACATTGAGGTGTTTTGGAGCCTGATGTGAAGCAGATCTGGCTCTGTTCTGATTTGTGAACTAAATCAAGAGCTGCAGATTTTGCAGCTGGACGTATCAAGAAGTCTGGACTTAGCATTACCTTTGAATTGCTTCTTACAGAATTACTTCTGTCCCTTTGTGCTAAGCCATGCTACCTTCTCAAGCACTTGTGGTTTTGTATTAAACCCTTTTCTCAGAAATAGTCACTCATAAAGTAGCACTTTGTCCTTCATGTGTCTCCAGATGGGATCTGTGGGTGAACATGAACTCACACACTTGCGTGTTTAACACGGCGTTGTGATTCCCCAGGCACTGACACTGTGTACAGATTATTCTCCAGAGGCAAAGCTGAAGGCATATGCTGGCTGTTACATGTGAATTGGGAACTGGGGAGCAGTTCCTTCTCTGCTTCAGTAAAAATTTGGAAGAGCTTTGCTTCTGACTTCCCAAAACATATTTGAAACATAACTCAGTGGCAAGCTTTGTTATGGAAATGGCCTGGCTCCAGCAGTGGTTTTGTCAAGTCTGTTTATCCTGATTTCTTCCCCAGCTTAATAGGCTGAGAAAGTAAAATCGTCGTGTGGGTGGGTGGTTGAAAATGGGCTCTATGGATATTGCTGCAATTTGTGTTTCATAAATAATGGTAGCTTGTGCATAAGCCTGTAATTGACTGAAAATGCATTAAAAGTCATCATGAAGGCAGGTCAGCTGCTACTTAAAATCCATTGCTGGAGTCTCTTGAGAAGAGGGGAATAAATACGCAGACTGTGCAGTGTTAAACAGCACGATTCAAATGTGCCAAAATTAGTTTTCTTAAATGTTTACTGAAGAGTGCAAAACCTAAGTACTTGAGAAAAGAAAGCCTGTTGAGTCTGCATCAGGCCAGGTGATAGATAATCACAGCACCAGTATTATTCCCAAATAACAGGGCTGTTAGTTATGGCCTGTGTCTGAAAAAAAATCTGGGGCTGGTGAGTGGGAGTTGGAAAGGCTGAAGGGAGAGTAAAACATCAAAATTCCAAAGAATTCAGCGTTCTGTGCAAGGAACATTTCTGGCCTCTCCGTGGCTGTACAGCCAGCAGTGTGTGAGTCAGTCTGGTGGGTCATGTTACTCCCAGAGCTGCTGAACTCGCTGCTGCTTAGAGCACTCGCATATAGACATAGCACTTAATTTGTTCTTAATTAAGCTCAACAATACGAGCTGTGTGTTTTTGATATCTAATTCAGATAGGAGCAAAGCCAGGTGTCAGAGCTGTTGCAGGCTGTGAGGGTATATGGATCAGGGGTGAGTGAGGAAAGTGCTGCCTTTTGTCAGGGGAAAAGGCTTCAAAAATGTTATTTAATAGAAATTAGTGGCTGATTATCGTAAGTGATGGAGCCATTGGACTGGGTGGAGCAGCAGCACTCCAGTGGGAGCTGGTGTGCTCACCTTCAGGAGTGCTGGGCCTGGGGCAGGGGGCATCTCACCCACACATATGGGCACCATCCAGAATCATTTTCATGCTGCCTTTGGTCAGGATGTGGCTCTGATCATCTGGGTTTGTTGAACTTCTGAAGCATCACACATGCTTTGACTTTAGGTGTGCTGGTTGAAAGAGCAGGGGGAGGACATGGAGCTGCTGGAGGGGTGAGGCTCCTGGGAGGGCATGCAGAAGGAAAACAGGCCCCAGGAAAACCTGCTGACATTCCTGCACTAACAACATTCACTAAATGCTTTTTATTTGATTTTTTTCCCCTCAAACGTCAGTAAAATCTAGTCCTTTAAAGAAATGGTTTCACAATTCTCACCAGATTGTCTGATACTACATTTCTTTAAAGGTACTGCACTACAGTCCAACAAACTTACTTTCTTTTTACAGGAAATCATGTTTTTGCCAATTGGCCAAATACCATACTTAAAGAAGCTGTGAGCTCTGTTTTCTTTAGCTATTTAAACTTCTCAAGTTTGAAAGTAGTTTTTAGTCTCTTTCTTCTCAGTCATTCTTCCATCTCCACATGTCCACCTCTGAAAAGATACAGTTGGAGTTGAACATCAGGAATGCTCCCTCCAACACCTCCTACTGTCAAATAAAAATTTCTGAGGGGAAATTATCAAAATGGGATTTGCTCTTTAAGTTGAGGACTATGAGAATGACTTGAAAGTGGGTAAGACTTGTTCCTTTCTTGTGATCCTTGTGGAGATGTGTTACATGAGAAACATGGGGAATGTCTTACATGAGAAACATTAATGAGAGATGCTTTTCGTGTTGCCAAGGATCAAGGATGGAAAGTGTCCAATCCGATGGAAAGCTTTTTGGTGCATCTTCTCTGGCCTGCTGCTGCCACCAGCACCAGCTCTGATCTTCATGGGGCTGTGGTGGTTGCTTGCTTCAGGTTTTATTGAATTGTAGTTGTATCTCCAACATGAGAAAAACTCTTAGGAAAATGTAATCTTGCTTGGACACCAAGGTCCCACAGTGACTTGGAATGGGTGAGAATTGTCAATTTCCAAGGGTTGTTATTACTGCATGCACTGTTGGTGTTGTCATTGGACTGTCAGTAATGAAAGGAAAGTAATAACTGTGCATTCTTCTGCCAAGAATAAAAGGCAGAAAACAAGTTTTGTCTTTTCTGCATTAATAAATTTTTTCTGATTTTTTTTTCTTTGCTTCTTGGGTAAAACTCCTGTTTTGTGAGAGTAAACTCCCACTTTCCTGTGTTCAGTTGTGGGAGTGACCTGTTTTCACCCATACCTATTGTGTATGGGTTGTGGAGGAGCTTCTGGACCTTTGATACAAGCAAATGAACTTTCCAAGGGTCCCAGCCCACAGTAACACCAATCTGGCTTGTTTTGGTGTTGATACTGGTGGCAGGAGGTGGCTTTGCAGTCCAGATGCTTGAATGAGATGGAGCCCTCCCCAAAATGGCCCATAGCATCCTTGATCATCTGTGATCTGCTGTGCTTACCAAGCACAAGGGCCTTTTAAAAATGAGCTTTTATCGTTTGTGCTGAAAAAGGGCTTGGAAGCTTCCTGTGCAGCTAGGACTTTTGTTGTTGGACATGGGATCTTTCCAGTCCCCCGTGAATAAACACAGCTGGCTGTTTTGGGAAATGGACTTAACATCTTTGCATCAAAGCTGTCCAAATAAGGCATCGTGCTGTACTGAATTAATGGATAAGATTTTTTGACTTTTACACTGACTTAAAAGTGATCAAATGAAAAAATGAATTTTTTGCAAGGCTGCCTTCAGGCCAGAGCAGGGGGAAATAAGCCTCACCCCTTTGGAAACATGACTAAAACAGGCAGCCTTGATGACCTATCAATGTTGGATTATCATGCAATAATTTACTGGGCAGCCTTTGGCTGTCCAGAGCCGCCCACGCGCAGGAGTCAATGATGCCTTTGTTTGGGAGTGCAGGAAGAATGCATGATCTAATGGGGTGGTGGGAGTTTGCCTTCGTTCCAGCATGCTCCAGGCTGTGCTCATTCCCCCAGTGTCCCAAACACATTTCCTTCCTCTGTCCCTGTCTTAGAACGGGCTCCCAGAAAAAACAGTCCATGTTTGTATCTGTCAGGCTTTTTTAAAACCCCAGCACCCATCTGTGGTGGAGCTCCACATGCCAGAATCTTTGGTTTGGTGGGGCATGGTGTAAAAAAAGGCTGTTAAAATCCTTCAGGCCTTTCTTGTTCATGATATATGCACATAAATCTTGAGGCTCTTAAGGTGAAGACAAGAAAATAAATCAAAGATTTGTTATTACTAGTTTGTGTTCCTATAAAGACCACAGCTTGGCATGTGGGATCTGCTGTCTGTGCTTCTGTGTGGAGTTATTTCCCTAGTGGAATTCCTCAGAAAGTCAAAATCCTTTACTTTTCTTTTTCTGATGCTGGATATTCCATTTGCTTGTGCAATACCAGTGCTCTCATCTTGTTCCTCCTCTACAAATTTTCTCAGAAAAGCTAGGATGTAGTTGTAAGGGACATTTACTCGAGAATTACAGAAATTTCTTGGTTTTGGTCATAAGTGTGGCTTTTTCATGTATGTGTGTTGCAAGCGACATAACTCAAGACTTATGCATCTTGCAGGTGTTGGGCTGTTGTTGTTTAATGAAAATATATTATTCCAAAAGAACAAGTGTCTCAGGGTGTTTCTCACTCTCCTCCCCTCCTTATAAACTCTGTCCCGCTCTTGTTGCCCATCTGCATGCTAAAAAATCCTGTGCTATTCCATTAGATGGGATAAGTCACTCCTTAAATATTCCCTCTCGTTTGCTGTCCCTGTGATCCAGGAGGGAAGGCTCTGGCAGGGTTCCTAGCATGAGATGCTGAACAAAATACTGCAGTAGGTGAGAACCTGGAGTGGTCAGTTGGCTGAAAATGCAGCGATTGGTCTTAAAGGAGACCTTGTGAACTTGCTGGCCTCTGTCTGCTGACATCCAGGGTTCTACAAGGAGCACACGACTTGTGTGAGGTTCTGGGATCTGTGTGTCTGCAAGAATCAGAGCCAGTCTGTTCTGCTCACGGCTGGTCCAGCATTTTGCTGGGTGCTGGAAGAGCTGATGGTTCAAGAAGGGCAGAGTTGAGGCAGGAATAAGAGTGAACAGCATGGAGCATGTTTCAGTCTAGCAACTGGGAAAGCTGGCATATCTTCCTGGGAATGATGGGGAAGCAGGTCAGAAGAAAAAAGCAAAATGAAATGTCAGTTGTATGTGATTACTCTCTGCCCTGTCACTGCAAAATGGAAAAGAAATCCAGTTAAGAGTACTAAGTCGGCTCTATTTGTTACTGGGTTTGTTTTCAACTCTCTTAACCTTTACTAAGACATAGGTTGTCAGCAAGTACCTGTGTGAGAAAAGCTGCCTTGAAACAGGAGGCAACCAAAAGAAAAACAGTAAAGTTTAACCATTTCATTACTGCCCAGTGGATTTTGTGGGAAACAAGTCTGCAGAGGTTTGATTCTTTGCCCAATGCACTTCTCAGGTGGATTATTTTTTCCCTCAGCAAAACTCAGTGGCTGTATGCAGGAGAGGTAGCATCGATTCTTCCCATGTGCCAATCCCATGTGCAAGGGATTTGAGTGTCCTCTGGGCTTATCTCACCCAGGCATCTGCTCACAATTCAACACTTGTAGTCATCGTGCCAGCTGGCGGGACAGTTTTCTTGATGTAAATTATCCATCCGTTGTGAGGGGCCTGAATACAAGGAGGTCTTTTGTGTGTAGAACAAATTCCTAACTTCAGGGGAAAGGGAGGAGTTTCTGAAGATCTAAATGGCATTTGCTTATATGGGTTTTAGCATGGCACATTTCCTGGTGGACCTTGGCATACTGAGTTTGGCGATGACCCAGCTGAGGGAGAGCTGTAATTGCTGATGACAGCTGGCCGAGCCCAACAATGTGAGCAGGTTGTTTGGGGCAGTATCCACTGAATCAAACAATGCTGAACATTTTCAGTGCCACTTCTGCTGCCTCTCCAGGCACCCAGGACTTGCTTGCTCCTTTGAGTCTGTAATTGCAGTATTGGCTTGAAGGCTTGTATGTGTGCTTGCTCACGGTAGAGAAAGGCATTAAAGGTTTTCTGCCTCATCTGGAATTGTCAGAGGGGACTTGCTATCGTGTCAGCTTGTCACTTGCTGGTGTACAGCTCCTTGCCTCAGAAAAGATGCAGTTTTAAAATGTGTGGCTCATGATTTTGAGCTCTGGATGCTTTAAACATTCATCAGGTTGCACTCGTGAAGCGCTAAGCTCATGGTCACTGATTCCAGCATCTGGAGTTCCTCCTGCAAAACAGATCTGCCACTTCTTAATACACACAGGGAAATACTACCTGACACTTGACACTATCAGACAGTTCTAAGCCAGACTCAGCTCCAAGTAAGTACTGACTTCTAGGAACAGGAGAACAATATCTTTTTGTCTTCTAAATGTAATGTTTAAAACTGCTTTTCACCTGGTTATTGCTGTCACCATTTCTTAGCATAATAGCTATATATGTTTATTCAGCCCGGCAAGACATGAAAGCAACCTGGGCTGCTTATCTTTGCTAGAAAAAGGCTCTGCAACCTCAAAGAACATGCCAAGCTGTTAAGCACAACATTTATGTTCAGTGTGAACAGTGAGGAAACACATTTCCACACTGTGTCAGCTGGTCTTGGGTAAACTCCATTGTTCCAGCAGTATTTACCCAGCAAGGCACTGCACAGCCGCTCTCTGTGCATTAACTGCATTCCTCTTTAATGCCATTAACTGCACTGCTCAAGGAGTTATGCTGCCAGCTGCCATAAATGTCTTTTTCACGTGGGTTGCTCAGCTGGGAGGGGTTTGAATGCATTTTCTTGGCCTGCTGTTTAAAACTGGAGATGAAAAAGGGAGGGTCCTTGCCATTTAGCAGAAGGGGTTCCCAGGGAAAATGTTTTCATGTTGCCCAGAGCGCAGTTGGCATGTGCTGTGCCTTTAGCTGAGCTGAGGCTTTCACAAGGAGCTGTGGGAGACCTTGTCAGGAAACAGGGATCATAACTCAGTTACAGTGGAGAGCAAAAAAAGTAATTCTTTTCTGGGGCAAGCAGTCTGTGACCCAGCCTTTCATCTAGAGCAGAAAGTTGTGTGTGTGAGTGAAAGCACATGCTCAGCCCCCTCATCATTTGCAGGATTCTTTTGAAGTGTTTCCTCCCCATCTTGATGGAGCCTGAATACAGGGGTTTTGCTTCACACCAGAGGAATGCAGTACTAGTAGAAGAAATCTAACCACCCAAATTCAAAGAGCAGTGTATTCCTGACAATTCAGCTGGCACGGTTTAATGAAGTGACCTTCATTGTTGTCTCTGGCTCCCCTCTTGACTTAGGGAATGGCTGCTCTTGTCTGATGTTTTCTTATTTTCGCTTCTCATTCAAGTTGCTCAAAGAAATCCCACCAGGACTGACTTTTCAGCAGTAGAATTTGCTTTATCTTACTGTGTGAGCTCAAAGAAAACTTTCTCATTAAGCTGATGACACTTTTACTAGTGATAAAACTATGATAGTAGTTGTGTTTTTTAATTGCTCTCCATCTAAGATGTTGATGAAGTTCTGAGATAGGCTGCCAAGTTGCGGGTCAACACACCAGGGCAGTCCTGCAGAAGAAGAAGGAAGTATTTGCTTCCTGACCCCTTTGCCTTTTACCTGGAAAAGATGTGAAGTGTATCCTTGTTTTGTTTACTGTGGACCTGGCAAAGATGTATGTGTGTCTCCAGCCCATTGTTTTGCATCTGTCTTGAGTTCCTGCATGTACACGTTATTCCTACCTCAAGCATATTTTGCCTCCAGTGAGGAGCTCTCTTTGAGAAGAGCCCATGTAGTAAGAGAAACAGGAAAGCTGGGAGGTCTGATTTGTCCACAGGATACCTGCTTCTTACCTTCATTGTGATGCATGGGAAAAACACTCCAAATACACGGAAACAGGGTTCATCTCTTGTACTGGACAGGAAGGAGAGGGAATGCCTAAGCTAAGTTAGTGCTGAGTGTTGATCCCTTGGAAGAAAGCAGTTTGGCATTAATGATGGTGTTTTGTTCTCAGTTGTTTTCTGTGTGTAAGAAAATCACTTTAAATAATCAACCCCAAACCAACAATGAGCTAGTTCTGAGCAAGAGCCATGATTGTGAATGTCTGACTTCCAGTGTTGTGCTTAGGTCATCCATAACTGCACACATGATATAAATAGGAAAGGGTTTTTAGTAAAAAGTATTGAGGGGTTTGTATCTGTATGGTATCCCAGCTGTTCTGCATGTCACACACAGACAATATTATTTGGTGGGTGGTTTAAACACCAGGTTGGTCTTTTTCATTATGGGGTGTCGTGGTTTGGCACTGGCCAAATGCCAGGTATCCATGAAAGTCATTCACATGCTTTCTTCTGTTACAGCTGAGCAGAGGAGAGGGGGGGAAAAAATTAATGAAGGACTCATGAGTTGAGATGAGGACTGGGAGAAAACACTTTAAGGGCAATACAGGTTCAGTTCAAAAGTTATAAAGTAAATTTATTTTTAACAGAGTCAGGAGAATAACGAGAAATAAAATAAGCCTTTAAAACACCTGTTTTCCCCCAGCCCCTCCCACTTGCCCACCGACAGTGCAGGCAGACAGGGCGTGGGGGTTTTGGTCGGTTTGTCACCCAAGATTTCCTTCTGCTCACTCAGGGAGAGGAGTCTTTTCTCTGCTGTGCCGTGGGGTTCCTCCATGGTCCACGCTCCCAGCAGCATGTCCATCTCCAGAGCCGTCAGAGATTGACTCGGTGTTGGATATGGTGGAAGATTCTAGCAGCTTCTCACAGGAGCTACCCCTGTGGGCCCCGCTGCTACCAAAAACCATGCTGTGCCAAACCAACACGTTGGGGAACGTAATTTTTGTGTTGTGTATCTTGATTTTTACTTCATTTTTTCAGGTACGTTGGTTTCTGGACTCTGCTGTGCTTCTCCTGCTACTTTGGTCTCTCCCTCGTGCCAGACAGGCTTTGGGTGTGACGTGCCTAATGCAGGCTGGCCCCTGGCCTAATCACTGGGGGGCCTGCAGGGCAGAACCACAGTTCGTGACCTAATTCATGGCTGTCGAGTTGTGCACGTGTCCTTTGAGAACACTCTGTTCTTGGTGCGTGGTGCCGTCTGGTCTGCTCTCACTTGTGAAGGAGGTGAACGCTTGAGCCACTGCCAAGCCTCACGTTAAAATTTAACGTGGTACAGTTCATTCATTTTACAAATTGAGGTTAAATCCGTGTGACTTCTACAGGTTGAAAAATCCTGTTTCTCAATCAGCTGAAACTCTTGTAGTAGCTTTTTTTTTTGATCAATGAAAGAACCGGTGATGGCTGCAAGTTCTGCTTAGAGCACTGTTTTTCTTGGAAGTGGTGGGAGCATAAAAGAGCGTAGCAGGGACTAAACACCCGGAGTTTTATTCCAAACAAACTCAACGTTGTTTTAGCAAACTCCCTACATGCTCCAGGGTGTCCTGATCGTACACAATCTGCTTGCTGAAGTGGAGCAACAACAGCTGGTATACAGCTGTATGCCTCCTCCTGGGAACCTTTGGCCAGCGTGGATAGCAGACAAAGGTGGCTGAAGAGTGTTGTGGTCCTTTTCTCCTAATGGGTTCTCTCAGGGGTGTGACTCCCCTGGGCAGTTGGGTTATGTGCATGGGAGTAGATGCTCAAGTCACTGGAGAAGAGTCACAAGGGAAGATGATGTGCTGACTGCCACAGACTGCTTAGGAGGGGAACAGAGGTGGATTTTCTTTCAGCCTTCTAGGAGATGGAGAACATGGGTAGCTTGTAAATCATTGCACTCTGATCTGAAAAATGCCTTGGTGACTTTAGTTGTATGGTGCTGGAAACCTAAACCTCATTTTGTTTTTCCTACGGAATGAGTAGAAGAGGGCTGTAGTCGGTAGGTTCGGTGCTGGAGGAAAAGCTTTGTGAGCTGTAAAAAGAAATTGAGATATTGTCTATTTAGGAAGGAAGCAGAGGTACAAACCAGGCTCTACAGTGGGACTTGTTCCTCTCTGATTAATACTGTTTCTCCCATGCATATATTTGGGAAAAATATCATCAAATGTCATGATGAACTTGGGCCTGACCTTGAATACACACAAACTATTCATGTGTCTGGATGTAGTCTGTCATCTGTTAGGGATGTATGTGGAAGAGAACTGCAGCTTCTGAAATGTGTTTTGTTGCACAGAAGCTTGTAGGTCTCTTTACTTATCTATTTCAGCCTGCCCTCAACTTCTGCTTTCAGTTCTTTCATTGTGTCTTTTCTTGGAGATACAGTACTGGACTGGAAGAGATACTTCTGGTGTTGCTGGACATGCTCATCCTTCTGGATAATGCTGGGAGATGTTTCTCCAGAGAGAGAAATGCAGTGCAGCTCTTCCCAGTCTTTCTCAGTTTCGAGTCTCTCTCACGTGCCTCCTCTCCCCCGCAGGAAAAGCCTTTGACATCACGTACGTGCGCCTGAAGTTCCACACCAGCCGGCCCGAGAGCTTCGCCATCTACAAGCGCACGCGGGAGGACGGCCCGTGGGTGCCCTACCAGTACTACAGCGGCTCCTGCGAGAGCACCTACCGCAAGGTCAACCGCGGCTTCATCCGCACCGGCGAGGACGAGCAGCAGGCGCTCTGCACCGACGAGTTCAGCGACATCTCCCCTCTCACTGGGGGCAATGTGGCCTTCTCAACGCTGGAAGGGCGGCCCAGCGCCTACAACTTCGACAACAGCCCCGTGCTGCAGGTATGTGAGCAGGACTGTGGTGAGTCCGTCAGGTTGAGTCTCCCTGTTGAGTCACTGTGGATTGTGGCTGTGTGCTGGCTGGGCTGCACTGCAGCCCTTACTCATAGCAAAAGGCCCTTGCACAGCTCAGTTGGGATGGACAATCCACAGAGATGCTTTTGAAGGAGGAGCTGAGCTCTTGAGTCTATTGATAGTAAGTTTATAGTACAGAAAAGCAAAGCCGGTGGCATTAAGGGTGATTTGTCTGCAGATGTCATGGGAGTCTTCAGAGGATGAATGTAAATCTCTGCCATCTTAGAAAGCACCTGTGGATAATCTGCTGTTGTTTCAGACAGAAGGACAGAGGACAGTAAAGTCTTAGTCCAGTTAATATTTCAGGCATCTGCATGTATATTTCAAGCAGAAAAAAGCAAGAAATGTAAAATTCTTCTAAATATGTAAAGCGTTACAGGAATCCGTACACTGTTCTCTTACATGTGTGTTGAAGCAGAGAAGTTTGATTTTATCCTTGGTGTTTTTCTCTTACAAGTGCCTTGTCAACGGGTTTTGGCAAGGGTTTTTTGTTGTTGAACATTTTTGAATGTTTTTTTTTGCATTCATAGGAGTGGTTGGGCAGTGGTCAGGAGCATACTAGGAGCACCAGTTTATCTGATTTACTTGCCACTTTTTGTGTTCTGCTTGATGGCTTCTCCAGTTTATATTGCAACAGGGAGCTAAAGCTGTGGGGTTTGCCTCACTGGGGCTCGTTGTCTTCCTTTCAGAGCTGTATTTACCATCACTTCCCTTTGCTCTTAGACTAGCAGGAGCAGACTGAGACGAGCACCCAGCAGGGTCAGGGCTTGCTTGTCTCTGATTCCCAGGCAGGAGAGCAGAATCTGGTGGGCTTGCTTCTGCAAACTAAAGTGAAATGAAAAAATAAGATTAATGAGAAAGGACAAAGAACTTTAGAAGTAGAAAAGAACCAGTTTGGCCACCTCATTGGTGTAGCTAACCCTTGCAGAAAACCATGCCTTATCATTATGGTGAACAAGGAGATCCCAAGTTAGCAATGTGTATAATTTTCTGATAAACTTCTCTGTGTGAGGAATAGAGATCTGACCACCAGTTTCCTAAAATATGTACCAACCCCTGGTGTTGCTTTTCAGAACTGAAGTAAATGTGTATATTGTGATTGGTATTTCCATGTATTTCCGTCAGTGTTTGTAATTCAGTAAATAAACACTGTGTTACTGGCTGAGTAGTGACACAGGTGCTGCACAGTTGTACATACAGGAATGTTTCTTTGTGTGGTTTTTGTGGTGTTTGAAGGAAAATAGCTTTGTAAAGGATGTAATAAAACCAAGGAGGGGCCAATGTAGTGGCTGGCAGAAGGCGATACGGAGTTTGGCCACAGGCTATGTGTGCAGGCTGCTGCTGCAGGAGGGCAGGGCAGTGTGTTACAGACACTGTGTAAATATTATAGAATCTCCTGTGTTGCAAGTCAGATCTGCCTGTCTTCCTCAGCCTCCTCCAGCCTCACTCATTTGTCTGTCTGTATCTTCTAGTCTGGTGCAACATGTCTGCAGACAGATGTACCCTAAAGCTTTTCCCATTGGTGCTGCAGGAAAACTACAGCCAGACAAATAGGTACAATTAGCAAGCTGGCATAATTGCCTGCCCTGCACCTTTTGCTGGAGAGGTTACTCAGTGCTTCCCAGTTGACAGCAGTCAGGAGGCAAAGAGACATCGGAAAGAGTCTCCAGAGAGGAGAAAAGATCAGGAAAACCCATTTCAGCCAAGAGGATGTGGTGTAAGGCTTCTGGGGCAGGAGTGTGTGAGCTCCCGGGGTGCAAAGGGGAAAACAATGAGGAGGGAACCAGCTGCTGCTGAATGACTTCATTAATAGAACTGCTAATGACTGGTACTGTCTCAAGGGAGAGGGTGTTTCATCTGATGGAATTTTTGTCTGATCTAGGAATGGGTGACGGCTACAGATATTAGAGTGACCCTCAATCGTCTGAACACGTTTGGAGATGAAGTTTTCAATGACCCTAAAGTTCTCAAGTCTTACTACTATGCAATTTCTGATTTTGCTGTGGGTGGTAGGTGAGTAGACAATAAAACTCTGTGCTTACTAAAGTTTTTGGTTAGTTTTACTAGAGTGCTTTAAAGATACTGAATGTATTCACATGATACCAATAGGCTCTGGTCTTTACTGACTGTCCTAAATCAAGAATGCATTAGAATGAATTTTACATAATTTGCAAATATTGTGTATAAGCTTTTGTGACTATAACTTCAGGGCTGGCAGAGGTCAATTTTTTTTCCTTGATTGGATGAAATAGTAAGTTATTTGAGAGGGTAAATTGTAAAAAGAGTAACTAAAATGAAAAACAAAAGACAAAAATATTTTCTGCTCTGTGATTTGCGTGGTTTTTAATGTGTTTTTAAATTGTTCCCTACCCGTATCTGTACTCTAGAATAACACTAAGTGGAAAATCTCAGTGTCTCTACTTCACACATATTGAAGGAGGTATCTCCTTTTGGAGGTCTGGAACACAGTACAACATGGTTGTGGCTGTCCATTCCTTTTGCCAAAGTCTATGCAGAATGTTTAAACCTTAAGTAGTTGATGATAAAGTGTTTTAATAAACAAGGATGAGACCACTGCAGGGTTTTGGACTGTTTGTATGTGGTGGTCCTGAGACTGGGATTTGGCCACATGGGAATTTGTATTGGCTACACCACCAGTCTGGAGGTCCCTGGGCTTCTCTGTTAGTCACCTTTGTGCTATTTAATTTCCTACTGATACCACAATAGCCCACACCCAGTGAACATATTGTTCTGGGCTCTCACAGGAGAGAAGTTGTGGAAAAATTACTAACATTAAGCCAGCTAAACCTTTGCTTCTCCTACTCAGGCTATTCTGAAGACTGCAAAGGAGTTAGTTTCTTCCATTTCTAAATGCCTACCTAGAGCAGGCTGCACCTCTTCTGTTTCATAGAATGGTTTGGTTTCAGAGATCATCCAGCCCTCATTGTGGGCAGGGACACCTTCCACTATCCCAGGTTTCTCCAAATCCTGTCCAGCCTGGCCTTGGACACTTCTGGGGATGGGGCAGCCACCACTCCTCTGGGTACCCTGTGCCAGTGTCCCACCACCGTCATTGCAGAACATTGATTCCTTATGTCCAATCTAATCCAACCATGTTTAAAATTAAAATTTGAAAGATGTTTACTATTACTGCCCCTTGTCCCATCACTACAGGCCCTGATAAAAAGTTTCTCTCTATCTTGTAAACCCTTTTTAGATATTAGAAGGCCTCCATAAGATATCCATGAAGCCTCCTCTTCTCCAGACTGAACAATAGCAGTTTTGTTCTCAATTTTGTTGTAATCATCTACCTTCAATTTCTCTCATCTCAGATTTTGAGATCTGGGCGCTATTTTTTGGTGTTGCTTAGTGAGTGACCTGGAGCCCTGGAGTTTTAATACCTGTTCCTTACCTCTCCTGAACCAGGTGCAAATGCAACGGGCACGCGAGTGAGTGTGTGAAGAATGAGCTTGGGAAGCTGGTGTGCAACTGCAAGCACAACACCTTTGGTGTGGACTGTGAAAAGTGCCTTCCCTTCTTCAATGACCGCCCGTGGAGGAGAGCGACCGCGGAGAGCGCCAACGAGTGCCTGCGTACGTGCGGCTGCACGCGGGGACAGCCTGCCTGGGACAGGGTCCCCTGCCTCTGCTGCCAGCCACAGGCTGGCCCTGCCTCGTTTAACTTGCCTCAGTTACAGTTAGCCAGCATTTAGCACAGTCCATGGGGCTGGTGGTCATTCTGCTCCTGTGCTGTGGGAGCTTTCTGGTGGATCCCTAAGAATGGGCATCTCCCTTCTGGAGAGGAATGGGAACCACCTTTAGGAAGGAGGTGCAAAAATGTACAGGCTTGTACTTTATGAGACCCCTGGGAAGAGAAATCTGTTTATTAGGCTGGAGTATAATTGCCCTTTCAAAAGCTCCTCATTTAGCATCAGCTGATTTTTGTGTTTGGGTTATTGGTTTTTACAGTTGCTTGTTGATTATTTAGTCTGATTTCTGGATGGCAGATGCACGTCTCTGTCACAGAACACCAGTTTGCTTGCTGTTTTGTCCCAGACCACAGCTCCTGGTAGTTTACTTTATGGGGAAGCTTTTTCAGACAGAAAAGTTTTCTTCCTGTCTGACCTCTGTGTGTCTAGATAGGTCCCAGCTGTCTGTGGCTTCCCTCAATGGGCTGGTGAAATTGGGATGTCCAGCTGTCTAGGGATCTGCAGTCCAGGGGAGAAGCTCTCATTAGAGCATGGAGTAGCCTCACGTTACCTTTTCATGCTTGTTTGGAAGACATAGATTGGTGGTGCTTTTGAGAGGACATTTTGCTTCAGGTGGCAACCTGATGTCAAAAGAAGTGGGGTGGAAAATGCTGTTTTTCTTTTGGGCATTGGTGAGAATAGTCTCGAGTATGTTTAACTCCTCTGCAGCTGAACTGTGCGGGGTGGGTTTTGTGCCGTGGGGACGGGCTGGTCACTGGTGGTGCCCTGTCTCCGCAGCGTGCGACTGCAGCGGGCGGTCCCAGGAGTGCTACTTCGACCCCGAGCTGTACCGCGCCACGGGCCACGGCGGCCACTGCACGGGCTGTGCCGGCAACACGGACGGGCCGCGCTGCGAGCGCTGCCGCGACAGCTTCTACCGCCTGGCCAGCGACCAGGCCTGCCTGCCCTGCAGCTGCAACCCCGTCGGTGAGTGTCCTGGTTTGGAAAGACTGGCGTCTGTCAGGGAAAACTGGAGCTTCCCTTGGAGTAGAGAACGTAAAACTCCTTCCCTCCAAATTACTACAATTTTGCAATTAGGAGCTTTCAGGCAAAAATATGGGAATAGGAAGAACAGTTCTTTACTAGGAATATTAAAAATACAAATGCAGTAGTACAAAAAAACATACAAGCAAACAAACAAAAGTCCTAGAAAACCCTGGCAGAGTCAGAGACACGACCTGACACCCTGTTGTCAGGGTTGGAAGCAGTCCAAGTCCTCTTGGAGTAACAGATGTTGGTCTGTGGAGTAGAGATGATCCTGTAGAAAAAAATGGTGCAGTGCTGGTGAGATGGGTCTGGTCTTCCTCCGAGAACCCGGTGGAAAACAGATTGCTTGATGTTCTTACATCTCAATTTTTATCTTGGTAGAAATGGTTGGTTTCCCCCTCACTGGGTGGAGCATCTCACAATGGGGTGATGTAATGTGTCATGTCACTGGTGAGCCTTATTGGCCCATTAACAGATGATATCCTCCCCCGCCCCCGAGGGTGGACAGTTGTGGAAGACATAAGAAACACTGCCCCACCTGGTTTTAACAGCTGGCCTATTGTCAGAAAGGCATCCGCCCCCCTCCCCCCTAGAGTTACAAGAGATAAAGAGAAAAAAAACCCATCTCCCTAGCCGGGGTCAACAGATGAAATAGAATACACGTTTTTTTTTTGGTTACGTTACCCAAGACAGTGAGCACTGCTGCAAACATGGCTGCTTGCAAACTTCCATGCACAAAGCCCACCTCTTCTTTTGGTTGTGCAGCTCATTGCAAACTCCGGGGTAAAAAGAGGGAGAGGTTGTTTGGATTTCCCCCCACCCCCCGTACACGTAGGAAATGTTTATTGAGTTCTATTTTGGTTTAAGTTATCCTTGGATCTAAATGGGGTTAGGGTGGCAGGGGCAGATAGGTCACCTCTGCAGCACTTACTTCTTCAAATGTATTCTGAAATAGATTTTTTTTTTCCACTGTGTATGGGTTACCCTGGATGCTCCCAGTACTAAAGAGCTCATTTAAATTCTTAATAACCAAGATGATGTGAGTGGGTATTTCTGGAAGTTGTTCATGCTGAGAAATTGTAGTGAACTTTAGCTGCTGCATCAGTTTCTCCTACTGAGTATCCAAGCACTATAAATACAAACCAGTGAAACATTAAACACAAAAAGGGGTGGAGTGAGATAAAACAAAGTAAACTCAAAATATGTAGTTAAATTCCTTAAAAAAAAACGGGGACAGGGGTCATTCTAGCAGGAGAAGAGATCTTTTGTTGTGAAGGGAACTACTTGACCTGTAAGGAGTGATCCCATAGCTGCACCAGCCCACAGCAAGTAAGGTAGAAGGAGGGAAAAGGGTAACACATAGTAAGATATGATGTGAGGTTTCAGAAGAGTAGCTGGCATAAGTCATTGCTTGCAGCATGCCCTAAAAGCAGCCAGGGAGAGGTCTGCCAGGGTGCATCTCCTGTCTAATTTTGTCAAAGAGTCATTCAGTTGTGAAATTTTTGACCAATAAAGGCCCTTTTTTCTTCTGCTTTCCTGGGTCCTTATGTTAGACCTTATTTTAAGAAGGGTTGAGGGTTGGTGTTAGCTGTGACAGTCGAAAAGATTCAGGGAGGTAACTTCTCAGATCTTTAAGGACAGCTTTCAGAGGCCATTTTAACTTAGCCATTAGCTTGTATGCCATGATGCACTGACACCCAGGGTGTATTTAAATCGCTTGGATATGTTTGGATAGGTATTTTTTGTCAAGTACTCTTCTTTCCTAAATAATCCTAAATGGGACTGCAAAGGGGATTTGAACTTCAGCTGTATATGGTAAAAGTTTTGTGAGTTCTTCTGTCCCGTCCAGCCTAATCATCTTATAACTCTTCACTTTGCTATAATCTTCTGGTGTGGATTGAAGTGGAAACAAGCAACTATTTCTGTATATTAAAATATTTTTCTCCTGGTAGTTAACTCTTACAGTGCTGACAGCTCCGAGGCTGGCAGCTACATGGATGCTTGGGAGAAAGCATTTTGTCCACTGTGGATTAAAGAAATCTGCTCCTGCTTTTTGTGTGAGACCACTTGAATGGAGCAGTGCTGAGGGAAGGCATCCTTCCAAAAACGAGGGGTTTGCTCAAGAGTTTACTAGGATTCATAGTGGCACATGCAGCCTTGCTCCAAAGAGACAGTTTAGTCCTTAAATGCAATTTAGGAATCAAGGAGGGAAATTGAGTGTGAAAGGGAGAGGTCAGGGAAAGGGGAGGTGCTGATTAGAGGGAACACAAGGGATTCAGGGAATAAAACCTTGGAAATCACATATTGCAGAGTAAATGTGATGTGGAATTGGAGGCATACAAATGTAGCACTGAGGATGAAGCAGGAGAAGGCAATTTCAAGTTAAAATTATATTTTATATATAAAAAGGTAGGTTGGTAGGAATAAAAGGCTGAATATAGTTTGGGAAGACTAGATATCAATTCATCTGTCTAGATCTGCCAGGGGAAAAATCCCTGTGAACTAGAGACAGTCTTTAGGTAAGCTGTCACTCATCAGCTCAAGGCTGTGCTTCCCGCTTTCTTCTTCCTTATTTCTTGGCTGTTTTGTGAAGTGTGACTAGCTGATGGAGCCATGTGTGTGTGCTGAGGTGCGTGTCCCTGCTGTCCCCACAGGCTCCCTGAGCACACAGTGTGACAGCTACGGCCAGTGCAGCTGCAAACCCGGTGTGATGGGGGACAAGTGTGACCGGTGCCAGCCAGGCTTCCACTCCCTCTCCGAAGCTGGGTGCAGGTAAGGAGGATTGAAGCTCTCTAAAAGGAAAACCAGGCTTTTTTTAAAGCTTTCTCTATGTGACTGTTACTGAATTAACCTCTGTCCTGACTCTCCCAGGCCCTGTTCTTGCAATGCTGCTGGCAGCACAGGGGAATGCAATGTGGAGACAGGGCGGTGTGCGTGCAAGGACAGCGTGGAAGGATTCCACTGTGAGAGGTGAGTTCTTCTTCCCGTGGCTTTGTTTCAAGAATGAAAAACATTTGAGCAAGGACCTGGGGTTAAGCATCGGGGAAATTAATTCTCTTTCCTTTGCATCTTCAGATGCAAACCTGGATTTTTCCATCTGGATCCCTCCAATCCAAGAGGCTGTACCCCTTGCTTCTGTTTTGGACACTCTTCAGTCTGCACCAATGCTGTGGGCTACAGCATCTATAGCATCACCTCCAGCTTCGAGTTTGGTAAAATTGAGCTTTCCTTTGTATCTCAGGTTGGGCTGTAGACTCCAGTCAGAAGTGATCAAAAGTATACAACTCCTTCCTTTCTGTGCAAGACCACAAACCTTGGGCAGGCAGGTCTAGGATCCCTCTTTTGGAAGTGCTGAAGCTACCTGGAGCTTCCATGTCTGCAGCTTGTTTGTTCACATGGAAAGGAATGAATTCATAGCTCTGGCCTTGGGCTCACAGTTATTGTACACCATGCAGCTGCAAGTGGGAATTGCAAATAGAAGCCTTTTTTAGCCTGAGAGATGTGCTGATGAAGCAGAGTTTCCTCAGTTCTAGAACCAAATCAGGACTTTCTGATTGAGAGGATCAAAATCACTTTAGATTCGGGGTTTACACGGCTCTGAATACAACACAGTTGTGTTTCCAATGAGTCTGTAAGCCCAGGAAAAATCTGGTTTTTTTCATGCAGTCAGTTTCATGTGTATGCATGTTTTCATGCTGTGTAGTCTGAATAGAACTTCTTTTTAATTAAAATTCCACTGGAGAGCAGTTCATACAAAGGCTGCAACTCTCAACAAGTTGTAGGGGACTGCAGGTTTTTCTACCTCTGCTTAAGCTCTCTAGAAAAGAAGGTTTTGGACAAGTAGTGATCAGAGGGTTCAAAGTTCAGAGGTTTCAAGTCAGCACTTGAGTTAGCTAGAGCTTATATTGGGAAGATGGTGTTTACTATCTAAATTCTTTTGCACAGCTGCCTTCTGCAGCCTGTCAGTGCCCATGCACATTAGATTAACTGAGACATGAACAACATGACAAGAGAAGTGTGTGCAAATCCCCATCTTCCAAGGGTGCTCATTCTTGCCCATCTGGCTCTCCAGGAGAGGATGAGTGGCGTGCTGAGCAGCGTGATGGCTCGGAGGTCTTGCTCCGGTGGAGTGCCAACACCCAGGATATCTCCGTTATCTCGGACACCTACTTCCCCATCTACTTCATTGCACCACGTAGGTCACTCTAAAAGCATGGCTTTCTGTGCTGCTTGCTCCCTTTGTGTTCTGTTCCCTAACTGTAAGGATTTCTTCCCCTTTCAGGCAAGTTCTTGGGCAACCAGGTTTTGAGTTACGGGCAAAACCTGACCTTCTCCTTCCGTGTGGACAGGCGGGACACGCGCCTCTCTGCAGAGGACCTGGTGCTGGAAGGGGCTGGCCTGAGAGTGTCGGTGCCTCTCATTGCCCAGGGCAACTCCTACCCCAGTGAGAATGTGCAGACCTACACCTTCAGGTACAGTGGGAGCAGCTGTCACCTGGCCTGGGCTGCCTTTGGCCTCTGAGCTCTTGAGGAAACAGAGATCATTGGATTTAAACTTAAGTGGGTGATGTTGCAATAGCACAGCGCTGTTGCAAAGGGAGCTTTTGAGAGGGTGCAGCTGTTAGCAGCTGAAGGCTGTGCTGATGATGCCTGGCTCTTCTCCCCAGGCTCCATGAGGCTGCAGATTACCCGTGGAGGCCTGCTCTTACAACATTTGAATTCCAAAAGCTTCTCCACAACTTGACTTCCATCAAGATCCGTGGGACATACAGTGAGAGAAGTAAGTCTCTGAGCAGAACATCGCAGAAA
Source organism: Prinia subflava (assembly GCF_021018805.1). NCBI lineage: Eukaryota > Metazoa > Chordata > Aves > Passeriformes > Cisticolidae > Prinia > Prinia subflava. The sequence continues at coordinate 23,541,383 of NC_086256.1, forward strand.
AGGGGGCAGACTCATTTGTTTAGTGCTTGGGTTGCTTCATTGTAGGGCCCAGCCATAAACAGCTGTGGCAGCTTATATGGCAAAGCTTGTGCCAGCAGCTTTTCACCTGGCTTTCCTGTGTAGCATCTTCTACCAAACCTCATGAAGAGGATGTGGGAAAGAAAACTGTTGTCTTTGACGGTCTGAAAGCTGAACACTTATCAACTGCTGTTTCTTTGCTCTAGGCATGGGAATTTTGCTTTGTTTTATAGCAACTATCCTCCAATTGGTAAAAATACATAGTACACAGTACTGAAGGACATGGTAGGATTTAGGATGTTTCACTACACTGGAAATGGTTACATCCCTCCTCTTTCTGGATCTTGCCTTGACATGGCAAATGGAAAGGACAAGGTCTAAAGTGCTGCCTGTGCAGAACCTGAGTGAAAGTTCTTTATAACAAAGATCTATAAAAATGGCATGAATTAGAGGCAAAAATGTGTCCTTAGGGATTGCTGTGTGATGAAGCACTTTCGCAGAAAGATGCAAAGGATGAATTTGCTTTTGGGAAAGATGGGAAAACTGCAAGTGTTTTAGGAGGGGTTGCCCATAATGAAGAATGTGAGGTTGTGAAATGGAGGAGAAGAAAGGTGTGGAGCAAACCATCGCTGAGTGCTGTAGCCACTGCTAATGGAGGAGCTGAGGCTCTGCTCAGTGCACTGGAGCTGCTGCAGTGCTGCAAACACAGTGGTATAAGTTAAAAGCCAGCCATGTTGTGTCTGGGCTCTGTTTTGCTCCAGGGAAGGGGCTGGGAGTAGAAGAGGGAAGTGCTGAAATGCCGAGGAAGGAATGTCTTGAGGGGAATAGTTGAAGAATTTGTCCCGAGGTGTGGTTTGCAGACTGTGTATTAAAATTGGTAAAGACGTGGTCTGTTCTGCCTTGAAAGCCAGGAATTTGTTTTGGTATTTGATTTGGAAATGGAAACCATACACATGTAAAATATGACTTAATTTTAATTGACTGTACTCGCTCACCTGTTGTTCTCAGATTCTCCTCTATATTGCCATTCTCAGCTTTCATGCCCTGCATGTTCCCGTGGTGAGCTCTAGTGCATCTTTTCCCATCTGTCTAAACCTTCCTGGAGGGTTTTGTGTCTTGATTCACCTTACCTGGTGCAAACACCCACCTGTGTGTCCCTCGTACCGTTCGGCTGTGTTTGGGGAAGCGGTGGTGAAGGCCTTTGTGGTTACACAGGGTTTGCCCTTGGTGCTTTCCAGGTGCCGGTCACCTGGATGATGTCACCATCACAAGTGCTCGTCCCGGCCCTGGCGTGCCTGTGGCGTGGGTGGAGAGCTGCTCGTGTCCAGTGGGGTACGAGGGGCAGTTCTGTGAGCGCTGCACCTCGGGCTACCGGCGAGAGACCCCGAGCCTCGGGCCCTACAGCCCCTGCGTGCCGTGCGCGTGCAACGGGCACAGCGAGACGTGCGATCCCGAGACGGGTAAGGGCCGAGCAAACGGGCAGCAGCAGGAGGGTGGTTCTTCCTTTCTGGATTGGACAACGAAGCAGAACTCGTGTCCCTCTCTATTGCAGGCATGTGCAATTGCAGGGATAACACGGCGGGGACTCACTGTGAGAAGTGCAGCGATGGGTATTACGGCGACGCCACGGCCGGCACAGCCTCGGACTGCCAGCCCTGCCCGTGCCCAGGCACCTCGAGCTGTGCCGTTGTGCCCCGCACCAAGGAGGTCGTGTGCACCAGCTGCCAGGCTGGCACCACAGGTGTGTTCCTACACAAAACATCTTCTTCTACATCCACATGCTTATGGAAATGAGTCTCCTGCTAGTTCTTGTTCTCTGATCCACAGTGAGCAGCTCTGAAAGCTGCTGCGTCTTCTGGTTCAAATTCTTCTCCCTTTCTCAGCCCTATTTTTTGTCCTGTATGAGGCTTGGGGCTTCACATATTTTTCATGCCTGTTTCTTGAGAACAAAAGGCATGATCTGCAACATCTGACCATTTCTGTGCTTTATAGGAGACTCATGCTGCCTTCCAGTAGAGCTCTGATGATGGCATGGTGTTGGGCAGAAAATAGATTTAAAAGAGCCAGGAAGGCAGGTCAGACTGAAATAAAATTAGAAGGTGCAGTTTGCCAGCAAGTGAGGCACTACAGGATGCTTCCTAGGAAGAGCAGGAAGGCTGCAGTGACTCATGAACAGTGCACAAAAAAATACAAGATCAAACTAGTACTCAGCAATTTTAAGAAGTAATATTTGAACAGATACAGATTTTTTTTTTCTTAGCAATAAGCTGTGAAGTCCAAGCATGAGTTGTTAAGCAGAAATTTTGTTCTGCCTGCAAACAGCAAGGCAGCCATAGGATGGCTGGCAGCCTTCATGCTTCTCTGCTGATTTTATGCTTGGCATGGCAGAGTCCAAAGTACAGAATACCTGTAAATTCTTGAGTGCTTAGGAAAGCCTCTGACCAAGCACATAAGCAGCTCATGGGGGTTCCTGTGGTTCACACCGTGTTGTGAACCAAAGCAGAGCGCAGGCCCCAGGTTTCCTTCAGCTTGGGTGTCTGTAGCAGCTGATCTTTCTTGTAGCTATGTGATTTCAGAAGAGTTCCTCCTGTCTCACACCACCCTTTTGCGATGTGAGGAAAAAGGGGGTTTGTTTGTGCAAGAACTGCCTGAGAAATGGAGCTCATAACTGGCTGGGGAGGTCAGATCTGCAATAAGTGCAGGAAGCTGCTGAATTGGATGCTTCAGTGGCTGCCTGTGGAGGTTTGGCAGAGGAGCTTCCTGGAGCAGTGATGCCCCACAGAACTCTATTCGGATTCTTAAATTAACAAGGAATTGCAGCAAATAGGTTTGGCTTAAAGGGATGGGAGTGGAAGGAAGAATGGAGACAATTCACAATGCAAAGTGAAAATTCAGCTTGAATTTAGAATGAGAAGGGATTTGTGTCTGGCCCCAACAGAAGGATAAAAGGGAAGAAGCTGAAGAGTTTACTTTTTAGAAGGGACTGCAAAGGGGATCCATGTGAGATGGCAGCAGAGGGCTTTCTGCTGCAGCACCCGTGTCTGTGTTGTGTCCCAGGCAAGAGGTGTGAGCTGTGTGATGACGCCTACTTCGGAGACCCGCTGGGCAGAAACGGCGCCGTGAGGCCCTGCCGCCTGTGCCAGTGCAACAACAACATCGACCCCAACGCCGTGGGCAACTGCGACCGCGAGACCGGCGAGTGCCTCAAGTGCATCCACAACACGGCCGGCTTCTACTGCGACCGCTGCAAGGACGGCTTCTTCGGGAACCCCCTGGCCCCCGACCCCGCGGACAAGTGCAAAGGTGTGGCTTGCTTCTTCCTGCATTTAAACGTGGTTTTGTCCCCAAGGCCTGCTGTCAGGTGTCACTTGTGCCTGTCAGCAGCAGTGTAGGGCTCTATTCTGGTTTGGCGGTTTGAGCTTGCTACAGTCCTTGTGTTTGTGGGCACTTAGTGCTATCAAAGCAAAGCACTGTGTGATGCAGTGGCTGGGTGGCTGTGTGGTTTGGATGCAGCCCTATTAGGGTAAGTACCAACATCACGAGGGATTTCTAACTTTGTGCATTTTTGTCCATACCTTTTTATTTTTGCAGCTTGTCACTGCAATCCCTACGGCACAGTGAATCAGCAGACGATCTGCAATCAAGTGACTGGGCAGTGTGAGTGCTTGTCTCACGTCACTGGGAGGGACTGCAGTGCCTGTGAGCCTGGGTTCTTCAACCTCCAGAGTGGACGTGGCTGTGAGAGGTGAGGTTTGTCTTGGCCTGGGGCAGAGACCCTGGTTTTGGAGGGTCTGTGCTTACACTGTGCAGGAATGTGATGTTTGTCACAAGTAACAGGTGTGCCTCTTCTGCTGTAGCTGGGGAAGAGCAGTGGTCAAAGAGCAGCTACTAAGTCTGTACAAAAAGCCTGAGTTATAAATAGCTTTATAAAGAGCTCTAAATCAGGGTTTTAAATAGAAAACTGCCGCATGACTTTGCGAGTGTAGCCAGGGCTCTTGGGTTCCTTTTTTAGTGCAGGCAGCAAGTGACCTTCCATGGTTCCAAAGCTCAGTGCCTCGCCTGCTGCATCTTCACAGCAAGAAAAGCAGCTTTTGACAACTGCAAATGTTGAGCTGTGCTCTGCAGAGAGGCACTTTGCCCCTCATGTCCCTTCTGTGTCACAGCTGACGTGTGCCTGCCTCTCCCCCAGGTGCAACTGCCACGCGCTGGGCTCCACCAGCGGGCAGTGCGACATCCGAAGCGGGCAGTGCGAGTGCCAGCCAGGCGTCACCGGCCAGCACTGTGACAAATGCGAGGCCAACCACTTCGGCTTCAGCTCTGAGGGCTGCAAACGTAAGTCTGAGGGGCCAGAGCGAGGCAGGTGGGAGGGAGGTTGCACACCCAGCCTTGGCTTTGCTTTCCTTCTGCCTCTGGGAAGGTGTTTTGTCACCTCGCCCCTCATCACAGCAGAAGTTGGCACTTTTATGTACACACTGTGGATGATGAAATCTGATTTCTGTACTATAGCTTATCCACTCCTTTTGTTATCCAACTGAGTCGATACCTACTTCTCCTTGGTGTAAATATATTCTCTTTATCTTGGCCTCCAACAGCCCTGCTTCCTAATGTGTTCCTGCACAGTTACTCTGCAGGTGTCCTGAGTGTACAGGTTCTGTCTTGAGGAGCAGGTGATCTTGTAAACGTGATTGCAAAGCAGGATGATCCAAACTTCCTCCTTGATATCCCTGCCTGTAAAGAGCAGGAGAACTAACTGCAGTTGGTTACAATGCAGGGATAGAATGATGCTTTGTGAGAGAGGTAATAGCAACACTGAGCACACATGGTGAATGTTGGATCGTGCTCGTGACTAGAAGCACTGCGATCAGGAGTGAGGTCCAGCTGTGGATTTGTGCCCCATAGCTCTTGCAGATGTTTTAGGTATTAAGGATATCCTCTTACCCTGTGAGTTTTAGGGTATTTCTGCCTCTGCTGCAGTCTGACTGAGGTTTAACTTCCCTGCAGCCTGCGACTGTGACCCTGAGGGCTCGCGGTCCCTGCAGTGCCGGGAGAACGGGCACTGTGAGTGCAAGGAGGGCTTCGTGGGCAGCCGCTGCAACCAGTGTGAGGAGAACTATTTCTACAACCGCTCGTGGCCAGGCTGCCAGGAGTGTCCAGCCTGCTACAGATTAGTGAAAGATAAGGTAAGGCCACAGACACTGCTCTTGGTGCCACTGGAGATGGTGGCACGTGTCCAGTCGTGCAGCATTCCGGCCCGTGGCTGTTGTTGTTGCTGAAAGCAGAGAGGCTCAAGGTGCTTTGCTGTGTCATAGCTGTGCTCTGTTCCTCTCACGTAGGTGGCAGAGCAACGTCAAAGGCTGCAGGAGTTGGAAAATCTTATAGCAAATCTGGGTACCAGAGAGGAGACTGTAACAGATGAAGCCTTCGAAGAGCGGCTGAAGCAGGCAGAAAGAGAAGTTACAGAGTTGCTCCATGAAGCACAAAAGAGCAAAGGTGAGTTGACCTGATCAGACGTGGACCAAGCAAATGAGTTCTTTGCCTGATGTTCCCGTTCCCTTTGAGACAGTATGTTTGATTTCAAACCAATGCTGTGCTCCAGGATTGACAGCAATTTCAGGCAGCACTGAGTCAGTGCATGTTACTATCAAAACAACAGTGGCTGTGCTTTTATCCATGCTGTTCTACCAGCGGTCTTTGTTGTACATGAAAGTAAAGATCTGCCTCTAGTTCTATATGGATGAAAGTGTTTTATGTGTTACCCTCTTCTCGATGCAAAAGAGGGTTTTATTTGTCAAACAAGCAGAAAATTTGCAGTATACTTACTATGGTTTAAATTTGCTCAGACATCTTGGGATCAAGCAGTTCTTGTTGGGATATCATCAGTGATCAGAATGAAGGCTTCAAAATCCTGATGGCAAACTTAATATCCCACTATAAAGTGTAGAATAGTCTGAAGAGTGCTGTTTTTCCTGTTAAACTCTGCTTCAAATTGATTCTTGTGTTGTCACCCCTACCACAGGATGTTTGTCATGTCTGTGACAGTGGTTTGTCCGTAGGGTCTCTTTAATGTACAAAATGATGCATGTTTTGGAAAAGAGAACCCTGAAGAAGACTATTGACTTTGCAGTAAAAGATGTTCCCCTGGGAGTTGGTTCAGTGATTTCAAACCACTTTGGGAACATTTGTCCCCTTTGTGTGAAGCTGGGAAAGAGCTAACACACATCTAATGCTGGCATTTGCTTGAAAGATTCTTGCCAGTGAGAATGGTCACTTAAGCTTTTCTCAGCTTTAGCTGAAGTAGATTTATACTGCCTGCTTGGCATCCATTCCTGGATAATAGTCTCATGTAAGGGGGTAGCAGGGTGGGGATTGGAGAAAAATGAGGGAATGGATTTGGTTTTGTGGTGGAATTTTTCAGCTCTCTCTCTGTCTTGGAATCATAGAATCATTTAATTTGGAAAGACCCTTAAGATCAAGTCCAACTGTTCCCTGCCCTCCAGCACTGCCAAGGCCACCACTGACCCATGCTCCCAAGTGCCACATCCACCCACCCAGCTTTTAGATCCCCCCAGGGATGGTGATTCCACCATTTCCCTGGGCAGCTGTACCGGGGCTGGACAGCCCTTTATGTGAAGAAAATTTTCCTGCTATCCAACCAGAACCTCCCTAGGCACAGCTTGAAGCTGTTTCCTCTGATCCTGTCTCTGTCCCTTGGGAGCAGAGTCCGACCCCCTTGGGTGCACCCTCCTGTAAGGGAGTTGTGGGTAATCATAAAGTCCCCCCGAGCCTCCTTTTCTCCAGGCTCAACCCCTCCCAGCTCCTTCAGCTACTCCTCATGAGACTTGTGCTCCAGACCCTTCCCCACCTCCAGGTTCTTCTCTTACATAGGGGACAAGGTAAATGCAGCAAAACTACCCTTGCAAAAATCTGTGCACACATGTAGAAGTTATTTTTGTTTCTCTGTGGTAGTATGTTTTTTAAATGTGTCAAATGTTCATGTTCAATATCTAAGATGTGCTGTAAGGTCAAGGTATTTGACCAATCTTAATTTTGGAGTTCTGTGAACTTCTGCTTGCACTTTAATTCTTGGCAATATTCTCAGTTTTTCAAAAGTAACTGCCTTGGTTGTGAAGCACATACTTGTGCTGTGATGCCTCCATTATTAAAATGCTGTTGTGGGGAGTTGTCTGATGGTCCAGAAATTTGGTGAGGTTTGGATGCCTTATAAGTCCTACATGTGTGAGAACCAAGGCTCTGTCCTGCCAGCTTTTGTCAGCCCTTGGTTTGGGGAGAGTTTGGAGTGGGATTGCTATTCCAAAGAGCTGCTAGCTGCTCTGTATGGATCTCCTTAGGTCTTTCTTCCGAGTAGCCATTGTTGCCCTGAGTGTGGAAAAATGCATGTCTGCACTATTCCTCCATCTCTCCTTAATTTCTAGGAGATAAGCTAAAGAGAATTCACAAAACAGACATTTAGTACCCGTTGAGGAGCAGCTCTGTTGTCATTTTAAGTCAATGAGAGAGGTAAAACAGATTCTGAACACAAAATCTCCCATCAGAGTCAGTTCCAACACCCAGCAGGATTGTCTTATTAGCAGCTGATGGCTTTTCATTTCTCCTGCTTGGTGCATATTCTGAGTATGACTTTGATCTCAAGCTAAGTGACTTGTGAAATGGCTTTGCCTGGTTCCCTTTCAGTAGAGGATTAACCTACCAACACGGTGCCTGCAGCGGTAAGCTGCTGCTCCAGCTTCTCTTCCTGTTCTAATTAATTTTGCTTCCTCTCTTTTGTGTCATGTGTTCCAGACGTAGATCAGGGCCTCATGGACCGTCTCAGAGACATCAACAGCACCTTGGTGAGTCAGCTGAACAGGCTGAGGAGCATCCAGGGCACAGTGCAGGACACGGAGAACCTGGCGGAGCAGGCACGGGTGCGGGTGGAGGACACGGAGGACCTGATCAGCTTGGCTTCTGACATGCTGGAGAAGGCCAAGGCAGCAGCTGACAACGTGGTGAGTGTGCTGCTCTGTGAGATCCACACAGCTGGGAGAGGCTGGGGGCCTTCCCTTCTGTGCCTCTGCTGTGTTCCTCCACTTGCTCTCTCCCTCATACAGCAAATTTCCATCAAGGTCTTGATGGGAAATCAATGAAGTTCACCACTGTCAGTCACAGATTTTATCTTAGCCCAAAGCAACACAAAAAGTCCTAAATAAATATTGGCACCGTTGTTTCTCAAGGGATAACCAGTGGTGGAAACTGCATGGGCTTAAGAAAAACATAGAGAAGTGAGAAGTAGTTTAGACACATCTCTAAGCATTTAGATCATGACAATAAATATTTAAAGCAAAGATGAATAAAAGATGAAAAAAGAGCTTTAAGGGGTTTTTTTCCCTTTCTTTTTCTTTTCCAGTCCATTACACCTCCAGAGCAAAGCGGGGACCCCAACAACATGACTGTGTTGGCAGAAGAGGCCCGTAAGCTGGCAGAGAGGTAGGCTGTGGCAAGGCACACTCATTGTGTTCTATGTCAGGGCCCTGCTGCAAGGGGTAAACAGAATTCCATTTGCTGGGTGGGAAACACACACCCTTTGCTGCTTAAGAGACTGTGCTGTGGGATGGTGGCTGTGTAGCACTGAGGGCAAACATTACTCATGTGGATGACAGACATGGCAACCATCTTCCATTGCAAATGTTTCAGCATCTCCCATATGTAAATCTAGGGAAAGGAAAGAAGGAAAAGTAAGAGAGAATATAATCAAGAACTGAGGATAAAAACTATTGGCTGACAAATCTAATGGCATTATTTTAATTCTGGCATTTTGTCCAGGCACAAAAAGGAAGCTGATGAGATTGTTCGCACAGCCAAGGCTGCAAATGATACTTCCACAGAAGCATATCAACTGCTGCTGAAGACCCTGGCTGGAGAAAACCAAACTGCACTTGATATTGATGAGCTCAACCAGAAGTGAGTCAGTAACACAAAATTGTTTTTATTTCCTGACTTTAGAGCATTGTTTAAAACTAAGTCAACCCTCTGTATCCTTAGGATTTTGCAGGAGGTGATTTTCAGTTTCTTAGCCTCTCTACTCTCTTAATAAGTTCAGTTCTACAAAAAATACTGTTACATAACTGGGTCCTTGGGGATTTTTTAGGTACAATCAAGCAAGGAACATTTCTCGAGACCTAGAGAAACAGGCCACCAAGGTGCTTGCGGAGGCAGAGGAAGCTGGGAACAGAGCCCTGCAGATCTATGCTAATCTCACCAGCCTGCCTACTGTGGATTCCACGGGGCTAGAGGTACATTGGACACCATCATGTGCAGTATTTCCTGAACATTGCTGGGTTGCTGGCATACCTTACATGTGCTCTGCTAATGTTCGCTGCATAAGAATGCTCTGTGGGGTTTTTGTCCAGATTTTATGCAATTCCAACATTTATGCAGGAGATTTAAATGCAGAAAACCACCTACATGAACCCCACCTGCCCCAGTTTCTGAAGGACAAAAATCTGAGCGAAATGTTTGCCTATCATCTTGGCTTGAATGTAGAAGTGGAAAAATTTACCACCTGTTCAGGAATTCTTTAACATTCACAAATCTGTGTGTGTGATTTCCACCTGCAGAATGAAGCAAATAAGATCAAGAAGGAAGCAGAGGAACTGGATCAACTAATTGCCAGGAAGCTAAAAGATTACGAGGACTTGAGAGAAGATATGAAAGGAAAGGAGCTAGAAGTAAAGAACCTCTTGGAGAAAGGGAAGACAGAGCAGCAGGTCAGTTCTGTGTTGTGTAGGCTTTTGTTCCCTGGGGAAAACAAACAAAAAAAGAAAGGACAAGTAACTGGCCTGGTAACTAAAGTAACTAAATTATTTCATCTTACTCAGGGTTACTTATTGATTAAAAGAATGCTGAAGAATGGCCCCAGAAAGGAGATGCAGAAAGCTGTTAAAAGAACAGCTTTGATGCTGTATGGGAGAATAGGAGATATTTGCCAGATATGGTGCCAACTTTGTGTTCAGAACAGTATTCCCAAAGTACATACACTCATCTGGTCTCAGAGGAAGCAATGCTGTTCTGGATGGCATTGTTGTTTGAGGCTTAACAGTGCCTTTCCCTTACACCTGCACAATTGTCCCTCAGAAAGTGGGACTGCATTGATACCTGTGCTGACACGTGCCATGTCTCCTCAGACTGCAGACCAGCTCTTGGCTCGAGCAGATGCAGCGAAGGCCCTGGCTGAGGAAGCTGCTCGGAAGAGCAGTGGCACACTGCAGGAGGCCAATACCATTCTCAGCAACCTGAAAGGTAAAGAGGAAGCACTTGGAGTGAATCCTTCAATTCCAGTGTAATAAGACACTTGGCAGTAGGATATTCTGGTTAAAGAGGCCCTGCTATTGCCCTTGCCTGAGTGTTGGGTGTGTTCTTTTGGCTTGTTTTTCTTCAAAGAAAATATACAAGTGTTTTCAGGGACTGGAAATTTCCTTTTAACTTCCTTATTTAGCATCAGAAGATGTGCAATAGGGAGAGCTGACCCCAGTTTGCTCTTCATCCCTCCAGTGCCAGGGCAGCAAAGCCTGGGGTAGCTTGGTCAAAGGAGCATCCCAAGGCTGTTCTGCAGCACGTGATAAGGATCTGCTTTGCCCCCTTAGACTTTGACAAGCGAGTGAACGATAACAAGACAGCGGCCGAGGAGGCGCTGAAGAAGATCCCTGCCATCAGCCAGACCATTGCAGAGGCCAACAACAAGACACAGCAGGCAGAGCTGGCGCTGGGCAACGCCGCCGCCGACGCCCGCGAGGCCAAGGCCAGGGCAGACGACGCTGAGAAAATCGCCAGCTCCATTCAGAAGGTGGGTCTGCTGCAGCTCGCCCCACGGGGAGCCTGCCCTGGGGCTGCATGAGCTCCTGTGACAGTATTTCCTGGTGAGCCCCGTGTGCTCTCTGCTGTATTCCCCACTGCAAATGCAGAATATGGCAAGATAAGAAATCAGTGCGTTTTGATGAGAAGGACTGAAGGAAGTTCTGCACCTTCACCACCTGTTTCCATCCTCTCCCACCTGTTGGCTGCAGAGTGCTGCTGCTACCAGAGCTGAAGCTGACAAGACCTTTGCTGACGTGACAGGACTGGCCAGGGAGGTGGATGACATGATGAAGCAGCTGCGGGATGCAGAAAAGGAGCTGAAGCGGAAGCAGGCCGATGCTGAGCAGGATATGAAGATGGCAGGCGAGGTAAATGGTGCTGGCAGGTGACAGCAGGGGCTAGGAGCTGCCTTCTCCCTGCTGGCCTGGTGGTGAAAGCTTTCCTCCTGTTCTCCTCTTGGAAAGACAGTGCTGTGTCTAGCCAGTATTCCAGCTCTTCCAAGTTTTAAGTGGGACTGAAAAGGAGACAAATTTTGGTGTGTTAGCCTAGGCTCCCTGCCAGAATTTGAGAGCTACTTTTCCTTTTATTTTAACTAAAACTTGATTGTATGGCCCTATTGATTCCATCCTGGCTTTTACTGCAGAATCCTGCTCGGTTTTCAGGGATTCCCATCCTGAAATAGTCAGAAAACCGATTACTTTAAGATTGTCAGTCTTCTCCCCAGCCCTGTGATAAAGATCTTTGTGCAGGATTGTTATCCTGGAGTGAGGAGGCAGCAATGTGGTGACTAAGTGCAGAGGGGAAGCAACAGTTTTGCATTTCCTGCACCTTTTTTGTGTTCTCACTTATTTTTTTAATACCCTACAGGCCTCACAGGCTGCCCAGGAGGCAGAAGATAATGCAAGAAAAGCTAAGAACTCTGTGAACAGCCTACTCACTGTCATTAATGACCTGTTGGATCAACTAGGTAGGACTGTCTTTAATGTGATCTATGCCTTTGAGTGTTTTCCTGATATATGCTGGCTTTCCTGTCAATATTATTTGAGGAACCAGATGGATCTGTTGATCTCTTGAAATGGGGTTTGTGTGGTTTTGGAAAGGACTTCGGGTTTTTTTCTTTCCCGAGTAGCCTCAGAGCTTGTTGGGCAATGTTCTGTGTTGGTTTTCTGCAAGCTGAAGATTTCTTGAGGCAGTGGAGATGTCACCTGTGTGACTGGTCCTGTTCCAGATGCTGTCTCTGCTACAGAGATGGCCCAATGCAGATCTGCTGGGGGTTCAGCCATGTGAGCACCCAGGGTGTCAAAGGGGTTTTAATGCACTTCACTCTTTGCTTCTGGCTTTTCAGGGCAACTGGAGACAGTGGATTTGAACAAACTGAATGAGATTGAAGGTACCCTGAACAGTGCCAAAGACCAGATGAAAGACAGTGACCTGGACCAGAAAGTGTCTTTCCTCGAGAGAGAAGCCAAGAAGCAAGATGATGCAATACAGGCCTACAACAGGGACATTGAGGAGATCCTGAAGGACATTAGCAACCTGGAAGACATCAGGAAGACCTTGCCCTCTGGCTGTTTCAACACCCCGTCCATTGAGAAGCCCTGAGGGGGTGGGGGGATCGCCCTGGTGAGTGGTGGTTCGGCCGTGGAGTGCCTTAACACACATTACCTTCTCCAAATCCCCAACTCTTCGCTGCTCGCAGCCACTGTTTTCTTGTCAAATCAGGATAAGTTGAAAGGGTTGTTGTTGTTTTTTTTTTTTGTTGGTTTGGTGGGTTTTTGTTTTGTTCTGTTTTGTTTTTTGTTTGTGTTTTTTGTTTTGGTTTTTTTTTTTGTGGTTCTTTTTTTTTCCTTTTTGGGGTTTTTTTGTTTTGGTTTTGTTTGGTTGGTTGGTTTTTTTGAGAAGCAAATTAATTAAATATCCGTCTTTGGGCATCAAAGGGGTTTTTTTATATAGATTGTTTTCCTGAGCACTCCACCTTTGCCCCTTCCTCAGACACAGTTTCCCTTTGATTAGTGCAAGGATGAGAGATGCTCTGGACTCTTTATACTGTGGTTCAGAAATAACCATGTGAGCTGTGTACAGCAAGGCAAAACTAACACAACTTTCTCTCCTGTCTTCTCCCTTTGACTGTAAAATCCTCAGTCCTGGAGCTCTTTGTCTCTATGAAGGAAGGGGATGGCTACCAAAGTATTACTGTAATGGCCAGTATAGCTGCACTCAATTCAGATCCTTCTTCCCAGCTTCTAACCCTGTGAATTTATTTTTTTCATCATTGCCTAGTGGCCAATCCAACAGTGTTGGTAGCCTTTGATAAAATAGCTGAAGCCTCTTTCTGAAAAGCTTTCTGTGATGATGCATTGCAATGAGAAAAAGGCAGCCTCTGGTTGGAGCTCTCTGGGAAGATGGGATACTGGTGGAGTGGTGGGTCTTGCCAGCCCCACTTCTGTTCTCTGGAGAAGTTTTGGGTCTAGTCTGAAAGCTGCTACCTGCTGGGTAGTCCAGACTGCCAGAGTGTGGAAGCCACAAGCTGCATTCCCATCTGTTGCTACTGAATTTCCAGAGGATCTGGTTTCCTGGGCTTGGAATGTGACTGACAGACGAGATTGTTGAATCAGGACAAGTCTTGCTGAAGAGGAGAGCTGCCATCCAGAGAGCTCTGACAGCTGCACTGGCCTCCCTGCTGAATGTCTTTGGATGAGGGAGGAAGGGGGCACATGAGTGGAAATGGAAAGTCTTTTTTTTTCTCCCTATCTTTTTCCTGAAGGAGGACAGTGAGATTTTTATCTCTCCTGCCATTGCTCTGGCCTTTTGCCTGTTTCAAAGCTGGGAGGAAGAGCTGGAATTTCCTGGTGCCCTCCTTTCTTTTTGCCTCGGGATCTCCCAGTCACCGTAAAGCTACTGCAGCACAGGGACCTCAGGCCAGGCTCAGGTGGCAGCTCTGCCCTTCCACCACTCCCACCCTTCCCCGCGGGCTCCTCCCCCGGCAGTGCTCGCTGGTGCCGCGGGAGTGGCGGGGAGCCCTCTCTCCCAGACAAGAGCATCCTCTGCAGCTCCCTTCTTGCCTCCAGCCTGGCACCCTCCCCCTTTCCCTCAGACCCACTATGTATCTATCCTGAAACACTATGCAACTTTGTACGTTTGCGTAGCGGGGAAGAACTTATTATCTGACACACACTGGTGCTATTAATTATTTCAAATTTATGTTTTTTGTGCGAATGTGATTTTTTTTTCCGTTTTTTTTATCATGATTATAGTGTGAGGAAGTCTCTCGTGTGTGTGTATGTGTGTGTAAATATACTCAGCCATATTTCCAGAGTGGCACAGCCTGGCCTCCTCTACGTGCTTTCCCCTGTAGCCATTGGGGCGTATGCACTGTGTATCGCTTCTCTCTGTACCATTCCCTCAAAATTTGGGATTTCTCCTAGCTGGGCTCCTGCTTGCTTCCCTCTGCCATATCCCCAGCACCCATCCATAACCACTTTGCCTGGCGGGTGGATGTTTCCAGCCCTGTCCAAGGCCAGCCCTGCAGCACCAGCTCTATGTCCTGTGTCCCCTGGGATGCTGTGCCAGCGGTGGGGCAGGGGCTGTGGTTTTGCAGCTGGGCTGGGAGGAGCTGTAGCACTGCTGAGGCGGTCAGAGAGCTGCGTTTGGGACATCTGGATACCACTGTGCATGGCAGGAGCCTTGGTGCAGACAGTGCTGCTGGGCAGGAGGTGTTTGGTCTCCCAAACTCTGCATGGCTCTTGTATCCCTTCCCTTAATGGTTGTGGGATTTCCCTCCTGTCTGGAAACACCTCTGGAGGAGAGCTGGGTTGCTCTGTGCAGGGACGCTGGGTCACTCTGGGATGATTGCTGTGACCACATCACCTCTGCCAAGGCTGTGAGAAGAGCAGATGCAAAGATGTGTGCATGCCCTGGCTGACCTCAGGCCTAAGGTTTCCTGCTTTCTTGTGGGTTTTTTTTCTTAAGCCGTTTTTAACAGAATTTTATTTTTAAATAAAAAAAAATCTTTATAAGCAATCTGTTAATCAGTACTGCATTACAGCCATTATTCATTGTATAAGTCCAGTTATTTCTTTGCATAATGTGATGATGTGACAGCTGCTGGTGGAGTGCTGGGTGTCATGGATGACATGTGACATCCCTTCATCACCTTATTCCTGACTGTGGCCCCCTCAGTATGTGCCTTCACTCCAGCTTTTTTTGCCTTAATCTGTGGTCTTGCTGTCTGGGGCGGTGAACAAAATGCAACACTTGCAGTTTTTATGTATAAAACAGTATTTCTTATTTATAATAAAGTCTGAATATTTGTAACCCCTTATACCTGGGTATTCTGTTGAGTATTGCTTTTTTTCTGGTGGTAGGATATTGATGGTGATGTGTCTCAGTTGCAAGATTCACCTCTTGCTCCTTAGACAACCTGGTTTTGTATGGAAAAAAGGGAGAAGAAACTGTGAAATGCATGTGGTGGGATACAGATGACAAGGATGATGGTTTTTCCTTGTGTCCACTGCTCCACTGCCATGGCTGTGGTGGATTTTAAGCTGCTGGTTTTCCAGGACTTAAAAACATCTGTTGTTGGAGTGGCACTGTCTTCCTGGAAAGCCCTGAGGAACTGGGGGGAATTTATTTACACTGTAAAGGGAAATTCCTTTTTATTAATCAGGTAGAAAAGGATGGGGCTCCTGGGAATAGAAAAAAAAATCTCTGAATAAAGAAGCTGAAATTACCAGGAGCTGCCACAAATCTGGGTGTTCTATGGTGCTCCTGGGTCCTGTCTCCCAGAGCCTGACCTGAATTAAGCAAATTTTTAAGGACATATTGCAGTGATGACAGACAAGGCTGTTCTGCAATCACACTTGTCTCACAGCTCCAGCTGGATTTCTGTTCTTTTGCTCAGCAGAGGAAAATGCACAGGTCTCATTAACTTGCATCAGAGCTAATCCCATCTCAGCTGGTAAATTCTTACTGGTTTTGCATGTCAGCTTGTGTACTTTCAACCTTTTCATTCTTCAGTTGTCACTAATGAATTTGTTTTCTAAAATACATATTTTTTTTCCCTGCCAGTGTTTTTGTGAAGCAAATCCCAGCTGGTAAAATCTGGCTGAGGTCTCAGCTGGATTGTGGGGAGCAGTCAGGGAGCAGGCAATTGAGTGGTGGGACAGTTCTGATCTTGCATGGGCTGTAGGTTGATATGGAGCCTCTTTCCATTTCGAGGCGAAAATACTTAGATTAGGAATCAAGTCTGTGTCCTTTATTTTACCTTCAGGATTTTTATCTTCAGAAGGTTTTTGTGGGCATTGTACAAATGTGTCTCAGAGGTGATCTTGTATCTTAAATTCCTGTGGTTTTCAGAGGTAGTGCTCGAGAACAGTGGAGGGTGATGAGGTAAGAGTAACCTAAGTAGATACTTAGAAATCTGTTACAGGGGGAGCAGACCCAGCTCCAAGGGACCATGACAGTGGCTTACAGGTTGCCAAACTGTTCTGCCAATATTTTGGAGCCCAAGTAGAGATGCCCTCCTCAGATACTCAGTGTAGCCAGTAGCTGACATCAGGGTGGGTGAGGAGGCACCTTGCTGAGCAGTGACCAAGCTGTGCTCTGGTACCTTTATTCTCCTTAGTTCCCTGTGTTTCCTCTCACTGGAGGTTCAAGCTCCATCATCTCTCATGTGCTCTCTGAAGAGGCAGGAGGCTGCCAAGGGTGCAAGGGCCCTGGTGAGCAGGTGGCAGTGGGGAGGGCTTGGACAGGCCTGAACTGGGATCCCCCTCACTTGTGGAGAGGACAAGATATTGTTGGAAGTGCAAAGTGCTGGGAACAGCTGCCTGGGGGAGACATCTCCAGTGTGTTTGCCTGGATCTGAGGAAGTGGAGGAGGTCATACAGCTGTCACACTGAGCTGGCAGTGCCCTGTGCTTCCCATCTACAGCCATGACATGTTGGACCACATTCTGGTCAGTTATTTTTTTCTAGCTGGCTGCTGGCTTGACACCTTCAAAGTGCCCCCATCCCAGAAACATCAGGAATGCCATGTAAAAGTTATCCCTTAGGGGCTGGGCATGGGGACAGAGAGGGGAGTGCAGTTGGATGGCAGTGCCTTCTTCCCTCATCCCTGTTTGTCTCAGCCCTTGCTGGCCCAGGCAGGGTACAGGCAAAGCACGGCCAGATGTGATAGCACTTCCTTGCTGTGCCACTGCTGCTGCCCTGCCCTGCCCGCTTGCTCACTGCCAGCAGGATCCCTGCCTGCCTCTGCCCATCCCAGCAAAGCTGCTGCCTCAATGATCTCTGCTCCAGGTGGCTCTGGCTGTTATGAGGACTTTTTGCCAGGGCACCCAACCATGGAGGAGAGACTGAAGTCCAGGCTCCATCACTGCACGGGTGTTTGGTGATACCAGCGCATCATGATCACTGAGTTTCCACACTGTGAGGAAATCCCAGTGGATTTCCTCCTGGAGGATGTGGCAGATCAATGGTCTCTTGCAGAAGGAGGCCTGGGGATGTGAGGGTTGACCTGGGCTGCAAGGACTCACAGCATCACAGTGTTCACCTGGCATAAGTCACAAAAATGGGTTTTCTCCCTTGCTTACCTTAGTAAAACCAAAACTTCAGAGTTTTTACACATCCATCAATTTTCACCAGCAACCATCAGCAAACTTTAGATTATTATGTTGTTTCAGACTGGTTTTGGAGTGGTTAATTCTGCCACGGCCACATCCTCAAGGACTGATGAACCTGTGAGCCACAGTGGTCTGCCTGCAGGAAGAGGTTTTTTGGCTCTGTTCTGAATGAACATAAAACGTCTTCAGAAAGACTTTTCTTGTGTTGCAGATTAAAAGACAGAGGTTTTTCCAGTGAAATAAAACTCTTTTGTTGCAGTGTCTGATGAGCACAGCTGTTCTTTATGACTCCCTTTGCTTACACTTTTGCTTACTCTAAAAGGTAAAACATCTCTGTTCATCGTGTTGGTGTGGGACCTTTCCTCAAGGGTGCTGCCACAGCGACAGGTTGCAGTGGGACATTTGCTCCTTGGAAGGTGATAGGCAGCTGCTTGTTCCAGATTGGCTGTGCTTAGAAAATCAGGGCCCCAGGAAATACATTTTTGTTAATCTTTTGTTAAGCTGTGGTTTCCAGAGGTCATCCTGAAGCACAGTGGCGGATGACGAGGTGAGAGTGATCTGAGTCAGTAGGCAGAGATGACTGAGGAACATGGCCTTGTTTGCACAAGTGGAGTGAGAGGTGGGGTGGCAGCAGTGACATAAAAGGGAAAGCATGGAGGAGACAGATGAGGGGAAAGCTTCCTGATGTGGAGGGCTGGTTTTCCAAGAGAGATGGCAGCCAAGGATGTGGTCCGAGGGAGATCTAAGGGAACTGCTGTTATGGACCATGCTGCTGGAGATGACCTTCCCAAGCAGAGGGGCGTCAGCAGGTAGGAAGGATGCAGCAGAGATGTACTTAAGAGCAGAAGGGATGGTGTCTCCTTAGAGGTATGAGTGGATCCTAGAGAACTTTTGAATTGCTGGGAACCCCATAAATAACTTTCTCATTTAAAAAACCAGTAATGAAAACCAGATAAAACAACCTCAGCTACCAAACCCCACCACGCCGCTATCACGTCTGCGAAGCTGTGTTCCTTGTTGTGAGCTGTATTAAGGTCCAGTGAGTGAAATAAAAAGGAAACCTCCTGTTTATAAAAGTGAGTTGGCTCAGTGAGCAGAGGCAGGTACAGTTGGCAAAGGGAGGTGCAGAGATGTGGTGAGTTTGGGCTGGTTGTGCCCATGAGATCACCAGGAGCCACAGAGGAAAGCCCTGTGAGTCAGCTCCAGGTGTCTGCAGTGTCTGCAGGCTGTGGGGAGTGTAAGAGGCTCAGACAAGGAACTCAGCGTTAATCACCCTGGTCTGTCAGGCCTGAAGTGAGCAGCATGTCACACCTTGGAGTGAGTTTGAACCCCTCAGGGAGAAGGAGACCTACAGGCAACTGGTGTCTCTGGGGATGAACTTGTTGGGTGTTTTCATTCTGTTTAAGGTGTTCCTGGACTATCCACAGTCACTTGTGACATTGGGAGTCTCATGGCATTAGGCAGGGGGCATGCTGTGGTTCCTCTTGAGGGCCCACCCTTCACTGTGCCCCCCTGATCTGCTGCTTCCTCAGGGCAGGTGGATATGCTGGAGTCCTGCCTGTCCTGACGTGTGCAGGGTGTGGAGAACCCCTGCCTCCAGATTGCTCTGTTCCCCTGTAGAAGTGGTCATGTCTTGCAAGGTAAAGGAGAGGAGTGAGGTGGAACTGGCCTTCGTGCCTTGTGTGGCTTGTCAGCTACCCCATGGACCTGGGGCTGCAGAGCCTGGCATCTTCCTGGCTCTGTCAGCAGCCTCAGACAAGCGTTTTCCCCCTCTCTGTCTGAACTCCTCATCCTTCTTCTAGCATAAAAGTGATGTAGTGGGTAGAGGCCAAGGACCTATCTAAGCTCATTTTCCATCTCAGGAGCAAAAGCAGACAAACATGTGATGATTTCCACCTCCACTTCATCTCTAGGTCTGGGGATTTCCTGAACTTGATGATTATCTGGTAAATCCCAATCGATCTGCTTTCTGGGCATTCATTCAAGCTGACCTTGGGTCTCTTTTCATCCCCACTCCTGCTAGGCACCTGAAATGAGCCCTGCTCTTGCAGGTTGGCTGACTGGACGTGGCTTGCGAGCAGGCAGCCCCCATCCACCCTCTCCAGGCTTCCTGTGAGCTCATCCTGTTTCATTTTGCTCCCTGCAAGCCTCCGGCGTGCCCGGACAGCGCGGCTCTCCCCGCTGCCCCGCCCGGGAGATGGAGCTGGGCGAGCGGCACGGGCAGGAGGGGCGTCTCGGGAGCTGCAGCTGTGTTTTATTTTTTATTTTATTTCCCTGAGAGCGTGCATGCAGCAGTCCTCGGGGTGCCGTGCCTCGTCAGTGCCTGTCTCTCGATGGGGCAGGCGCCTGTCTGCGCTCCTGGGCTGGGCTCCTGCCGTGAGTCAGCCCACGGCACACGCGCTCTTCCTGTTGGGAGTGACTCAGGTGGAGCAGCCGATAAAACACGCACCAAAAAAAGGCACGGGACACCAGGCCGGTGTGGAGCCCCGCCGGAACGGGCTCCCGGAGCTCCCCGGCACCAGGAATGGCCGAGTTCTGGCTCCTGCCCCTGGCCTGCCTCGCCGCGTCCCTGCTGCCCGCAGCCCAGAGCGCACAAAGCGCACAAGGTGAGGCTCGGCCGGGGCTGTCCCGCTCCCATCCCCGCTCCCATCCCCGCTCCCATCCCCGCTCCCATCCCCGCTCCCATCCCCGCTCTCATCCCTGCTCCCACCCCTGCTCCCACCCCTGCTCCCACCCCTGCTCCCATCCCCGCTCCCATCCTCGCTCCCATCCCTGCTCCCACCTCTGCAGGGCCGCCAGCTGGAAGCGCGGCACCCTTCTAGGGCACTCTTCCCCTCCTGCCTTTGGGATTGATACTGGCTTAGTTTTCCTCCGAGGCGAAATATCCCATGAGCAGCGGGTCTTCGTTTTGTCACTGGCATCCCCTTCCAATAACTTATGGATATGCGATTGCCTCATTGCTGTCGGTATAGAGCTTTGCCCCCAGGGTGCGATGTGGGTGCGAGCACAAGCATGGCCCGGGCTGATCTGCCCATCCCTGCTGGAACCAAAACCTTCCCCGAGCCTGAAGAAGAGCTGGAAGCATCCAGGACCCAGTTTGCTGTAATAACACGGCAGTGTTTGGATTTGGTGCGAGTGTGTGGGGTTCACAATGTGCCACAGCCCTGCCACATCCTAGGGGAGACAGGAGTCTCCTGTGGTCCACAGCTTTAAAATCCAGCAGATCCTCTTGCACATGCAAAGCTCACATAGTGGAGGCTGTCATGGAGGGAGATTTAAACATGTTCAGCCCAGCAGTAATTCAACTATCCAAACTTCAGTTTCATTGGCCTATAGTCTGGAGATGGGTAAGTTTGGCCAAAATCAGGTTTTTGCATGTATTTTGTAAATACTGAGTGATTTGGGGAGTTCTTCGGTTTCCAGTACTGATGTTCTGAAATAAGCTTGCTGGGCTTGAAGTTGAATTTTGTCAGTTGTAGATTTGGTGCAAAGGGAAATGAGTGCTGAATAATGTTTTTGTTTGGTTGTTTTTTTTCAAAACAAAAACAATATCTGCTTTGCTTTACATGGTACTTGGGTTAATTATTACATCAGCCTTAATTACAGGCAGTTTTAAAATACTGGTATGGATGCTTCCTCTGCTCCTTCCTGGCAGTGTGTGGAGGCTGCTGCTTTCCCAGGGACTCCTGAACCCATTTCAGTGTGTGTAGAGCTCACAGTCCATAAGGGCTGTGTTTTCAGGCTGCAGCAGGCTTTGGGTGGGTTCAGTGGTGTAACAGCCCCTGATGGAGCCCTGGGAGCCCCAGGCAGCTCTTCCTGCAATGAGAAACTGTGAAGCTGGGCAATGGGGACACCCAGCCCTGGAGCAGCAGCTGGGACAGCCTGTGGGTCACTGTCCCAGGAGCACAGAGCAGGGAATGGCCTGTGTTGACACGGAGTCTTCATTGTGTGCAAAGCTCTGTTCTCCGGATGGAAAGAGGGATCTTTGCAGGTTGGCTCATGTGTACAGGGCTGTCAGATCCTCACAGACCCCAGGCCACTATCACTGTCTGCTTTTGTGAATTTAAGGAGACAGTTTAAGAGGCCTGAAGCTGACTGCCTCCTCCTCCAAGCCTTTCTGATGTGAGAATTCATCTCAGCACAGCCATCAAGCATTTTTTGTGCTTTATTCTGCGGGTGGGAGCTGGGGGAATGACATCCTGCTGGATGTGTGCCATGGATCTCCTGCACCCTGATGCAGCACTGAAGAAATCCAGCTGCAAAGCTTCTCCTCAGTGGAACTCCCTCTTTTCCATGGATGATCCCAGAGCAGAGCCTCAGGGCACCTGGGTACAGAGGTGATCCTGTCCTCAGCTGGGCCTCATCCTCCAGCAGCTCCTTCCTGCTCCATCTCGTTATGGTTATCCATTCCAGTGCCTTGCTCTGGGTAAGGATTAGCCTGCCTGAGCTCCTGGGTTTCTGGGAGATGACCAGGAGCAGGCACCCCAGTGCAGTGGTGGCACTACCCTGCCACAGCCTCTTAAATGGCTTTGAATCAGTGAGACAAGAATTCATTCCAGGGCTGGAGAGCTGGTTCCTAACATGCTGAAGCAGTAGAGCAACACTCAAAGAAAGGTTTTCATTGCCTGGGGGAACGGTGCTCATGCCTGTAATTTAGCAACCCGGTAGATTGCGTAGGGTGATGCATGGGTGGAGTTCACCTCAAAGATCCTTATGGGTCACTTCCAACTTGAGATCTAGCTGGAGTGCAGAGGGATGGGGAATGGGATCAACCCAAGTGAGATCTTTGTGCTGTGAAGGTGAGCACAAATACTTGAAGAAAGTCTCACGCTGCTGCTCTCCATTGGTCCTTTGTGTTTTCCATGCCCTTTGGTCACTGGTGAGCTCTCTGAGGCTGGAGTTGCTTTCCCAGACCCTGGAGGCAGGAATTCTGTGCCCACAGGTCCCCTCCCAGCAGGCTAGGATGGCAGAAG
Organism: Prinia subflava; assembly: GCF_021018805.1. Taxonomy (NCBI): domain Eukaryota; kingdom Metazoa; phylum Chordata; class Aves; order Passeriformes; family Cisticolidae; genus Prinia; species Prinia subflava. The sequence continues at coordinate 23,563,841 of NC_086256.1, forward strand.
ATCTCCTGAGCTGTGTCTTGGTCTCCTGGCAGCCAGATTGCGAGGTTGCTTGCCGAGGTTGGAAAAATCTCTCTCGCTGTTTGCTGGCGCATGAGGTCACCTCTGCTCTTGGCAGCTCGCTCCTGAGTGCCTGCTCTGGAATGCGGTGCCGATGGGTGTGTGCGAGGGCGGCGCCCAGGTGTGAGCGCTGGGAGCAGCAGCCTTTGCCTGGTCCCAGGAATCCCACCTGCACAGGACAGGGGCGTTGTACCCTGGGGCTGAGCTATGGCAGAAGAGAGCCGGGAAGGAGCAGGCTCAGTGGGTACAAGGCGCTGTCTGCACCCATGCTGCAGGTTTCTGCCCGTTTCTTGACTCCCTCCACCTCCTGTGCTCTCAGAGGTGACCTGGGCAGGGGTTGGGTAGCTGGGGAGGGTCTTTCCTGTCCCAAGGAGACCAGCAGTGAGCAGAGATCCTTAGAGGGAGGTCGAGGCTCCCATGGCACCCCAGGGTGGTTTGGAGCAGCTCCTCAGCAGGCTCTGTGCCTCTGAGGACCTGGCTTTTTCTCTTGGGATGTTTCTTTCTCCTGCCTGTCTTTGCCAAGCATTCTCTCAGCTGTGCCTGCTCTCCTCAGTGATCCTGAGGGGCTGTGTCTGGAGTAAAGGCCCTCAGGATTAAATGCTCCAGCACTGGCCACTGAGGGATTGCCAAGCAGGGGAGAGGTGGCTTCAAGAGAGCAGCTGGACAAGGCAGTGGAGTGCTGGAGCGGGCACATCTGGTGAGATGCCTGAGTCTGATGTCCACAGGGATCATCTGTCTTGGCTGTAGAGGAATGCAGAATCTCATGCCTGCTCTTCCTGCCATCCCTCATGCAGCAGTGTGGGCAGCTGCAGCTTTTCTTCACAAGGAGGGAGGGTGGGCTGAGGTGACCTGTCCAATCCCACCCAAACCTTTTTTGTTAATCTCCCTCTTTGCCAGCACTCTTCTGCCAAACTGCTTGGATCGCAGACCACTCCTCATCACCCTGCACTGCAGACCTGGGTGGGGACACCTGGTGGAAGCTGGTTGAGCTTTTCCTACTCACTCCTGGCTGGGTGAAACAAAGGATAACCTCAGGAAACTTTCCCTTTTCCCCAAAGTCTCCAGTAAGGTTACCTCTCACAGCTGCAGCTGGTCTGTAGCTGCAAAGATAAATTTGGCCACGACAGACCCCCAGACTGAACCAGCCTAGAAGTAAACAAGTCCCTGGGTGATCAGTGATAGGATGGATTTGAACCCAAAAAGGGACCCCTGCCAATCCCATTCAACCCTGAGTGCAGACATATCAGTGCTCAGGGAGCTGGGTGGGGCTGGGAGCCTGAACAATCAGGTGTGTGAGCCCAGGAGTTTGGAACCCCCTAGAGAAGGGGGTGGTCATAACAAATCTGGGCTGTTTGTCCCTCACCCTCAGTGACTCCTGTCATAGGTCTGTCTCCAACCTATGGACAAGACTGGGGTTTTTTTAAACCATCTCTGCTTATTCAATGTCCTGTTTGTGCTGCAAGACCTGTGAAAGGATGGAGAGCAGCCCTGGCAATGCTGTTGTGTGGATTGCGGCTGCTTGGCTTGGGTGTGTCCATCCTCAGCAGTGAAACGGGGCATTCCTCCCCCGTGGGGGATGCAGGGCACGGTGTGGGCACTGGGGTGGCACAGACTGATGGACACAGACGTGGGGACAAACGCAGAGATGTGGGGAAGCAGCTCACGGTAAGCACAGCAGGACGGGGAGGTTTGCACGCTGTTCCTTGCCCCTCAGGGTGGGATTGCTGCTGGTGCCTTCATCTCTAGGCATCATCTGAGCTGTGTCTCTGCTCTCTCCCCAGTGTGTGACTGCAATGGGATGTCCAGGCAGTGCGTCTTCGACTGGCAGCTCCTGAGGGAGACGGGGAACGGGTTCCGCTGCCTCGGCTGCCTGGGCAACACGGAGGGTGCGCGCTGCGAGCGCTGCCAGCACGGCTTCTTCCGAGGGCAGGGCCAGCGCTGCTGCCTGCCCTGCCTCTGCCACCCCTGGGGTACGTGCACGGCTGGGGAAGGGGGGAGGCACTGCTGAGCTCCTGGGCACGTCGGGCTCGGAGCCCCCACACTGCAGACCACAGGTTTCAAGGCCCAGCTGCCCTCTGAGATAATCACAAACTCACAGAGTGATTTGGGTGGGAAGGTGCCCGTCCCAGCCTCTTCCTCCTGTCTTTCTGCAGGCTCCCTCAGCCCCCAGTGCGACAGCGATGGCCGGTGCAGCTGCAAACCCGGAGTGACGGGGGACAAGTGTGACCGGTGCCAGCCGGGCTTCGAGTCCCTGTCCGAGGCAGGGTGCTGCAGGAGTGGGCAGTGAGTGCTGGCCACCGTCGGTGGGTGGGGCCAGCGGGAGGCCAGCCTCCAAAGCTCTGCTGGGGCTGTGCGGGCTGAAAACACCCCCTGCAAAGGCAGGGGGGGTTTCATGGCAGCTCATGGACCGCCTTAAACCAACCATGCTAGGTTGAGTGAGGCTGGACTCTGTGCCAACCTGCAGGGCTTGGTGTTCTGCAACACCATCAAAATCTGAACATAGCCACTCTCTGAGGGGATGGTTTCATTACCCAGATAATGCCCAACAAGCAACAGCCACGTAAAACAAAACCTGCTCATTGTGGGGCTGCCTCATGGTGATGCCACTCACAAAGAGATGTGCATGCAAAAATCAGTCCCTTCCTTTTCATGAAGCCCTGTTTAAACACCTTTAGAAACACATCTGATCTGACTTCCTCAGCTGTGTCCTCTTTTTCCTCACCTCACTCGTTTCTCCTTTGGGCTGCTGGCAGGCAAAGGGTGCTAGCAAGAGACGGCTGCCTGCAGTCCTTCTGCTGGGCCTGGCCTCCTGCCTGAGTCTCTCTGGGGTGCTGCTGCTTGGTGGAGTTCAGGCAAGGTCTATTAAACTCAACCAGGGCTTATTAAGCTCAGTGGAGCTTCACTTTGCTCTTGTAGGCAGGTCTGATACTTTGGGGTGCCCTGGAGCAGTAGCAATGGGCACTGGCTCAACCTGGCACCCACAGTGCTGCAGATTTTGGAAAGAGATGGCTATGGAGATTATTTCCCCACTTCTTGCATGGGAATGGTAGCTAGGAGGGTTCCCCACTGTCCTGTGTAGTGGCAGGAAGCACTGAGCTCCCAGGCTAAGCTGGAAATCCAGGTAGAGGTTCCTGCTGTGCCTTTGCAGGAGCCTGCAGTGTGAGTGTGACCCAGCGGGCAGCACGGGTGACTGTCACTCCGGCCACTGCGTCTGCAAGGAGAGCACCACGGGGGAGCAATGCCAGAGGTGAGTGTCAGGAGGATGTGCTGGACACTGCTTGGCACAGCCTCCTCTCTGCAGTTCCTTCCCTGGCAGTTCACCAAGTCTTTGAATGGTTTGGGTTGGGAAGGATGTTAGAGATCTTCTCATTCCACCCCCTGCCATAGGCAGGGACACCTTCCACTAGCCCAGGTTGCTCCAAGCCCTGTCCAACCTGGCCTTGGACACTTCCAGGGATGGGGCAGTCACCGCTTCTCTGGGCAACCTGGGCCAGTCCCTCACCTCCCTCACAGGACAGTTTCTTCCCAGTATCCAATCTAGCCCTGCCCTCTGTCAGCTTGAAGCCACTGCACACACCCATCTCGCCATCCCAGCCCAGTGATGACCTCAAACCCTGCTGATGGCTGTATTGCATCAGAGGGATGGTTGTGTAGGCCAGCAGAAGGAGAAAATGACTTGAACATTGTCACCCTCTTGCATTTTCCCAGGTGCAAGCGACACTTCTATAACCTGGATGCCAGAAACCCTGCAGGATGCTCCCCCTGCTTCTGCTACGGGCACTCGGTCGATTGCATCAGTGCAGACAACCACAGTGTCCACAACATCACCTCTACCTTCCAGCAAGGTGAAGCCAAGCAGGACATCCCCATGGCTCCTGGGAGTGTTTGCCATCCCTTCAATGGGCTGGAGGAACCACGTGCCTCACAGCCGTGCTGGAAGTCAGCCTTGGGTTGTGCTTGCTCCTTGGGTGCTCATCCAACCTGCCTGTGGCTGCAGCAGCCTTGCTTTGATGGGATGGCTTGGTCATAGGCAGAAGTAGGGTCCAGGGGTTGAGGGGAGCATAGGATTTCTTAATTCTGTCTTTCCTGCCACCTGGAAGGAGGCCTCTGTGCCCAGCCAGGCTGATTTACAGATGTGTGGGCACAGGGATAACTGTGCTGTCCCCTCGGAGGTTGGAGTTGGAAGCAGGAGAGTTTTGATAAGACACAACTCAGGAAAGTTACTGGAATCCTAGAAACACCTTCCCTGTCCACGCTGACTGCTGCTTGTTTGTGCTCAGGTACTGAGGGCTGGCGAGGTGTCCATGAGAGCGGCTCCCCAGCCCAGCTCCAGTGGTCCCCACGCCACCAGGATGCCTTCATAGCAGCCAGGAGCTCAGAGCCAATATACTTCATGGCACCTGGTAGGTGTGGGATCAGTGGTGGCAGAGTGAACCCTTTGCTTGGTGTGATCCCATGAACTGAGCCTTTAGAAGGAAGGAAGGATTTTAAGCCTTTGATTTTCCCTTTGCAGCAAAATTCCTTGGGAACCAGCAGCTGAGCTATGGGCAGACGCTGTCCTTCGATTACCGCCTGGACCGCGGGGGTCGCCAGCCATCTCCACATGATGTGGTCCTGGAAGGACATGGCCTGAGAGTCACTGCCCCCTTCCTGCCCGAGGGGGAGGTCCTGCCCTGCGGCGTCAGCCAGGTGTACACCTTCAGGTAATGTGGGAACCTCTTTGGAGCAGGGGGAGCAAGAATGGTTGTGGCTTCAAGGAGGTCCTGGGTTCAGCTGTGGCCCTTGGAGGTGGCAAATGGCTGCCTGGTTTGGGCTGGGTGCATCCCAGGCGCTGCTGTCCTGGATAAGGAGGTTACTTTGTGAGAGGGGCAGCAGAAAATGGGGCTTGAGGTTGGGTTGGGTTCTTGGCTCTGTATCATTTGCCTGCATGGAGGTCGTTGTCCAAAGCCTTGAGCTCCTAGGAGGGAGGGGGTGAAGGCTGTTGTGTTTTTTGGAGGAGGCATATCATTTTTTTGAAATCAGTTCCACTTCCCCCCTCTCCCATGGCAGGCTGGACGAGCACCCAAGCAGCAAGTGGAGCCCAAGACTGAACCACTTTGAGTTTCGCAGGCTGCTGGGAAACCTGACAGCCCTCTGGATCCGAGCCACCTTTGGGGAGTACAGTAAGTGCAGAGAGAGCTTGCAAGGCTGCCTTCTCCTAGTTGCTGGAGACATCTCTGGGTGGATACACGTGTGGTAAAATTTATTAAATGACAGAAACAGTAAGTGCTCCAAGGGGGCAAAATTAAATAGCAAAGAGATTGAGCAGGATGGCTGCTCCATTTGCCTGTGGGCGTTGCAGGAGAGTGTGCGCCCCGTGCAGGTCCTGGCCGGGGGGTGCAGCCGCTGTCCCCGCGGTGACCGGGGGGTGCAGCCGCTGTCCCCCGGTGACCGGCCCTTCCTCCTGCAGGCACCGGCTACCTCGACAACGTGACGCTGGTGTCGGCGCAGCCCGCGCCCGGCGCGCCCGCGCCCTGGGTGGAGCGCTGCCAGTGCCCGCCGCCCTACCGCGGGCAGTTCTGCCAGCGCTGCGCCCCCGGCTACCGCAGGGACGACCCCAGCCAGGGCCCCTTCAGCACCTGCGTGCCCTGCGACTGCCAGGGGGGAGGGATCTGCGACCCTGACACCGGTAAGAGCGGCCACCTCCCCGCCGTGCTGGTAGGCTGTGGGAACGCCGGGAGTGGCTGCCTGTGTCCCGAGGATGGAGCTGCGGGGAGTGGAGACCACTCACTGCACAGACATTTCCTCACGGGAGGGGTCGTCAGATACTGTAAGGGGCTGCCCAGGGAGGTGGTGGAGTCATCGTCCCTGGAGGTGTCCAGGGAAGGACTGGACACGTCACTCAGTGCCCTGGGCTGGTTTACAAGGTGGGGATCTGCCGCAGGTTGGACTCAGTGGTCTCAAAGGGCTTTTCCAACCTTAATGATTCTGTGATATTATGGCTTGTCTGTGATTCTGAGATTCTGTCTGTGATCATGATTCTGTGACTTGGGTCTGAAATGTGGGGATCATCCAAGGGAAAATTCCTCAAAGCCTAGATTGCAGTCAGATGCATTTGGAACAAACTGTATGCATGTTAGAGAGAAAAAAACATCCCCTGCTGCCCAGAGAGCAATATTTCTTCACTTCTGACTTATTATTTGAAAGTTAAGCATGGCAATGCCTCAGGTTGGGCAGAGCTTCAGCAAGGTGGTTTAGCTGAAGAAGTCCTTGCCTGTTGTAGGGGAGTTTGACTAGATGACCTTTAAAGGTCCCTTCCAACGCTGACCATTTCATGATTTTATGTGGTGCATGATGTGGGCATGGCGAGGATCTGAAGAGATCTCGTGGAGGTTGCTGTCTCATGGGTGCTTGTGTTGCTGTGGCTGGAGGGTGGAGGATGTTTACTCACTGGGAATGTGAGTAAACTGCCCTAAGCCCTTTCCTTGCTCCTGCAGGTGAATGCTACTCAGGAGATGAGAACGTGGGCAATGGTGTCAGCTGCCCCTTTGGCTCCTACCGAGACCCCCGGCGGCCGAACAGCTGCAGGAGCTGCCCCTGTGGGCCGGGCCAGGGCTGCTCCCTGGGGCCGGGTGGCCAGGAGGTCGTCTGTGACCACTGCCCTCCTGGAGCTGCTGGTAACGCCCTCCTTGCCTCTGCTCTGCCTTTTCCATCCGCTTGGAGGGGGCGGATGCACACCATCCTCTCAGCCCAGCTTGCCTCGACATTGCCACTCCTGCCTGCAGTGGGGTGTTTGACCCCGAGGGCTGGGGAAACACACCCTGTCCATGGGAAAAGTTCTCATCTAAATGTGACGTGGATGGAGAAAGGATGGGTAGGAGGAGGAGGGAGCAAAAAATAAGGAAAAAATAATTGGAAACAGCTTGTAGAAGGTCAGTTGTGGCACCCAGCTTTCGAGAGCATGTGTGGGACATCGTGTGTTGGCCGTGGTGGTGATGACAGCAGAGCAGCTCTTGTGCCAACCCTGATGGGACTGACCACTCCCATTTCTGTGGGGCACAAGCAGCGAGCCAGCCTCTGCCTCCCGGGCATGAGCACTAACTTCTGCTTCTCTCTGCTCTCCCAGGTGCCAACTGTGAGTACTGTGCCGATGGCTATTTTGGAGATCCGGCGGCTTCCCAGCCCTGCCAGCCGTGCCGGTGCAACGGGAACGTGGAGCCCAACGCCGTGGGCAACTGTGACCGCCGCAGCGGCGAGTGCCTCAAGTGCATCCACAACACTGCTGGCTTCCACTGCGACCGCTGCAAGGACGGCTTCTTCGGGAACCCCCTGGCCCCCGACCCCGCGGACAAGTGCAGAGGTGAGGTGCAGCTGCTGTCTGAGCTGAGGATGAGTGATAAAACCCATGACTGACTGTGGAGTGGTTTGGTGGGGAAGGAGGGTGCTGGAAAGTGGGAATGGTGAGCAGGAACCAAGGCACAGGGCTGAATAGGAAGAAAGCAGGGAGAGGTGTGCTGTGGCATGAGGTGGGGCCAGGTCCCCTGAATCTGTATCGCTCTGACCTGCAGCCTGTGCCTGCGACTCAGTTGGTGCCGAGCCCCTGAAGTGCAGGAGTGATGGGAGCTGCATCTGCAAACCTGGCTTTGAGGGTCCCCGCTGTGAAGAGAGTGAGTGCCCAGCTTGCTATGGCCAGGTGAAAATGCAGGTGAGCATCTGTGCCAGCCCCAGGGAGCAGCAAGGAGTGCAGTGATTCGCTCACCCTCAGTGTCTCCTTCTGTCCTCCTCAAGCATCTACTCCTGGTGCAAGTGAAATATGAATTCAGACCTTGGCTTTGTAACTGATTTAACCGGTCCTTTGTGCCCCATCCTAAAATGAGCCTTCATTTTGGTCTCTGTCCTTGGGCCTGACTGTGGCCCTGGTTCCCACCCTGGTCTTTCCTCCGTGGGTTTTTTGTCCTGCTGGCTGAAGCCTGGTCTGTGGTTGCAGGTGCAGCTGTACCTGCAGCAGCTGGCAGAGCTGGAGCTGCTCTTGTCAGAGGTGCGAGCTGGCGGTGGGACCGAGAGCCAGGAGCTGGAGGGGAGGATGCAGGGGGCTGAGGAGATGCTGCGGACCATCCTCAGGGAAGCCCTGAGTCTTCAAGGTACCACCTGGCCACTGCCCTTGGGTGGGGCCATCTGGGCTCTCTCAGGGAGGGTTTTCTGCCTGGGCCTTTTTGCACAGCAACGAGTTTCTCTTCAGCCTTTCTCTTTCCTTCTCCCCAGCTTCCGACAGGTCTCTGGAAGGCCGTGTGGCCAGGATGAAGGGGCAGGGGTCCAGCTCCCAGAACCGCTTGGATGAGATCAAGGCCACGGTGGGGAGACTGAGGTCTCTGGGGAGCCAGTATGAGAGGCAGGTGCAGGAGACCCGTCAGCTGCTGGAGAGAGCCAGGCTGGACCTGGATCACAGCGGCACTGCTCTCCGTCGGGTGGTAAGAGCATCCTGTGAGACACGCTTCTAGTCCAGCTCAGGGCTGGGAAAAACTAACAGAGGAAGTGAGGATTTAAAGAATTAGAGATGTTATGTGAATGTAGGTGTTCTGATGGTCCTTTCTTTGGAGTCAGGACCTTGAGAGGAGCTGGCAGGGGTCTTTGGGGGTGCTGGAGGTTTAACATGCTGTAGTTGCCTCTGTCAGTGCCAAATTGGATGGAGGGCAGGGAAGAGCACTCACACTTCTCTTCCTTCCTCCCTCCTCAGACCATTCCTGTTTCAAGCTTTCCTGGGGGTTTAAATCAGTACTTGCTGCTGGCCCAGGAGGCTCTGAGACTGGCCAACAGGTGAGTTGCTCCCACTGTTAGCCAAGAGAGAGGGGAGGAGTACTGAGATCGTACTAGGTGCCCAGAAGGTCCTTTTTGGAGGGTTCTGGTTGACATATGCCAGCCCTGGAGCAGGGGAAGATGCAGCTGCTGAGCTGTCTTTGCTGCTCCATAGAGTTGTCCTCAGCTGTCTTTGAGGATGTAATTGGACGTGATTTAGCAGCATCTTTGGGGTCAGAGTTTTGCCCTTGGATGTCCATTTGGAACAGAGAGCTTCTGCCCTCCCCAGTGCTCATCTATCTTTGGGAGATGCCAGAGGAGCAAGCGAATATGCTGTGCTTCCCAAGGGGGTGTGATCCAGCATCAGTGAATGCAGCAGTATAGGAAGTTGGTGGAGAGAACCTGGGTGGGAACCCTTTTGACAAGCCCCCTCTGTGCCCTGCAGCCACACACAGGCAGCCAATGCCATCGACCAGGCTGCAAAGGTGGCGCGGGAGGACGCGGGGCAGGCGCTGCAGCTGCTGCGCGCGGCCGCCGGCGGAGAGGCTGCCCTGGGCTCCCTGCCCCGGAGGTGAGCGCAGGCTGAGGCCTGGGGGATGGAGGGAGGAGAGGGAGGGCCAAGAACCTGGGCCCCCTTCCCTGCCTCCCCGTCTGAGCTGCAGAAATGTGCAGCTGGAGGCAGGGAATTCGCTGGCAAGTCTGAGGGGTGGAGATGGAGGGACAACAGCTCTGTGTCCCCCTCACAGCCCTCAATGCTCCTGGGGTCCTGCCTGCAGCTGGGCCAAGGGGTTTAACACCACATGTGTGACTTCTGGGGATGTTTTCCACATGTGGTTAAAAGTCTGGGGTGGGTTTAGCCTGAAACCCATGAATTTAAGCCCATTGTGGCTCCTTTGGTCAGACTTGGCCTCTCCAGAGCCCACCACAGTGGTGCTGGGACTTTGCACACCATGGGTGGGATGTGAGCAGCAGCCTTGAAGGAAGTTAGAAAGTTGAACAGGGATGTGCAGGAGAAAAGATACAGTGATAGGGCAGGGATTAGCAGAGCCACCATGGAACCTGGGAGAGTTCAGCTGTGTGAAACAATCTCTCATTTTGGAGTAGGAGTAAGGAGCCAGCAGATGCCCTGCTCATTGGAGGGACTGGGATGCAGGGAATGTTTGCAATTGACTTTTCATGTGTGATAAATCTGCATGGGGCCTTGGAGAATGTGAAGGAGTCAGTGTAGATGGCAGTATTAATGCTGAGGTGGGAGGCTGGCAGCTTGGCTGGTACCAGGCTCTCCAGCCTCACATCTGTACAGGTATGAAGAGCTCAAGTCACTGGCTGGAGGGCTGAAGGCTGATGCTGATGGAATGGCCCTCACGGCAGATGCAGCTTATCAGGGCAGCCTGGTGCTCCTCAGCTCCCTGTCCCGCCTGACAGAGATGGACATCGGGTCCTTTAAGGTGAGGGCTTTGTGCCTGTCAGACCCGGAGATCCGTTTCACTCCTCCTCATGCCCTCCCTGCCTATCCTACCACCAGCTCAGCCCTTCCCAGGGCTCCATCCCCGTTGGAGAGACACTAGACAGGCATCTTCCTACCCTTTTCCCCCATTTCCCTCTGGTTCCTGGTGGGCACTGGAGAGGTGCTGGGGACCCCACCGTGTCTCTGTTCCAGGAGGAGGCCTCGAGGCTGAAGCAGGACGCGGGTGCCCTGCTGGGCCTGGTGGAGACGTCCCTGTCCCAGTACCGGGGCCTGCAGAGCCGCGTGGGGCGCTGGGAGGAGGAGGCCGAGCAGCTGCTGCAAGGGCAGGAGGGCGAGAGAGCGGTAAGGGGCTGGCTGGGGAGGGTCACCCCAGCAGGGCTGCAGCCTTGGGGGGATGCCTGTGGCTCCACCACGGTCCTTGCCCAGCTGCCAAAGGCAGCTCTGCCTGCCTGGTGCAGGACTGGACCTTTCCTTGGGGCTGGTCTTCACACCTCGGTGTGTGCAGGGAGCTGGTGGTGCAGGACCTCACCTGCACGTCTCCTCCATGTAAAGCAGGCTGAAAACCTGATCCTGCAAAGATTAGAGCTAAGATGACTCAGGATATAGCTGGAGCTGGTTGAGGAGCACCGGCTCAAGCTTCTGATGGCAGATCAGCATGTGGGAGTCTTGCTTAAGGGGCAAGAGCAAGCATTTGGGAACAGACTGATGGGTCTCTTCCAGCCCAGCTCCTCCCAGGCTGCTGTGGGACCGTGTGGTGCTCCCATACCGTGTCCTTCACCTGCCCTTTGTGTCCCTTGGTACATTGCAGAAGCTGACGCAGCTGCTGTCCCGAGCCACCCTTGCCAGGAGCACAGCCCTGCAAGCCACAAGTGCTGGCAATGCCACCTTCTACGAGGTGGAGCAGATCCTCAAGAGCCTCAAGGGTATCATCCTGGAAACCCTTCCTTTTCCTTTCCACGTGGGATCTCACAAAGGTAGTCTGGCTTCATTTCCACACGTGTTTCTTCCAGAGTTCAACCTGCAGGCAGATGACAAGAGGAGGGAGGCCAAAGATGCCATGAGGAGGCTGCCCCTTATCAGCAGCATGGTCACCAGTGCCAGGGAGAAGACAGACAGAGCCAAAGGCACCGTGGACAGCGCCGTCTCTGAGTCAAAGGCAGGCAGCAGCATGGTGGAGGAGGTGAAGGAAATTGCCACGGGGATCCAAGAGGTGAGGACAGACTCTGGTGCTAGTGCTGTCAGAAAAGGATTTGGAAGGAGAAAAGCAGGGAAGAAGAGGAGATGGTTAGCAGCCTTATGATGAACCTGATGGGTTGATTTTGAGCTGAAGTTTCTCTGCAGTGGATCCTGCAGATACCAGTTTGGGTGTAGATGATCTCTGCAGGCACATTCCTTCCATGAGGATCTCTGTGGCATCTCACTGTAGCTGCCTTTCAGTGACCAAGGGGATTTTTTCACTCCTGCAGCCAGAGTCACTGGCAGGCTTGTGAGGTCCCAAAACTGGTGTGTGTGGGTTCACCTCCCAGATGTGTGTTGTAATTGCCCAGGGATGTGCTGTTGTGTGAGGGAGGGATTGAGCCATGGGCATAGAAACAACTCTCTGGAGCAATTGGTGGAGGAACATGAGGACAGCTTGTGATACTTTTGGGTCCCTTGTAGAAGGAACCAGTTTGAGAGGCAGGTGCAGGAGACCCAGGAATGATTCTGGCTGTGCTCTGCCCCTCTGAAAGTGCCTTTTCCCACACTCACCCCCAGGAGATTGCCCGGCTGAGGGAGGAAGCCAACAAGACAGCAGACGGTGTCCTCGCCCTGGAGAAGGCAGTGGCCACCCTGCAGCAGGAGGCCAAGGAAGTGGATGAGGCATTTGACAGGAAGCTCTCGGAGGTTGAGGCGGATGCTGCTGTGATAGAGAAGGTGTGTCCCCATCTCCCTTTCCCTGTCTTCTTCCCTGTTGACTTGTGGGCTTGATTTCACCTCATGGCTGCTGCCTTTCCTCCTTCAGACAGCTCAGGAAGCTCAGAGGGTCCATGACAAGGCTGGCCAGGCAGAGGCAGCTGTGCAGCAGATGCTGAGTGCCCTGGAAGAGCTGCTGCGCCTCATGAGTAGGTTTTGTGACGCCGCTGTGGGGTGTGGATGGAGACACACTGGGGTCCTGGGCAGGGCTGCTGGGAGTTTTGTGGGAAGCTAAATTACGTGGTGAACAGGCTGGGCAGCAGGGTGGAGAAGAAGTATCTAGAAAGATCTAGCCCTCAGCCTCCATACATGCTTTCCTATTCCTTGTTTTCCTTCTGTGCAAAAGACCAGCCTGGCGCCGTGGATGAGGATGGCCTGAGAGTGCTTGAGGAGAACTTCAGCCAAGCCAAAACCAGAAGCAGGCAGCTGAAGGCGGAGATGTCAGAGCTGGAGCAGACGGCTGCGCTGCAGAAGGCCCGGGTGCGCACGCTGGAGAGCAGCATTGACGACATCCTGGCTGATATTAAGAACCTGGAGGATATCCAGAAGAGTCTTCCTCCAGGCTGCTACAACACAAAAGCCATTGAATTGCCATGAGCCGGTTCTGGAAAGGCTGCAGCGCCTGCCAGGCTGAAGGCAGGAGGGCCTCCCCAAATCTGGCAGAACTGGCTGTGTTTGGTTGTGTTAAGCTGATCCTTACCCTCAAGATCAGTGTGGCAGATGAAGTTCACAATGTCCCGCTGGCCCTGGAAAGTCCCTGATTTTTCAAAGTGCTCCGTCCCTTGCTCGTGGGAAGAAGGAGACTCCTGGTTTGTGAAGGTGCTGCTGTCTGAAGAACAGCCCATTCCTACAATTTATCTCTGAGGTGCAGGATTAGGTGTCAGCCTTGTGAGCTTGCACAGTTTGGACCCTGGAGCTCATAACTGAGAGGTTCTCCATCACCGGTGGATACCCTGTCCTGGTCTGGCACACACAGAAGGACTAGAGTCTCTGTCCACACTTTTGACACTGCCACCACCAGCTCCTCCTCCTCTTCTCCATGGGGTTTTCCTCACCTTCAGCAGCTCAGGAGACAGGGAGCAAGCAGCATGAGAGGCTGCTGGGGGAGATGAATTCTGAGTTGTGGCACTGGTGATGCTTCATGTGGTGTCTCTTCCCAGGCTGGCAGTCCTCCCCCTTGCTGGGAGTGGTGTGGCTCTTGTACCTGAGAACCCTGTCCCATCCTGCTGCAGTGCCTGTAACCTGATTTCATTAGTTTAAAAATACTGATGATGTCTTGAATGTGTCTCCACCTCTGGTTTGGTGCTGCCTGTCCTCCCTCCCTCATGGTGCTGGGAAATCCCAGATGGAGAAGGACACTGGAGACTCCCTCACCCCTCCTTATCTCTCAAGTCTCTGATAAAGGAGCATCCATGCTTTTGCTTCATGATATACCGAGTATTATGTCTGCTTTACATTTTATTTAAGTGGGATGTATTTTTGCCCCTGGCATATGTCCCTTCTCCTGTTGTACAGTGTAGGGACAGTTATTAGGGACCTGTTTTTCTGTGAGTTGGGTTTTTTTGAAAGGTGGGAGGTCAATAAATGATGGATACTCTTGGCTAGATCTTGCCTACTGCTTTAGTTTTTCAGGCTTCCTCATTTGGGGGAATTTGGCCATGGGTTATCTTGGCAGTTGCAGGCATTTGCTCTCATGTTCTGACTTGGTCCTGGGGCTGTTTTAAAGTCACACCAGTAACATCTCTGTTTTGTTTTGTTTATTACATAATTTAAACATTTTGCTGATAAAGTATTTTTTTGTCAATGACCGTTTTTTCATATAGCAACAGAAAAAAAGAAAAAAAAGGCTCAAAAACTTTTGACAAAGGTGAAATTGGTGGCATGGCAACTTCAACCCCTTTCCCTCCCCCCTTTATTTATTTTCTTTCCCCAAAAGACGTTTGAAGTTCATTTCACTTTCAGCAAATTGACTGTTAAAAAGTGGAGGTTCAAAGACCAAAACCCGCGAGCTTCTTCCCACACCTCCCCTGCACCCTGGAAACCCCCATCCTCACCTCCCCAGCGGTCACACGGATCATCACAGATGATTATTTTCTTCCCATGCCCACCCAAAGACATTTTTCTAAACCAGTCCCAGAGCTGAAGGCCCCGTTAGAAACCCCTGTCCCTCCCCCCATCCTGTGAGTTTTACTGAGCAGAAACACGAAGGTAAGAGCAGGAGGACAGCACAAACTCATCATCCCCACCACAGCTAAGCTTCGCCATCCCAACCATGCGGATCAGGAGGCCATGGCATTCCCACGTCCCCTTCTGCGTACCAGAGGCAGGGAGGGAGGGAGGATCAGAGGTGGCTCTTGGACATGACTCTTTCTTTCTCCATCTTCATTGTTTAATTTTCTGTGTCTTTCCTTGGGGAAAACCCTCTGTCTTTGCTCCCACTTCAGAGGTGTCGCTCCCCAGGAAGTTCAGTCCCTCTGTGTGTTTTGGGGGCTGGTTGCCACCGTTGCTGTTTCCCTGGCTGGGAGCTAAGAAGCACAGGGGACACCTGGCAAGGAAGGGAGGCTGCTGTCTGGGGTGACGTGTGCTGGTGTGGAGAGGGAAGGGAGGCTGACAAACAGAACATGTGAGAACAGCAGGCAGGGAGGAGTCCAGCGAGTGGCTGACATGCCCTGGGTGTCTCAGGATGAGGTGCCACCATGAAGTGATGGGGGGTGGTGGTGACTGCCTCAGACTGGCTGGAAGCCTCCCTGGAGCAGAGCCCCTCACACACCGGCCACCTTCTCTGCTTTGGCATCTCCCTGTCTCCTCATCCTATGGCATACGTGCTCAACCACCTGGAGATACCACTGCGGGACTCAGCTGCTAAATTTAGAACAATTTAGTTTTGTTTTTTTTTTCCCCAACAAATCTCTCCGTGCAGAGGGAAATGCCTGACAAGGAAAGACCTCTTCTGGCCTTTGGGTGAGTCACATCACTTCTGTCCCTCTGGGAAGGGCTGTGTCCTCCTGAGAAGTTGTCAACTACTGCTCCTAAAATCCTGTCTGCTGCAAGGGCTCTGTGGCTGTGGGTTTCCTGTTAGTCCAAAGCAGCTTGCTGTTCCAGGGATGCCAGCAGCACCCAGCAGGTCACTAAATTTAGCATAGAGTCCCACCTTCAGAGATTGCCTGAGAGCCACTTGTGACCCTTTGTGGAATTTTAAGGGCCAAAATAAAAGGAATTTCACATCTTTCCTTGAAAAACCATGGTGGACTCTCAGCCACAGGCAGAAGGACTCTACCCCAAAGTGATATAAGGTTACAAGGGAGGTTAAGGTTATCAGGGAGCAAAGGGAGAGGAGAAGGTGAGGGCTAAAGGTCATGGCTGTGACCTTCCCCAGGAGCTGCTCAGGGTCCTTGTGCCCTAGGGATGATCAGCAGGACAAGGCCCTGCTCCAGCAACGCTCCTTTCCACAAGACTTCAATAACTGCTCCACGTTACCTGTCCTTTTTACTGGGAGCTTTTACTGGGAGCATCTCCACCAGGGTCCATCCCCGGCACTGGGGGGCACACCACAGGCAGGAGCAGGAGCCTGGTTTGTCCCAAGGAATGTGCAAAGTAGCCGTGGCTGGTTTGGGAGGGGAAGGTTATCATGCATTTAATGAACCCTTCAAGGAGAGGAGAGAGTAGGAGTGGTGGGAGATGGATGGAGCAGAAACGGAGATCTGGAGGGTAGAGGATGGGGATGGACATGGCCAGGTTTGGGGCAAATTCTCACCAGAGGCTTTGGCTCACCCCCTGCTTCTTTCCACCCAATTTCTAGGCCCCATAAATGGCAGATCCCTTTCTAGGTGGTGTAGGATGCCCCCTCGGGTACTGGATAAGAGTAGAACATCACCAGCTTCACTTGCCTAGGGAGTGGCTTGAATTCTTGCAGCAAAGGGAAGGTAAGACATGACATTCTCCCCATAATGCTTCAGCAGCAGTACTTACCAAGGCCTCTGCTCCCCTTTAGAAATGCCCTCTCCATGACTTTTCAGTGCCAGGAGGAGGATTTTGTTAGCTGGGTTATCTCATGGCCGGCCTGAGGAGGTTTCCCTGCGTGGGGCACCAAGCTGGTTGTGTTACAACTGCCTGCTGCCAACCAGGGTTTGGTTGGTCACTGTGTTAAGAGGCCCAAAGGGCTCACACTAAAGCTACTTAATTAAAAAAAAAGAAAAATCCACCCAGATTGTTGAGCTTAAGTTGTGTAAGATGATGTAGAATCGGCAGCCCCTGCTCTGAGCATGCTGGGAAGATGGACTGAGGGGACCATTTCCCAGGGACATGCTGGGAGCACACTAAGCCTGTCACTCCCCGGCCAGCCCGTCCTCCCTCCCGTGCATGCAGGGCAGGGCAGGGCAGCACCCCAAAAAAGAGACCAAACCATTCCCTGGACATGGCTGCACAACAGAGCGTTGGTGCTGGGGGGAGAGGCAGGCGCGGGCAGGACGCCATGGGATGGGGAGAGAGATGGAGACACGGACTGAGAGAGAGGAGAGTGATGGAGAGCTGTAGGCAGGAGGGACATGAGGGCTGTCTTGCTGCAAGGTCTCGAGCATTTAGCCAGAGGCGTTGATGTAGAGCTGGCTCTTGAGGATGTAGTCAATGACGGGCTGGCAGAGGTAATCCACGACGTGTCCGTCCCCGTGCTGCAGCGCCAGTCTGGGGGCATGGGGAGAGAGAAGGGTGTCAGAGCCCACTTGGGTGGGTCAGGTGCCCCTGCAAATGGAGAGGCTGGCTGGGGACAGCCTGCTCCCCTCTGTGTAGTGGGCATAGCCCTGCTTCACCCACCTGCTTTTGGTGGAGCTGACAACTGACATGGGGTGGTTTGAGTCATCCTTCACCACCAGGATGTTGTTCTGCAGGGGAAGGAGGAAAACAGGAGTGAAGGGATGGCTTGAAAGCAGATATCTGCCCCTCCATCCTCCCCACCCTGCAGTGTGGTGACCCACTGCTCATCCCACCCATCAGCTGAGAGCACCTCACCCTGAGATACTTTGTGTCCCATGGCAAAAGTGTCCCCCTGGGCAAACAGAGACTGCGAGTCCCCTGGCAGCCTTCGCTGGCCACACGCACTCACTTTGTACTTGCGGAGGATGGAGGAGTGGTTCATGATTCGCTCGGGGTCTGCTCCATCCCGGGGCACCACCACGATCCCAAACTCCCCGACGATCACCTCCATCTGCGAGCAGCACAAAGCGTGGAGAGCTTTACAGGCACCCCTCACAAAACCTGCCAGTGTCTGCCAACCCCACCCTGCCCTGTGAAAGCTGGGCCACGGTCTGCAGAGAGGTGGGGAGTGATTTTGAGGCTGTGGCAACAACCTTTGGCAGAAACATGGAATTATGTGGTCAGCAGTAGATCAAATAAAAGGCACAGGGTTAAATCCTTTAGTAGACGTTGAGGTCTGGCTTTGAGGAGAACTTGTGGCAGAAGGAGGTGACAGTAGAAGAGGTTGCCCAAGGAGAATGTGACCTCTGCCTCGCTGGAAGGGTTCAGAGCAGGATGGATGTATTAGTCCTGACAGAGGTCTGGGAGGATTGTTCTTCCAAGGTGGTCTGGCCAAATTTGCTACTGCATGGGGACCACTCATAGTGCTCACACTTATCTCAGGTGAGACAAGTCAGGCTAACCCAAAAGAGCTTTGGGTCAGCAAATTCAGGCAGTAGGAGCCTATGAGGAGGTGCTGCTGCAGAATGCATCGTCTGCCTGTGCTTTGATGTCATCTCTGCATCCTTTGTGCTGGGCTCAGGGCTTGGCTCATTTCAGTTTTTCCAGCCCTTCAAAGGAGATGCCTGCTGCCTAAATGCTTTAAAAAGTTAAAGATTGAAGATGTGGTAACAGATTTTTGAAGGCTGAGAAATTGAAGGAGGGAGGTTTGTGTTGACTGATTGGTCCAATGAGGAACCAGGGGAGCCCTCATAGCCAGCACAGCTCCAACTGCTGGGAGCAGCTGAAGGGTCAGCAGCCCAGCCCCTCTGCAGGGCTGGTGTTCTCCCATGAAAACATGGCCTCTTCCAGCAAGGACCAGTAGTTAAAGATGTTGATTTGGCTCATTAAATCAATGTTTAATTCCTAATATCTGGACCACTCCTGTAAATACCTTATTTCCTACTTGCATACCTCACTCTGCTGGGATTGGTTTCTTCCAAGGGACAAGGAGTGGGAGCGCAGCCCTTGGAAATGCCTGGGGACAGGCTTACCCTGCCACCCCAGGTGACATCCTCTGCATGGACAGTAAACAGGGTACAGGGCTTGGGGCCATGGAAACCCTGTGGAAACGTGCAGGGGAGATGACAGGCTTGGGATGGAGGAGGCAGTGGAGATGGTGGGCACAGCTCCCATCATCCCAAGGGGCCTGGTGGCTCCCAGGAGCACTGGCTGTGGGAAGCAGGGAAGGAGGAGCACGGAGGGGTGCCTGGCAGTGGTAACTCACATCTGCCTCATTCCAGAGGCCAGGGATGCAGAAGGACTCCAGCAGGTCGCTGCCACAGAGCAGCAAGATGCGAAGCTCTGGAAAACAGAGGAGAGAAACTCAGAGGTGGGAGCACAGGGGGCTGAGTAGGCACACTGCCCCCTGTCCCCCAAATGTGAGGGTTGGCTTTGCAGCTCAACAAGAAAATTGTGCTGTGGGAAGTTGTTTTCTGCTCTAACAGGCTCATAAAGATTAATTTATTTCTTCAACTGCTAGACAAAAGCCATAAAACCCCCTGGAGGAGTGAAAAGAGGTGGCTACATGGGAAAATGCTTCCCTGTTTGGCATTCCCAGGTGCCCAAAGCCTTCAGTCTCTGCATGGTGCTCAGATGGCTGTAGTGCCAGGCTGTACATGAAAAGGGTCTCAAAACCACCAGCAAGCTCCCCATGCAGAGCTCTGGGTGATGTCTGGTGGGGCTAAAACCCCTAAAAGCCTTTAGAGTGAGGGGCACCATGGCTGGTCAGGCAGCCAAAATCTCTCCTGCTGCTGTGCGAGGCTCTGCAGGGCTGCAGGCAGTGCAGGGATGGGTGACACCACCATGGGAGGCCAAGTCTGATGGCACCTGAGGCCACTGTCCAGACAGGATGCCATGGCAGGTCTGTGCCAGTGTTGGAGCTGTGTCCCCATTGCACACTCCCTTATTTCAGGCTGTTGTCTGTCACCAGGACTAGGTTCAGCCCAGTTAGAGCTGTTTTCTGTTGCATTCCTTAGCCCCGGTAGCTGGCACCAAGCTGAGATGATTCTGTATCTGCCAGAGCTGTCCTGCAGATGCTCCAAGTCATGCAGCACTGTCCCAGAGGGGTGGGAGCAGTGTGGAGAGGGGCCGTGTACTCACCGATCTCCTCGTATCTCATCACTGTCCCCAAGTTGGCATTTTCATCTGAGAAAGGGCAGAAAAGAGAGGTGCTGGTGCCCAGCCTCCAAGAGGGGTTGGGAGGAAGGGTGGGGAGTGGATGTCTAGAGGTGATGCTGGACATTTCCTCTACATACCCACGAAGGTGAAGCGCTCCATGGGCGGGCGAACACAGCAAATCCGGCTCAGGCTTTCTCCCACCTTCCCCAAGATCTTTGCTAAAGGGGAAGAAGGAAAATTAATGGGAGAGGGGCTGTGTGATTAACCCATCCAAGAGCTTCAGCCACCCTGGTTCTGCAAAATGCTCCTGTGCCTGGGTGTGCAACTACTCCCAGCATCTCCCAATACCTCCTCTCATGGTCTTAACTCCTGAGAGTGCTCCACTGTGCCTCGATGGAACCAGCTAAAATCATGAAGAAAATTATAAGATGTCCACTTTTATGGGATTTGAGTAATTTTCCTTCTTCTCAGCTAATACCTTTATGGTCCACATCCCTCTGTCTTGTTGGGAGTCCCACTACATCATCTCCTGCCCGTTCATCCCTTGGTACCAGGTAGCCTCTCCTTTTGCTGGTCTCACTGCCTGAGTGAGCTGAAGTCTGGGGAGATTTCACAGCCATTTTAAGCTGTTCTTGCCTTCTGCCCCAGCCGTGCTGGATGCTGACTCCTGCATCACACCCCTGCCCCACCCTGGACTTGGTGCACCAAGACTGATGAGACACCTGTCCAAAAATGAGGTGATGGAGCACTGTTCTGATATTTAGCAGCCCTGGCTGGCAGGTGGGGGGTAAGACATCATCCCTCTCTTCCCCAGGCCATGGCCACCTACCCGCGGTGGGCTTGCTGGAGACGCTGTTGTTGTTCTGGTAGATGTTCTGCGAGGACTCGTTCTGGGGCTGGCCGATCACTGGGGTGATGGAGGGTGTGTTGACGTTGGAGAGGATGCAGCCAGTCACTCTCTGCAATCAGGGAAGGATGTAGTTGGAACAGTATCTTCATCCCAGCACCCTCACCAAAACCTTTCTGACCCTGTAACAAGCCTCTGCACACCTGGTTCAAGGTCATTTTTTGTGACAGGTACGTCCTAGCCCACTTCAGGGTCCCCAGTCCCATCTGACCTCACCAAATGGACCTGGGACTATCAGGATTATCCCTATGGATAATGACTTGTGTTTATGTGGTATCAACTTTTTTGTGTGGGCTAGCAAGGAGCAAACACATCCTCTTCTCCTCCACCCATCCCTGCAGGAGAAGGAAGGTATCCCCAGCAACTCCATGGTTCCAACACCACAGTCCCTGGATGCACTGGACATCCTGCTGGGCTGGCTAATGCTATTCCTGTGCCTCCTGTCTGGGCTGTCCACGAGCTTGTACAATGTTCTTTCATCCATTTCCTATCTTTGGTTTTCTTCCTATATCTGAGTGTACCAGCAGCTCTGCTACCCTTGCCCTTGTGGTCACTCAAGGGTAGTCACCTTCCTCCTTGGCTTTCAGGCCTGCCTGGAATTATTTCTCCTGGGGCTGTGCTCCCTGGGGGCTTCCCAGATGCTGAATTTTCCTGTCAGGTCTCCCTGGGGACATCCCAGATGCTGAATTTTCCTGTCAAATCTTTCTGTCAGGTTCATACAGTACTTGTGGCTCAGCTGGTGAACAGGGAGGCCCATCCACCCCTCTCTCCCTCAGGGAGGAGGAAGCAGGGTGTCACTAATTATGTGGTTTATGCCCACCCCTGCTTTGCCTCTGCCTTAAGCCCTGCTGCCCTCCTGGTGTTCCTGGGTCCAGGATGGCTGCTGGCTCCAGCTGGAGGGCTCCATTTCCTTCCACCACCAGGGCCCAGACCTCGAAGCAGCTGTGACAAGGTCTCACCCCTTCCAGGTCAGGATCTCACTGTGTTCCTGCAAGTCTTCTGGCTGTCAGTCTCTGATGTGTTTTGATTGTTGACAGCCATGAGCTGTGGAAGAGCACCCCCACCCTGCCCTCTCCCCACTCCCTCACCCTGCTGCACCCACGGCACCGGGGCGTCCTCACCTTCATCAGGTCGCGGTGGTGCTCCAGCACACTGCAGGTGGTCTGCCAGGTGTCCTGGTAGCACTCCCAGGGGTCCACCCTGCCATAAACACCACAAGACAACCATGTGGCTCATGGGCACTGCCTGGACCTCCTGCCCATGCCACCTCCTCCCCACTGGGCTGGCCAGCAGTGCCATGAGGGGCCATCATCGATCCCCCAGCTCTGGCATGGGCCGTGTCCTTCCTCCAGCCCTTCTACACAGCAATCCCTGACAGCTCTGGGGACCTCAGTATGTGCCTGGGCATCTTTCCAACTAACCAGCTTTTGTTTGGCTTGGATGCCACCATGTGTGTCATAACCCTCTTCCTGAGGGTGGTCCAAGATGCTTCTGGTGTAACTTCAACCACCAGATGTCACATGGCAGTACTGGGAAGGTGAAACCCTGCAGGCTGGTGCTACCTGTGTGGACAGGGTGGGTGCCACAGCACAGGGCTGCAGTGAGCCGAGTGACTTTGGGTATCACCCAGCCACCACAGGCTCAGTGAGGGGCTGGAATGACTCCCCAAATCCTGAGGGCTCCCTTGAAGGGTAGTGCAGCCCTCCTCGTCTGTCCTCTGCTGGACTGGGAGGGGAAGGTCTCTCATTTTTAGTCAAGCTTGGGCTGGCAGATATTCATCCTGGAGCTCTGCCGGCTGGTGGCCTCTCCCTTAGCACGCAGCACTTTTCCCCCGCGGTGCAGGGAGGGGGCAGGGGCTGCTGTGCCACGGCAGTGCCAGCTGTGCCACCCACCTGATCCAGTCGGAGGACTGCACGGCCAGCTGGCACATGGTCAGGCGGTGCCGGCTGGAGACCAGCCCCTGCACGGGAGAAAAGGCGAGAGAAGAACTGTGAGGAAGCCTTGTGCTCTGGCCAGCCTGGGCTTGCACACCCTCCTGGGGCAGAACGTCAGGCCCGCTCGTGTGAGACAGCCCAGGAGGATTCCTTCCTGCTCACAGAAGTTTATTTAAGCTCCTGTTTGCCGGAGGGGAGGAGTCTCTGCCGGGCTCAGCCCGGGCTGTGTGCTTGGCTGGTGAGATTTGCTCAGCGCTGCCACTCCCAGACCTGTGCGCAAACGGGGCCAACGCGAGGGGCTGGTTTCTTGATGAAATTCCTCCAGCTTTCAGGAGACAAGTGAGCTCACTCCTAATTTGACAAGTGCTTCTAAAGGTCACTCTTTGCATCATTTCAATCCACCCCCCCCCAAAAAAAAAAAAAACAAAACCCAAAAACAACAAAACAGTCCAAATTTACTTTGAAATAATTCAAACTAAAACCCCCCACTTAAGGCATTAGCACCACTGCTGTTTTGGGTAGGAATGTTTTGCTGCGTAGTACTTTGGCTGATTTTAGAGTCTCACTGCAGTTTTTATCTAAAGAGCCAGAGGTTTCATCCTCTCCCTCCTCTCTGACTCTTTCCCAAGGTGAGGAGCTGCCCCAGGCAGAAGAGGGCCATGAAGGGAGCACAGGCCAGGCAGTGCTCAGCCCTGATTTCGGAGATCCCATCTCACACGGAGGCAGAAGGAGGAACTGGGGACCACCCACCGTTTTCCCATAGGAGTCGTGCACGGGCGAGACGATGCCACCGATGACAATGAAGCGGCCGGTCTTGTGCAGGTAATCCCGGGCTCGCTCTGCAGGGAGGACAGGGAAAAGGGCGGAGGGGGATTTAGCAGGAGCCACTGAGCCCTGCAGCACCACGGCAGCGCCAGCCACGGCCCGGGCAGTCCCTCCACAGCTGCCCAGCTGTTGCACCCTCCCTGGCCTGTGTCAGCACCGAGTGCTGCCCGTGTCCAGACTGTGCTGAGATGTTCAGTTTCAGGCTGGTATTTCCTAAAGCTGGCATTTGAGGATAAAAATTATGACAAATTGCCCAACTCACCTGGTCTCCTACATATCTATCACACCTATTGAGACAGTAGCAAGGGAAAAGGAGATGAAAAGATGCTTAAAAAACAAAAACACAGGTAAGAACGATGAGCCATTAGAAAGATCGTTTTTTCTTCAAGTGGAGGATCTAGAAAATATTTTGGATTTCCAAATAAAAGGAGCATTTCTGAAACCTAGGTGGTGATTTCAGGACCATCAGCCATCCCAAGATGTCACTGTGCATCACATCCTTCAGACACTGAACTCAGCATCCAGGCACTGCCTGGGGGATGGTGAGAGGCCCTTCCTGAAGGGGGGGTGTTCCCAGAGAGGCAGTGGCTGCCACACCCCTGAAAGTGTCCAAGACCAGGCTGGATGAGGCTTGAAACAACCTGTGTTAGTGGAACATGGCTAGAACAGGATGAGCTTTAAAGTCCCCTTCAACTCAAACTATTCTAGGATTCTAAGTCACTAGGGCATTTTTTTTCCTCCAAATTTTGAAATTTCTGCTAGGGAATATTATTCAGTTACTGTCAAATAAAAGTAAATTAAGGAAATATAATTGCCATGGACCTTTTTCCCCCCCTCAAGGGCATTGAGCAGCCTCAGGCCTCTGTGACAGCCTGTGGGAAATTTGCCAGCCTCAGTACAGCCTCTTCCTCAGACTCACCTGAAATTCTCACTCTGGCTGCCTTCCCAGCTCTTGTGCCTTGGACACACCAGCCTCCAGAGAGGGAAAAGTAGGCTTAAATCATTTGATTGGTGCAGGGAGTAAAATCTGATTGCCCGAATTGCATCAAAATTATCCTTCCTGCCCTAAAAATCCCATGAGAGCACATGCAGCAAAACACAGGGTTTGGCTTTTTTGCACAGGCAGGGAGAAGTGGAGATTGATGGATCAGCATTTACCTTTATATCATAGTGCAATTTAAAATGCAAATTAAAATAAAAAGGAAATTCCCTAACAAAAAAAAAAGCTGTTGCGTTTTAAATGAACACATCCTTTGATTATTTCCTAATTTGCCCTGACTTGATTTTCCTTGTCAGAACAAGATGACAAACACTGATCTGTCCATCTTCACGTATGGCCTCTTCACAAAGTTAGTCTTTCAGAGGAGAGGAACTCTTTTCCAAAGGTTTTTCCTGGCCACCAGTATCTCAGGGGCTGTATTTAAACAGCCTGGCACCATCTCCACATCTTCAGGCCATGTGACCCATGATGCTGGCATGTCATCTCAGCTCCAGCTTCCAGGAGCTCACCCCAAATATCCACCAGCACCTTCTGCCTTAATAAAACATTCCTTCTGCAGAAAACTGGCACAGGATGCCCAGAGAAGTTTTGGATACCTCATCCTTGGGAGTGTCTAAAGCCAAGTAGGCTGAGGCTTGGAGCAACCTGCACTAGTAGAAGGTGTCACTGCCCATGGCATGGGTCTGAGGGGTTGCTGATGGCCTTGCAGCACTCAGGGAGGGCTCTGCTGCTGGCAGGAGAGGGGTGCTGCTGCTCTGTATTGCCATCAAAACTGCTCATTTGGGGTTTAACCTGCACAATCTTTAGAGAAACCTGTAAAAATGAGGCTGCTTTCTAAGCTGGGATCTGTATTTCCAAGAACTTGTTGTCTACCTCAGAAATACCACATATAATTTAAATATGCATGGAAAAAACAACACATTTATTGACAATTAGATCCCTGCAAGGGAAGTATTTGGGCAAAAGTGGGCTAAGAAGCAGCAGTATAGTGTAGGGAATGGGAAGACCTGTCTCCTGGCTCTGTTGTGCCCTCAGCTTGCAGAGCACCCTTTCACACCCCAAACTGCTCTGTTCTCACTTGATTTTGGGGCAGAGCACATCGTTTGCTTGTGGGGCTGTGCCCATCAGGAAACTGCAGTCTCACTTGCTCATACAGCTGTCAGCTAAGCCAGCCCTTCACAGCTACCCACTTCAGAACAAAGCCCTGTAAAAGGATTGCATTTTCTTAAATAACACATCAAATCCTGTTTGCAGAGGGGCTGTGTCCCTGGTAGGGCTGGCATGGTGACAGGAGCAGCTGCCCTTACTGCTGGGATGGTGGCAGAGGATTTGGGGCAGGGGGCACCGTGGCTTCAGGGTGGCACAAGAAAGACTCTGAGATGTTGGAGCAGGTCCAGAGAAAGAAACAGAGCTGGGGAAGGGTCTGGAGCAGCAGGGGTGGCTGAGGGAGCTGGGTGGAGGCTCAACCTGGAGAAAAGAAGGCTCATGGGGCACCTTCTGGGTCTCCACAATTCCCTGGGAGTGGAGCCAGGTCAGAGACAGGCTCTGCTCTTAGGGAACAAGGGACAGGACAAGAGGAAATGGATTTAGATTGGATATTGGGAAAATTTTCTTTATGTAAATGGCCCCACCCCTGGAGGGATTTGAAAGCCATGTGGAGGTGGCACTTGGGGACATGGGTTAGTTGTGGCCAGTGCTGGGTTAAGAGTTGTACTCAATCTAAAGGGTCTTTTCCAACCTAAATGATTCCAATATTTTGTGATTCTGAAATTGCAGTGTTAGTTTGCAGCATCTGCACGTCCTCACTGCAATCCTGCTGCTGTGTTTAAAGCTCATTTTTATAGTTTTACAGTTTGAATCTCCTTAGACTGATGCACTCTTCAGTGGCTAAATGAAGAGGGCAATAACCATCATAGCTAAGCCTGTCCTGACATGTTAGTTCATCAGGCCTTGAGTCCTCCCCACTGCACAAGGCCAGACAAAACTGCTTTAGCTCTTGTAAGAGACCTCGGGGATGGTGGTGGCTCATGGCCCAGCCTAGCTGCAGTGCCTCCTGCCCTGGTGTGTGCCCCTGGCACAGGAGGGAGGTGTGGATCCCAGCAGCAGTCGCTCCTCTGCGTTTCTGGAAACAGGATTTGGTGGGTCATGGCTTCAAACACTGTGGCTGCTTTGATCTTGCAGTGCTTGCTCCAAGCCCTCAGGTGCATGTTCTCAGAAAAGAGCTTTTTCTTTCACAAAATTTGTTATGCCTTTCATTTAAAACGTGCTGCTTGTGGGGATCAGGTTCGTGGTCTCCTTGTGGACATGGCTAATGCCAAAGACACTGCAGTAGCTTTGTATTCCTCTTCTCAGCCTTATTCCTTATGTTCAGCTGTCTGCAGCTCCCAACCTTCCTTCCCTGCTTGTACAAAGATTTTTGCCTGAGGAAAAGTAGATTTTGGTCTGAAAAGTCCTAAGTCTTTGTCGTCATAGTTCCACTTCTCTGACAATTAGTTGGGTATCTGGCCCATTTGTTGTCGTGGAGCTCAGCCCTCTGTCACAGCTTCCCATCCCCTTCCCAGCCCATTTCCTGCCTGTTGAATACCTGTGATGTCCAGAGATCACGGCAGACCACAGCAAACCCCCTCTAGCATTTTCGTTTTCTACGAGCACTTTATATCCTGCCACACCAATGCAGGGATGTCAGCTTGTAAAAGGAGAGCTCATTCCTTTTCTGGTATAAATCGTCTGTAATGCTCCCGGCAGCCTGGATGGCTTTAAACAGTGTTGACATAAATAACCCCGGGGTGATGGCCCTGCCAAGACATGCATTAGCCCCCTGGCAGCCTACTGTGGGACGGGAAGGCTTCAGCCATGGCTCCGTGCCTGGCAGCTGCTGGGTGACCATGGCCTTGCTGTGCTGGGGAGGGAAGGGACAGGGGTGGCACTTGGACCCCTCCCAAGCACTGGTGACACTTTCCTGCTTTCCCAGCCCTGCAAATGCCTTCAAGTATTTTTGTCTCTGCTGCTTTCCCGAGAGATGGTGGTAGGGAACAACCAAGCAGAGGATGTGCTCCAGGGCTACAAAACTGAAAAGTGGTGGCTTTGTTCAGTTTGAATGAAAAATAGCACCCCACTTCCCCAATAGGAAATCAGTCCTTATTTAAGAGATGTTTCTTTTTAGAGGTTCTCACTGTGAGTATATTTAATCGCAGTGTTTGGGTTCCTCTGGCACTGCTCCATCACCTAAATTGGCGTTAATGAAATCAAATATTCCTCATGTTCAATTTTTCAAGATGTAATTTCAAATTGTATTTGCTTTTCCTTTGTACCTGGTTCATCTGCACCCCTAAGACTTCCTTTTTTCTAATTTTTTTTTTCTTACAGAGTAAAGCCACAGGCCAGCTCTGATTTAAGCCCTTCTCTCCACAGAGGATTGAAGCTGCAGCTTGCTCACACTGTGCCAGCTCTCTGAAAGCACACACAAGGTAGCACGGAGAAAAGAAAGCTTTGCACAGCCTTCATTGCATGTCCTGAAAGCTGGGACAGAGAAGTTGTGCAGCCACAGGTGATGGGGAAGGCAAAACTGTTTCCCAAGTGTCTCATTTTTATTTTGAGCAATTTGGCCTCCGACATCCTTGGACAGGAGGTGGGACACAGCCATGAGGTGCCAAGGGCAAGGGAGGCACTTTCCCACTGTCTAAAATTCCTTCTTCTGCAGGGGAGAGTGACCCAGATACGCCAGCACACTTTGTTTTATTCTCCATCTAGCAGCACTGACAGGACCTAAATGGTCCAGAGCTTCCAGAGCTCAGTGTGGGCAAGGAGCCAGCAGTTACTCCCAGTCTAATTGAATGATGTGTATGGATATAGATATAGATATAGATATAGATATAGATATAGATATAGATATAGATATAGATATAGATATAGATATAGATATAGATATAGATATAGATATAGATATAGATATAGATATAGATATAGATATAGATATAGATATAGATATAGATATAGATATAGATAGCTATATTATGGGAAGACAGTGCTGAAGGCAGTCTTGCCCCCGATCTATTGCAGCTGTGTTAATTACTCAGGAGTGGAACAGCCCTGCCCTCCCAGCTATGGGTGTGATAAAAGAGTGAGTTTGATGGTTGGAATCAGTTGGGGTCTGCTGGCCCTGCTGTGAGGAGGAAGGGACAGCCAGGGTTAGGTGGCTGTGCTAGGGACAGAAGGGAGAGAGCTGGAACTGCTGAAGGAAGAGAGAAGAAGGAGAGAAAGAGGCAGAGCTGTGTGGAGCTGCCTGTGGGAGGCTACATAGAAAAGGTATGAGCAACTTTTAGATAAGGTGCTGATGCTTGAAGAATTCTTTGGTGTCAATTGTGCCTCCTCTGTTGATAGACATTTTTTTTAAAAGCCCTCTGGATGCCAAATCAGGGATGTATCTATCAGAGGTGTCCTTCTCCCAGAGCCCAGCTCTCCTGCCTACCCCAGAGCCTTGTTCTGGGTCCCAACCAGTGTCTTCACCCACAGTCAGATCTTGGTTAGAGCTGGGGGAACTATTGGCATCTCCCTTCTCTGGGCTCCCAGAAGAGACATTTCTATTAGAGGAAGCCCTGACTGTTTTTCCAAGAGGGGTCCCTCCTTTGGGAAGAAGCAGGAGAGTGATTTTTCACCATGGGGCAAGCCTGGGGAGATCCCTGTGACCCAAATAGCCTGTCCTACCTCAGCTCAGTGTCTCTTAGACAATTTCTGTCTGATTCCCAGGAGAATTCTGATTGGTAGAAAAATCCCATTAAGCCCCCTAAAGCTTAATGATTTTAAGTTCTGAGTTAATTGCTCTGTTATACTTTCCCCCACCCCATTAGTCCATAGAAGTACCCAGGCACTGTGGAAATAACAAATATCGGAAGGGCTTCAGGTTTTGCTGCACTTTAGCTTTATCAGCTTTTCATAAGTACAAAAAAAGCACTGGCCACCAAATGCTTCAAGATTTGTGGTGGGACCAGAGGCTGTGAAAGGCCCTGAGAGGTGATGGTGCAGGACCTGACCCTGCCAGCCCAGCCAGGTCCCTACCAGTGTCCAACCCAGAGCCACACAAGTGATGACTAATGACACTCATGCTATCCTCATCTGCTGACCACTCCTAGCTTCAGGCAGAAAGGTGAATCTAGATGTTTAAAACTAAGTAAGAATAATAGAAGTAGGAGACTGAGTCACAGTAAGCTGACCTAGAAATAGCAGAGCATTTTCTGGAGCCCCAGCTAGATGGGGCTTGGGCAGGGGACCTGGCTGGTCCCAGGGAATCTGGCTTTCTTCTATGATGCTGTAGAGGGACAACCTATTTGATATAATTGAAACTGAAAGTGAAGACATCCTATTTCCCCCTCTTTTCTTAGAAGTGAAGCATTGCAAGGGTCAGTGTGACTCAGAATTTACACAGGAGTCCAGGAAGAAGAGCTCTCAGGTTCTGGATCTCGAGAAGGAGCATCTGAGGAAAAGCATGGCAAAACAACCCAGGCCAAGGTGCTCTTCCCTCCTCTAGCTGCTAATCCTGCTGCAACAGAGTGGGAGGGAGCACACAACGCCCATCAGGTGAGCAACATGAGGAGAAGTACAGAGAGCTGCTTCTTGAGTTGAGTGCCACCAGCTCCTCCAGGCAGGGTCTGGACCTACTTTTCTGTCAGAAAGATGATCAGCACAGCGCTGCCACTCTCTCCACTTCTACAGAGAAGCAATATAACTTATTGCTTGGACATCTCCACTGTGGTATTGCAGGGAGAGCAAAAATGTTCTCAATGCTGTGCTGGATCTCACCTGAGGTGTGGGCAGCTGAGTGAGCGGACATGTGAAATACCTTCATGAGGTTTTCAACACCCAGGGCTACTGCCCAGGTATCTTAGAGGTCATGAGGCTAAAGAGGTACGGGAAAGCCTCTAATGAGGTAAAAGCAACTCTTACCAGATGGTTGGGATGGGGCTTGGAGCAACCTGGTCTAGGGAATGGTGACCCTGCCCATGGCAGGATGTTGTAACAAGGCGATTTTTGAGGTATCTTCCAAACTATTCTGTGATTCTAAAAATGGATGAAGAAGAGGCCTTAACCTAAAGAAGGTTTTTTGAGCTGTCTTCTGCAGGAAAGCACTGAAATTACTTGCTGTGAAGCCCTTGGAGAAGGAATAAGCATCTCTAGGTAAGATGATTTTCTGTATGTGTGATCTTGAAGTGCAATGGGAAAGGTCATACACCTTTCCCTGTCTGGTGCATTAGCTGTCACCCCACAAATCAGCAAGAGCTGTCCATGGTGTATTGTGGTTGAGGGGAGAGAGTTTTCCTGTTCTAGTGTAATATTTTCCTTGTTTGTAGGAAGAAATATGCCAAAATGTGGTTTTGCAGGTGCTCAATGTAAAATGCCCCTCTGAATGCCAGGATCTACTTAAGCACTAACCAGGGCAGTTAACATCATTGTGGCTGGGCTGGGGGAAAATAGTCAGAGCTACTTTGGCTGAAATCTGTCTCTCTTCTGGGATTTTTGAGGCTAACAGCTCTCCAGCTGGTGTAAGGTGATGTAACATGCCACCCACAGTAAAGCAACACCAGTTTGTGGTGTGAATTGGCACAGAGCTGGCATTTTGTGGCTGTATATCAACTTCGATGAGAGTCTAAATATCAGGAGCAAAAATAAACTGTTTGGCAAGCAAATGGGAGGGTATTCCAGATAGTCCCAACTTGCTCCACTTTGAAGTGATTTTTGTTTTCCTGGGCCCATGGACAGAGCCACATAGCAAAAGAGTAGCAGCAAAAGGCAAGATTGTCACTCTTCTGCCATGGTTTTATACGTCACTTTCATCAAAATGTGGATAGAACATCCAAAATAGGACAGGCACCTTAATGTACATCCCTGGAGAGGTCTCAGTCCCCATCTCAGTCAGGGAAATTGGTGTCACACAGTGCCTTTAAAAAAAATCAAGGGGAAATAAAACTCCAACAGATTTCCATGCTTGTTTTCCAGTGCCCTAATTTCCCTGTTGAAACACTCTGTTTGTTTTCATTTCCAAGCTGTTGTAGTGCATCAAAGGCAGTGCTTTTTACGCCCTGGCATGTGCTGTGCTGCTCCTTTGGGCTGGCATGCAGCAAGATCACAATCCTACCAGGAGAAGAGAATTCATGGTTCTCAATTCCCCAGGTAGCAGAGATGAGGAGCCCTTGCCCAGCAGCTCTCTGCTGGTCTTGGGCTGCCTCCCCAACGGGCTGACCCTGTGTGTCTGACCCATGGCTTGCCTTTGCTGGCAAAGTATCTGAAGATGCTGACCTTGTCTGGGACCTGTGTTGGCTGGACCAGGACTGTGCAGGCAGAAGACATCCCACCTACAGAGAGGCAGGAAGGCTGGGGGGTGAGGGTGTGGGGTGACAGAGCCATGGCAGGATTTCAGGCTCAAGGTGACACCAGAGGGATGTCACATTCCCTGTGATACTGCAGCTATGTATCAATGAAACCCTGTCTCTTTGCAGACCCATTCCCAAGATCCCATTTTCCCCAAAAAGAAACATCAGCCCTGTCTTTGCACAAAGCAAAGCCACCAGAAGCACAGTTATGTGTTTAAGCATCCCTAACCCAGCTTGTCCTGGGAAATGTGGATTTTCTGCTTTCCCTTGCCAATGAACCACAGAGAAATGTCATCTCCTCAGGGAAGGCTTAAGTTCAGTTAGGGGCTGTTGGATTTTCAGTGGAATAGAAACCTCTGTGTGCAAGTTCTTCCTTGCCTGGCTCAGAGATGGGTTCTTCACTCATCCCATGGGGACCTCCTCTGCCTGTGCTTCCTATTTCAGCCCTGAAACAGACTTATCTCAGCTAATCTTCTCCTGAGGCAAGCCCTACAGTGGCTTTTGGAAATGCATACTTCTAAAGAATCTAAGCATTGCTGTTCCCAAATATTGATGTAGCAAATTTCTGCTGTTATGACCAAGATACATCTGGTGGCTTGGGCTTACAGAAGAGAACTAGTTGATGCTGAAAAGGGGGAGGAAAAAAAAGTGTTTCTGAGCCGGGTTGCCTTTTCCAACAACAATTATGTTTCAGTGGAATGAGATCTTGTGCCTTGGCCCAGGTTTATTTTTGGGGTTATGATGGGCACTATTGACTTTCTCCACACAGGGCATCCTGAAAATCTATCCCTGCTTGGCTGGGCATTGGTGGCATCACGGAAAGTGCTTGGATTGAGGAGTTATGAATAACAGAGAGGGCATGCTCATGTCAAAATCCAGAGGTGCCCTGGCTTTGTCTCTATCTTATGCTGATTTTTCAGTCTTGAGAGGTTGTTGGGTCTTCCCAGAGCTGCTTTGGCTCCCTGGTCTGAGGTGGAGGTTAAGGTTGGAGGCACTTGTGCTACACTTCAACACAGGTGGATTTCCTGGCTTTGAGGGCCTCTTGCAGCCCCCCAGCTTTGCTGCCAGAAGGGCTTTTGGAAACCAAACAGTGCAGAGGTGAGGATGCCCATTTTGGGCCATGCTCAGATGCATGGAGATCAGCACAGTCATGACCCACTGGCCCCCATCACTGTTGTACACAACCCACAGCAGCCTGCCATCAAAAGGATGTGGCTGCCCCCTTGCAGCATTCAAGCAGTTAAATGAGCTGCCCAAGGTTACATGAGAGACAAGGGCTGCTGGTGTTTAGCATGCAGATAATTGATACTCTTGGCATTGCACAGGCTGATGTTAAAATGCATCAGAGAAGACAGTGCAGGAGGTGAGAGCATCACAGTGAGTGCAAACAGTTTTTAAATAGATGCAGAGCCCCTGTTTCCTCCTTGAATGAGGTTGTAGGACTGGATTTCTCGCTGCCAGGTTTGTTTATAGTCGGTGGAAGTAAAAGAAGGTACGTGGCGTGTTTTGGGAGGTGGCATTATCATAGTGCCAACTGTGATGTCTTAGAGATCGTAATAAATCCTGCTAAATATTTAAGAGCTTATAAATGTTTTAATAGAATCCGTGAATAGTTATTGATGGAGTTGAGTCTCATGCTCAGTAAAACTCCTCCTCACTCTGGGTCAGGAAGAGGAGATGCTTGAGATGCAGGAAGCTGATGACAAAGGCTGTGAAAAATGAGTCTGTATGGGATGCAATGATGGGAATGTGGCATCGACTGATACATGACAGTCCCCAGCAGAGCATGGGTGCTGCAGTCCTGCCAATGCTGCTTTGTCCTCCCAGCACAGCACCCAAGTGTCTGCAGTTTCGGTGTGTTTGGGGCAAGTGCTGGGTGTGGAGGTGTGTTTGTGACCCAGCCACCGTGGCACCAGGGCTGGGCTGTCAGGGGATGCTGCTACTCTCTTGGCCCTAGGCCCAATTTCCCTTCCTAGACCCCTTGTACTGAGGAAAGGTTTCGGCTGTTTGCTGTGGTTTCAGCGGCTTGACTGTCAGTGGAAGCTCCTGCGCTGTGTCACAGAGGGATGAGCAGGGATGCCGCAGCCCCCCGTGTCCGATACATCACCCCGGGTGTTTTACATCACCCCGGGTGTTTTACATCAGCCCTGCCCTGGCTCTGTCCCGGACAAGCCATTCCCACTGAGCAGAGCCCGGCCGGAGCTCGGGCAGCCTGTCCGTGCCCGCAGAGCCCCACTGCCCGTCCCGCCCTATCTATCCCGCGTTCAGCTTTCAGCCCAGGATGAAATGGAGCAGCCTCACAGGGGCCCGCACTTCTTGCTCATGTTGCAGGCAGCAGAGCAAAGTCTCTCTCAAGCTCCTGACAAGCTTTTGTTAGATGGAGGGGGAAGGAATTTTGCTTGCGGACATTTGCCGATGTGTTCCTATTTAAGCAGAGGGGAAAGGGTGAAGCTGTCACGCCGCTCAGGCATTTCTCCCAGCTCTGTCCCGGGCAGCGACGCTCTCATTAAACTGCTCTGCGGTCCAGTCATCTCAATCAAATAAGGAAAAGGGATTTTTGAAATTCAGGATATTAAAACAATACATCGTTAGCAAAAACGTCAGCTCCTGGCTCTTCATCCCTCTTTACTTAGAGAACTCCATCCTTTCATCTCTAATCCCTTGCCATGGGATGCAGTAGCCCTCAGTGCTGCTTCTCTACAAGGATTGCAGTGGATAATCAAAGAGCAACCTGCTGAGACTTTTAATTGTTCAGGTTTTCCTAAGAATCGAGTAAGAGGGTTTTATGTTTGATAGCAGAGTGCTCTTTCATTGTTCTCCACCAGAAATGGTTTTTACCCAGCTGTTGGTTGGGATATTAACTCTCTTGCATATAGGGTCTAAGGAAAACTTAATTAGACAAAAAGGGAAGAAGAGTGGGGATTTGCTGACTTTCAGGATTCAGGCTATTTACAGGCAGTGTTTTTCTGTGCAAGCCCAGGTCCTGGGCACTGTTTGAAATGAGGTAGGTGGACAAACTCCATGGTCAAGCAGGTTTACAATATCTGAGGTACCAAAACTCCCTATGAGAGGGCCACATCTGAATGAAATCTCACAAACCTCTTCCTCCCAAAGAAGCTGAGCTGGAGAAACCCATGACCCTGTAAATCTACAGGCAGATGATACAGATTTGATTAGAATCATCTGTTTGCCATCAAGTGCTTCATAGTACCCAAAAATAGCTGTAAGAAAAGCCAAGTACCTGTGACTGAGTCAGACAATATCCCAATTTGGGGGGGCAGAGTTACCAAACCTGCTGCCTCTGAGACCAGCTCTGAACATCCTCATGGATCCCAGACTCCACATTGCTGGAGCTTGTGGGCACTGTGCACCCAGAAGGGAGGAAGGAACGCTGATATCTTCCTCTGCTAGAGGGGGAAGGCCCCAGTGAAGCTCTGCTACTTGCAGGCTGATAAGCTGAGGTGGGAAGGGGAATTAAGGGGTCATCCAGTCCCTGGAGATGAAGTTGTTCTTAGAGCTGGGTAGAAATAAAACTGTGGTTGATGAGTAAGGCTTTGTGAATGAAGCTAGAAGTTTGCATGTGAAAAGAATGTATTGTGAAGAATTTTAGAATATTTAAAAGGCAAGAAAAAAGTGTCCAAAGTGCCAAAATGGGGGATGTGGGCAATTCCAGAGGGGTCTTTTATTCTACAATTAAAGAAAAATTAATTTTAAAAAATAGAGAAAAAAATCATTATCAGAACACAGCACATTGATCAACCAGATACCATTTCACCCCACCAAAGTCCTTATTTCAGTTTGAAGAAATCATCAGAAAAAATCCTCCCATTCTCACATATCCACAGGACAGTATAAGCCCTTTCCACTGCAGAACCTACAAAGAAACTGCTCTCAGCACCTTCCTTCCAAATCCAGCTATTTGTTGGCTCTGTCTCCAGCTCTGAAACACCACGACAGAGAACCTGGAGCCCCTGACCTTGTCTGGTGTGGTGATGCCTTTAATCCCAGTATTTTACCCAAGACCACCTTCAAAACAAACTGTATTTTTTTCATTGAAAAACTTTGCTTTTAACGTTGCTCTACAGGGCTGCCTTTTGGTTTTCAAGCTCTGGACAGAGTTGTATTAGGGCTCCCTGAGCTGGGGCCACATGGGGAAGTGATTTAATTGTCAAAGCAAGCACAAGCTCGTTGTCTGGCAGAGCGCCAGCATGGGCTTTGGTGTGTTAGCAGAGCTGCACGGATTAGGTTTTGCTTTTGACATTGGTGCCTTGGCTTTTGTCCTTTGGGTGGCATCACTTGTGTGGGAAGGAAGGAGGAAGCAAACTGTGAGGAAGTCAAGATGAAGAAGATGCACTGTAGACAGCAGACCCCACTGCTGGGTGTCTGTGCCACTCAGTGTGTCCCAGTGCTTCATGCTGAGATCCAAAGCCAGTGCAGGGATGTCTCAGAGGTTCCCCTCCTGAGCTGCTGCAGGGCAGGAGGGTTAAACAGTGGCCCATGCTCAGTGCTCCTCTGAGTGGCAGCAAGGAATGAAAGTGAACTGCTCGGGGTTTGGTGTGTGTTGGCCAAGGTGAGCAGGTGCCTGCATCAAACACTGGTGGGGGTTTCGCGTGGCTTTAACGCAGGAATCTTATTTTTCTTCAGTTATTAAGGCTTTTTCCTTAGGCTCTTATTTTTCTTTTCAAAACCTCCTTAGGCTATAAATGAAGTTTCATTTTGGGTTAAAGGCCACCAATGTTTGTGTCAAGCTTTGGAAACAAACTTTGCCCCCTCTGTCCTTCCATCTTTCCTCCCCACCACAGGCATCCCAAACTTTTTCTCACAGCCACATAAGGCTGGAAAATACAACGGAAATTTATGATTCAGAACACCTCTCAAAGTGCAGCTGATACCACAAATAACTCAGTGTTTTCAGGACCATGTGGGTGTTTGCCTCATCCCCTTGGTAGGGATGGCTGTACATGACTGTGTCTCACCTACTTTTTTGTTATATGTTATACATCTTCGGCAAAGTATTAATTTATATGTATGATATTCATTTTGTATACACAGACACGATTCAACCTCATTTGGGGAGCCCCAGTGATCCAGAATTATAACTGGCAGACAAAGAGGGGAGCTCTGCTGCAGTAAGTTCAGCCACTCACAAGGTTGAGTGGTGGGATGCAGTTTCAGATTTGGGGCTGTAAGAAGAATCCCAGCTTTCTGGAATCCTAGTGATGAGTCTTAAATTCATATGACTGATGGAAAGAATCACTCAATGGGTATCCTTCCCCCACTAGAAGAGATTTCCACATAATTAACTAATCTCCTATTCAGGCAAAA
The DNA here is from genome assembly GCF_021018805.1 of Prinia subflava. Taxonomy (NCBI): domain Eukaryota; kingdom Metazoa; phylum Chordata; class Aves; order Passeriformes; family Cisticolidae; genus Prinia; species Prinia subflava. The sequence continues at coordinate 23,600,793 of NC_086256.1, forward strand.
ATCCTATGGGAAAAGGTTGGGGTTTGGTCTGAATAAAACATGGTAAAATCCACACTGATAAAAATGGTGGTTGACACACAATGGTGTATTTACAGTGGTATACCCGAGCAAATATTGTTCTTCCTTTTGGCTTAATTTGTGCCGTTTGTTAAAGAGATAAATTGTCTCTGTGTTAAACAAAAAATCCTCTTATTAAGTTCTCAACGCTCAAATATTTATCTGAATGATGAAGACAATATTTTTGCTCAAATTCAGCTGTTTGAAATGCATCATTTACGGGATAGAGCACAGTTTTGGTTGGACTCTATAGTGCAGAGCTAGAAGAGTAACACAGATTTTGTTTGAGATTGCTATGGCTTCATAGGATTACACTTTTAGACTTGGGGAGAAATGTTCCTCAAACAAAAATGATGAGGGATTTAGAAGCTAAATTCTGTGTCCTTTCCTCATGGCAGTCTCATTTGTCCCTATCAGGTATCTCAAGTATTGTATTCCAGGAGCTCTACATGATGCATCTATAGAAAATTTCCACATCAAGCCACTGCATTTGAGCTAAAACCTATCCTCCTGAAAGATGTCTGAGTGTTCATTTGCAGCCTTCATGTGACAGAGAATCCATCAGGTACCCAGGTACGTTCTCATATTACTTGATTACCTTCACTCAAACCCACACAACAGATTTGTAGTTTGAAGTGGTGTGGGATCCACTCTTGGCATTTCACCAATACTTATTCTGCTGAGTAAAGTTGCCCACTTCCACCACATATCACATATTCCTGCCCCAAGTAGATCAAGATGCCCCCTAACATATGTAAGGGTGGATCTAGACTGACCCTCCCTAGTCTCCTGCCACAAAACCTGGCTTCCAAAACTAATGTAATTGTTGTCATTGTTCCTCAGAGAAGGGTTTTGCTAATGCTGTACATGAAAATAATACAACCTTTCTTTTTCTGCATGATATTCCCCTGCTCATATCTACAAGGATCCCCTTTGCTGCTTTATTTACAGCACCACACAGAGTTTGCATTCAGTTCGCTGTGCACAATCCCCCCTCAGTCCTTGACACCACTGCTGGCAGAAGACATTTGCCTTTTGTTTATATTTGATGTCCCTTCTTCCTTGCTGGACATATGACTTTGCCTTTGACTTTGCTGTTGAACAAGCCCTTTTCATCAAAAAACCCGAGTCAGGCAGCACAACTGACTCATTACCAGCAGGAATTGCTATTCTGCCCACTTTGGGGTCATGGCCACTTTTTACCTTCAGGGATTCTATATTTTCTTTCACATCTTTGATAAAGATACGGAAGAGTACTGAGCAAAAAGAAAATCTTACTGCGAGTCTATAAGAACATGCACTGCATACTAATATCTCACTGATCCTTATTTTCTAAAATGCATTTTGTTACTTGTTGTTAGTCCTTTGAATAAGGGGTGCATGGATATCTTTAGTGTTATTTTATCAAAATAAAACTAAATGTGAATTACAGGAATCTTTTTCATCAAGTCCCAAGTACCTGTAATTTAATTTAATAATTGTTTTTGTTTTTAAATAGTTCCTCTTGATCCTTGTTGGCAATTTCTTTTTGCTTAAGGAATAAGATTATTTTTTGTAAAATTTCAAACATATTGGTGTCCAGGCCTACATTTTGCTGGCACTTATGAAAAGGAATAACAATGTGATGCTTTGCATCTAGAAAACCATCATTTTCTAATATGCAACATTTCTGATGTGCAGCACATATTCTACAAAAATAAGGTCTGATGCAAAAAAACCCCAAGCTGATTTCAATTATTTTTATACAGTTTATATATTTAGAAACTTATATACAGCTTTTAGAAACCCCAGGGATGCTTCTTCACTGGTAGCACAAGACCTTCAGCATCTGCTTGCCAGGCTTTAATCTCCTATCAGACATTAAGGATGAATCCTGTCTCTGCCCTCCAAGGTGGTCTGCAGTGGACACTTCACCCTCACAGGACTCCTCCCAGGCCAAGGGAGCCACTGTTTGCACAGGCATTTCCAGGCATTTTGAGTTTCACCCAAACAGTATTTATGGCATGTCAGACTGCCTTTGATGGAGGCTGCCCTTTCTCTCTCCCTCCTTCCCTCCCTCTTTCTTGCCTAAGCAAGCTGTAGCAGTGATTCTTGCATCCCCATGATCTGGATCATCACAGGGACGCTCGGTAATACCCAGCATCTCACACAAACATTTCCTGTGCTTTCCACCCAGTATCAATCTAATGGTTGAGTGCTCCAGTATCTCCATTAAGTGCCTGTATTTTTGTTGACTTTTGCACCTGGCTGTGGCTGCTTGGCTCTATCTCCTCCCTGGTCAGAGGAAATGGAAGTGCTGCAGCGGCTGCAGTCTCGCAGACCCGAGGACGAATAGCGGCGGACAAACAGCGCCAGGACCGGCCCCGGGGGCTGCGGGGCGGCAGCGTGAGAACGTGAGTGCAGAGCGGGGTCCCGGCCACCCGCGGGGACAGCCCCCAAGGACTGGGGACAGCTGCCGGGGATGGGGAGCAGATCCGGGAGGCCCGGGCGGTCCCCGCCCGCGGCGCCTTCAGCACCAAGGCGGCGGACAGCGCCCGGCCCCGCCGCGGGCCCCGGGAGCGGCGCTGCGCCCCCAAACCCGCCCCGGACCCCCACGACGCCCCCATCCCCACCGGGGGTGCGGCCCCAGGGCCCTCCCAGGCCGCCCCCCGCCCCACCCCGGCCCGCCCCGCCGCCGCGGACACTGACCGAACATCTGGATGTGCCCCTTGGTGATGGGGTTGAAGCTGCCGCAGGCCAGCAGGATAACGTGGGTCTTGGTGGTCTCGGTCATGGTGCGGCCCTGCCCGGCCCCGGCGCGGTGTGTGCTCGGTGCGGCTGCGGGAGGAGGAGGGCGGAGGGATGGAGCGGGGCCGGGCGGCAGCGGGGGCGGCGCCGCGGCTGCGGGAGCCGGGCCGGGGCCGCCCCTCGGCAGCGCGGCCCGGGGCGCTGCCCCCGCGGGTCCTACACACGCGTGTGTGCGTGCACACTCGTGTGCACAGCCCACGGGGACACGTCCATCCCCGCGGCACGGAGAGGGGCACACAGCCCGGCACAGACGCGCCCGTGCACACACAGGGATGGGCACACACCCGCATCCACTGTGTGTGCACTCACACTCACAGAGGTGCCGCACACTGGCACCCCAGGACTGAGGAGATGTAACAGGAGGTTTAGCCTGCAGATGAGAGGCTGAAGGGTGACCTTATCACGACCTACGACTCCCTGAAAGGAGGGTGTAACCAGGTGGGGGGTCAGTATTTTCTCCCAGGCAACCAGCGACAGGACAAGGAGCACAGTCTTAGGCCAACAGACATCAGGAGGAATTTCTTCCCAGAAAGGTTGATTAGACATTGGAATGGGCTGCCCAGAGAGGCAGTGGAGTCACCATCCTTGGAGGTGTTTAAGGAAAGTCTGGACGTGGCACTTAATGCCATGACGTAGTTGACAAGGTGGTGATCAGTCGTAGATTGGACTTGATGACCTCAGAGGTCTTTTCCAGCCTGACTGATTCTGTGATCTGCACAGCTCAGTGCTCATGAGCAGCAGTGTAGTCCCCCTTGGTGGCTGCGCAGGTGGTCCCAGCCTGGGACCTGCACAGGTCTCCCAGCTGCTCCAGCCCCAGCACAACATTGCTGCAGCACCCTTTTCTGGGGTTCTATGGGGAAAATAACTTCTGGGGCTTCAGCTTCACCCAATACATCAATTTCATTGCCTGAAAGGGACCAATGTCAAATAGATGCTATGCATTCACCAAAAAACAGTCTTTACTGCAAGGTAAACTAGTACCAGACTACCCAACTGTCTAATTCTCTAAATTTCTCATTTTTAGGACTGCAGCATTGCTGTTCTCCACTAAAGAAGCTGCTTGCCCTGAGCAGAGGTCAGCAGAGCCCTCTCTGCTTACAGCCACTGAGGAAGAGCTGCATGCAGCTGCCTTCAGCCCCTTTCTGAAGGCTGTCCTGGCCTTATCTCTGGCTCCTACACACAGATTTTCCTCTCAGCAGGGTGTTATTTGCCACCAGGTCTCCCTTGCTACCTTTATCTGTCTTCCTCCTCTGTCCTTAAGAGGACACTCCCTAGACACTCATTTCTGCCTTCTCATGGCAGAGGCTTTTAGCCCTACCCACAGCAGTGTGCTGGCTTTCTCCTTGTCCTGCTAAGATTAATTATTCACAGTCCTTTGCTTGAAAACTTTTTCCCTCCCAGCTCAGCCAGGTGCTCAGATACTCTTCAGCCTGAGTGATGTGAAGAAGCAAGACCACTAGGGAATGAACCAAGATGATGCTGAATATGTTTGTTCAGGGAACTCTTAAATCCTTGTTGTGAAGGCCCTGGCTCCACTCACACGCTCAGGAGCACACACTGATATGTGGTGTGCTCTGCTCCCTGTTCCCTGCTCTGTCTTCTTACTGGCTCTCTATGGACATATGGTGATTCAATGGGATTAGATTTTGGGGTTGTGTTGGGCTTTTTCCTGTGCCGCTCCTCCAAACCTACCCTGAAAAGGAGAGACTCACAACCTTAGGAAAAGCAATGTCTCTGCAGTTTAAAAGCACAGGTCTGGTCAGCAGGGAGATGGGTGCTCCTCTCCTGCACATTCCCACCAAGGATGGTGTCCTACCCCTTCCCTTGGGCGTGGTACAACTGCCCTGACATGAAGTATGGAGGTGTGTCCTCTACAAGAAGATTCTTCACTGATTCCTTTTATACAGAAGAGGCTGAAGTTGAGGTGAGGCAGCTGAATGTTTTGTTAATCATAACCCCATTCCCTGCTAATTTTGCATAAGAAATTTTGCAGGGGAGCATGTTTTCCCTTCTGTAGCTTATACAACCTGCAGCTGTAGGAGCATTAAGTGCTGCTGTTGCAGAAGGCACAAATGGACAAAACTGCCAGTGCCAAGTTCTCCCACTGCCTGGTGATGCCAAACACATCCCACTGGTCCTGACAGCTCCTGCCATGCAGCTGAATCTCTCTGCCCCCTCTGTTTCACACCAAGGTTTGACCTTAAACACCAGTGAAAGATCAAGATCACCTCTCCAGATGTAGGTTATGCACTGCCTGGCCATGGTGGGGACAAGGTCTGGCCAGCACTGCCAGGCTGAGGTGAGGATGAGGTCTGGGCAGCCCTGTCTCTAGCTCTTCCCTGGCTTTCCTGCTGGATGGTGAGTGATGTGGTAAATCAGCTGTCACTTAGCAACGCTGCCGGCTGGGGAGCGGCGGCAGGTTTTGGTGCAGGAGTGTCGCCTGCAAGGCTGTGCAGTGGTTATTCCACCTTTTTTCCCTCAGTGTTTTCCAACCCAGCATGTATTTTCTTTTACTTGCTGCTTTCCCTGAACATGTGGGTCCAGGTTTCCTACAGCTGAAGGCAACAACCCCATCCACAGGAGCCAGATGTTCCCTGCCAGCCCTCCCTGTGTTTGTGTGCAGTGCTGGAGCACCCCGAGACCCCCAGTGGATTTGAGCTCCAACCCAGCCCATGGTGGCAAACAGCCATGTGCCACCTGCAGAGCTGGTACAGCAGGACACAGAGAGGGCAGAGGGATGGTTAGCTGGAGTTTATTCTGTGAGGAAGAAATCAGCATGGAGAAACACAGGGACCTGCCTACACAGGCAGCTCATATCAGCACTGCAAAATCGGTGCTTGTGGGACCTGAGACCTGTTAGGCACACCTGAGACATGGCCTGTGGCTCACACCAAGGGTATTTCTGCACATGGATTTGTCCAGCTCTTCACCATCTGCACAGCCAGGCCCCAAGAGCAGGGGGCTGTGCAGCAGAAGGCAGGAAGATCATGGCTGTGTTCACCGAGTGAGGGATGGGGGTCCCTCAGTTCTCCCAGCACTGCCTCTCACCTTGTTCCTCCTCAAGGGCTTGGGAGGAGGGAGAGAAACCTTCCAGCTTAAGATTTTTAAACCGACAGTCTGCAAGCTCTTCAAAAGAACCCAAATCTATTGGAGAAAAGGACAATTAGAGGGGTTTAAACCATTTACGAACCCATCCTGGCACATTTTGGAGCCTTTTATGACAAAGACTAAGAAGCAGATTCAGTTCTGCCCCCCCCACATGCTCTCCTCTCTATGACTCTAAGAAATTTTGTAATGCAATGATGCACTTTAAAAGAATAATAATAATAATAATAATAATAATAATAATAATAATAATAATAATGATAATGAAAGAGACCTTTCCTTGAAAATTAACAAGCGAAAGATCTTCAATAAGGGAGTTGCTCACTTCTTGGCCCAGTTGGAATAAAACCCCTGGGTCCCACAAGAGCTGATTTTAAATTTACACTCATTTTTGAGATATAATCTGAATGTATCTAGCCAAAACAGGCTTGCAAACCCGGCTTATGGGAGGGAAAGGATTTGCAAATATAAGGAAACCAGACTGAACTGGCAGATTGGGCCAGGCTAGACAGGCCAAGCTGAACCAGTTGCTCATGGAACAGGGGCATAGGACAATAAATGGAAGCATTTGGGGGTAGCTGCTATGGTGGGAGCCTAGCTGAGATGGAGGGAGATGCCAAATCCACAGTGACCAGTCCTGAGGCCACAAGGGGTGGGACAGCCTGGCTCAAAGAGAGAAATCTTCCGTTTTGGGTGACCCATTGTAAGAGCAGACATTCAAACAAGGAAGGAGTAAGCAAGGCTGAAAAGCAGCCAGTGAGGGACATGACTTATAACTGAAGTTTGAAAATTTATGAGTAGCCTGGGGAGCTCTTCTCAGGGCTCGGTTCATCATGCAATGGAAGAAGATGTCAAAGGGTGCCATGAGATAAAGCTGGAGATCTATCAAGGTTGAGGACTTACCCTGGCTGTAGCCTCTGTGAACTGACCCCAAGTGCTGTGCGGTGTTTCTGGGACACGGGACTGACATTTGAGGCAATCTCCTGGGGAAGGTCAGCCTGGGAACCAGTTCCTCTCTTACCCACATTCACAAAACCAGCTGAGCACTGGCCACAGATGCAATTAGCTTGGCAGCCCTTTTAATGCCTGTGTTTCTGAGGCTACAGCTCAGATCAATGTGCACAGGTGGGATTGTAGCTGGGTTCCTGGGATGGGGAGTGAGGCTGAGGCACTCAGCATGGATCCCTAGGAATGGCTGCTTGCTCTCTCCCTTCCAAAAGTGAGTTAGCTTTTAGTTAGTGTGAAAGGGTACTTCTGCCCAGAATACACAGCACTTATTCTCAAAAAATTCAAAGGAAATTGTTACTTTACAATTTATAAGGATCGGAAGGAATTTCTCTAAGAAATGAGGCCTATTTTATAATTTTTTCTTTCTTCTGGGTGATATTTGCAAGGGAAAAATGAAGGCTTAAAAAAACACCTCGACACAGTTGAAGTTCCTGAAGTCTTGCATACAAGGTACATTTGGGGAAAAGAGGTTGTTATTAGGGTAAGATGAGGCTTTTGTCACTAACAACTCAAAATCTAAGTAGGATAATCTGGGATGACAACAAATAACACTTTAATCATGATTACATAATTACTGATCAGGAAGACTAGAGGACAAAATTAGGATTGTTTAGGTATCTTCATGCTTTGTTTCTTCCTTCAAATGATGAGTGCTAATTTCCCACATCACAACATTTAGACTGAAATAATCACTAAACCTGCAGAGAATTTGATATTTCATCATTCAGCTGTTGAGCTGTTCACTCATCTTTCCTTGATCCCAGGTTTTCACCCCGAGCAGCAGGAGAATGTGATGTCTCAAAGACATAAAAGCCAAAGTTTGGCCCAGAGACAGAGGGCTGTCCAGTGCCACATCTGTGCCTGAAAACAGGGGCAGAATATCCACACACAAAGGGGAGACCTTGGACTCAGTGAGCCTCACAGAACAATTAAAGATGTTAGTGTTAATTAAGAAAGATGGAAGCAGGCTCCACATGGTCCACTTCTCCATTGTTGTCTGAAATGACCTTGATGAAATCTCTTCTGTTCCCCTGACTATCTGTTAAGTGGGGATGGTCCTTGCTCACCTCTTAGAGAGGATTTTGAGGATAAACAAAGACAATAATCCAAGTTGACCTCTATGAGAAATCTGCTTCTTTTATCACAAATCTCTTGAAACAAAACTAAGGGGTGATTGACTTGGGGATCCCCCTTAAAGAGAAAGAAATTGTCCCCTTGGTGTGTGCAACAAAAGGTTTGAATTAGAATTTCATAAGAAATAGAGCAGAGCAATCAGCAGCAATGTCAAGCCCTCAAAAATATTTTGTGGAACAATCTGACAACAAATCTGAAGTTATGAAAGAGCCTTCTGAGAGTCAAGAAGAGAATGTGTGGGAAAGAAACTCATGTACACACTGTCCTCATGGACAGATCTATTTCAACAGTGCAGAAAATCAGAGGGAAGCAAAAGACCCCACAATTCAGACAAAAAGCCCTAAAAATCAAGGAAAAGCCTGCAAAGATTGTGACATCTTTTGCCTCTTTGTCTGGAAGATATTAAAGAGGAGTGAGAAAAGGTGAAGGGAGACTTTATGACTGGGCAGGTTGCTCTGATGGACCACAGGTTTCCTCATGCAGCTGCCCTTAGGTGTGGCTCTGCTTGGCAATTTATATTTGCATTAAGCAAGTTAAATAACACTGGCAATGACACCCAACAGATTCTCTTGAAAATATCCAGGGCTGCCTGTTCCCTACTGCCCAAGACTCAGAAGTGAGTCCTGCCCCGTGGGAACCTCTCTGGTTTTTTGGGGTCGCTCTGAAAGTGGTTTGGACTCAGACAATACTAAACAAGACAGCTGCTGAGTTGATGCTGCTGCTCTTTCTTTGTGCTTGATGCAGCACGAGTGTGGTGCCTCCAGGGAGCACTTTGTGGTCTCCTGGATGAGAACTGTGCTCATCAAGAAAGGATACAGGAACTGGGATTGTTCACCTGGAGAAGAGATGGTTTTGGGGTGACCTAGTGGTGACCTCCCAGTAGCTGAAGGGAAGTGACTGGAAAGATGGAGAGGGACTTTGGACAGAGGTCAGAAGCAACAGCACAAGGGGGAATGCCTTTATTCCTACTGACAGATGTTAGATGGGATACTGGGAAGAAATTCTTTCCTGTGAGGGTGGTGTGACACTGGCACAGGTTGCCCAGAGAGGCTGTGGCTGCCCCATCCCTGGAAGAGTTCCAGGCCATGCTGGATGGGGCTTGGAGCAAACTGGGGCAGTGGAAGGTGTCCCTGCCCATGGCAGGGGGGTTGGAATGAGGTGAGCTCTAGCAGGTGGAAGCCATTCCCCCTTGTCCTATCTCTCCAGGCCCTTGTCCAGAGCCCCTCTCCATCTTTCTTGTTAGCCCCTTCAGGTACTGGAATGCCACAGTCAGGTGCAAGATGCCTTGAGCATGGCGGATCAGGAGCAGAAGGATAAGGCTCCCAATCACACAGACAGCATGAAGAGTCTGGGGAGAGTCCTGGACAATGAGCCTTGATCCAGGATATAAAATCTCAGAGTACAAACTCAGCCTGGTTTAGCACAGGACAGGATCCAGGCAGGCAGGAGTAGCCCCAGTTTGCCCAGTGCTGAACCAGTTTGCTCCTGGTCTGCGGCTGAGAGGCTGGAGGGATGGAGCTGAGCCCCAGGCCTTGCTGCAGCACCTGCCTGAGGGCTGCATGGGATTCCATGGGAGGTTTGCCCACGGCTCACTGCCCAGCCCTGGCTGCACTGAAACCAGGAAAACCATTCTGCAAGCCTTGCAAGGCTCCCATTTGAACATGGGCGGCCCTGAAAGTAATTTCCCTAAACAAACACGTTCCTTTATTCAACCTGAAAAAATGTGAGGGATTTATTTTTGAAACATGAGCTTTTATTTTGTCCTCGGGTCACTTACAGACTCAAATGACACAACTTGTTTTAGCCAGCCACCTCGTGCTCATCTGATCCCAAATTCTCCTCTGCCTTATTTCTTCAGGCTGTCTCATGTGCTTGAATAGACACTGAACTCAGTGGGATTTTTCCTGCCATAAAAAGACAAATTGGAGCACAAAACAAGTCACCAAGCTGGCATGGGAGGTGCCAGCTCTGGGGCCATGGGCCACATCCCTGGGGTGGAACCCATCCCGTGCCTGACCTTGCTCCTCCCAGGCAGTGGGGCTTCTGTCTTCAGCAGCTTTGGGTAATGGAGGGACTCAGATGAGGTGCATTTGGGACTTTTGGAATGATCCTTGGGGCTGGACACCCCAGCTGGGAATCCCCAGTGTGGCAAGCAGGCAGGGAACAGGAAGTCTGGTTTGTGACTCCCTCTTATTTTCTCCTGCCCAAGGAGGTGATGGAGACACCATCCCTGGAGGTGTTCAAGGGGCATCTGGATGTGGCACTGGGTGACGTGTTTAGTGGTTTAGGGTTACCATGGCAGTGCTGGGTTGATGGTGGGACTTGATGATCCTAAAGGTCTCTTCCAACCTTCATGCTTCTACTCTATAATTGTAAAATAGGTGTGATTCCTATTCATGCCTTTATTCCTTACTGACGTGTTTTTGCTCCCACTCTCTTTGCAATGCTAACTTCAGCTTATAAATTATGAAGAGTAAGAGTCAGTGAGTGATAATGGCCTTAATAAAAAAAAAGTTTCCTTTCTTTCCTTTTTTCCCCTCATTTGGTGCATGCTTCAGCAACATTGTTGATGCCTGGACTTGATGACTTTAAAGTTGTCTTCCAAGGCTGATAGTTCTATGGTTCTGTGTGGAAAGTCCAAGCCTATGGGCACTGTTCGTGCTGAAACTTTTCTTGTCACCAAAGTGTAAGGCCACTATGCTTGCACTGAGGGCCTGAGCCAGCAGTGTGCCCTTGTGGCCAAGAAGGCCAACACAATCCTGGAGTGCATCAGGAAGGACATTCCCAGTGCCCAGGGAGGTGATCCTGGCCCTTTGCTCAGCTCTTGGAAGGTACTTCTACAGTGCTGTGTCCAGGTCTGGGCTCCTCAGGACAGGAGAGACTTGGAGCTCCTGGAGCAGCTCCAGCAGAGGCTGCAGACATGAGGAGGGACATGAAGCAGCTCTCACAAGGGAAGGCTGAGGGACCTGTTCAGCCTCGAGAGGAGACCCAGCTGAGAGGGGACCCAGCTGAGAGGGGCCTCATCCCTCTCTGTCCCTGTCTGCAGGGAGGGCTCAGGGCAAGGACCAGGCTCTGCTCCCTGGGCCCAGCAATGGGACAAGAGACCATGGGCAGAAATGGATGCCCAGGAGGTTCCACCTGAACATGGCAAAGAACTTTCCTGTGAGTACTGAGAACTGGAAAACAGACCAGGGAGGGTGTGGAGTCTCCTTCACTGGGGATATTCCGGACCTGTCTGGACACAATCCTGCGCCATTGCTCTGGGATGACCCTGCTGGAGCAGGAAGATGAGACTGACCCGCTGTGGTCCCTTCCAACCTGTCCCGTTCTGTGTTTCTGTGACGGGGGCTGCCGCCAGCGCCATGGGCCCCTGGCCAAGCGGCCGGTCCGAGGGCCGAGTGGGGAGGTGACGGTGACACCGCCGCTGTCGCTGCGCGGGCCCGCGCGGGCCCGGCCGCGCACGCAGGCCCCGGGATGCGCCGCGGTTGCCATGGCGACGCCCACCGCCCCCTCGGTTGCCATGGCAGCGGGCGGGGGAAGGGTTTGCCGGTGGCGCCGCCGGAAGTGCCGGCGGGGGCGGGGTCCGGCCCGGAAGCGCGGCCGGCGCGGCGGGAGGGCCGCGGCGCCTCAGCGGGACGGGAGAGCGGCCAGCGGACGCCGCCGGTGCCGGAGCGGCGAGGCCGGGGCTGCCCGGGCCGCCGAGGGGCCGGAGCGGCGGAGCCGGCGGGGCGCGGGCGGTGCTGCCCGACCGGAGCGCAGAGCGGAGACACCCCGCCCCTTCCTCCCCGCGGGCCCTGCACGGGAAGATGGCGGCGGCGGGAGGCGGCGGCGGCGGTGGCGCGGGGGCGGCGGGCCGGCCCGGGCTGTGAGAGCCGCGGCGGGACGGGCGGCGAGCGGCGGAGGATGAGCCTGCTGTGCGCGCAGTACCTCCGGTGAGTGTCTCCGGAGCGCGGCGGGCCGGAGAGGCCGCGGCCGGGCGGCCCGGGGACGGCGGGGAGCGGGCGGACTCGGAGCCCTCAGGCCTCGCAGCGGCAGCGAGGGGCGCCGGGTGAGCGGGCCGGGCCCGCGGCCGTGTGGCGGACCCAGCCGCCGCGCTCCCGAGCCCCGCGGGCGGGCGGGCTCGGCTGCCGCATGGCCCAGGGCTCCCCAGCAAGGTCACGCCGGTGCCTCGGAGCCGCGGGGCGGGTAGGAGAGTCCACCGGCTTCCCTGCCGGAATTCTCCATCGCTGCCCAAGGAGGTGGCGGGGTGACCCGCCGCTGCGGAGCGACCGCGAAGTTTGACCGTGCCTGCGGAGAGGGACCAGTGCTCGCAGCCCCGGGAGGAGAACGGGAGTAGCAGGAGTCGTGTGTGAGCCCTCGCCATCAGCTGGAAGTCCTCAGTCACGGCTGACACAGCCGGTCGGTGCTGGAGACGGTCAGCTGAGGGCTTGGGAGAGCAGTGAGGCTGCCAGGGCTGTGCTTTGAAACAGAACCGTTCCCGAGTCCCTCAGGTCGATACCTCACGTTGATAGGAGCAGAACTTTGACAGGCTTTGGGGTGAACTTATACCCAAATGCTCGTTCTCTAGTGGTTTTGGAAAGCAGCGTAGTGAGGTACAAATGGCTTTTCAGTAGCTGTAAAGTACTAAATGTCCAGGTTGATCGTGTTGTGTCACCCCTGACGCTTCCAGAACACCTCGTGGAAAAGGAGTAGGTATGCCAAAAGGGCATGCACATTCCTTCTGAGGAGTTGAGGGCTTGGGAAGAATTTAGAAAAAGTGAATTCAATGAGGATTTTACATTTTGAAAGCACTTTATGTACAAAGTTCTGAAACACTTCAGTGGTCTTTCCTTGCTGGCTCTCCAAATTCCTCTCTTCCTCCTCATCTTGTCTTTTATCTCCGCTTCCTTCTATTATTCCAGTTCCTACCTCAAGTTTATTTCTTCAAAAAAGAAAAAAAATGTAATCTTTTTATCTAACAGTGTGTTTATGAACCTTTTTCTCTTCCAGGTGAGTACACCTGTGCTGTCATAAAACTTCTTCATTCTTTCTTTCTTCTTACATTATAACAAAGCTCTTAAATGCTTTATTATGAGCAATCTTCTGTCAGTAAATGACTTGCTTTTTTATTGTAGGATGTGTCTTGATAATGTTGTAACCTCTGGCTCCCTGCTCCTTCTTGTGCCTGCACGTGTCCTTTGGCTGCTTTGGGTTGTGGGAGGCCCTACCATTGAAGACATGTCCCTGCCCCATCACCTTCCTGCACCACCAGGCTCTTCCTTGGCATTTTGCTGTGCCAAGCTGGAAATCCTTCCTGCAAGCTGTGGGCAGGAATCACCTGTTTCTCCTCTCTTTGTTCCTCCCACACTTCAGCTCATCCTGGGTTGTTCTTGCTCTTTCCTGACTGCTTTGCTTACATTGTGCCAAAGCAGCAGGGCTGAAGCGTGAGCATTGATGTGTTAGAGGCAGTGTCTCTGTCACCAAGGTCTTACCTCTTCCTAAAACAGCAGGACAGTCCCCCTGCTAAACTCTTCAAGAACTCTGTGTCCATCATCTTCCTTCTGCCTCTCAAGACCATTTGGGTTTGTTCTCTGTGTGGAAGGTGTGCTTGGGGAAGGTTTCCTTGAAAAGCTGTGAAATGCTTTTTACGTACACAGAACGTACATTTAAACTGTTTGATTTGCATAGGGCAGAAATGCAGCTGCAGATTACTGCAGCCCAAGCTCATAAAGGGAACTGGGAATAAAGCCTCAGAGTCTCAGAGCCAGTTCTGTTAGTCCTGTGTCTTGAAGAGGAGAGCATCCTCCTTTTTACTATGGCAGGACAGGCTCAATCCCACTATAATGAAGAAGGAATAGACCAAAGTGTAACAGTGTGAGAGGGCAGCTTTAACAAACAACAAAACATCGTGCCAAATGAACACATGAGGCAATTAGTCTCTGCTGTCTTCATTGTCTTAACACTAAGGATGGACAGAAAAGTTTCTGCAAGAAATAATCTTTCTGTGTATTTGAATTTTAGATAGAAGGGACAGATTTCTAAGGTGAACATGTAATGGTTGAATATCAAGTGAAATAATGACTCTGCAAGAATCGAGCTGCTGAAAAGATGAGCAGGGAAGAAGGGACTTTTGGCTGGACTGCCTTAACTCTTCCACTTCTAGGTTCTTGCTTTCTTTATGTGTGTGAATCAGCATTTTTAAAATGCTATTCTTGAAGGCGTGTGCCCCTTCAATCAACCTGTGAGAACTGAGGAGCACACGAGCCTCCTACAGAAGTCTTCCAGGAAGAGCAAATAAGGTCAGGCTTCAGGTACTGAGTCTTGAAAAGTGCAGGAGAGTCTGGTTTTGAGTCATTTTCCCATGTTGCAATAGATTTTTGGGATTTTTGTTTTCCCAGTCTTATCCTTTTCAAAGTCACCTGTCAAGAGTATTGCAGTATATTCTCCCCCATCTAGCTTCCTACGTACTTCCCTGGAATCATTGTTTGAGTCACTTCCCAAAGATTTGCACTTCATGTGCTAAGGTGAGTAGACCTTTCAGAGGGTTCTTTTAGGAGCCAAGAACCTAAAGGGTACTTTAGGGAACAGGGGCACTGTTCAGGTCTCCCTGTTCAGGTGAATCTGTTCATCCCATCTGCTGAAAATTTGTATCCATGCTATTTGTGCTGCTTGGGGGATCTACAAGGACTCCCCATAAATCAAATTAATCTCACGGGGCACTTGTCTACTTGAAAATAGACATTTCATGTATCCTGCTAGATATAAAAGAAGTGACTTTTAAGCAAAATATCACTGATAGGATTTCTGATACAATAGCACAGAAACTTCTGAGCACATCCATTTTATAAGCCAGTTTTGAGTTTTAGTCCATGTTTGTTCACTTTAGAGAAATGATCTTCAATGCCAATTTTATAGGTTAATGTTCAAAATGGAGTTAACTAGGATTCAGAAGTTCAGCAGTTTGACATATGGCTATGTCAATTGCATTTCAAAAGGATGTGAACTCAGTTACCAGTTAAATGTGGCATTGCCCTGGTGAACTGTGGCTTTTAGCACAAGCACAAATGTAGAGTAAAAAGTGCTTGAATTACAGGACTTGAACACTGCTTAGAAATTCCAGTGCTGATGAACCAGTAGGTAGTTTCCTGTAGCCTTATGATGAGGCTGTAACCAACTTCATTAAAGGTTTGACTGCTTTAATAATTCAAATTGTGGGTCTCCCTTCGAAGACTCATCAGTAGCTCCATTAACTTGTGCATCTGCTGTGTCTCTTCATGGTTGCTCCTTTGCTGTCTGCCAGGCCGTGACGTGCCTCTTGCAGAGTTCCTTCACTGTTAGAGGAGGAGGGGAGAGCAGAGGCAATTGCAATCTGCATGTGAGCATGTTCTGGTGCTGATTGCTGGGCAGGAGGATGTGGAGGTGATGCTTGTCTGTGCTGGAAAGGCACCAGCCAGAATACTGTTTGAATGAGTCTCAGCAAGACTAAGTTATTTAATTATCTTGAGAGTACATGAAGGAAAAGGTTAGTAAATGTAACCTCTTAATAGTGTGTCCCTGCAGTGGCCTTCTTGGAGCTGGCAGGATCACAAGGCTGGAGGAGAGGCCCCAGGAGTCCTGTCCAGCCTCCTGCTCACAGCAGGGACAGCTCTGGGTCAGACTGAGTGCCCAGGACTTGAAAACTTCCAGGGATGGACACATCTCAGCCTTTTGGGGCAGCTTGAATGTCCTCGTGGTGGAAAAGATTTTCTGTCCATCCAGTCTGAACCTCTCCTGTTTTAACTCATGCCCTTTGTCTCTTTTTGTCCCAGCACACAGAGAGCCTGGATCATCTTCTCGTCCCCTCCCTGGAGGCACGTGGCAGCTGTGGGTGCCCCAGAGCCTTCCCTGCCTCAGGCTGACCTAGCCTGGCTGCCACAGCCTCTCCTCCAGTCCCAAATGCAAATGCTCCAGCCCTGACTGCTCTGGAGGCCTTGCTCCAGTTGTTCCACAGCTTTCTTGATTTGTCTTGGTACCTGAACAGGATCAAATCAGTCTTGGAAAGTATTCCCTCCAGCTTGTTGTTTTCTGAAAAGATTAATGCTACTTTCATACAGTGTTTACTCTTGAATTTTAAACAGGGGAGATGTAGTGGGGCCTGCTTTGGCCTTCCAGGAGACACCTCATAGCATCATGTTTTCTTTGGGGCAACTTAAAGTCTCCCTTCTGGTTTTGTCTCTTTTCTCTATGCAGGATGTCTCCACCATTTGATAACTAGAATTTCTGCCAGTATTTAATATGAACAACACTTCTTATTCTTCTTTAAGGGTGAGAGTAATGATTTAAAACAGCAAAGATTGATGATGGCTGCTGTTTACTTAGGATCAACAAGATTTTTGTGGTGACCTATGAAGTAAAAAAAATGACAATAAGAAAAGCGTCAAGCAATTCCCCACTGAGCTTTCTGCAGAAGGAAATATATCTTGCTGAGAGCCCCCAAACACACACCATACTCCTCAGGTGTCTGGGCAACAATTACTTGTCCCCTTTTTTCTGTCATGGGTATTTGAATTATTGAGCATCCTCCTGTCACCCAGGGACAACTTGTGCTAAAGTCACTGTCAGACATGCAATAATTTTTTGTTTTTCAAACCCAGATTCCAAGGCAGCAAAGCTGGTTCAAGTGTGCTGAAGTTGGTTGGTGCCATTCTAACTTTGTGAAAGTTAGCTGGTTAGGTGATGCAGATGAGTGTGCTGGTGAGAGAGAGGCAGGCAGAGCCCAGCTGGGGTAAAGCAGCACTTTGTTTGTTTGAGTGTGCTCCTCCAAGGGAGCTAACAGGGATGGGAGTGCCTGTGCACTTAGCCCTGCTGGAGGGGCTGGCAGGTGAAGGTGTGCCAGAGAGAAGAGGGCTGCAGTGACCACAGAAGGTGACTTGCTTAGCACTTGGCAAAAGCTTGGCCGTACAGACCAAGGGTGGGTTTTAAACTTGAGCAGCTCTTGATAGAAGTTGCTCACTCACCCTCAACCCTGATGTGGTGACGTAAATTTATGGCCAAGTCTAAAATAAGTTGAAGCAGTTTTAACCTAGTGTGGTTCCTAGATGAAAACTGTTTAGTTTTGTTTTTTACCCATGGGGTTTGGTCCAAGTTGGTTTCCTGGCACCATCCATTGTTACTACAGATGTGCTGTGGTAAAGGGTGAAGTTGTGTGCAACAGGATTGAAGCACTAATGCTTGAGAGCAGGGTGGCACTGCTGCTTGGAGTGATGGTGTTCATTATCACTACAGTGCTCACTGACCAGAACCCTAGTGAATGTTTCCTGTTTCCTAGACTATGGCTGTAGCCATATATAGAATATCATCCTTATAGAATAAACCTTGTATCACTGTCAGCAAACCGTACCCCTCTTTCCAGTGCGGGCTGAGAGTCTCCCCTTGCTGCAGAACACAGCTTGCTGTGAGTGCTGTTGCTGCACTTCCTTTGTGCTCCCCTTTGAGGTTACTTGCACAACAGCGTTCCAGTGACCTAGAAGTGCAGGTTAGTGTAAGTAAAGATACAGCTGTATTTATTTATTTATTTTTGATGGCAGGGATGATTCCTGTAGCAGTTAGTTTTTGTTCTAACCTACAGTATAACCAGGTGCTGCTTGTCTGAAGTGTTAATGAGGGAGTGCACAAAAGCACTTGGAGAAGGCTGCCCCCATCCCTGCGTGTAGGGGGTTGGAGGGGATTTTTTCCTCTGTTTCTTCATTTCAGTGCAGGGTAAGAAGGTACATTTTCTTGGTGAATTAGCTGTTTTATTTAAGTATTCAGTGTAAAGTATAGTGTGATATTCTGGCTACTTGTAAAATCTGTTTCTTCTATCCTAAGAAATCATAACAAGTAACCATAGCTTGGTCCAGTGAGATGATTTTGGCCTCTAAATAAGCTGATCTGAGTACTGAATTGTATCATAAACTTTTAAGTTAAGCAACTTAGAGCTCTGTTTAAATCAATCTATCTGGAAACTGAAGCAGGGCAGCCCCTGCTTTTTTTACTTTGCCACCTTGGCCGTTGTGGGCATTTTCAGATGTCTTGGTGTTTCCTAGTGGAGAAAGAAAGGTTGGGTTGATGGGAGAAGACAGTGACTTGATGGATAAATGCCTTGGCATCTTCCCTGCCCTGCTCAGCCAGCAAAAATGAGCATAGGAGAGGAGTAATTGCAGTTCAAGTGCATGGTGGCTTGGGAGGGAAGAGAGGATAATTTGCTGTAGGATCTGATTTTGTTGGATGAGGAGCTGCTGGAGATTGCAGAGGGTTAAGGGCTCTTCATCACTGCTGTTAGATCTTCACAACAGCAGCAGAGATTCACTCATAGCAGCAGGCTGGTAGAAGAGCAGTTAAAGAATGCAGCTATAATTTGTAAGAAATATATGTGGGAGGACAGTAGTTGTTGCTTTCATTAGTTTGAACTCGAGGATTGTCCTCATGTTACTGGGAAAATCTGCACAGCTGCTGTCAGGCAGGAGGGGAATAAACCCACAGATATTTTCCTTAAAATCATTAACAGAGATGCTTACTTTGATTCTGTACTTTTAATGCATTATGAGGGAAAAACATAGATTTTCTTGTGCACAGGGAGGGATATGGTATCTTAAATGGCTTAAACAATGTTCTGAAACTGAGTATTTAAATTTCTCTGAGTTAAATCAGCTGGTACTTGTTCAGATCAATGTAATCCTTGAGTTGGGGTGGAATAAACTTTTTTGAGTGACATTAGGCCTGCTTTCTCTTCTTTCTGTGTTCTAGTCAGACTTCTCTTGGATTATTCACACTGGCTTCTATACTCAAGGGATTATCATAAGGAACCAGAAGGCTGAGGAGTCTCTGAATCTCTTGGGACTGTTACAGAGTGGGTGACAGACTGAATTTCACTGATGGGACTCAAATCAGAGATACCCTTGAGGTACTTAGGAGTCCTGCTAGAGTTAATATTCTATTCCATCTTCAGGGAAAAGAAAGATAGTGTTTCTGAAGGCATTTACTATACCCTATATGCAGTCTATTTCTCATCTTTTAATTCCATTTGTTTTGGTGATAAAAGTGTCCTCTACTGCTCAGCCTGATGGAACAGTTTTCTGCTTTGTCTTATGTTGGTATGTGTAAAGCTGGTTTTTTTTTATTTCTTCCCCTCCTCTCCTCTGAAGCATTGTCTGTTTTGAGTCTGTGGGTCCTGCTTGTATAGCTGAATTGTCTGAGAGCCACTCTGGCTGTTAGAAAACGAGAAATTAATTTTGAGTGTGGAACCTTTAAGGCTGATTCTGCCAAAATAGTTAGGGGAACATTTCTTGAACTACTTAAAGGAAACTACTTTTTTGTTTGGAAAATAAAAAAACAGACCTTTTGGGTATTTCAGACTTTGGTATTTCATGATACCTAGATTTAATGAGGCCTTGAGAGTTGTTCCTGGTTGGTCAGGCTACAGCAAAGGGCAGTAGGGTTTGTTTGGGGCCTGCCTGTTTTGAGCTCCCTGGACCCCACCCCATAGTCTGTGCTGTGTTACCTACCACATATGAACTTCCCTACATGTGAAGAATAAGTGAATTTTTGATAAATCTGTTGGGAAGACCATTTTCTCTCTTTGTTTTATGACAGTCCTGTAAATTGTGCTAGTGTCTGTTGCAGTGAAATTCTCCTGGTATTTGATTTGCCATGTCCTGTGTTGGTCTCACCATGATATGAAGAAAGCATGTGGATGTTGCTGTGTGTCCAACAGCTGTGACTGTGTAATAATCTTTTTTTAACCCAAACAGCCTTTGACATCTTCGTTCCTTCTGCAGACAGTACTGGTTTTGGCAGGGTCTTTGGGCATTCTTGCTCTTAATTCAAGGTACACTTGAGCTGCTATGAGGGGTCTTTAGGGCAGATTTTCCAAGCTAGCCTAATAATAACTGAAAATTGTAACTGGAAATGCTGATCCTCTATACCTATGGAGAAGGAAGGATGGGACAAGACTTCTGGCTGTTGAAGTTATCTGTCTTGAAATGCATGTAAATACTTGTTGATGGCAATGCCATGATCAAACTTCTGAGCAGAGAGGATTGATCCAGCCAGATATTCCCAGGAAAAAGCCAATCTGTTGGTAAGAATAGTGTTCAAAGGATTTAAGCTGCATTTATAAGTATTAAAGAAAGACCCAGACCTACCAAAAGTGTATAAAAGCATGAAAACTGTAGCAGCTCTTAGAACTCAAACATGCTGCTTCGGTTACTAGTAAAATAAAGTAAATATTATTTCATGTTTAAGAAAAAGGTGAGATTTCTATATTGGTTAATGATTGTAAATTAAATTATTAAAATATGCAGAGTAAACTTGCAGTAAAAATCTAGAAGTTGTTTCAGTTGGTCTTAGTACCATTGGCAGTTGTAATGTTGAACATAAATGTGAAATCTTTATCTAGGAAAGAAGTGATAAAATTCTTAATATGTGTTGTCGACATGTGTTTGAATTATTACAGCAGGCCTTAATTTATGAGTATGTCACACAGATTATGCCAGGGCATGGCTGGCAGGTTTTCCACCCAGTTTGAACATACTGTTATTTAATTTAGAGCTTTATTTTGTTTTGAGGTAAAGGATAGGAGATATGGGGCTTGGGGCAAAGACATCTGTAGGGGATTATGGCGTGCTCTGACTTCAGCTGAAGTACTTTTTTTCTGATTTTGATATTAAAGACTAAAATAATCTCTAATGCTTGAAATTACCCAGAAAAATATTTCCAATGTGTTTCTAACGAAGATGTCAACTGCTTACTGATTCTGCTTGTGCAACTGCAGATTATTTTAGTTGCTTCCATCATAGGTGGCCAGTCAGAAGTCAGCACTAAAAAAAGTGCTGTGTCTGCCTGTAACATTACGTTACATGGTAAGAATTTGGGGATACTCAATCAAGATCAGTTAAAATTCTGTACTCTTTGATTAAAGATGGTTACTAAAATGTATCTTCTGTCCTGCATAACTTATTCTGTTAATTCCTGAAATAATTCTTTGAGAACTGCTGTGCTGGAGCATTAGGTGATGTGGCTCAAGAGTGTTTTGTCTTCAGCAAGGACAGATCCAAAAGACATGAAGATCTTTGGGCCTTTAAGGACTTGGGTTCAGGAAACCTTTTGGTTATAATGGGAAATACTGTTGAGCATACTTATTTCAGATTTTGGTATTAAAGCAGTGTGATTCACCTGGTTTCCCTGCTTTATTGTCAAATTCTGAAGCACAGTGCCAAAATTATTCTCTTTTCAAACCTCTTTTGGACATGCTGGACTACATGAAAGAAGCGACAGTGAAATCCAGTTGATTGCAAAGTGGAGTGCAGTGGCTGCATGGGCTTGTGCAGCCTGAGTAACACAAAATGTTGAGTTAATAATTGGTAACTATGTCGAATATATGTCGAATCTTTTGAGGGCATTGTCTCTTCTTGCTTAATATGCCTCAAATGTTCAGAAAATGTCTCCTCTGAGTGAGGACAGTCACGACCCTTCCCCACCTTCCAAAAGCAGCAGAGGGTTGAGCAAGGCTGGTGATTTCTGCTGTAGGATTTGGTGGGAGGAAGGAGCGGAGTGAACCCAAAGCACACAGCAGCTCCTGAAGGCCAGATGTAATGAGAGTGGGAATGGTTTGTCAGAGTGCCCGGGATACTGCCTTGGGCTGTGGAGGTGACTCGGTAGGACTATAAAAACAAGCAATTAAATGTTTGTCAGAGATAACATCAGGGTGATGGAATGGGCTACGTAACCTTTTGAGATCCTTTCTAGGCTCACGATTTGATCTTCAGGTGGGATGTGTTAATCCATTGCTATGGAGTCTTTTCCTCAGCCTTTGCAGAAGATAATGAGGTCAGGTCTGACTGCTGAGAGGGACACTGCTGTCTGGAAAACTATATTCATGTTATTCTTTTCTGCAGTTCATGTTTAGTAGACCCCCACATTTTTCCATGTATGATTCATAAAGTAGATACTAATTTTTAGTCAGCTGAATGTTCATGTGAACTTTTCTGACACAGAACTAGAAAGGACTCTGTCTTTAGGTCCTGAGATTTAAATTTGAAATCAAATTGTTGGTGGTTTTTAATAAATACATTTAGGCCTCACATGTAGATTTAACCTTGGGAGTTACAGATTTGCTCAGATGCCTGCTCCTAACCAATCCTTTAGTTTGCAAAATGGGAAAGGAGGTTACTGGTTAACTGGCAGTACCTGGGAGCGCTCAGTGGGGTCGTGGTGGCAGCAGATCTGTTCAGGGCCACTTGGGGCCTGCTGGAGCAGAGCTGCACAGGGACTTGGGCCAGGGAGTGCATCTCTTCAGCCAGGCTGCATTCCTCCAGACCTGCTGGTGTTTCACGGGCCTCAAAACTTCAAGCTGCACATTTCTTGGAGAGGACAGTTCTTGTAGTAATGCATCCATCTGCTTCCCATCTTCTGTGCTGATAACATTCGCTAGGTCTGAGCTGGTTGGATTGGTCATAGGTTTCTCTTTCAGCTGAACACAGAGCAGAGTAACTTCCCGTATTCCAGGAGTACCGTGTGTTCTGGTGATGGACTTGGGTGTGGTAGTCAACAGCCCTGCTGGATGAGGCACTCCTGAGCTGAGGAGAACCAACAGCAGAGGACTGCGGGAGAGTCGTGTGTTGCTAAGCCAGAAATTATTCAAATATTCTCTAGCTGGAAAGTACGTTTATCTCAGAACAGCATTGCCTGTGTGTTTCTGATAGAGAACAGGGAACAGCTATGAGACTCCTGTAAACGACTGACAATGATGTACTGAGTACCCATTTAATTATCATAAATAGGGGATATAATTCTCCCTGACTGATGTTCAGCCTTCTGCCTTTACTGTGCTTTCAGAGTATGGTTTGCATGCATTTTCAACATGGAGAATTGAAAATAATTTCTAAGATGCAGCTTGAAATTAGGATCATACCCATATGTAATCTGAGTGCTTTTGTCAAGGCTTATTTGTGCCATGTGGTGTTCTTTCAAACCTCTTAATAATGAATAGCTGTTTAAAAGTTTTGGGTATGTCACGTTTGTGCACAGATGTGTGTTTTGTGTGATATTGATGTGATTGGGAGTTTATAAAATGAGATTGGCAAAACCCAGTTTGCAGTTACTGAATGACCGCAATATTTAAATATCAATAATTTTGCTTTAAGGCTTATGTTTTGGAAGGCCTTGACTATCTGGGCATAGATCTTAGAACTTGGAGAGCACATGTTAAAAGCACTGAAGTCCACTGTATCTGTCATAACCAACTTGCTACAAACACAGTATGAGGGATTACTTGTGCTTTATTTCTGCCACCTCTGATGGTATCCTCTAATGGATTTGCTCTTTACCCATCTGCTGCTTAGCAATGAAGACAGTATCTCAAATTCCCAGTAACTGACTCCTCTTAAATGATCGTTTCCTCTGTGTTGAAGTCATTCCAGCCTTACTGAGCGTAAGGGTCAGCATTTGCCACTGTGCAAGGGGTAATTTGAGGCAGGGATTGAGAGGAAGGGGTTCTCTAGAGAACACCAAAAATGAGCAAGAGATATGAGTTGTATATCCCAAGCTGTTAGTGGAGGTTGGAGGCAGCAGGAAAGTTGTAGAGCTGAAAGTCAGGATTTAGATGCTGCAGTTGTTCTCTTGACTGATGCAAAGTGGAGTGGCTTTTCCAGAGGGAAATGTGTCACTGCTCTCCAGATCTGCAGGCTGGCAAGAGGGCATGTTTTGTCTGTATTGCACGCGTGGCACTGAACAGACTGTGACTTCCTTCCTTTGCATTGGATTCTCTGTGCTTGTCTGGGAGATCCCATGCAGTGTCCAGGGAGGGCTGGTGTCTGCTGCCTGACCTGATCGGGCTTCTGCAGGGCTGACGTGAGGAGCAGAACTTGCTGAAACTAATTTGATGATACCCATCTGAAGGTTATCTCAACGCTCAGATATCTGCATTTTCCGTAATTCTGGAAATGGTTTTCAGAGTGCAAAAGCTGTTAAAAGGTAATGTTCACTGGTTCTGGCATCTGTTGTCTGCAGATTCCAGCCCCTTAAGTGAAGGTTTTACCAAGTCAGGAACTGTAATATAGCAAATTATTGCTGGTGTTACTATACATTTATCACCACTGAGACCTGACAGTGTACGCTCTCATCAGGGTGGGTTTGAAAGATAAAAAAAGGGTGTGAGAAACGACGCCTCATTTCTTAAAACTGTAAGAGGTTTATTGAACCTCAGCAAGGGACTGAATAAGGAAAAAGGGACAGCGCGGGGTGCTCAGCTGCAGCCAGAGGCACAGTGCCCACACCCCTAACAATCCCTATATATGCCATTGACAAGCCAAGCCTCCCCACACTCGTGCATGTGTCAGCTCCTCCTTCGTCCCACCTCTCGGAGTCTGTGCAGTCCTTCGAGCTTTGACTTTCCCAGTGGTCCGAGATCAACTTTCAACACTGCAAAACTTACATTAAAAAACACCAGATCTTAACAGAACTTCTTTAACTTTATAACATACCTGAAACATTTATGAGAGCAAACATCACACTATCCGTTTATTACAGGGGCATAGCTCAGGAGGGTTTGGTTGTTGTTGTTCAGAAAATAATTCTGTAGCTTCTTGCTCAGTCTCAAAATCTTGGGGGAATTATTGTGGCAAGTTCAGTTGTAAACCTCTCACATGCCCTCTTAGGGCATAGTCCTGAGAACTGGTAACCCTTCCGTGTGCTTCCCCAAAGTGGCTTCTTTTGAGTAGTGAGGGAGCAGAGCTTTATGTTTGGTGTCTATCTTCCTTTAAGGGAGAAGGCTGTCAATGGCTGAGAGGACTGGAGGGCAATCTTGAAGTTTTTGTGCACTTTAAGATTGCCTTGGTTTTGAAAAATCTGCTTGTCCAAGGGATGGTGTAAAGATTGGAGGAGATATACAGATGGATTATATATTTGATCTTCAATGTTTTGCCTTTCACTTGTTCTCAGGTCAGCTGCAAAGCTGGCATATTGTCAGCCAGTGCAGTAAATGCTGTACTGTATGCATGTGCCATATGGTATTCCATAAAATTATTACTTTTTTACTGTTTGCTATTAGAAATTTACTTCTGAATGTATTCCTTTACATATGAAAATATATCAATGTCTTGAATTGCGACACATATTAAGTATCCTTTCATTATTTCCTGAGCATGCCTTTTTTATAGCTAATAAATTCTTATTGCTGTTACTGAACCAGAATTTTTCTATACTGAAAATAGTATCAGGTTACCCAGGGAGCTACACTGTCAGGTCCTGGAAGGTAAACAAGGTAAAGGTGACTGGAGTTTTGGTGCTTTTCCTTGTTGGGCAGCATCTATTTAGAGGTTATTTTTATCCCTGCTGTCTTCAGTAAAATTCCATATAACTAGTAGGTCAATATGATGAGTTTTTAAACATAGTCAATATTTTTAAAAAATGACTATGGAAACACTCTGGAAAGCTGAGCTTTCCTGAGCTAGTCCTACCACTGTATATTTATTGCCAGCTATTCTTGCTTGAATTGGAAAGTATAGGTTGTTGGGTATATAGTTTTCAGGTTACTCTCCTGGCTTAAATTTTGGAGTCCTTTGGAACAGATCCAGGCACGCTGCTGATCCTGAGTGGCTCGACTCCATTTCTGAGGCATTTAGCTCAAGTTCTGACTCCAGGTTTTAAGGAGAGGGAGAGTCCAGTGGAGGCAGTGGAGTGTAGGAAGCCTGAGTAGTGTAGGAGATTTGTATTTCCCTCTCTGTAGATTAAATCAGAGATTAAGAACACATCAACTTCTCTTAGAAGCACTTTGCCTTTGGGGCATATAATTTTAAAGTTTGGGACAAAGAAACTGACTTCCATGAAACTGGAGGAAGAAAATGAGTTTGAATGAAGCTGACTGCAAGGGTACTTCAACTCTTATCCAAGGAGGAGGATTGTCAGCTCCGATCAAACTTAGAGAGTTGCTTTTGGTGCTTGTGTTTTGAGGATGATTATTATGACTTGCTTCTAATAGACGAGAAGGAGGGAAGATGGGATCAAGAAAAACCGTGTTCTGTGTCCCCATTTCTCAGTATCCTTCTCAGCTGCGGTGGGAACACAAAAGGAATAGAGCAGGATTCCCTGTGGAGGGGGCTTGTGTTCACGTGGTGATTGCTTTGCTTTAAGATCTGCTTGCAGAAGTGCAGGGGTTTTTTACTGGTGATGAAATACTTGTTTCTGTGGCTTTGATGTACAGCTGTAATCTGATTAAACTGCAGGTCAAGGAAATTAGCTCTACCCTGACTTCAGCTGCCTGTAAGATGAATAATAAGATTTAAACTACTTAGCATATAAAATTGACAGTACGATGGTTCTGTTAAAGGTGTACTTTATTGGTGTGTGTTAGCAGTGTTCTTCCAAGGCACATGGAACATTTAATTCCATGACCCACAGCCTGAAGATCTCTCACTACATCAGTAAGAGCTGACATCACCCAACCCTGCCAGCTCCCAAAGCAAGCAATTCCGGACCTTTATGCAAACTATGGTCATTTAAATTAGGTGGCAGCACTTGAAAGTTTGGAACACTAAGAACTTGTTCTGTAGAGGCAAAGCTGTTAAAGTTGTTTAACAGTACATGTCTGATGCCTGAGTAGGTAGAGTCTGTACACAAATTAATAAGTAAAATCTTCATTGGATGCTGCATATAAAATCCTGATTCCATCCATTTGCCCTGTCAGGAAAAGGTGTGTGAGGCTAGCAGGAGCTGTTGTCTAAAGCTTACCGTATTCAGATCATGTTGAATTAATGAGTGGAGGAAAAATCAAAGATAAGGTTTACCCACAAGTTTGCTCTTAGTATTATTCAGGCATTACCATCTAGGTTTATGCACAATCCTGAGAATGCAATAAAAATATTTCCTTTTGGCAGGCCATAGTTAGAGATACATTTACTGTCTATGAAACAGTTCAGGGAAGTCAGTTATGTTTCAGAACCCAACCTTTAGAAAAATGTACCAGCTGCAAAGTGTTAGTAGCCAGAGGGTCTCTAAAAACTGGAAAGAAAGCTTTTGGTTTTAGCAAGTGTTAGTGGTAACTCTTAGGAATTGAAGGAAAAGTACTTATTTTCCAAAAAACTGTCAACCAATTGTATCAGCAAGTGGTTTTCCTCACCTCTGAAGTGCTAAACTCCAGATGTGAATGATGTCTTGGATACAGTGCTTGGAGGCTTCTGAACAACCAATCTCCCCTAAATGTGCTGTGCAGTATTCAGTGTCCATGCTCTTTCCTACTGCTTCCACCTGCCCTGAATCAGCACAGGTATGCTTAAATACAGACAAATGGAGAAAAAAACCCCACTGAGTATTAAAACCATTATAAATTTTTGTTGAAGATAACTGTTATTTTGAGGAAAATCTAACATGGTAGTTGCAGGTTGTTGCCTTGAAGTTTCTTCTGGGTGTGAGCCTTGCCAAATATTGAAATTATGAAATCAAAATATTAATTTGTGTTTGACTTTTAGTGTGCTAGTATAGAAAATCTACCTTTTCTACCCAAAATGAAAGATTTCCTACATTTATTCTGTATATTCCCTGTATTTTTCTATTCCCTTTCAGAAGAATGAAAACTTTCTGGCATTGCCCTTGGTGAGCCTTGGGATCAGTTACCTCCTGCTAAGTCACGTTAGGCTGCAGGTGCTTTTCACTGTGGTACAGTTTTTGCACACACCTCCAGGAAAGAGAACTGCGGGAGTATGAATTTCTGCTTGGAGTGGAACTCCTGGCCATTTCATGTTTTTTAGTTTTTAGAATCACAGATCATGTGATTGGATTCTGATGGCTTTTATAAGCCCAGCTGCCTGGATTCACTGCCCGTTTTAGTCATGTCAGTCCTCAATTCCTTATGGGGGTGGTTTGTGTTACTGAGATTTGATGAGGGAACTGATACAGCTGCTAATGCTTGTGGTTGTTAGGGGAAAACCAGGTGGAATGCCCCTGCAGGAAGGGTGAAAGCAGTGCTGTGTTCTGTGTTGGCTTTGTGAGGTCTGGGGTTTTCCACATTTTCTGTAGAACTTGTCATGCCACAGCAGATCATGCCTGGCACATCCTCGCTGTGAAAATGAAAGAGGTGTGGTGTAAGTGAGGCTTGACTTCCAGAAATAGAGGATGTTAGCTGGGTAACACAAAACTACTGCTCTGAGGAGTTGGGATTAATTTTATTGGCTTATTTGTGCTTGATAATGAAGCTTGTTAGCAGTCCCCTGCTTCTGTACAATGGATACAGCCCTATCAGAGATGCAGGGTGGTGTATGCAGAACTGAAAATTTGTGGAGTGCTTAGTGTTACAGCAGAACTGAAGACAGATATTGGAACAGAAATTAGCTCTTTTGGGGACAATGGTAAAATAGATCCATTTGTTCAGTGATACACAAATACAGTTGGAAGCCAGATGGTAACAAGAGGAAAACTTGAATTAAATAGTTAACCAAAGAGGCTGTATGATCTTTTCTTATATTATTTGAACACCAAATTAAGCAAACTTGCTCTAGTGTTAAAGAGTAGGTGCAACTGCATGATCTTTTGATGTATCTTTCAGTGTGATTGGGTAAACACTTCAAAATATATGTACAGGAGAGACATCCCAAGGTTTGTGGGATTTTCTTTCTGTAGTGCTTATCAGCTTAAGGGAAACTACTTTTCTTATTCTGCTTTGGGAAAACTTAATTGAATGGTAAAAACTTGGAAGAGAGAAAACAAATTGTGTCTCTCTTGGCTTCTTTTGCCAAGTCCAGTGGTTCATTCCACATTAAATGTATCCTCTGAGTTTCAGCAAAACAGAACTTTATATACTCTCAGGTTCTTATGAGAAAAAAAGTTTCTTTTGTCTTCTGTGGGGACTTAAATTTTTATTATACCTTTAGAACCTTGAGAGATGATCCTGACTACTGTGTTTTAAAGTTTTGGAGCTTTTCAATTTTATGAATAAAATGAAAATTGCTTTAGCTATCAAACATTTTAACTAAATTGGGTGTGAGGCTGTTGTATTTCAGTTTAAAGGTTGACTAAAGCACAGAGCTGAATCTGCATATTTGCTTAGGAAATGATAAAGAGTAGCTATTATGATATATCGAGATGGTATGTGGAAATACTTGAAATAAAATTTTTTGAACTGTGGTTTGTCCTTATTTAGTTTTGGACAAAAAAAACTGAGGGAAGCCTGACTGAACTGAGTCCAACTGGGCAAGGAGGTACTTGCGAATATTCTTTAAATGATACAGTGTGTAAACAGGTTCCACCAGGTTTTCTAGGAGGCAACCTTTTTTGCCCCAGAATGAATCATTCTATTGTAAATTCAGTAATCAGGCAGTGCAGTAAAAGATATGGCCAGAAAAGCTTGTTAAATTTTTTGGGTGATAGAAGGAGCCCTTGGCACTGTGAGAAGCTGCTTTTAGTTGTTCCCAGTGAACTCCAGCTGGTGCCCACTAGGAGTCCCTGAGCACCAGCAAAGGCCCCTTGTGAGGCTGGGCAGTGCATCTTCTCTCTTATCTTCTCCCTCCCTCCCTCCCTCCCTGCTAATATTTTGTCACCGATGCAGAACAAGTTCTGTACCCAGGCTGCCCCCTCTTATCCTGGCTTAGAATGCAACTATTTGAAATAAATTGTTTCGAGGTGGAAATGAGAAGCAGCATACTAATGTTAGATCAACTCTCCTAATTCCTTTGGCCTCTAGGAAGGACTGAAATAATTTCTATGTATTTTATTAAAAATTACAGAGACAATCCCTTCAGTATTGCTTGTTGCAATTTTATAAGTTATACAGGGCAGTCTGTGTTATGGCTGGTGAAGCAATTGGTGCTAAAGTCTCTTGTTCTGTGAGCCTGTGAGTCTTCTCTTCCAGAAAAAAGTGGTTTTAAATAAGTCTTTTTGGTAGAAACTCGGGTCTAGCCATATAATTGGGTCTGTGCAGTTACAAAGAGCCTGTCGGAAGTCACACTGATATAGAGGCTGAGACTCTCTTCATCTGAATTCTCTAGGCAACAGTGAGGGCAAACTTCTGGGGGAAAAAAAGCACTTTTATATTTCCCCTTTTAAAGATTATACTTAGCAGAAGGTGGTTCTGCACAAGTGATTTCCAGAGGAGCCGTTCTTGGCTTTACAAGGGCAGGGCCTTTGTGCCTGGAAGAGAATTCTGGGCTCGTGTCTGTGGGTGCAGTCCTGCGTGTCCTGCTGGGGCTGAGCCTCTCATCACTCATGGCCTTGGCAGCACAGATCGTGTTCTCAGCTCGGAGACCTTCACAGCACTGGAAGATGTTTGAAGCATGAGCCAGACTGTAGGAACTTGGCTGGCTCTTCAGAAAAGCGAGATTCCAGCACCTGAGCAAGTCAGCTTTTCCTTGGGAGCAGTGGCCTCGCTGGCTGCCAAGTCCCAGCACACAGATCTGTGCCTGACCGGACTTGTGAGTCAGCAGTGCGGGGGCTGCCGGGGCACAGCGGGCAGAGGAGGCTCCTGTCCCTCCTGGGCTCTTCTGGGCTCCCTGGGGGCAGCATCTGCTCCTTCCCGTCCTGCTGGCTGCAGCCACAGAGAGCCATCCCTTAGGTGCCTTTTGTTACCTCTGTGTGGATGAGGAAGAAATGTTTCTTGGGCGTTGAGCTTTCTCCTGACACAGTAGCTAAAATTTGCATTGCTTGTCTCTGTTATCTCTTTTTCCAGTGTTTGCTGCTTTTAGGATTTAAAAAACATGTTACCTTCTTGAAATAAATACACTGAAAGAAGTTGTCTTAAAGGCATTAAATTTGGATCAAGTGAAAAACATGCAGATTCATTTCTGATACCTGTTAAGGTGTTCTTGAGTTTTGTCTTTGACTTCTGTTCTTGACAATTAAAGCTCTTTGGGCATCCCATTGTTCTTGGATGGAGGTGGCTGTGGTGAGCTGTTAAAGATAATGCTTGCATTTAATACACAGAAATTTTGTGAAGGGACATAACAATTTACATCTTCCTAGTAATGTATCTCCTATTCGGATACCTCTTTAATTATCATGTGGACTCAAAGCCTTCTGTATAATTTGTGGCCAGTAGGTAGATCCCAGAACAAACTGAAAAACTGTTTACAGCCACCACATCTTCACACAGGCAAGAGAAAGTATGTGCTGGTTTCTGCAGCCCCTTTAGAGATTAGGTGGTGCTTTCTCCTGGCTCTCCATTCTTTTCCAAGCTGGCATCTGACATTCTTGTTAAGCACAGTGTCTTCCATCTGTGTGGAGGTTTTTTTGGTGGTTTGTGTTTTTGTTTGTTTGTTTTGGTTTTTTTTCTGAGGCAAGTGAAGGGAGCATTTCATATGCTGGAAGTATTCCATGTTCAGTGTGGAAAGCTTGTACTCTCCAAATCTGCATCACCACTTGAGCACAGCAAGAGCAGAGGGACACGTCCCATCCGAACCCAGCCAAAGCAGGCAGCCTCGTGTCCCCTCTGGCAGCCCTGGGTTCATTGTGTCCATCAGACAGGCCAGCAGTCCTTGCTCCTTGAAGCCTGCTGTACTGCTGACACAGTGCCTAACTGTGGCACCTCCATTGCCTGCTCCAGCCAGGCACTGACCATTCAGAAATATTCATTTATTGAGGACTGCCCCAGTGTTCCTCTTTCTGCGAGGCTGTTTGCCAACCTCCACCAGCAGTGGGGATTTGCAGAGGATGCTCAGTGCAGGAATTGTAGATAGTCACCTGTAGTTGCCATTCTTTCTGTGTGTACTGTGTGGTTTTTTCCTTGAATACCTGATCTTTAAAGCATTGCTTTAGGGATGCAGTTCAAGGAAGAGAGGTAATTGGGGAAGCCATAGTCTTATCCCTTCTCCCTATGAAAACTTGTGCAGCACGGGGGGCAGTAGGGCTGTATTAAGGTGCTGGCAGACACTGACAGGAGTCTGCGTTGCTCTGACTCTCTTGGCTCCTGCATTTCACGTGTGACAACTTAGAGTTGATATTAAGTTCCCAGGTAATAATCACTAATGTTGGCAGGACACTGCTGCCACACAAAGCTTAAAATATAAACCATAATGTACGCATTTTTAGTTTGTATTTGTTCAGAAAGAGGCATAAGCAGGGAAAAGTAAACTGTTGGCTGCTGTTATGGGATGAACTAGAAGCAGTCATGCTGTTGAACAACAGTAGCTCAAATCCTGCGTGGTGTGAACTCGAGCAGAGTGAGTTGTAAGTAGATTCACCATTGCATGAATGTGCTCTGGCAGAATTTAGTTATTTTGATTTGTCTGTTTCTAATTTATTGTCTTATTGCTTTCTTACAGGCAGGCAGAAGTCCTGAAGGCTGACATGACAGGTAATTGCCTTTATTATACAGTTGATCCAGCTTAATATTTGATTCGTGGTTTTGTTTTCCTTTTGTATTCCTTTTGGTTATCATTCTTAAGAATTTTCTGGAAAGTGTGTGACCTTACGTTAAAGGTTTGTCTTCTGTATATAAATAAATAAATAGTATTTTAACAACTGTGCTTCTTTTGCCTGTACCAAACACATATTTTTGAAGTTGACTTTGGATGTTCTAAACATTTGGAGATGAAGGTCATGTCTCTGCTTCTCTCTGAGACTCCTGCCCAGACTAGCACAGGAACTCTGTACTTGGAATTTGGGTGGTTTTAAGGAACCTGGGTGAGGAAATGCTGATCTGAGCACTACCACATGTTGTGAAAGTGCAGCCCTAGATACAGGGAAATGCTATGAGCTGTGAGTTAAGCTACATATATTAATGAGAAATTGAAATGGTTTATGTTAATGAATCAGCCCTGCAGTAAAAGTAGCTTCCCTCATGAACCTTTGCTCAGCTGTGCTTGCCACCTGGGTGTAGTGAAAGCAGCAGGCTGGTGTACTCCCCATAGGAATATTAAAACCACCTGGATCCGCCTAACCCGACAGGACAAGGGTGGTTTCCCTGGGGTGAGGCCCGTTCCTTGTGCTCCTGCAGCCCCAGCCCAAGGGCTTGTAGGAGCCAGGGGAAATTGGACTCTGTAACTCAATTGCAGGGAGCAGTGTTTGCACTCACCCTCTGGGACAGAGAGCAGACTACTGAGGAACTAGAAAATGGCAAGCATGCAGCAGTACTTGTCCACAGTGTTCTCTAAATACCAACAGCATGTCCATGGACTCTCCTATTTAGCATCCCTCCATGGATTTATTGTCTGCTAACTATTTTCAGGCTACACTGGAAATTTTTCTAAATTCATCCAGTGGCAAGAAATTCTGCAGTTTAATAACTTATGGAAAACCACGTCCTCCTACCTGTTTTGTTTTTTAACTTGCCAGCTGCTAACTTTTTTCACATCTAGTTCTGGTGTTGTAGGAGACTCATTAGTTAATCAGTGAGCACTCAACCCTCAACCTCTCTGTAGTTCTTGTATTTCACTATTCTGAGGAAACTGATAAAAGCAGGTGTTTGGTGGTGTGTTATCTTACACTGAGCTCTATTCTTTCATTTGGTAAATGAGTGAAAAATCAGATTGCCTCCATAAATTTGTGTGTCTTAGGGTTTTTTTTTCTTTCTTGTTGCTCAGATTCAAAGCTGGGTCCGGCAGAAGTCTGGACATCCAGACAGGCTCTACAGGACTTATATCAAAAAATGCTAGTGACTGATTTGGAATACGCTTTAGATAAAAAAGTGGAGCAGGACCTGTAAGTACCTCATTGAATTGATGTATATGTATGTAAGCTAGGCTGGGGAGCAGGAAACCTTGAGACTTCCAGAAGAGCAGTTGTATCCTATAGAATGGTAGTCTTACTTCCTTTAAAATGAGAGCTGTGCAGTGGGTGAAACATGAGAATGTACTGCAGAGCTGATAAAGAGAATTCAGTAGGTTAGTGCTTTACTTCTGGCAATTCAGAAGCAGCCATGTCATGCAGGAGTGGGTTTTGGAGAGGCAGATAGGGGTGGAGAAGCTAAGGAGCATCAGTCTGCTCTGCTGTCAGGGAAGGGCTGAAGTCTGCATTTTCCAGAAAGGAGGAAATTTGTCTGCTGTAATCACCTGGAGCTTTGAGCAAGGTCTATCAGGAGCCGAGCAGCTGCTGAAGAGCCACATTTTAAGCCTAGTGAGGTAGAGCTGGGCAGAGGGAGGAATAATCAGGGGAGAATTTAATGGGTTGCTCTCGATGCCTTACAAATCAGGGGAAGACCCAGCTGTGTTTTCTCCATGCCCTCAATCCGTTCCCTGTTATTTAAGGTGCAGACACGGGTTGTAATAAGTTCAGTTAACAGAAGCATGTGGTTCTTTCAGCACTGAGGGAAGCCAGATGAGTAGGCTGGCTGAGTTCTCCTCCCCACACTTCCAGTTACTGAATGATTTTTAACCCTCATCTCTGTACCCCGTATCTTGTTTAAGGGAGGGACTTCTATGCTGGCTAAAATAGAACAATTGCAAGCAAATATTAGTGATGTTAGCATTAGCCATATACATATATACATATGTTAGCTATATATATATGTATATATGTATATATATCAGGATCTGTTTCCCTAGATATGAGAGGTGAGGAAAGGTGGTTATTCCATATTTAACATTTGTTCTCATCTGAATGTTGCCTGAATTTGAGTATTCATGTCTGATGCTATATAATTAAACAATTCTTTCCTGTTGCCTATGCCATCTGCGTAAGACACTTCCAAAGTAAAAAGATACATGCTTCTTTTATTTTCAGTTGGAATCATGCCTTTAAAAATCAGATCACAACACTCCAGGGTCAGGCGAAAAACAGAGCAAATCCGAATCGGAGCGAAGTTCAGGCGAACCTTTCTCTGTTTTTAGAAGCAGCTAGTGGCTTCTACACACAGGTGAGTTCCACAAAGTAGAGAATGAGTGGAGGATCAGTTTTAGGTGGGTAAAATCTGGTTTTTGCCTCTGGCTTAGGAAACTGCTACTGAATTGGATTGAGCAGTGCACCTTGCTAACCATGGTGCTCTCAGCAGGAGATGTCTGCAGAGCTGGTGATGGGCTTTTATTTGATCAATCTTGAGCTGAAACTTGTGTGCATCTGGTAGTTATTTTGGTGCAATTTAGGTTCCTTTCTAATAGAATCTGCTTTAAAGCCTAAACCCCACTGTTTTGGGTAAGGTCAAAGGTCCATTTCTTACTGTGCTCTGCTAATACGAGGATGAGCATTGAGGTGTAAGTCTTTGTTTTCGATAACAATTAGAACTATTACTTCACTTCTAGGAACTTTTCTTCCCCTAAAGCAAAACTATATTGTTGAGTGTTTTTGAGCTAAGGATCTTTTGCAAGATTTTCAGTTAATTGCCAAATAGTGTGATTTCTATTCCTGTACTTATTTTTTACTGACATACTTTTGCCTACACTCTTTCCTGTGTTAGATTTCATTAGATTTTAGCTTTAAATTATGGAAACTAAGAGTCAGTGTATGATAATGACCTTAGTAAAGATAACTTGCCTTTCTTTCCTTTTTCCCCCTCATTTGTCTGCTTTAACAACATTGTGGTTGCTGAATCCTCTCAGTGTTCAGAGTAAACCTTGTCATGGCTAACTTACACTGTCTTCAGCTTACAGCACTCACAGTAGGTCATTTGTACTTTGTCATTTCCTAGCTGAATTCCAGACATCTGCAATACCAACCTCAGGGTACCCTTGTGGCTACCCTTTTTTTCCTTTCAGCATTGTTTTTTGGAAAGCTGCTTGTTGGAAGCAGCCAGCTTGACAGGCTGTCATGGTTGTCAAGGGTGTTCTACCATCTACACTGTTTGTTTTGCAAGAGCTTTGTTCTTTCCTGCAGTGGATCAGGGAATTTTACTCTTTTTGAGTTTGACATTACAGGCTGGGTCATCTTTCTCTGTGTGCTGTGATGTTAATCATATTTTCGTCTAAAGCCTTGGCTCAGTCAAGGTACCTGTTCTCCATCCGTGAGGCCTCCACAATGACATCTTTAACAAGAGCGTGAATTGTCTTAATTTGTTTTTTTCGAAGATGTCAAGTTGCTCTCTTTTATCCAGCTTTCATCTCTGAGAGCTCTCTTGTTTGGGGATTTTTTGCTTACTGTATAAAGACAAACCCAAAGGGGAGTGAGGTGTAACACAAACCTCTTTCTGCAGCAAGCAAAAGCATCACATCGTGTCTTGCTGACGTGTGTCTGTCAGCCTTGTGCTTTCTCTGTGCCTTTATCTGGAAGTGCAACCCTCCTGCAGATCTCTTTTGTTTGGAGACTGAGCATGTTCCCAGCTGGGAGAAAGTCTGTCAGTTCTTACCTACATTTTTTACCATAGAACCCAGTCTAACAAACACTCTTCACTCTCTGGTTGCCATTGCTTTGCAGAGTATTTGCTGGAGTCTGTTAGGAAAAACTTCAAAAGCTCTAATCGAATGGCAGAGTTGAGATGTTCATTCAGTCAGCTTTTGAAATATTTGATCAAGTAGCTGATGCCTTGTTCCTTGAAAGAGTCTCAGTGTTGGCTTAGCACAAATATTTACTGCCACTTCTCCCACTGAACTGTTAGTATTGCCTTGTGTTGTTTACAAACTTTGTGATGTTCCAGCTTCTTTCTAAAGTTTAAGTTGGGATAGTGAGGTTTCTTATATTGGAATAAGCTGCTTTGGAGGGTGAGGGATGTTCCTTTCTATTATTTTTAGAGAACAGTGTCACTTCATCAAGGTATAAAACCCACTCCTCTTGAGTGTCCTAATAAAAAAAACAAAACCAACAAAAAGACAAAGCAAACCCATAAACCTCAACAATATCTGTACATCTCCCATAGTCAATCTCCCCTGATAAATCCTTGGTGATTTAAATATCATGAGGATTGAGTTGCTTACTGGTTTGGGATGCAGAGCTTTTTCTGATGAACACAGTGGGCACAATGAATTCAATGAGTTTCATATAGAGAATGTATTTTAAAGTCTTGCTTTCAGTAACTTGAGCTTGTTCACCTCCAATATGCTTGGTATATCCAATATACTCATCTGCGATGAGTACCCCCCAAGTGGTGCTGTGTTAGCTTTGGGACTTGTTTTGGCCCCTGTGCAATGCCTGTGTGGAGCTGCCCTGACACAGCCCGTGTGTGCAGTTGTTGCAGGAGCTGTGCACAGTTTTTAACGTGGACCTGCCGTGCCGCGTGAAGTCTTCCCAGCTGGGGATCATCAGCAATAAACAGACGCACACCAGCGCCATCGTGAAGCCGCAGTCCAGCTCCTGCTCCTACATCTGCCAGCACTGCCTTGTCCACCTGGGAGATATCGGTGAGTTCCAGAGGGAAGGGGCTGGCATGGGCAGTTGTGTCTGTGTTCAGCTTCTGGAGATCTGCGTGTGCCATGGCAGCTGCCCGGAGCAAATGGGCTCCACTTTAGCAGCGAGTTGCTTATTGTGCCTGTGGTGGTTGCTGCAGGGGGAGAGATCTGGAAAGAAACTGTTCAGACTTATCTAGCGTGTGTTACACATTAACACATGGAGACAGTTAATCACTGGCTTTCTAGTGATCTGCTAGAGTCTGTCTCCTAGCATTCTAATCATGTTCTAGCTGGTAGGCACAGGGAAGTGCTGAAACTGGTAACTATTACAAAAGCTTGTTGCAGCATGCTAGCACACTTCTCCATTCCAGAACACTAACGTCTGATGTACACGGGCACCAGTTAGAAATCCAGTCTTTCATAGATGGTGTTTTCTTCTTTAACATTAAATTCAACAGGTTTATTTCTTTCTTCATTTAAGCAAAACTTTGTGTTGTAGAAAGTTCTCTTTTCACAGGAATCTCCAGTTGCTTTTTTGAACAACCTAAAATAGATCTAGTTGGTGATTGTACAAAGAGGGATGAAAAATATTTTTAGCTCTCTGTTCTTGGCACTGTTGTCCATAAGACAGTCTTAGGACTGAGGCAGAACAGCCACGTCAGAATTGAATGTGTCAAATCTTGATGTAATGGTGTAATTGCACATTCTTCTGATGCTTATTTCAGAAATACTAGTGAAATGCTCTTCAGGTAAGTTACATTTTATGAAAGTAACTGCAGGGGAGTAGAATTTTGTGCCTCAACTTGGTTTTGTTTTTTTTTTGCTGTTTTCTTAGCTCGCTATAGGAATCAGACCAGCCAGGCAGAGTCTTACTATAGACATGCAGCTCAGCTTGTCCCTTCTAATGGTGAGTCTGGGATACCTTTTCCATTCATAATTCCAAGAGAAGATTTGGAGTATTGTTTTCTTCTGCAGCAGTTGAAAACCTGGGCTTTTATATAAATGTCCCTCCCCAAATTCTCCACACAACCATACAATAAAGCTTCACGTGTCAGTAAATCATTCAGATAATGGTTATTTCCATGGTCTGTGTGGCTTCCTTTTTGTGCAGATTTAGAAACACAGAAGGTAATACACATCTTTACTCCAGGGCTTCACTACTGCTATACTCTGTTACATTCATACATTATAAAGTACAATTAATGAAAATTTGCTTTACATCAGCATTGGGGTTTTTTCTTTTATTGTTTATTCCCATGCCAATTTATAAAGTTTAGTAGATAAAATTGGATTTTTCAAGTTGCTGATGGGAGTTAATGAGTTCTTTAATTCAGGGATCTAGTTTTTTAACTATTGTCTTCCAGTGGCCCAAAATGTAGGGATAGTGATAGAAGGACAAGTCACTTTTGAGCTGGGCTACTGAAATCAGTAATCCAGTTTTTTAAGCAGTTGCGCTCTAACTGACCAAAACAAAAATTCGACCCCCTGAAACAAACAAGCAAACAAAATCATACAGAGACTCCCACACCCAATCCTTCTCCATTCAAAGTAAAAAAACACCAAAACAAAACAGACAAAAACTCATGACCAAACAAAAACAAATTAAAAAGACCAAACCCCCCAAAACCCAGAACAAACCCCAAAACAAAAACAAACAAAACCATAAACAAACAAAAATAAAGACACCACCCAAGCAAACAAAATTTTAAAAAAATCTGACTAACAAAAAAACCCCAAAAGCCCCAAACAGCTGATGCACCACAAATTTAGAAGCTTAGCAGCTTTTTCACTGCAATGGTACAGATCCAAGGCTGGGTGAAAGGGTCAGCAGATGAATCTGAGCCTTGTCTGTTGAAGAACTGAGGGCTTTATGCTCCCTTTCCAAGTGACCACACGCACTCTGAAGTCTAGCATGTTTCCCCCTCAGGACAACTTGTTGGATAACTTGTCTTTTTCTCCCTTAGGTCAGCCTTATAATCAGTTGGCTATCCTAGCTTCCTCCAAAGGAGACCACTTGACCACAATTTTCTACTACTGCAGAAGCATTGCTGTGAAGTTTCCTTTCCCAGCTGCCTCCACTAACCTACAAAAAGCACTTTCTAAAGCACTGGAAAGGTGAGACTGAGAGTAAATTATTGCCACTCAGATAAGTTGGAAGATATTTCTTGTAAAAGTACCTGCCTTGCTAGAAGTTATTGATATTTGACCCTTGTCTAGTCAGAGCATCCTCACAGGTATATGGAATAAAGAATAGTTTATGATGCTCCTGACTGTGATTAGTGAATGCAGGAAATAAGCACATTGTGCCAACACCAAAAGTGACTTTGTATGGACATTCCTCCCTCCTTTTGGAGTAATTCTGTAGTGTTATGTGCAGCTGTGTGCAATTCCAAAGACTGAATCAGGTATTTCTATCCTAAATGCAGTCGTGATGAGGTGAAGACTCGATGGAGCGTGTCTGACTTCATCAAGGCATTTATTAAATTTCATGGCCATGTGTACCTGAGTAAGAGCTTGGAGAAGCTGAGCCCTCTTCGAGAAAAGCTGGAAGAACAGTTCAAGGTTAGTTCTAACAACATATTAATTAATATATTGAGGAGAATTATTTTAGCAGCTGAGTTCTGAAATTACAGTTCAGTGATTGTTCTTTCACATGATAAAATACAGAAAGCTCAGGTAGCCAGTTAAGAAAGGATTGCATTGCAGCTAACACTGGATAGTTCTGGTAACTTCTGCCAAGATTAGGGATTTTTCCCATTTGACACATGGTCTGTGGTTGGTGGAGATACAGGAGAAATCAGTGACCACTGGTGATTCTCTGCTCTTTAACCTGGATGACTTTTGGATACCTGTGAAAAGGACTTGATTCATCTGTGAAGTCTTGGCTTGGTGGTCTGAGGAATTTTGAGAGCTTCATTTTTTGGATGGCTTTCATTCACTCCCAGTGCTTGTTAAGGCTGCTTTTAATCTGCCTTGGAAACCTTGCCTCTCCTGTTAAGTTTGCCCTTGAAAAGTGTCCCATACAACCTTACTTTGTGCAGACTAGAACTATGCAGAACATGTTTTCCATGGAAAATCCAGGAGTCCTGTTGATTACATACCCAGCCCATTATGTTGGATAATACAGCAAAGATTGAAACAAAAGAATTTTAAAAGTAAGGTATTTGTGCAAAGTAGTACCATTTCAGAGAGAACATAGTGTTAACTGGTAAATGCCTTTTGGAAACTCCTCTGCTTCAGCTTTCTAATTTGTGGAAAAGAAGCAGGGAGGATGGTTATGTTCAGCAGAGCAGTGGATGCTTTTCAAGGGGAAAAGGGAATGTGGTCTGAGTAATAAAAAAATCTGAAATGTTCTTTACAGTGTCCTTTTTTGTCGTAAATTGTGCTGCTACAGCTAAGTTAACACTGTCTTTAAAATAAATTTAAAAAGCCACAGAACTTGCTATGAATTAACTTTCAATGTGGGCTGTTCCAACCCTGGCATTTATGTTGTTTCAAAATGAAATAATTGTATCTCTCTTTCTGTGTGTGGTGCTGGCTGTTGAACAAGTACTTCTTTTTCCACAGTGCATATAATCAATAATTATGAGCATTCTTCAGGCATGTGGAACAGTCTTAATTTTCTGGACTGATCCAGAGTGTTAAGAGCTAATTGAGCCCTGCTTTGCTGCTTAGATAACCTTTTTTTGTTTATATTATGCAACATAAGGCCTAATTTACCAGAGAGCAACTCTCCTGGCTTCAACAAGTTGAATGTGGATGTGAAGTAGGCTGTATGGTAGTGAATCAATTTAACTTTGTGGCTCATTTTAACTCTTAGAGCAGTTGCAGGTTTGGGACCATTCAGTCAGGCCCTGGGTGCTGCTGCTGGCAGCTCTGCCAGTCTCAGTTGTCAGCTGTACAGTGCTGCATACCCTAAATGAGAGTCAAGGGTGAACATGGAGCTTAAACCTTTTCCTGATGCTCACACTAGTTAATCCACCTGTTTCCCTGATCTTTGTGTCTAAAGATACATTGTCTGAGATTTAGGCTAGCTCCCTTTTTTCCCACAAAAAGCCTTGAAGTCTCTTTTCCTGTCCTGAGAAAGGTGTCTTTTAGCATAGTTACTGAAAGGCATTTGTAAATAGCTCTCACTGATTTAGTGCCAAGGCATTCTGTGACCCATGAAATCAGGTGTGGAATTAGTCTTTAATGCGTAACCATGCAGTAGTTAAATTTTCCTGGGGTGTTTTTCTAAAATGTCACCTTCTCCATGCTGGTTCTTTGCGAGGCAGACAAACCCAGTGGATCTATGGCCCTTTGCAGTGCTGCCAGTGCACATTTGAAGTTGCACTTGCTCTGGAAGAAAACCATATGCAGAAGGGATGTTGATTTGTTGTGTGTCTGAGCTGTTGTGCTTAACAGTGTGCTCCTCCTGGGAAGCCCAGTGCTGTGCTGGGAGGGATGTCCTGAAAATCCAGAATGAATGTTGCCTAAGGGCAGAAGCATTAGTCAAGCAGTGGAGGAGCAACTACCAGTCCTTTCAAGCATGTGCTTTTTTTACCTACAATTACATACAGCCTGTGTCTTTGTTGCAGAGGTTGTTGTTCCAGAAGGCCTTCAACTCTCAGCAATTAGTCCATATTACTGTGATCAACCTGTTCCAACTGCACCACCTGCGAGACTTCAGCAATGAAACTGAGCAGCACAGCTACAGCCAGGATGAGCAGCTCTGCTGGACACAGCTCCTGGCTCTCTTCAGTAAGTGTGGGAGCTAATTGATTTCTGTAGTTCTCTTGATTTTAATGTGGAATCCATTAGTAATTTCCTGTCATGGTCTGGCTTAATGGCTCTGTGAGGTAAGTGCTGAGAATAGACATTAGGGAGAAAGATTGTAAGAGATGATGGTCACACAGGATCATCTGTGTCAGCAGTGCTGACTAACACTGATTTCTGTGTCTGGCCTTAACTCTGTTTGAAGCTTTGGAGAACTCTGCATCATTTTCCTGGTTCTGAAAGAACATTTTAACTTGGGTGCAAAACTGGATCCAGCTTGGTGGTGAGCAGTACCTCTCTTGTGGGACTGTTCCCCAGGTGGCTGCATACAGCTGGATTTGCTTTGAATGGATCTGGTTCTGATTCAACAGGACTGGAGTTGGAGTCAGCAGGACCTCAGCTACTTCTTTGCCTTTGGCAATATCAACCAGGAAGCAAGTGAGACTGCAGAGCATTTTTTAATCTAGCCACATAACAGTGATTTGCCTAACCTGACTGTGCCTGTTGGCAGCTTGGTCTTGTTTGTCAACACCAAAATTTCTGAATAGCTGGATTTCTCCAAATTTGAGCCTGGAGTTGATTCTGGTTGATTCATGGTCACACTGGTGTGGTTGCTCTTTCTCAGCCTCTCTGCCCTAAGGGGTCTGGGCTGGGTGCCTGCCTGCAGAGCTCCAGTACATTTGTGTACCTGCTGGTTGAAGTTAATAAATTATAGGTAGGTAGTTGAGTTGATAATTTCTAATAAATAGGTGAGTGAATATTTTTGCACTGGGCTTGTCTCACCTGATTTTTTTAACTTACCAAAATTGCTTGCCATGACAGTTGAAGGGATATAAACATCAAGATTCTGCTGCATAGCAGAAAACTATTAAAAAGCCCTGTGTTGTGATCTGTTGGTGGGTTGTTTAAGATGAGGTAGCTGGGCTGCCTTTTTCTGAAGAACTAGCTCTTAGAATAGGGATTTATGGGGTGAGTATGTTTGATTAGGTTATTTGATTAACTTTGAAGTGCCATTCCCACATCATGGAGGTTTTTTTCTTTTGTTTTTTTCCTCTTACTCTGTTTCTAGTGTCATTTCTTGGAGTTCTGTGCAAGTGTCCTTTACAGAATGACTACCAGGAGGACTCTGGGGCTGCATATCCTCTTCCAGCTGTGAAGGTTTCCATGGACTGGCTGAAGCTTAGGCCCAGTGTTTTCCAGGAGGCAGTGGTGGATGAAAGACGGTAGTGAGTGTTGATCTTTCTCTTGTTACATTTTGTTGCATGAAGATCCTAATTACTGTTGATCCACAAATTAGTCATGGCAAAAGTGATCATACAGCTCATCATTACAGATACCAAAATGATAGAAAGTGTATGTGCTAAAAAGTTCATAAAGCAAAATATGAGACTTGTTGGTTACATGAGCAAATTGACTCTCTTAATTGTCTTTAGGTTTGCTGTAAGTTTTTTACAATCGGGGGATCTATTTTATTATGTCCAGTTTGAGCAATAACTACTGAGTGTTCCTGTAGTCTTACCTAGTATAATGATTTCTCAGACTACTGGGGGAAGTGGCAGGAGAATGCTTGCCTTAATTTCATGCACTAAATCATCACTTGGGCAATGCTGGAATGTAGTCACCTAGAAATTAAATTCAGTTTAGTAAAGGGGCTCTTTAAATGTCAGTGCAGGTGTAACTGTTCTGGACTAACTGTTACTCTGATTTTTCACTTTTGCCACTAATCTCATAAATTAAGGCTTAAGTTGCTCAAAGCTCACAATTTTTAATAGTCTG
This sequence comes from Prinia subflava, assembly GCF_021018805.1. Lineage (NCBI taxonomy): Eukaryota > Metazoa > Chordata > Aves > Passeriformes > Cisticolidae > Prinia > Prinia subflava. The sequence continues at coordinate 23,644,583 of NC_086256.1, forward strand.
TTAACTTTTAATGAATTACCATGATTCAATAAAGTTTCTCTAAGGTGATTTCTTAGGATCAGAGTGACTGTTACTGATGCAGGTGAATGAGTATTGTCCCTAACACAGGCACTCCAAGGAAAACAGTGTGATGGAGGAGGAACAGGGGTGCCTGTGACTTTGGTTTGTTAAATAAGAAACAAAAAACCCCGTGGAGTTTTGGGAGCTTAAACCACAGAATACCTAAAGACAAGATTAAGGAAAAGAGTTCAGATATGGTTTTGAGATTATTGCCATTTGCACATCCTGAAGGAAGACTTGTGCCTGTATTTTAATAGGCAAGATACCTACTTGATATCAAGTAGTCCCTGCAGGGAGGACGTACAGGTAGTAATTCATGGAGTAAATGGCTTTGAGCTGAAAGAGCCTAGATTTAGTTTGATTAGAAAGAAATCCTTCCCTGTGAGGGAGGTGAGGCCCTGGCCCAGCTTGTCCAGAGAAGCTGTGGCTGGCCCATCCCTAGAAGTGTCCAAAGCCAGATTGGACAGGCCTTGGAGCAACCTTGGGATAGTGGAAGGTGTCCCTGCCCATGGCACAGGGTGAGGGATCCCTTCCAGCCCAAACCATTCTGGGATTCTCTGAAGGAACCCATTTTCTATTATTGACTTGCCTCATTGAAGACCTCTGGGGTGTTTTTTCCTTCTTTTGGTCCTTGCAGTCATGGGAAGGAGCTGTTGCTTGGTGTAGTGTAGAGAATAATCCTGAAGGTCATGCTGTCTGTGCCTGCAGCCACGCTGGAAAGCAGCTGAGGGTGCACAGTGCATTCTCCAGGCCACAGCTGGATGATGGCTGGAAGCCTTGCTGGGGAGGACACATTCATTTCTCCTACACTGAGCACAGTGGGCATTCTGAAATAGTTTTCTGTTGTTTCCATGGTGCCCATCAGTAAAGCAGAAGGATTTTTGAACCACTGGTTGGGAGCTTTTAGTAAACAGGAGCAAGCAGTTAAATGTTAACCACCTATGCAGTGATCAGTGTCATTTTAAAGTTGTTTGCTCGAGGGCCTATGGGAAGAGTTTCCAGTCATTGCTACTGGTACTGTGAGGTCAAGGCAAGTTACTGGTACTGTGAGGGGACTGCAAGTTCACCTCTAGTTTAATGATCTTTCTCAGTGCAACCCTTACTTAGAGTCTCTTCCCTTGGTGGCAAATGCTCCAGCACTACAGTACAGTACAGTGTTCTTGCTCACTTCTGCACAGCTGTGTCTTCTTTTGCTGCCTGAACTGATTCATTGACTGTGCCTTGAGAGCCATCAGCTTTGGATGGAAAGCATGAATTGCAGACAGGTGCTCATGCTCTAGGTTTATCTGGTTAAATTCACAGCAGGCTCTCTGGCCTGCTGGATAGTGAACACTGTGCTGTGAGGGCCTGTCTTCCTTGGGAACTTTAGGCTGGCTTTTTAATAATAGTAATTCTTTCAAGAAAGTAGTCTTTTCACTGGCACTTTGTGAGAAACTTTTCTTGGGAGTCAGAAGATTAATGTAAACTGTGGTGGTAACAGCATTCAGTGCTTTTTTGGTAAAGCAAACACATCTCATGTTTTGCAGTTTTCACTTAGGATTGTCTTGTTTTCTAATTTTTAGCATATGGCCCTGGCTGATCTCTCTTCTGAATAGTTTCCAGCCTCATGAAGAAGATCTATCCAGTAATAATGGTAAGGACACTTGTAGTCTGTGCTGTAAAGAACTGGGAAAAACTATGTTTTTCCTGCTGATGTGGGGAATTATAGTTGAAGAGCAAATAAGGAGGCAAGTTGTCTTCTTGTATTAGTTCATGTGAACACTTTGCAAATTATTTTTCTTGTTCTGAGCAGACTGCTCTGCTTTATCATTCCTGAATTCCTCAGATTGTGGGGTGGACCAGTTAATAAAAGGCTTTAGTATGTATAGAGACCATGCTGAGGTATCTGCTGTGATACTGTGCTCAGTGCTTTCATGCTTTCCTTATGGTGTTTACTGTCTGTTTGTCAGCAACTCCCCTTCCAGAAGAATTTGAGTTGCAAGGATTCCTGGCTCTGCGGCCCTCGTTCAGGTGGGTGACAGCTGAGGATCCTGCATCCTTGCTGATGTCATGACCTCTACAGACAATGGCCTATTCCTTACAATATTTTATTATGTATGTTTGCTGCTGATGATTGATGTTGGTCTCTTTAGAAGAACTGCAGTGGATGGTGTAGCCCTGAGAAATTCTTGAGGTTGTAATACTGCTCATGACCCCGCTGAACCTCTTTAATGTACATGCACCTTCCCAGACAAGAATTACATATGTAAATCAGACATCTCTCAACGGCCATGGTTTGAATAACATCTAGTGAAAGTTCAAGCTTTTAATAGTGCAATACTGACACGTTACATTTCTAGAAAAGTAGGATATTGCAGAGAGTGATCGTGTAATTAATATTCCCTGTTCCGTGTCAATACTAGGAACTTGGATTTTTCCAAAGGCCACCAGGCAATTACAGGGGATAAAGAAGGGCAGCAGCGTCGGATACGGCAGCAGCGCCTGATCTTCACAGGCAAATGGATTGCTGATAACCAGCCCAGGTAATTGCGAGTACTTTGTGTTTCCCGTGCTGCTGGAAGCTGAGGTGACACAGGTGCCAGGGTGGAATATTATTTTTCTCTCTGTTCAACACAGCAGTTAGCTGTCATGTGAGCACAAGATGCTGACAGGACTAATAATATGTTCTGTTGGTCATCATGCTATTTATGATAAGTAAGGTAGTTTATGTACTTGCTTTTTAATTCCTTCCTGTCTTTTTCAGGTTGATTCAGTGTGAAAACGAGGTAGGAAAGCTCTTGTTTGTGACAGAAATCCCGGAGCTCTTACTGGAGGACCCTAGTGAAGCCAAAGAGAGTGTCGCCCTGCAGGAGACATCCATGGCAGAGCCGCTGTGTGCTGATGGGAGCCCTGGACTCAAATCAGTGCTGTCCTCTGGCAGAAGCCTGAGCAACAGCTGTGATGCAGGAGAAAAACCAATGGTCACCTTCAAAGAGAACATCAAGCCCCGGGAGATGAACAGAGAGCAAGGGCGCATCTACCCCCCAAAGGACATAGCGAGGGAGAGACGGGACTTTAGCAAAGGAATAGTGACAAACAAGAACGATGGGAAGAAGGATAACAATAAGAGAAAGAATGAGACCAAGAAATGCGGCTTGGATAAGATGCAGGAAGCAGGAAAGCAGAATGTGGCAGTTCAGGTAAGCCTTTAGCTCAGAGGGATACCATGCCTGAGACAGTGCTATGTTGTGTCAGGGCAGTCACTGCTTGTGTAAAGTATGGTAGAGCTGAGGTCTTGCTGTGGGCCCCTGCAGCTGCAGCTAATGCTCAATAATATAAAATATTTCTACCTCAAAGACCAGGTGATGGTGATCTTGGGATCTCTTTGCTTTTCCTTGATGCTGTCTCAAAAAGAGAGAGAGAGGGGGGGAAAGAGTGCAATGAGAGGTGCTGTGACTGTCTTAAAAAACAGATTTCTACCCATTCCACAAATTATTTAGGCCACCAAGGTAGTTCACGGCCAGGTCATAGTCATACTCTTGACATTCTGGGATCTGTTGTGAAGGAACTGGGTACTCTGCATTTTCATTTCAGTTGACTGCTGCACATTCAACAAACTGAACACACCACAAAAGCACCAAATTGTATATATATTATATATATGGAGTAAGATCCTTTGTAGTGTGGGTGCAATCAGGTGTCTCTGTCGAAGTAAAGAATGCCACTATGCTCTTAAATCATCAATCTGTGCTCAGGCACTTGCTCAGAATGCTTTGTTTTCACATCAGCTGCTCTTTTACCAGTTATATTTTTTAGAGGCGTGCTTTTATCTATTTCTTTGAGCATTACATATGAAATGTATCAAGTAAACAGTGAATTTGCTGGTCTGCCGCCTTCCACTGAGTCATAGTAAATGAGGGGGAAGAGTGTCAGGGCTGATCTGATTTCTGCCTGGACAGTTTGGCTGTATCTCAGTCATTTCCTGATGATGACTGGAAGCATTCAATGATGGAGATTTCTGTTATTTCCCTAGAGAAACTGTGTTAGTTCTTCACTGTTCTTGCAAGTGGAAATTGTTTCCTAATGCACTTCATGTCCCTTGTCTCTGTATAAGCCCATTACTGCTGCCCAGGACAGGTTTGCAGAATAACTCTTCCTCTTTGCAGCTGCTCCAAAGGCCTGAGCAATTGAGGTCTTCTCCCTAGGCTAGACAAACCATCTCAGTTTTTCCAGCTTGTGTTGTTTAGAAGCCTTGGATTATTCTCCCTGTTTTCCTCCTGATGATTTGCTGTTAAACATCAGGGTTATGAAATGGAATGTCTGAACTGGCAGCATTATTCAGTTGGTTTTGCAGGGGAGCCATAGCTCGGGGTACAAAGTGTTTCTGTAAAGGCTACTGAAACCAGGGGGCAATTGTTGGTGAGTCGTGGAACACAATTCTGGTATCTGAAAACCAATGTAGGTGAGTTAGAATTGCAAGTTTCTTGTTTATTTGTCAAATGCATCTGGAATGTTGTTGTGGGTCTGAGCATAACTCCCAGTTTTAATCTTTGTGCCCCCGTCTTGCAAAATAAAGACTTCAGGTGGATAAAAACCTATCAGATCTAAGGACTATGTGTAGCTTTCTGGATAGGGACGATAGCTTATTTATCAGAAATCTGCTTGATTTAGTCTTAAGATACAACAAATCCAGCTGTATCAGAATCTGCTCTGATGTTGTTTGTTATTGTTCCTCTCTTCTTGAATAGAGATTAATGTTGGCTTTTTAACTCCATCAGCTGTATTTAGGGCAGCAAGTCCACTGAATTACCTTTTGTTTCATATAATTTGGTGGACTTGCTTATCCAGACCTGCTCCAGAATAGAGGAAGGGCTTGCTTCCCCCTACCTGAGAAACCAGTGTAGGTTTCATACCCGTTGATGGATTGTTTGTGTTCTGCTTTGGCACTCCTGGAAATGTCACGCTTTATTTCCTCCATAGTTCATTGCCTTCAAAAGTTTAAATGCTGTGGTTCCTACTTGGCAAAAATGTGAAGAATATGGTTCAGAAGTGATCAGTCCTGCTTTGCAGATATATGGGAAACTTGCATGCTCAGGCAGGATGTGATGTAGGCTGAATATCTGCTCTCTAGGGAAGAGAATGTTAGGAGCCAAGGAAGTTCAATGCAGACTAATTTCAAGTGTAACATACTCTTAAGAGGTTCCTGTGATACAATGGTCCCTCTCTCAAGCACTGTGTAGGAACACTTAGGGCTACTGTGGGAGTCAATATTTGGTAGTATTGACACTTCTGAGATGGTATCAAATAGAAGCAAGGAAGGAACTGAAATTTGTCTTGATTAATCAATTTTAGTGATTTAGGTTTTTATTAAGTTAACTGTAAATCATGCAGGGGGCTTTCTGGAAGCTATCCTCTGGAAATGTGTTATAGCATACTTGAGTTTTTGATGGCTAGAGCTCAAGTTTTAAAATGTCATGGCAGGAAGAATGTCTTTGAATTCTCCCGCATAAAAGAATGCATAGTGCTTGATGTGGGTTATAAAAATATTCAGCTTACTATGGAGGGAAAAGGGACAGCACAATGTAAGTTAAATATGCTGAATGTGATGGAGGGTGAAGAGATGCAGCATGAGCAAGGGTCTGCATTGTTTGTGGTGTTTAGCATCAGCCAGAACCTTGAGGTGGAGTTCCCTCCAGACTTTTTCTATTGGGAAATGAAAAATCCACCCAAACTTCCCAATTTTACAAATGCAGAAAGAACCCTACACTCCCATAATTTCTAAATGGGGAAATTCAATTTGAAAAAGAACTTAACAAAGGATTTGAATGCATCTATTCCTTTACTCCTTTAATCTGGCAGAAAACAACTGTCCTGTATCTCCTTTCAGCAGCACTAACTCAGCAGCACTAAATGTCTAAATAAACCCCACACACTTATGGTGTGGGGGTTATTGTTACTGTTTGGTTTGGATTTTTTTTAAAATTTTATCCCTGATACAACCTTTCTTTCACTCACCTCTGAGGCTTGCTGTCAGGTCTGCTCCTGGGCCCTTTCTGTATTGCCCGGGTTCCTTGCTTGCTGTCTTTTTCCTGCCTGCTCCATCTTGCATTCCAGGCAGTTCTGCCGAGCTGAACAGAAAGGGAAAGTAGTCTTCCCCTCTGTCTTCCTCCCCAGGAAGACCCAGACCGCGGGAGACTCAGAATAAGGTAAACATTACATTACATTCTTCTCTCTGCCTTTAACTGGTGCAGCTCTTTTAACAGAACACCCCGCAGTTACACAGTAAACTGAATGAGGTGAAGCACTTCTGCTGTTTGTCTTGTATGCTCTGGGTCAAAAGAATTCCATAGCGTGGAGGAGTTTGTGCATATACATCACCGTTTGGATTAGGCTGAGAGAACTCCCCAGGAAGAATGTGGCAGTTTTTGTTTTTTAAGGTGCTGCAGGTAAGTAGCATGACTTAGGTTGAAGCAGTGCCCTAGGAGAAGCATAGTAGCATCTGCACTTTTTTAAACAAGCAGCGTGGTAAGTTCCTTGGATGGTGTGAAATACTATGTCTGCTTCTCACTCTCATGCTAGAGAAGGAGCCCCTTGCATCTTCTGAGTAAATATCCTTGAGTGCTGTTGTGAGGTGAGAAATGCCTGAGGACATGCAGGGTAATCTGCCTGAGGTCAGTGAGGAGGCCTCTGTGTTCCAAACTTCTCTCAGTCACTTAGGGAAAAGAAAATAATCGCTCAATCTGAGAGGTTAATTTTTGGCTTGAGACATGATATGATTAATGGGGAAATTTAGGAAAAGTGATTTAATTTCTTCATACTTTCTTTTGCATCAGGTGAAATCCCAGACGGAGATGAGGAAGACTCCGGTCTCTGAAGCCAGGAAAACACCTGTAACTCAGACTCCAAGTCAGGCCAGCAGTTCCCAGTTCATCCCTATTCATCACCCAGGAGCCTTCCCTCCCCTTCCTAGCCGGCCAGGTAATTTGCATCATTGTTTTGAAGTGTCATTTATTGTTGACTGAAAAAAATCCTGTAATAGTGCTTGGTACAGCCTCTGGAAGGTAGGGGCTATGTTAATGAACATGGATTTTCCTGTTGAGCATCTTGTCAAGTAGCAAAAAGGGGCATAGCAGAACTGAAACGAAATAAATAAGATTCCTTATGCTTTGGAATCGAGGTTTGTCATGAAATCTGTCACCTGCCTTCTGGTTTAGTGGGTGTGAGATCAAGGAACTTCACACTAGGCTCTTCCTGTAGTTAGTCTGAACAAGACAAAGCTTTCTGCTAGCACTGCTTCTGAAGTATTCCCTGTGCTTCAGCCTCCATTGCAAAAGATCAATCACACTGCTTCCTTTAAAACTCACTTTCTCTCGTAGTGGTGCTCATGTTTGAAGCTGTAATTTGTGTGGTCTTTCTTGCTGCTGTTGCTGCATTGTGCATCCCATTTTACTGTGGAGTCTGCCTGTCGTACCTAGCTATCCATGTTTGCTCGTGGAATAACTGGAAGCTGTATCTTCCTGTACCTGTTACGTGGAGCTCCTCAATATAAGATATCTTCCCTTTCCCAAAGTCAGCATAAAATCTGGCCTGTGAGACACAGAATTAAAGCTTGCCTTCCAAACCTGAGCTACTGGGAAGGAATTGATCTTATGGATATGAGGATTTGTTTGGTTGCCATCTGTCCCTCTCTAAATTGATCCAGAGACTGGTGATCCTCTGAGAGGAGGCAGTGCTCTTACTGTATTGATTGCTTCTGTTTGTTCCTGCAGAAGTTTAGTCTCTGACTAAAATGTATTTGAAGGGGAGGAAACTTTGGGGGTAAAGCATCAAAAACCCAAGAGCAACGAAGGAAAAAGGCAGTGGGGGTCAAAAAAGCAGGGAGATTGCGGGGCAGGGAACACAGGGATGTGGAAACATGACCCTTAGATACTGCCATGGCTGACCGCTATCAGTGCCTGGAATATTGCAAAACAAACTGGGAATCCCTGTGTGATCACAGCCATGCACATGCCAAGGAAGGACATTGTAGTGTGTGTGTGCAGATCGGTGCCTCCTTTCCTAAACAAGCAGCATAGGAAGAGAAACCCCCACTGAAAGTTTTCTGGAAGGAGTTGTATGCTGTGCCATATTGTGACTCAAGGTGCATTTTTCATGTTTTCCAGGATTTCCTCCTCCAGCCTATGTTGTCCCCCCTCCTGTGGCTTTCTCCATGAGCACGGGGTACACCTTCCCAGGTGGTGTTTCTGTCCCAGGAACCTTCCTCCAGCCCACACCTCACTCGCCTGCAGGAAACCAGGTGCAAGGTGGGAAACAGTCCCACATTCCTTACAGCCAGCAACGGCCCTCTGGACCAGGGCCAATGACCCAGGGACCTCAGCAAACACCACCTCCTTCCCAGCAACCCCTCTCATCTTTACCAGCTCAGGCAACAGCACAGTCCGCAAGCCAGTTACAGGTGCAAGCTCTGGCCCAGCAGCAGCAGCAGCAGTCCCCCACGAAAGCTGTACAGGGTCTGGGGAAGAGCCCGCCACACCACTCCGGATTCCAGCAGGTAAACTTGGTCTGTGCTACATGCTACGCTTTATTTAAAACTAAGTGGCAACATTCAAGACCTCTCTTCCTGGATTACCTTTCAAAATTGTCGTTAAAGAGTTTTTTGATTGTGAACTTCTGGGCAAATTTGAAAATGAGCTGAAGTTTGGTGGGTGTGAACATATGATGCTGTAACTGAAAGGAAGGTATGTACTGGAATGGAATGTCTTTTCTGTCATCTGTTTGCTGTGTGTTTCTGATACAGACATAGAAGTGGTATGTCTGTCTCAGGCCTTTCTAGTTTTGTTGTGTGAGTGATGAGGGCTGAGTGTGAACCTCCACCTTTTGGTTAACTGGTTGCAGTGTCAGTTCCCTTACAGCTCTTAGTTCCTTTGCTCACCTTGTGCTGGAGAAAATCTCCCTTCTGGCAAATCTGGACCTGATGGTGAGACCCAGCTTGTGTTCTGAGCAGCAAAGTGCTGGCTCAGTACCTTACTAAAGGTTTAGTTTGTAGGCTTTTGGGTTAAAAGGTACTGGAGAGAGTAAGGATTGCACTTGGCTGTTGGTTTAAAGCTTGACTAGAGAGCATTAGATGCGTATGGAAATTGCTTTTGCTGAATAACAGACATTCCACAAACATTCTGATTTGCTATCACGCATGAGCCAGGCTGACAGCTTGGATGGAATCAGGCATTCAGGTAACATGAGTTGTTCCTTCCTGCTGGTGAAACCCTGTGTCTCTGCCTCAGTACCCACAGACAGACTCGTCAAAGCAGCTCTGGAACCCCCCTCAAGTCCAAGGCTCCCTGGGGAAGATCATGTCTGTAAAGCAGCCCTATTACCTGCAGGCCCAGGACCCTCTCAAACTCTTTGAACAGTCATTACAGCCTCCTGTGATGCAACAGCAACCTCTGGAGAAAAAAATGAAGCCTTTCCCAATGGAGCCATATAACCAGAACCCCTCAGAAGTCAAGGTGCCAGAATATTACTGGGACTCTTCCTATGGCATGACTGACAACAGGGTGATGACCCAGCAGTCGAACATGGACCGCAGGGGGAAGCGGCAGGGAGTCTTCCACTCCGAGCAGGATGCTGTCTCCAGGATGACCTTTGAGGTAAGATCCATGCTGTGAGTGGGGAAAACTAAGGCCCTGGTATTCCTGGCAACTCTTGGCATTTCCCTGTTTCAGGAATGCCCTGTGGTCCCAAGTAGGTCAATGTGAACTTACTTAGAAGAGACCTGAGCGTCAGTACCTGGGGTTCCAGCACAAAGTAATGAATTCCCTGTTTTAGTAGGTTGTGTGTAGGATCAGTCTCTTGAAGATTTGGTTTCAAGTAGATGTAAGTCTTGTTCAGTGTGGATGTGACATCCATCTCTGCGGTGTGTCTGCCAGGTCAAGAAACATGGCAGCTGATAGTTTTGGGGAAGATTCTTGTCTGGCAACTGATGAAAACCACAAAAGCCACTCAAATAATTGCAGTTGAATTATTACACTTTAGGTGAACTCCTAACACTGCTATAGTGAATTGAATGTCTGAGGCTGCAATAGGTTGAGCAATCAAGGGTGGTAGCAGCGGTCTTGTCTTGGATTTTTTTGTTTGTTCTTCCTGAAAATCCCACCACACTGAGAGAGCTAAATGGCTTCCTTAGCTCCCAGTTGCAATAATGGAATACTCTACTTCTGTTTATGTAATTGAGCTTCATGTTGCTGTTTATAAACTCACCCATCTCTGTTATGTATTAACAGCCCTGGAGTCGTCTGTGAGTGCTTTTGTTGATGTTTATAAGGAGGCGTAAACAGAGGCCTTTTAAACCTTTGCTTGGGTGTGCCTCTGTAAATGCACTCAGGCCGTGGAGAAGGTCAGCTGATACCACTTAGCTCCTCCTTCTGAGAGAAAAGCCAGACAATGTACAGGAGTCTGCCCCTACCCTGATGTCAGGTTGTGGTTTTAAATGGAGACAGGGTCAAAGCCTTGTCCTCATTCCTAAAAGGGAAATATTGCCAAGGTGCTAGCACATTGTGCTACAGGGAGAAGCTATGCCTTGTGCTTTAAGCATCTCTCTCAAAAGTAAAGATGTCCAGTCTGACCAGCACTGAGCAGATTTTACTGGCCAGGGGGCTGGTCAGCTGTGTGTTGGCATAGCAGCTATCACCAGTGGAAATAAAGCTCATGGGATTTGAACTCCACAAGCAGAGAAAAGATGCAAACATAATTCTACTTGAAACCTAAATTACTCTCAGGTCAGCTGTAGAAGAATGATTATGAGATTTTGTTTGGTGTCCTTGTCTATGGGAACAGGTTCAGTATGTGGCATGGATGCAGGGGGAAGCCCATGCTCTGCCTGGAGTTAAAGCTCCCTGCTGTCTCTCTGATGCGAAATCCTCTCCCTGTGCGCATTTGGCCGCATGGCTGGTGGTTGTTCTGCTCAGAGTTCTCTCTGTGTGCCTCAGCACCATTCTCACCTTGCCCTCTGCATGTTGCCTTCTGCCTTCCTCTTGCAGCTCTCTCTCCTGCTCTGGCTGTTCTTTCTGCCTTCTGTTGTCTCACTGTGCTCATTTCTGTCACTAGGACCCCAAGAGCTCCCCTCTGCTTCCTCCGGACCTGTTAAAGAGTCTGGCTGCCTTGGAGGAGGAGGAAGAGCTGATTTTCTCTAATCCTCCTGATCTTTACCCAGCTCTGCTGGGGCCTCTCGCCTCTCTTCCTGGACGAAGCCTCTTTGTATGTATTTGATGTAATACTGCTGCTTCTCACTCTTAACTGGCATCTCTTTCTTCTGTGAAATTATAAGAAATGTGAAATTCCTTTCTCTTCCCCATCCCTCCTGTCCACTTCCCTGCCTCACCTTTGAGCTAGTTTTCACAGGGGTGAAAACTACAGCTTTTGGACTGAATCCAAGCCTGCTAATTTGTTCAGAAATCAGAATAGCTGTGGTGTTTTTGTAAGTACAGTCCACAGGAGAGGTGTTGATGCATCATGATACATCATTTAATGCACTTGCTCTTCTGCAGTTGTATGGGTTTAGTAATAAAGGGCAGGAGGGCACTGATGGGGCTGTGGGGAGTCATAAGAACAAAGGTGTAGTGACAGGACAAGGAAGCGTGGATTCAAACTGACAGAGAATAGGTTTAGGTGAGATACTAGGAAGAATTTCTTCTCTGTGAGGCTGGGGACAAGCTGTGGCTGCACCATCCCTGGAAGTGTCCAAGACCAGGCTGGATGGGGCTTGGAGCAACCTGGGATAGTAGAACATGTCCCTGGGCAGTGGGGTGGAATGAAATGAGTTTTAAGGTCCCTTCCAACCTAAGTCATTGTGCAACTCTGTGATGTGATTCTGAGATTATAATCTGCATATAAAAATTCCATAGAGGCAGGGGGATGCTGTCCTATTCAGTGCAGAAGAGATTGAAAAAAGAGAAAGATTGCTTTGGAAGAAAATCACCATTAACTGGATAAATCCACAATAAGTCTTAAAGAAATACAGTCATTTTTGACAGAGGGGTTTTTCCTACATTTTTTTGTATTAAAACCTTCCTAGTTCACTAGTTGGGAGGTCTCAGAGCTGTTGAATTTTTAAATTGCCTCTGAGAATGCAGCATGCCTTTCTACCATGACTACAATTATGTTCACTTAATCATGGTCATTCACATTAGTAGCTGTAACAAAGAATTATTTGTGACTACTCAGAATCTCTGATTAAGGATTTCCTCAGTTATTTTACCTGCTATCCCAAGGAGCCAGTCACAAAACAGACACTCATTTCTGTCTCATTAGATAACTTTGCCAAGAAACTAAGAGCTGCTGCTTTAGCAGCTTCCTTTGAAGCTCCTACTGTTGTGTCTGCTGGCAAATGGAAGGAAATCCTTTGCTGTGCAAGCCATGTGGATATACAGAGTGGGAATTCTGTCTGTCTTTTAAAACGTGCTTTCAAAGTAATGAGCTGTCACTTTGAAAATCTAACAAGCTAGGGGCCGTTTGCCAAGAAAATGAGGCTGTTTGTCTTAAGTTTACAGGATGAAAGCAAAAATATTCCAGGCACTGTGACTGTGTTAAAGACAGGGATGCTAGCTCTGGGTTTTGTGGTTTGAATAATAAATTTAAAAACATCTGACATGTGAGCTGGCAAGGGTACAAGAGGGGGTTTATTTGTAACAACACTACAGCTTTTATTTTGGTTCACACACATTTTTACTTGCGGTTTTACTAATTCTGTGGCTTGGTGATCCAGATCCTAGATTTGGTGGTGTTCATTGTCTACCACCCAAGCTTGGTAATTTTTCTTTGGTTTCTGTCAGTAATAACTTAGCTGTTTTTCCTCTGAATAGGCTTGTTTCAGACACACAGTTTTTCCTCTCCTTAATCATAGTAAGAACCAAACAGAAAGAGAAGAAATATTATGCTGGAAATAACAACTGTGTGAGAGGAAGGTGGCATCATGGAAAAAAGATCATGGTCCATAATATCTTTACATGGAAGTAAAAAGTCCAGGGGAGTTTTGGAACCTTTCTTTCAAACATTTGGATTGGGTTTTTTCCCTTCCTGTCTACAAGTAATTTATAATGGAAATGAGAGAGGGCTAAATAACATTTGGACTACTAAACCTAATTTAAAAAGCACTTAGCTGCTCTTGCTGTCTAAGAATGTCTCTACAAAAGGGATGCTCTCAGAACTAAAAAGATATTCTGTCAATAGCCACATACAAGAGTCTGATCTTGTCTGAAGGAGTCCTTGTGTCACTGGGAGGGATCCTGTCTCACTTGTACGAGGTTTTACACAACCATAAGGTATTATTAGCAGGAGTCTCCCCTTTAGATGTATCAGAGCATTACACTTTGCATTTGAAAACCTGTTCTGGCAGTGGGGTTTGTCTGAGACTCTCAGTTGTCATGTTTGTTTATTTGTAGATTATTAATTACAGGTAGTAGGAAAATTACTGATTTGTTACACTTGTTAGCTTGTCGCCCGTCCTCCAAGGTGCTGGAGCTAAAATGCAAGATAAGTTGTAAATGTGACAAAAACCACTTTGGCAGTTTCTGATTACACACTTTCCTCCTGGTCCCTACACTGAACACTAACTGTGCTTTTCCCCTTTTTGGTGTCTGAAGAAGTCCCTGCTGGAAAAACCATCAGAATTGATGTGTCAGTCATCATCTTTCCTGTCCCTCAGTGGCTTTTCTCTAAATCAGGTGAGTGAGAACCAGAGTCCAACACCTTTTGCTATTGCAGCTTGTGGTTAAGCCAGTGGAAAACCTGAAAGAAAACTACAGGGATGTCTAATTTCATTCTGTGTCAACCTGAATATTAGCCTTTATCAGTTTTCTTCCCAAATTAATCTTAGCTACATCTCTGCAGATTTACTGTTGAATCTTGCTGAGTTCATGGGCCTGTTGCTCTCAGTGAAGACATGACATTGATGAAAAGATGCATCTCAGGGTGCTTAGTGTGTAGGTTTTTATTTCCAGAGCAATGAATGGCCTGTTCTCTTCTAGAGAATTGAGCAGGGTCTTGATGCAGCATTTCTGAGTACTGGGAATCTGAAGATTTTGTGAAGACTTTGCAGTCCAACCAGGAGAAATCTGTTCTGATTCAGAATGTGATGGACTTTATGTTAAATTGAATGGTCAAAGAAGATGGGGCTAGGAAATGAAAAAGGAATTAGGGAATATTTTGAACTATAATTGTTTCCTTTGTACAGTCTCAGTGTTTGAAATAAATCTAACACATAAGCTCTTACCTTGTTTGGTTTTTTCAGGAAAGATATCCGAACAACAGCATGTTCAATGAGGTGTATGGAAAAAACATGAATACCAGCACAAAAACAGAAGTCACCCCTTCAGCTGCCCATCAGGAGACTTCACTCTATTCTCTCTTTGAAGGGACTCCGTGGTCTCCATCCCTTCCAGCCAGCTCAGGTAATCCTGGTACGGCATTTCTCGTGTTTAGTGATTTAAGAGGATTTGAGTTAATTCTAAACCGACTGCAAGTTATATGTAACTGAAAATTAAAAAAAAGCCCAAACCTGCTTGACAAGGTCTCTGAAGGTTTGTTTTACTTTCTATATCTTCAGAAATACGAGGGGATTCTGTAATTAATATAGTGTAAGAACCTGGATTTAAATTTAAGTAGTTGAGCAGGATAAATGTTGTAGGAGGTGATAAATCCTGAAATCTCTTTAACTCGGTTTCCTGACAGCCATTTGGGAGTAGTGCTTTAACTCAGATATCCATATACTTTGTGTTGCTTTTTTTGGAAAAAGCAAGAGGAACTGGATTTCATAATGCTGATATTTGAAAAAGAAACTGTATGAGGGAAGAGTGGAGGAAAATACAACAGTAGTGGGTTTTGTTGCATTTGGTTTTTTACTGTTAAGCAGTGCATAAAGTAAACCAGCTTCTTTTTTAGTATTTGTCTTAAAGGCTTAAACCATAACTATTATGTCATAATTTTATTTTCACTAAAAATCCAGAAGAGTGCAAGAGAGGAATTAGTTGAATCTAAGGAATGAGTGTATTTTGAATAACATCTGCACTGGATGAGATGTTTGGTGGGACTTTTGTAACCAGCCAGGAAAAGCTGTTGTAGGTGAAATGGAGGGAGTTGCCAAGTACTTTTATCATAGCAGGATTTTTTGGCTCACATGGCTTCAACTCCCTCTCCCTTCACATCTTCATTGGTTCTGTTCTGCCTGTGGACAGTCTGCTTCATGCTCCCTGTCCTCTTTTGCTCACTCTGGGGTTCTGCTCTGAATTGTTTTAAGACTCACATCAGTGTATGACATTCTCAGACTTGGGAGTTGGAGTTGTAAACCTGCAAACTCCTCAAGGTCCTATCTGATTTTCCTATTGGTTTGTCAAGCTTGGGGACAAGTTATTCTTTGAGTTTGAGACATGGGGAAAACTGGCTTTGCCTAGCCAGCCCTCATGAAGTTTCCTGGGTTTTGTTTTTCTGGTAAGCATTAAGCACAGTCATTCTGTTCTTGTAAATTTTTCACCAAGAATTTAGGAATTTGCATTTATACTCATGTAATGGAGGGAATAAAAACTGCTTTCCTTTAGCATTGTAGTAAACTGGGTGATGACAGAATTTGCAGCAGCACTAAGAAATTCAAAACTGGGAAGCTTCTGCTGTCTCTGCTGACCTTTTTTTCCTCTTCCCTTGTAATCCCTAGATCATTCAACACCAGCCAGCCAGTCTCCTCACTCCTCCAACCCCAGCAGCTTGCCAAGCTCCCCTCCAACCCATAACCACAATTCTGTTCCTTTCTCCAACTTTGGACCCATTGGGACTCCAGACAGCAGAGACCGCAGAGTCACAGACCGCTGGAAAACAGATAAGCCAGGCAAGTGCTGGGTTCCAGGTTAGCATGGATGGTCTGACACCATCATCTGATGATGTTTGTTTTGCACTGTTTTTGCCATGTCACTTTGAACTTGTCTTTCTGCCATTTTAGCAATGGGAGGGTTTGGTCTGGACTATCTCCCAACAACATCGTCCTCTTCGGAGAGCAGCTGGCACCAGTCCAGCGCTCCCAGTGGTACCTGGGCAGTGCAAGGCCCTCCCACCATGGAGGACTCCTCAGCTGTGCTTATGGAGAGCCTGAAGGTGGGTTTGGCTGGGGCTGTGCTCAGGGACGGGTCTGCAGCCTGGACAGTCAAGTGATGGGCATTAGCCTGTCGGAAGCCCAAAGTTTTTTCTGCAGATTCACTTACTCAGGCAGTGTGGGAGGTGTCACCAGTGTAGGAAGATGTCCAGTTCTTGCTGGTTTTGAGATTTTGTGGAACAAGCCCAGGCTGGCAGAACTGGAAGAAATTCTAACAATAGCTTTGACTAGTCTAAAATTAGTAATAGTTAATGTGGGATGAATTTTTATGGTAATGGGGATTCTGGAGGAGGATAAAGTTCTTCCAGGAAGCCTCATTTTAGAAGGTCTTCTTTGAAGCCTTGATAACTTTCGTGATAAGCCAGGTATGAGTGATAAAGAGGGAGAATATAGTACGTGGTGTCTGCTTTCCCACCTGGCAGAGGGGCTGTACCAGGAGGTACTAGTGTTGGCTGTTTGTTTTTAGTCCATCTGGTCCAGTTCCATGATGCACCCCGGCCCCTCGGCCCTGGAGCAGCTGTTGATGCAGCAGAAGCAGAAGCAGCAGCGCGGACAAGGCGCCATGAATCCGCCGCATTGAGACAGGAGACAACCCTTGCAACGACGGCTCCATAAACCATGGCATGTTGGGTCTTGGGACTGGCACACGCAGTCCTGTGCAGGTGGCAGCCCTCTCTTCTGTTCCTTGCTGTCAGGAGGGCGTAAGTGCTCCACCAACCCACTGAGTGTGCACAAAACATCTGCAGTGCAAGCAAACAACATCAGGAACTCTCCCATCCCCCGGGCCCTTCGGAGGGAGAGAGGAACTGCTGTTTGGCTCACTCAGTAACCCAATATCACCGCCTCTCACCTTCTCCATTGTGCATGTCCCCAGCCACATGGGAAGTAAAAGCTGAGAGTAAAGGGCAGATGGGAGAAGCCAGTGAGAACTTCTCAATCCTTTTCCTCTCTTTGAGGAGATATAATAGGAATCCATTAATGATTGCTTTGCTGACTGAGAATGTAGTTGAAATTACTCCTAAACATCTTTATGACTATCTCAGTAGTAAGATCACACTGAATTCTGTACACAGACGTGCTTCATAGTCAGTGTGTAGCAATGAGAGCCCCAGTTGCTGCTCTGGTCACAGTGGGTGGTGACGAGGTGGGGCTCTGTATCCTGGACTAGCAAAGGAGTTTGGTGAGAGAGAGTCTGGCACTTGGCACCGCTTCACCCGGAGGCTTTGGGTGGGTTAGAGACTCCAGCATGAAATGCCTTTCTCTCAGTAGGTGTTTGAGCTATAAGGGGTGACATGGGGCATCGCAGCACTCTGCTGAAAAGCAAGTTAACTGCTATGGGGTTTTAAATTAATGTGTGATTCCTGTACATTTTACTGTAGCATAGTGGCTAGCCCCACAAAGGGCAGGCTAGTCTGTGCATTCTCAGCCTGACTCATTTTAATAGGTAGGTAGAAAGCTTTCAATGGGTTTGTTTTGTTTTGTTTTTGTTTTGTTTTGGTTTTGTTTTTTTCTCTTTCCATCCTCCCATCTTTGCTGAATGCTCGTAGTTTCATTACCATGGCAGAAAATAATCAGGGGTCCAGCAGGGCTGGGTGAATCCGACAGCCAGCCCAGACAGCGTGGGGCACCCGCACAGCCGGTGAGGCACAGGTCAGCTCTGCAGAAACCTGGCCCAGCTGCAGCCCCAGGCTATCAGTGCCAGAAACAAATCTGAGGCACCCATGGACACACGGAAACAGCACGGTGCTGTTCATAGATGAAAAGGTGCAGAAGGGAAAAGGAAAAAAACGTTTTATTTGCTATTTATTAGGGGGAAGGAAGACTGGAAGTTTTGTTAAAGAAAAGGACAGCGTTTTTGTTAGATTTCCCAGGGAAGTTGCAGAAACAGACTCAATGTCCATTTGCTGTTTTTAGCAGTAGGGGTTTGTGTGATGATTCAGGATCTCTGGGCTAGAATTCAGCTGCAGAACAAAGCACATGCAGAAGCCGAAGTGACGCTGGAGTCTGGGCAGCCCCAGAGAATACAAAAAGGGAAGGCGGAGGAGACCCAATACCCTCAGGGGTACGAGAAGCTCCCTACGAGCTCCACCTTAGCAACATCACTGTTCTGTGTTGCATTTCAAAGCTGTATTTCCTTTAACAAGTCCAAAAAGTGAAGTTCCCACCTGGTGGTAATCCAGCCCACCCTGTGTGTCCCTCCAGCCCTTGGGTGTGTGTCCGAGCTGTGCGCCCAGGCAGCTGTGACATTCCCGTGTTTGCACCGTCACTGACTCTTGCACCCCAGACGAGCTAACCAGGAGCACCATCCCACTCCCGGCCGTGCCAGCTCCCAGCTGCACCGTTCCACTTGTGCATGAGCACCCGGCCTCGGGAATGCCTCTGACCCCACCTGCCCTCCAGCACCTGGAGGAGCAAGGGAAGGGGCCCCCAACAGAAACTGGTTTGTGTTGTAAGCTTTTTTTGTGTTTTCTGTCTGTCTGTGCAAGAACTGCAGCTGCCGAAATCAGCTTTGCCTTTAATTAAACCATGTTCTCTCCATCCAGGTCTGTGTGTGGCATTTATTTCATGTGTGACTTGGCTTCAGGCCTTTAAAAGTGCATTACTTCTCTGTAGAAGCCAGAAGAATGTTTGAAGTTGATTTTTTTTAATTTGAAAGACCTAAATAAATCACAGTGACTCTGGCTTGGGCTTGGTACAGATTTGGTTGTGGTTTTGGGCTGCCAATGTAGTGTGTTTTGCATACTGAACTAAATACGTAGGATGGGAGCAGCTTGCAAAGCTCCTCCCTAGTTGCAGGCTCATCCTGGTACAGCGTGTGCAGATGGAGGGCACAGATCCTTCTGCCACTGACTTGCCTGCAGACCAGGGTGTTCACTGCTTCCCTGCTCCCAGGTATGTCACAGAAAACTCCAGAGATGTTCTGGTTTTGAAAATACAAGTGTTTATTGTCTCCAGAATAAGTTCCTTTAAAATGAAATGTGGTATTTAGGTTAGTGGGGCAGTGGGTTTTCTGGATTTGTGTGATAGAATCCGGAGTGGAGAACTTTGGAGTAAAGCTCTGGGATTCCAGGCTGTGTCTATCTTCTGACTGATCGGGAAAACTTTGAAGCAGTGGTCCCAATAATGAAGAAAATGCATCTGCTTTTATTGATGGGAGTTTTAAAGTCCCTGTGAATTTGAATTTTGAGTTGGATGGAGCAGGTTGAGGCTATGTAGTATCTTCTAAGATCTTGGGGTTGGCACTAATGTTTCAAGGAAGCAAATGCTTCCCTGGTCTATAGCTTCCTGAACTTACTTCTCCTTCAGGATCTGCTGTCAGGGCTGTAAATGCAGGTTGCACCACCCTCTTGTGGGTGTTCCCAGCTTCTGGGATGTCTGTATAAAAGCTTTTTTAAGGTTGGGGGAACATGGCAAGTCTCTTGGCAAGCATAGGATATAGAAATGAATCTGTTCCTAACAGGAATTAGCAACATCTTATCAAGTTCCTGTTTAACAGAAAATACAAGGCTTTTAATACAAGTAGCAATAACATTCAAAGTTTATTTTCAGATGCAGGGATCAATATGCAGACTGCATAATGGCAACAGTTGAATTCTTAATTTCTCTCCACAACTTCAAGCTCTTCTGCAATCACTTCTCTGGGGGTTCAGTGTTGGGCTGTTGAATGAACGCAGATGGGAAGATGCCAGTCCTGCCCTTGCATGTGCCTTCAAACCAGTCTTCATTCACTGGAAAGGAAAATTGACACAGTTCTTATGACTCTAGGAAAGTACAGGAGCATAATGTGCTGCAGACAGGCCTGAGATCACTGTTTTATGGTGCTTCTGCTGATAAAACTTGGAGCTGTGCTAGACCCAGCAGGGAGTGGAATGTGGAGGAAAGGGAGGAATGAGGAAGAGAGCAAAGTGGTAAGGTAAGAAGGAATATCAAATGGAGGTGGGAAATTGCATCAGAATAGAGACCAGGGAGCTTGGGAACTGCCTTGAGTGGAAACAAAGTGAGTGTGGAGAGTAAGGAAATTATTTGAGACCTTGATCTGTCCTCTTCAGGACACATCTGAAGTGTTTTGTCAGCTGTTTCCCATGTTCACGTAAAAACCCTAAAACAACCCCCCAAAACCTCTGATACCCTGGGTTAAGTAAAGCCTATGAGCTGTGGCAGTTTTGCTGTAGGGGAACCAATTGAGGCAAGAACCACCTTTGTATTGGGAAATACTTGCTCAGCAATGAAGGGAAAGGTAGGATTTTGGGGTGGAGGGGGTCATTAGTATTGCGTGGGGCAAAATGTAACCTGTCAAGGGTTACATGGGGGACTGATTCTGTACTGCTGACAAAGCCTGCCAGCCACCACAAATTACTGACATAACTACAAATAGCAAAATGTAAGGGGGGGTTTGCCTTTAAAACTTATCCCTGATGTCTTGATTTCACTCAGAGGCTCAAGTGAGATGGAGAACATGCCCTGTGTATATAATTTTTCATTGATCTTTCTGAAATTTAGTCTGTATTTAAGCCTCAATTCCCACAGAAACACTAAGGACTAATATTGACCAACTAATGGAAGCTCGTACCCTTACAATAAAAGCAGATGAAAAAAAGTTCCAGGTGGAAGGCATGGGAGTGAGAGCCTGCCCCCATTGTGGGGACAGCAGCTAAAATGAGGCCATCTTTCTCCTTGGAAGAATCCACTACTGTGATCAATAAGCTTAAACACAGCCCAAGTGTAACTCCTGTCTTAGATATTTGGGAGGGGCACGGTGGAAATGGGAGTGATGAAAATATGTTGGAAAAAGTGTGTGTGACAGGGATGTGTGGATGGGAATCCCAAGGCAGAGCTGTAGGGGTCCCTCCCCTCTCCTGTCTCAGGAGGAGACAGGAGAGGGGATCATTACCTTTGGATAAAACAAGGATTGTGTCTCCTGCCTCAAACTCCAGGTCTTCAGGTTGGGTGGCTTCATAACTGTACTGAGCTACAACGTGGGTTGTTCCTGCCTCCCCTGGTGTTGCCTCCTGTGGTGACTCCTCTGGTTTGCTGTCTGCTACAAACCCCTCTCCCTAGGCAGGAAACAAGCTGGTGAGGACATGACCCCTTGGTTTCCTTTCTCTGTACCAGGGCAAGAGAGATGAGCTCTGCTTCTTCTCTCCACTCACTCTTTGCCTTTCATGAGTTAGCTGGCTTCTGTTGAAAGCCACAAACTCATGCTTGTGGCAAGGAAAACAAAGGCAGGAGGGAAGAGAAGGTGGCTGCCCGCTGCAGCTGTCACTGACCTCTGTGCCATTGCACCAGACTGTCAGGCAGTTGTCCTTGCTCTGGCTCCAGGCCACCTCCACGTTGTCTGCACTCAGTCTCACCAGCTCCTGGCCCTCCACAGCCTTGTACCTGGTGTGCAGGGGATGCAGGTGAGGGGCCTGGAGCACAGCCCTGCCTCACTGGGGCTGGCAGTGCCTCACCTCAGCTCCGTGTGCTCGGGCTGCAGCTCCAGCTTCTTGCAGACCAGCTCCAGCAGCTCCCTGTAGGAGAGGCCTCGATCGACTCTCAGGGCAACCGTGAATTTGTAATGCACCTTGAGCACATGGGGGCTGCAGACAGCTGGTTCAGCCTCCTGCCGGCAGGAAATGGGATGTCATGTGGCTTGGCAAGCACAGGGATGTGGAAACTGGTTGCCTGAGTTACACTGTGCTTCCCAAGCTGTTCTTGGACAGTGGCTGGTTGGCAGCCCCAGGCTTGTCCCAGGAGAGAGCTCAGTAATAGATTAGGGACTTGGCACCAAATTGTCTTTGGGGTGATCAAATTAGAGCTGTGTCCACTCTCCAACCCCCCCTTTTTTTTTTCTTTTAAATTTGGACTTGCTCTATTTTTCCATCTCTTTTCCCAGTGGTACCTTCTGATGTGCTGACCCTACCCAGAGCGTGTGCTTTCTAGCTAAGCTCTCTCCTATTTCTCCCTTCTCAAGTGCCTCAGGTTGTCTGAGAGTCATGCAGTGGCTCTGGTCACAGCCCCAGGTTCACCTGGGGCCTGGAGAATTCCCAAAAAGCAACCCTGAGTCTCCTGGTAAATGCAGATTTGTATGCCCAGCAGGACCTCAGGGTCTGCACTCGCAGGATGTTACCTTTGCTGTGTCTCTTGGCTGCGCCACAGTAGCAGGAACGTAGTCTGGGGAGGAGGAAAAAGGTGGCTCAGGAGGTGGGATGGGACAAACATTGCCTAAAGGCACAGCCAGAGCTCCTGCAACCCATCATGATCTCCAGCAACACCAACCAACCCTGGAGCCAGCAGTGGTCCCTCAAACGGATACGGCATCTGCCACAGGGTTCTTCTGTAAGATCTACGTACAACCACTGAGCAGAGGTTTTGGCTCTGTGCCTTCCCTCTTGCAGAGATGGGAGCATGAGGGATGAGATGTCTTTCATGGATGGATTCACAAAAGATAAACCAAAAGATAAACGTGTAGCTGCTGGTTTTAGTGTCTTTGCTCTTCTGATCTCCCTAGGTCCATGCTGAAAAACAGAGGCAATCCCTGTCCTTCAATGGGGCTGTAAAGCTCAACTCAGGCCTCCAGGCAGGGTGATTTCAGCTTTGTGAAAGCCTCTTCATGAGGATCTGATTTACATTTTGGCAGTGCTTTGGCACAGTTGTGCTCACTCCAGGAAGAGCCTGAGCAACACTGTTGGACGTGGTCCCGCTAACAGATCTGAGATGGCTTTTGGTGCCATAAAGGTGATCATTGTGCTGCTTGTGTCCATGAGGTTTGTCCTTAATTCCACGAGCCACAGCCTTCTGTGTCAGCTCTACAAATGGACTCTACGAAGCTGCT
Organism: Prinia subflava; assembly: GCF_021018805.1. Classification (NCBI taxonomy): domain Eukaryota; kingdom Metazoa; phylum Chordata; class Aves; order Passeriformes; family Cisticolidae; genus Prinia; species Prinia subflava. Next base: position 23,667,568 of record NC_086256.1, read on the forward strand.
TTCTAGGGGACATGAGCTTGGGATGTGGGACAGAGGGTAGCAGGAAGGAATCCCGTTCATACCGCTTCTTCAAGCCTAGCTCAGCCCACAGCAGCACTGAAACTATCATGGATGCCCTGCTTGAAGGAGAAGCCTCTAAGGAATGTTTTACTCCAAGCTGGTTCTTGCCCTATTACTATCTCCAGGCTCTTTTTCTCATTAGTCCCTGTGCAATTTAAGAGCACAGAGGGACTTGCTTTCCTCAGGGACCCAACAGACAATATTTTACTCCATCCTCAACACTGCAGTTGCTGTGTCTTCCTCCTGCTCTAATGTCTTCCAGTCCTTAACTGGAAACGGGGCCAGGAATGAGATGGAGATGAACGCTAGCCCTGGTCTCAAAGGGTGAGAACACAGCATCCCAGCCTGCTGTGGGTGATGTCACCCTGTGCCCCCGTCCCTTCAGCTCCCCCTAGCCCTGGTCTCAAAGGTGAGAACACAGCATCCCAGCCTGCTGTGGGTGATGTCACCCTGTGCCCCCGTCCCATCAGCTCCCCCCACACTGACCTGGCGCCTGCCGCCGGGGCTTCTCCGGCACAGTGGAGGTGGGCGACTCAGAGATCTCAACTTCCACAGGGGTTTCTTCCTGTGCCATGGGAAGAAGACAGTGCTGTCAGTCCCACCCTACTGAGGGGCTGGGGTGCTGCTGCCTTGTGCAGATCCCTTCCAACCTGCTCTTTTCCCAAAGTCTGTCTGGGATCTTGAACTGGGGAGGGGTGACTTGGCTATTCGTTATCTCCCCAGCACTGCCACCAACACGGATTTTGCAGATCTCTGAGCTCATGATAAGGTGACCATGAGCCAGAAGAACCAACCCCAGCATCATGAGGGGGGTGAATATGTGGAGATCTGCCCTCCCCAGGACACCATTTCCTCCTGGGCTCCTCACCTGGATATGCAGCTTATTGTGGAGCTCCACAGGCTCAAGGAAGTTGCAGGGAACGATCCCTTTCTGCAGGGAGAGGAGAGATGAGTAGTGATTGCTTGGCAAGAAGGCAACCCACTGCTGGAGGACACAACTGGATGTATCCTCACCCTCCCCTGCATCCAGCAGGGTTCCTGAGGCTTCAATTTTGGTTTCTGCAGGTTGGGTGGATTTCACTGAACCCTGTGGCCTAAGCCAGGGTGGACATAAGAGACTTCAGTCAGAAACTTAATTACTGTTGGCAAGCCTCTGCCTCTGCAGAACCTCAGCTGTAATCTGCAGTCTGCCCCTGCTGTCCAGCACACTCCTGGTATACCTTTCCATTGAACATCACTGTAGCCCAATTGTCCTTCTCTTTCTTCAGGACAAAGACAATGTTTCCTGGCAGGACTGGCAGCTCCTCAGCAGTCTCGGGAATGAACTCGAACATGACACGGTGTGGCTGCCCTGTGAGGGCCCTGGGTGTGGAGCAGTGGACAGGTCAGGAATGTTGGCAATGCTCTTGTTTTACCTCACAGGGAGAATCCAGACCTCTGCCTCCATGTTTCTACATTCCTCATTCCCCCTGAGTTCTGGGTGCCAGCTGGAGGCTCGGCTGTGAGAGTGCAGGATGGGATTGTGCCTGGCTGTCTGGGTTATCCATCTTTTATCCAACTTACCTGAGGATTTCTGGGGTCTTGGGTCTGGGTGGAGGACCAGAGGCCTGCCAACAGGAAGAGAAAAAGGAAAATACCAGTAATCCAGAGGATTTTGTTTGCTTTGCAGAAATGCCCTGCAGCCTTTTACCATGCCTGCCCTCACCCCAACACTGTTCCTTCCTCCCCATGCAGGTGCCTTAAGAGCCATGAGGCATATCACTGGCTTTGTTCCTTCTAAGGAACAGTTTCCACATTCTTCAACATACAGTTGGTTTTCAGAGGCACAATCCTTCTTTCACTCCTGATTTTAGTTTCAGTTCACAGAGGATGGAGATTGTCAACACCTGTCTGCATTGAGAAGGTTACAATTTATCTTGTGCAAAGGCGCTGTGCTGTGCTTCCCCACATCCTCCCAAAAACCTCCTGGAAAAACTCTTGCCACGTTTAGGAATGGGAAGATGCCACTACATCATCTGGAAAATGGCACAGGAAATGTAAAGGCGTCCTGGAATGGGCAGCAGGATGCAAAGCAAGAGCAGAACTGCCGTTGTTTCTCCACTCAGGCTTAGGCAGATGATCCCTAATGAATCCTTCAGGGAGGGTCAGAGACAGCTCCCTGCAGAGAGCCATCACCCTGCCCATACTTCCCCATGCAGAGAGCACCAGTTTAACCTCAGCCACAGCTGTGGGTGGGTTTGGGATGAGCTTCCTGATGCTGGAGGGAGCAGCTGATCCATGGAAGCAGTACCCGCCTCCTCCCCACGGCAATGGCATGGAGTTCAGGGTGGTCAGGGTGCTGTTTGCTCCCCACTGTGGATGACAGCCACCCCATGGCATCCTGCACTGAGAATGTTCACTGAGTCTTACCTGTGGCTGTAGGGGAGCAAATCCTGAAAAGTCGTCCTTGTCCACCACAGATGCCACCACCTAGAGCCAAAGACAAATAGTGACTTGGTGCCTGTAGACCTCTCTCAGACCTCCGATGTCCACCCTCCCCCTTTGCTGCTGGCCAAGCCAAGCTCCTCAAGATGCTTTAAGCTCAGGAGGGGCTATGATTTTAGGCTAAGCATCTTGGACTACAGGCTGAGTACCTCTGGCACCAAAGCTTGCCTCTCAGCTGTGGTAAGTTTTCTGCTCTTGACCTGGCTGCTTCTGTAGTTTGAAGCATTATAACCTAAAAGTTTCTGTTTTAATCACAAATTTTGAAGGGAGCCAAAGTGTCCAGCTCAAGCCCATACCTCCAATGACCTTAAATGTAAGTTAGAAAGTTGATACATGTTTTTGTGCATATTTCTGACACTCAAGGAGCTGCCTGGCTCTCAGCTGTCTGATTCCCCAGTGCCTGGTTCCTTTTCTGGATGAGTGCTGCCTCCCAGGACCTGAGCCCAGGGGTGGCATCCCAGTGACTGGATTTTACACACTCACAGGAGAAAACCTTGTTTGCTTATCTGAGCTGAAAAGCCCTTTTCAAACAGAGTAGTGGAAGAACTGGAGGTTGGTTGTGGGTGTCTAATGTTAAACAGCTCCTTTCCCCCACCCTGAGAATGTCTTGGCTTGAGCTGAAGCTCCAGTGCGATCTTTCCAGCTCATTGCTGACTATCCCTCATGTCTCACTAAGGAGACAAATTAGAAATAGGCCATGCTCAGCAGGAACGTGCTTTTAACTCTTGTATTCTTGCAGACTCCCTGTTTCCTATGAGCTCCCTCTCTCCATGTCTGGGGGTTCCCTGAGGCAGAGAGCAGCTCCCTATCTCTGCTGTGTACCAGGCAGCAGACAGCAGCTCTGAGGGGTGATGAGAAGGCAGTCAACAGCTCTTCTGAGCCCACAGGCTTGGCCTGAATAAACAGTACAGATCTTTCTTACCATTGCCTTTCCCAGGTAGTCCTTCTTCTCCAGCTGAGCCACTTGCTTCTCATTTGGCCTGAACAGCCTCCCTGCAGGAATGGCCACCAGCTCACAGTGCTTCTGCTTCTGTAGCACAGAGAAGTCGTGGAGACTTTGGAGGTGAGAGCAGGGAGTGATAGATGTCCCTTCTGCTCTGGGCTTGGGGGCTGCTCCATAAAGCCAGACCACCATCATGACAGCCCAATCCCAGCCCTGGTATGGTCATTGAATCCCATCTTCCCATCCCTGCCTCCCCAGTGACCCAAAGCTCTTCCCACAGACTTGTGTCCCACTACAATATCTATTGCCACTGCATTTTAATCCTGCCAAAAGGTGGATATGCTGTCGGTGGGATTTCCCTCCCTCTCCCTGTGGGGCTGTGAGACCTGCTCCTCCCTACCAGGATGGCTTCCATTGCTCTGTCTATCTTGTTGTGCTGGGGCTCGCTCTTCATGCCTATGGCCAGGGTCAGGTGCTCCTCAGCCTTCTCCCAGTTTTCCAGGGTGGCATGCACCAGTGCGATGTTGCAGAGAATCTGCTGGAGGGATGGGAGCAAGAGAAAGAGCTCTTGGAACAGCTGGACTGCTGCCAGGAGGGCAGGAAAAGACAGGACAGTGGGGCTCTGGCACTGCACCTGCTTGCTTGGCTTTTTGCAAGGTACAAAGAGAGGGCAGCTGTCTCCTCTTTCGATTTCTCAGGCTGGGGACAGACCTTTGGGATCAGAACTGGTGTGTCTCACCTCGCAGGCAAAGAGCCGGTAGCACAGCCCCAGGATCTTGTAGTCGATGAGTTGGTTGCCTCGCAGCTGGGCCAGCGCCTCTCTGAAATCCTCAATGGCCTTGCCATGGCTGTGGAGCACAGGATGAAGGTGTCACCAGCTTGCAGTGGCAACCTACCTGTCTCTAAGCCTGTAGTCAGACTCGGTGAGTTCAGTGGGGTCTCTCCTCTATCCTTGCAGTGTTCCAGACACCGCAGGGGAGGAGAGAGGTTCTGAGGCTCATGTTAATCCCAGGACTGCAGTGCTGAAGACTAGGAGCCTGTTTGACCTCGAGGGGTTTCAGTCTGGGCTCTGGGGCACCAACCTGCCCAGGGCCATCCTCACATGAAGGCTGGCATCTTTGTAAGTGGCAAAAACGAACTCTTCCACTCACTTCTGCCTCCGGTAAAACACAGTACCCCCGCTGGAAATAAGCCACTGCCAGGTGCCTGTCGCAGCCGATGCTCCGGGTGAACGCCTGCAGAGGTAGGAGTGGGGCGAAAAGGGGGTAAAAAGGGGACACCTTAAAACTGAGGGCACAGAGCAGTTGTACCTGTCCTGCCTTAGCCGAGTGGCCTGAGCTGGGCTCTGTCTCCCTGCAGCACTGGGCACTGGGTGAGGGTGAGCCTGTACCAGGCTCCTGGGTTTGGTTTTTTTTTGAGCTGGAGCCATCTGCCAGCATGGTCCCCTCCTGGAGAGAGGGAGAGTGAACACTGAACCGTGTATCACTGCTGCTGATTCACCGGCAGAATAGGTTTGGCAGCCTAGGGCTGTCCCCCTTCCCCACAGCTTTAAAAGGCCCCGAATCCATCCCTTAGGCCGTGATCCTTTTCATTCCTTCCTTCCCACCATGTCCATGTATCTGGGCAAGTCCCAGAGGTGAGAGGATGGGCGGCCCTCGGGGCTGTACCTTACCTCCTCCGCCTCCTCCAGCTTCCCCAGGACGAGCTGGATGCAGCCGATGTTAAAGCAGATTTTGGCAGGGGGGTTCTGGACGGCCGTGAAGGCATCCAGGGCAGCTCCCCACTCCTTCCTGTCCGCCGCGCACACCCCTTCCTGCCACAGCCGGATCGTCTCCACCAGGGACATGGCGTGGTGGCAGAGGGCTGTGGGATCCCCGTGTCGTGGGTCTGACCCCGCTCCCTGCCCTTCCTTGTGGCGCAGCTCGGCCTCTGTGGCTCCCTTCGGCCCGTACTTCTGCCTTCCCCCGCCCTGTCACAGACCTGCAGGAAGAGCCTCCCCCGCCCCACCAGCCCGGGATGGGGAAGTGGGGCCAAGGCCGCCTCTGACAGAGCGGCTCCCCACGGCTGCATCCCCGCTCCTCTCGGGCAGCCGCTCCTCGCCTTCTCGGGTTTTCATCTCCCGGGTTTTGCACTAAAAGCCATGGGTTTTGTCAGCTGGGTGGTTCATCAGGTCAGATTTCAGGCTGCAAAAGCCCAGGATGAGCGCCGGGCCGAGCCCTTGGTGCCCTGCAAAGCACAGTCTCATCGTGGCTAAGCGGTTCCTGCAGACAGGTCCTGGCAGGCAGAGCTGGGAGGTGAAGCAGAGCCCAAGGAAACCCTTGGTCCTTCCCCATCCCACCGTGTTGTCCCAGAGTGGAGTTTCACCGCTAAGGGCACATGGAGCTGCCCATGGACGAGGCTCCTGGGGCAGTGGCCGTGTTGCACCACATCCCAAGGGCTCAGCCCATCACTTCTGTCCAGGTGTTTTAGGGCCAAGGAAGCAGAACTGGCTCTGGAGCACTGCTGGGAGCACAGGGCCAAGATGAGTATGGGCACATGGTGACAGCAGGATGCTGACCTGCTGCTGACTCACAGCTTTGGAGCTGGCTGCTCCACACATGGCTTTTAAACATTTTTGGAAGCACTTTGCCTCATCTACCAGCAATGTGATGTGTATTTTGTAAGAACTTAAAATATGTCAGCAAGACTCAAACCTTGTGCCTTTACCAAAACTTCCCCTGCAAATTACATAACTCCAGCAGTGGGAGGGAGGCTGGGGAGGTGAGTTCTGAGTAGTGCTGATGGAGAAACCCGAGCCCCTGAGCAGCAAAGATGGGTTTTAATCCAAAGCAGGACCAAACAGAACTCTGAGCCTGGGGCTCTCTGGTTCTCCAGCTGTATGTTGCCCTCAGCATCCCAGCTGGCTCCCATGGGCTTCCCACGGGAGCATGGAAGACTCCCTGATCTCCGGGAAAGCAGAGGGAGATGCAACCAGCTGAGTGATGCTCAGGTAAAGGGGTAGGAATAACAACACGGTGAGTGTAAAAGCACCCCCTCTAGGTGCCTTTTCTGATTCCTGTGAGCAATGGGAGACCCCATGGAGCAGGAAAGGGCTCACCTTATTGGAGGCGTAACTTTCTGCTCATTTAATTCTCTGAATTGGTGCCAATTATCCCAAAACCAGTACAAGGGGAGCTGGAGGAGGATGAGAGATCATCCCCTTCGGCATGCTCAGAGCAGCTGTCCTTCTGCCTGGGTATTTGTAATTTAACAGTGAGATTTCAGAGCTGTGATAAACACAGCCCTTTTAGCAAGAGTGAGTCTCTTGTTCCCCTTTCTCTGCCCAAAGCTGACTCAGTAGGTAAACTTGTTTCTTCTACCGTAACCTCCAGCAGGAAGTGAGGAACAGAGATGGTGACATTTCCTGTGGAAGATTTGTGGAATCCAGCAAACTCAGATTGCCAATAGGTGGGTCAGAAATAGAGAAATGTCTAAAATACAGCTGGGGTGCAGTGCACGTTTTGACTTTGTATAGCAACAATATGTACAAGTTTATAATTCTGAAGAGTCAAAAAAGACTGATGCAGGCACAAAGAAGCCCCCATTGTGCACAAGGGAAGACCTTTTTGTGAGTTTTATTGAGCAGGAGAAGCGGAGGAGCATGTCCAGATCATTCCCAGGATGGCAGGTCAGAGCTCTCTGCACAGGACCCAGGGGTTTTGGCTCTTTTCCCAAACAGTGGCAGACCCTGAGGTGGACGTGAGGTCAGCAGTGGCTCTCAGCTAGCACCAAAGCAGGATGTGACTGAGAAGGTGCCATTGCCATGTGCTCCTGCTTCAGCTGAATGCAGCAGAGCTCTGCAAACCCTGTCACCCTTCCCAGTCTGACTTCCATGAGGTTCTCCACTGAAGGCTTCCCTCTCCTAACAGGAATCTGTTGCTTTGGAAAATATTTTCTACTTCTCTGGGATTACAGCTTTTTTTTTTTTTTTTTTTTTTTTTAAATGAGGTTCATTGATGTCTTAACCCAAGTCTGGGCAAGTGGAAAGAACCAGAGAAACCAATCACAGTCCCTGGCAGAACTGTAAGGACAGAACCCTTGCTGCACCACCAGGAGAATTTCTGTACAGATCTATGGGTGACACCTGGCTGCTTTCTGTAGCTTCTGACCCAAGGCTGGGTCTCCCACTTGGTGATCTCAGTGCCTCCTGTGGTTGTGCCTGTGTTCTTCTGGAGGCAGTGAGGAAGGAGAAGCAACCTAGAAAGAGTTAGGGAGGCACTGAATGGTTTAGGGGTAACCATGCTGGTTCCTGTCTCCATTGAAGGCATGTCAGACACCGAGTAAATATTCAGTGATGATTTATTGTCTGGTCTTTATTATTATTACAAAAACAAAGCAGATATCAAAAAACAGCAAAGATTTCACAAGGTCCCCAACAGTTTTTACATAACTGAACTGTGGTAAAATAGTGAAATTAAAACACATGTATTTCAGTCCTGGCCCTAAACCTTCTATGGTGATCCACGGTCTGGGATGCCCCAGGCTTTCCTAATTCTTTAAAATAATCTTCTTTATTTGGGAACCTGACTGGCCCACTAGCACACATGATGAGGCACAATGTAACAGGAATGTGAGCTGTCTGGTATCCTTACAGACCCTACACAACCTGAAAACAAAACAGGGGAGGCCCTGCAATGATGGTATCGATACCAGGATATGTTTCTAGGACTACCCCAAGCAGACATTTACTTGTGCTTGACAAAACCAAATCACTTTCCAGTTGCTGGAGGGTGATTTGCTGTGTAAAAGCTGCTTTTTCTTCTTCTCAGGATTTTTGGTCCCCAGAATAAGAAGAGTCCACTGGGCTGGACTCCAGTGTAAATGGACCATTAACCCTTTGAATTCCACTTTCCAAACTGCATGACGGACAACTCCATCTCACTGTGACCTTTCCACTGTGGACCCAGCATCAGACTGATGGCAAGGAACCTGAGCAGGTTAAGGAAAATACTCAGCTCTCTGGAATGATACTTGGGGTCGGAAAAGAGCTTTTCTTCTCTCCTATTCATGGGTGTAGGGTCAGAGGTTGACCAAAGGCAACATGGTCCAGTTACCTGTGTTAATAATAGCTGCCCCACTTCTCAAATAACAAGATTTTAGCTCAAAACACTGCTTGGCTAGCAAAAAATTAAGACATTGCCCTGTGTCCCTCAGCATTTGCTCAGAGAGTCAGGTCCAAATCTGCCACGATTACACACAAATGCAAATCATCCTAAACACCAAATTGTTTACATCACTGAATATGTCACTGAAAGGCTGGTGAGTACCAAATATTCCTTTTAAAAGAACAATTCCATCTTCATAATTTTCCGGAATTTAAGCACAGCAGAGATCACGACGCGCATCGTTGGTGGGGTATGACAGAAGCAGCAGGGCGAAGGCAAAGCTGGGCACGGGGCGGCCGTGCCGGGGGATGGGGGCTGTACCAGCGGCTCCCTGCCGGGCTCACACCCTCACGCCCCCTGCAGTCACACCGTCTTCCTGGCCGTCAGAACACGCACAATGGACCCGACTCCTCCGGCAGCCAGCGCCTGCCAAGGGAAACAGGGCAATCAGCACCAGGCCAGGGCCTGGAGCTCCCTTCCAGGACCTGAACAGGCTGGCAAGAACGATGGAGAGGGACTTCGGATATGGCCTGGAGTGACGGGGCAAGGGAGAGGGTCTCCAAACTGACAGGGAGTAGGGTTAGGTATCAGGAAGAAATCCTTCCATGTGAGGGTGGGGAGGCCTTGGCACAGGGTGCCCAGAGAAGCTGTGGCTGCCCCTGGATCCCTGGAAGTGTCCAAGGCCAGGCTGGACAGGGCTTGGAGCAAGCTGGGCTAGTGGAAGGTGTCCCTGCCCATGGCAGGGGTGGAATGAGATAAGCTTTAAGGTCCCTTCCAACCCAAGCCATTCTGGGAGTCTGTGAAATTACTTGGATCACATTATATTGTACATGAGTATCTGCCTGCCCTCCACTAAACACCAGAAGCCAGGGTGCCAGGGTATGGTAATCATACTCAATTTCAAGAAAGCTATTTAACTTTAATTAAACTTTCATTTCCCTGCATAACCAAGCTGCAAATTTTGCTTCCCTCCAGGAAGGAACTTCTCCTTCAGCCTCCTTGAATCACTGGGTGAAACCATTTTGTTTGCCTCAATCTAAGGGAAACTCAAACTTTAACTGTTGGGTGTTCACCCAGGGAAGCAGCAGCGGGCAGGAGATACAAGTGAGCTGTGAGCTCCAGGGCCATCCCCTTGTCACAGCCTGAATGTGGCACTGGAGTGTCAGCAGACAGGAAGGGGGCTCTTGCCAGGCTCATGCCGGGCTCTGGCAGGAGCTGTGCCCACGCACGCACCTTCTCGTGCCACTGCAGCAGCACGGCGCTGCTGTTGTCGGAGGGGCTCTCGAAGCCCTTGTAGATGTACTTCATGAGCAGGTCCACCCCGTTCTTGTCCAGCGACTGCACCGCCTTCTCGATGTCATTGGCTTTGAAGGAGATGAGCACCTTCAGCACGATGCTCTCAGCACGGTCCTGGCAAGAGGCAGGCACACACACAGCCGTCCTCGTGTGAGTGCAGCCAAACGCTGCTCCTCTCTCAACAAACTGAATCAGAGCCTTTTTCTCTTTAACAGCTCTGTGTTAGTGTGTGAAGAGCTTGTCATGGTAAGGTGTAACAGACACGTCCTCCCAAGGATAAACAATGTAAAAGAGTTTAACACATTTGCCCTGCTTTAGTTTTTCTAAAGTTTCTACTTTTCTCTCTTAGTGTTTGCAATTCTCTACCCCTTAATTATGGCTAAATAGTAAATGCTCAGATGGAAGCTCACGATCTATCAAGTTCCAAAATAATTGTAACAATCAAGTGCTTGTCTGGCCCCCCTTCCCACCAGAGCCTTTTCCACACCTCTGTAGTATTTAATGTGACACAACCATTATAGTCCAGGGAAATGCCACTGGCAGCCTGGAGGAGGTGACTGCTGGAAGCCACGTGTTTTCCAAGCAGTCAGCTGCTGTCCCAGGCACACTGGATGCAGACTGGCCATTACTATTAAATATTAATAACCACTGATCTGTCATTTCAGGCATCCAGATGTGTGTGGCGTGCTTACAGCAGCAATTAGCAATGTAATCAGCGAGGAGCAGCTCTTCCTGTTCATCCAGCACTAGCTGAGGCAGCATGAGAGAAGAATTGTGTCAGGGTTGCTGGACTTTTCAATAATTCCATCACACAAACACTTCAGGCAGCTTCCCCTAAAGAAACTATGGATGTCAGTTTTCCTGCCCAATTTAATATCCCACAGTCACTTGGCTTAGCAAGACTTCTCACATAACTGTAAGTGGAATTATGTAAGTTCCAAAGATAACCAAAAATTAAGTCAAGTATTAATGTTCAGTCATTCTGCCCTCTGCAATTCCACACCAAGTGTATTCTTAAATCCTTCAATAGAGGGCTGATGGAAACAAGTTATTAATGTGAGGACAAAGCTATACAGCCCTATTTGTAACAGCTGGCTCTCAGAGCTCTGTAAATCCCTTCAGGAAAGGGCTGGGGCTGCAGGAACAGCTCTGCCAGGAACCATGCAGCAGGGAACCATGCCCCTGGGCCTCTCCTCCAGCAAGGAGAAGTGACTGCAGGCACTCTCCAGCTGGGCAGTGCCCTATCTTATCAGCCTGTTCCTCCCACGACTGCATTCATGAGCTATTCAGGACTCATCCTGGGGATATTCAGAAATGCACGTACCCAGGAGACTCCCACACTGTCACAGGGGGAGGGCTCGCTTTTCCTGAGGTTTTAACAGCTTCATTTTGATTGGATGTCATAAAAACCAATTCTTCCTTTTTTGTAGGCTCACTGCTGGTGGTTTCATTAGTCAGAGGTGACAAGTGCAACTTGGTTCCCTGAGCACACAGCGATTACATCTGTGAGCTGCCATGTCTGGTCTGAGTCAGACACAGGCACCTGGTGACCCCTGGGCACACAGAACACAACCAGCACTGCCAGGAGAACCACAGCTGAGCCAGCACCCAGGTAAAGGTACCTGGACACCTGAGCTACAGTACTTTCAACAAGATTCAAACACTTGTGGTCATGGGTGTTTCAGCATCAGGGAATACCTTAAATTCTGCTTCTCTGACCTCCTCGAGGTACAACTAGTTGCACAGAGGTAACAGAGACAGGAAAGGATTTTCAGGGAGTAACCCATGAGCAAGCAGCTGCTATTTTACCTTCACTGCCTGGTTCTTTGTGTTGATGGGAGGGTTCTTCAGAGCTGCCTGCAGTGCAGCCATCATGTTCCCTGTGCCAGATGGTTAAGGGCCAGACACCAAGTACATGGACAGCAAGTACCAGGAAAGCCATACTTGTAGCTGGCTTGTGCATTACTGAAAACACTCCGATGCAAGGATTCCCTCACCAGCTAAGAAGACATTACAGCCTAAGACAGCAATTTTCAGGCCATCTGAGGCAGGAGCAGCACCAACAAGCAGCTGTATAGTTCCAGGACTGTTAAACACTTCCTAGGCCTTTCCTTGAATGAGGGTCCAAGTGAAAGAAACCATTCTCCATCCCTTCTGCAATCTGTAGCCCTCGAGAACAGGTCTCAGCTCGGCACATCCAGCCACGGGGACAGCACCCAGCAGCAGCCCTTGGGAAGAGTGACCCGGGGCCAGCCGGGCGAGGCAGCCCCGGTACCGGGCACGGGGAACTCTTGGGGCGCAGGGACTGCCCTGTCCACATCCCCCGGGACACCTCCCTGAGCACAGCCCTGGGGCACTGCGGCTGCTGCGGCCAGGGGAGGGAGCTGGGCCGCCTTCCTGCTGCCAGCCCCTTCCCCTTCAGCCCCTTCCTCTGCCAGCCCCTTCCCCGTCAGCCCTTTCCCCTTCCCCTTCAGCCCCTTCCTCTGCCAGCCCCTTCCCCGTCAGCCTCTTCCCCTTCCCTCTGCCAGCCAGCCTCTTCCTGCTGTCAGCCTGTTCCCCTTCAGCCTCTTTCTGCTGCCAGCCCCTTCCCCCTTCAGCGTCTCCCCTTGTCCCTCCAGTCCCTTCCCACCGCCAGCCCTTTCCACCTCCAGCGCTTCCCGCCCGCCGCGGTGCCCGCTCGCCGGTGCTCCCCTATAAGGCCGCCCCGGCGGCGGCCGCGCCCGCTCCGCCCCCGCCGCTCCCTTCAGGATATTGCCGCAGGCACGAGTCCACCTCGCCCTCATCGGGCCCCGCTTGCCCGTCGCCGCCGTCCTCCTCATCCACGAACTTGTTCTCGTCGTACTCGTCCACGTCCACCCGGCGGAACCGCGCCGAGGACACCGTGTGCTTCGCCATGGCCGCGCCCGCCCCGCGCAGCCGCCGCGGCCGGGCCCGGCCCCGCCCCGAGCGGCGCCGGCGCAGCGCAGCGCCCTCAGTGGATCCCGGAACGGCGTGCGGGGAAGGGTCTGGGGGCCGTCTCATCCCTCCCTGCTCCGTCCCGTCCCGCTGATTCCACCAGCCCAGGGTGCTCCGAGCACCGTCCAACAGGCCTTGGACACCTCCAGGGATGGGGCAGCCACAGCTTCTCTGGGCACCCTGTGCCAGGGCCTCACCCACAGGGAGCAACTTCCTCCCAATATCCAGTCTAAACCTACTCTCTCAATTAGAAGTGTCACAGATTCACAGAATATTCTGACTTGGAAAGGATCCACAAACATCCTCGAATCCAATTCTTAAGTAAATGACCCATACTGGAATTGAAATCACAACCTTGATGTCACTGTCACCATGCTCTGACTGATTTTGAAGCCATTCCTGGTCATCCTGTCTTTCCAGGGCCACGTAAATAGTGCGTCCTCGTGATTCCTGTCAGCTCCTTCAGGCACTGCAAGGCCACACTGCGGTCACCCTGGAGCTTCTCCAGGTGAACAATCCCAGCTTTCCCAGCCTTTCCTCCCAGCAGAGCTGCTCCATCCCTCTGCTCATCCTGGTGCCTCCCCTGGGCTCTCTCAGCAGCTCCAGGTCCCCCTGTGCTGGCCCCAGGTGGGGCTCTCACCTGAGCACAGGGCACAGGGCAGAGCCCCCCGTTCCTGCTGCCCACGCTGGGGCTCAGCCCAGGGCACGGGGGGCTCTGGGCTGGGGCAGCTCCAGCTCTCCCCCACAGCAGCCCCAAGCCCTTCTCCCAGGGGTTTCCTCTGCTCCTCCCCAGCCTGGATCACCCCGGGGGTTGCCTCGACCCAGGTGCAGCAGCAGCACTTGGTCTTGTTGAATTTCATGAGATTCCCTTGAGCTGCTTCCCGAGCCTGGCTGGGTCCCTCTGTCCACGCCAGGGCAGTGCCAGGCTGGGCAGGACCCCGTGTGGGCTCCAGGTGAAGTCAGAGCTGCCCTGCTCGTCCTGCCAGGCTGCTCTGGGAGCCCCTACTCCAACAGCACCTCGTGACCTTGAGAGTTAAAAATAGCCACAGCCTGATTGTTATTTTTTTATGTTACACTTGGCCTGTGTAGATAATAATTATGCTATTACTAATTAGGAAATGACACAGCTTTGTGAGGCTCCTCTTAATAGAAAACAGCAGCCCTAGAGAAAAAACAAACACACACACACACACACACACACACACACACACACACACATACATACATATATATATATATATGTATATTACACCCACTCCCCCAGCCTGCCCCCACTTTTTATGAAGAAAACAGCTGGTGGAAATATTTATTTCTCTATCAGCCCTACCTGCAGGAGCACCCACCCTCTTGACAGAGGAGGAATTTAGGATATGTCACATGTTCCACCAAAGTTGCCTCAGCTCAGGGAGCTGCAGTCCAGCTGGAACTGTGGTTGTAGCTTGGGGACTGCTGGCATTTTTCTGCTGGAAATTGGCTTAAGGGCAACAGAGTAATTGCAGGAGGTAAACAGAGTGTCAGAGAGTCACAGAATGGTTTGGGTTGGAAGGGACCTTAAAGGTCATGGAGTTCCAGCTGCCTGCCATGGGCAGGAGTACAGAGGTTCAGGATTTACTGCTCTGGCTTTTAAGGTTGAGGATTAAAACAAAAGTATGTTCATAATCCATTATGTGAGACCCACAGTTACTCCATGGGTTAAATTTGGCAGGAGGGGACTTCAGTGGTGTTTTTTGCCATCTGCAATCTCAGTTTCACACCAAAAAGCAGATGGATCTGTGCCATCCTCAGAGCAGGTGTGTGCCACAGGGAAACACTTTCGAATAAGGAATTCCACTGAATTAATGCTTTGGCATTTTTAAATGGCTTACAATATTTCTGGGTTTGGGGTACAGCTGTTCCCTCTGAAAGGGCAGAAACACACTTGGGAAAAGCCCTCCTTGGCTTGGAGACATCAGAGGAAGCAGACTGCCTTCCATGGCTGGGAAAGGCTGTTGGGAAAGGCCAGGCTGAGAGAGGAAAAAGCCTTTAAATTTTGCTGTCCAGCTGGGTTCCCCTGCATTCCCTGTGGAAAGTTGTCCTAAAGTATGTTTTAGTTCCTGTTAGGGTAATTTGATGTCGGTTTTGTGTACCTGCTGGCACAGCTGGGTGACGAGGGGTTGCCCCCATGATGCCAATGAGGCAGAGCAGGTATGGCCGTGCCCTCCTGGAGCCCCTGCAGGGTCACTCGAGGGTGCCAAGGTCCCGCAGAGCCCCGGGGGGACTGTCCCTGCAGAGACAGGGCTCAGAGCAGGAGATGCAGAGTGAGATGTGAGGTGCCTCAGCAGGAAGCTGAACATTTTCCTCACACAGCAGTGTCGAGCCTCCTTGCAGGGTGAGAAATGGGAGCAGGGGGTGATGCAGCTGATGCTTGCACAGGAGCTGTGGCTGCATCCAGGTAAGCCATCCTCGAACAGCACAGCCCCCGGTGCTTGCCTTGGCTACTGCAGTTTGTGGCACAGCCTTTTCGGAGGATTCTGCCCAAGAAGCTCCTCAGCCCACAGAAGAGAAGGTTTTGGGAGTCACTGGGGGTCTGTGTGGGAAGCCAAAGACTCCTGTGGAATTCCATGTAAGGGACTCTGGCTTCTTCCCCCATCCATATGTGGTAGGGACACTCGGCACACACGGATGTGTGGCTCTGCCTCTGCCAGCAGCAGGTTTTTACCACAGTGCCCTGGTGTGTCAGGAATTCTTGGAAAACTGTTTTCTCTCCTATATTCAAGTTGTATTGAAAAATCTCCCAGATTATGTGCTACAGAGCTGACAGTCCTAAATGAAAATGTAATATTTTCATTCAAACCTTCAGTTTGTTTTGCACTTCAACTACATAAATAATAGTGGACAGTCTCTTCATAAAGCTACTGAAACTTGTAGCAGCATATGGAAATTTGGTTGATGACACAGAACAAAACTCTTGGAGCCTGGGGAGATTATTCATGAATCAGCCTTTTTACTAAAAAAATGAGTAAAAATTTCTCTTTTACTCCAGAGAGGAAAAACTGCACAATAGAGACAGCCACACTTTTCAGGATTGTTACAGGTGACTCCATGATTCAATCTGGCAAAAAACCATGCAAACAACATCAAAACAAAAACTTTAAAAGGTCTGGCTCAGGGTAATAGCAAATATTGATCTGATTTCCTTCAGTGGCTTTTTAAGTTTCCACTTTAGGGCTCTTGCAGTTTTCTTCTGTGGTGCAGAAGGCGGCTCCTCCCTGGTCTGTCCAGTTCAGTGCAGATGGATCTTTCCCAGTGCAGGGGCTTGGCCCCAGGTGAGATGGTGACAGCAGGCAGGTTCTTTTAGGTGTTTCCAGGTGCCAGTTGCTGGGAGATGGGAACACACAGAATTTGCCTTTGCAGGGCCAGGCATCTGTGGGAGTTAAGCTGCTGTTCTGTGCCTGTCAATTTTTTTTTTTAATTTCTCAAGTGACACCATTGCCCTTTTTTATTAATGAAGTTTTGCTACAAGATGGTTATAGCTGAAATCTGGATGTTCTAAGGAATGTCCAACTGAGTTTCTTTCCAAATTATTTATGTGTTTATCTGCCTGATGTGCCACCTGGACAGAAAACTCCTGTTGTACTTCTGCACCAAGGTTTTCCCTTTCTTAGAAAGCTTGTGTCCCCCTCCCTGAGGCTCTAATTCCAGGAAGCAGTGGGCCATTCTGTGAGTAAGCTCAATCATGCTTTGTACCAGGATGTCAGAGGAGGGCAAACACAGATTTTGTGTGGATGAACAGCTTTTGGCTCAAGCAAGAAATTGTCTTCACTGCTGCTCTCATTGCCCCTCATCATTCCTGGATCCTGTTTAATTCTGTTGCTGCTCCACTGTTAAACATTGCTATCTGCATATTTTATCACAGCTCACTTCAGCATTCCACCCTGTTTTGCACTCTGTCACTATTTTTTTTTTTTTTTCTTAAACTCATGACTTCGTCAATTTGCTTTGCTTTCCCCTCCTGACTCTACACTAACTTCTGTATATTGTCCTCATATATTTTCACATATATATGTGCTGTAATTCCTTCGTGATCCAGGCCATTGTGCCATTCTCATTCAGATTACTCCTAAAGACTGGCTTCCTGACATCAGGAATGTTCCCTTGGTCATTTCTGGTGTTTCTGTACATTTTGGATGGTCAGTTATGCTCTATCCTGTGCAGTGTAATGTCACCCTGGCAGTCCTGTTCCTCGGGAAATCGAAAATGCCTCTGCTCCCTGGCATAAAGGAGGGCAGGTCTAGAGAAATGAGTGTTTTTCTTTGGAGAGAGATGTCAGGAGACAGTGTCACCCCTTGCCAGTTCTCCTGCAGGCTGCCAGTACTAAAGAAAACTGAAAAAACTGGAAATCTGAGATAATGTTCCGATTCCTTCAGTCCGTGCTGGTGTTCCTGCAGAGTTGGGATGGCCACATGATGGCAATGTCGCACCTCAGCGATGTGCGTCGTCTTCTGCTGGATGCAGCCGATGCTTCTCGAGCTCGGTCTGAGGTCTCTAGAGGTTTTCCACGAGAGCACTGGAAATTTTACATCTACCCCTGAAACTTGCCTCTTTCTCTATGGCTGGTGCTTTGCCCTGATCAAAACCCTTCAAATTTTCAATCAACAGTGTCACATCCTTACAGGATGGGAGTCAAATCCCAAACTACCCCATTGGATGGACTAATTGGAAGAGTGTTCCCATAACCAAAGTGCATTTCTGGATGTGCAGCATCAGCCTTTGGCTCCTCTGCTAGTGCTGTCCCTCTCCACGAGCCATCATTCTGATACAGGAGATAGTGTCTCATGGATCCCTAGGAACTCAAAACAAGTGTTAACAGATCCATGTTTATCTCTATCTATCATCTCTATCTCTCTATCTCTCTATCTCTATCTCTATCTCTATCTCTATCTCTATCTCTATCTCTATCTCTATCTCTATCTCTATCTCTATCTATCTCTATCTCTATCTCTATCTCTATCTCTATCTCTATCTCTATCTCTATCTCTATCTCTATCTCTATCTCTATCTCTATCTCTATCTCTATCATCATCTCTCCAATTATACTTAAAATGATAATTCTATCTCTGCCCCTCCCAACTATATTTGGAGGGGACCAGGATTTAATTATAACTCTAAGAAATTATTTCACTTTTTGCTAAAATGCCTCTCTGGGGCAAAGGGCAGGAGGTACTGATTAGTGCCCCATGACAGAGTACAAATGTTCACAGGAGGAACTGGAGAGGAATGCTTTATCCAGTGAAAACCACAGGAAAAAACAGTCCCTAATGACTCCATCTGGAAGTGAGCCACAGTCCAAGCCATATGTTCTGCACCTAGGGAAAAACACCCTAATGATCAGGGCTGGGATTTTCTTTTTCTTTATCCAAATATTAGATAAACTCTGGTATCTCTCTAGGCTAAAAAGCATGCAGAAATTCTGATCCATCCCAATGTGGCCATTTTGGCCCTGGTTTTACTGATGTAAATGTGTGATTTGGGGATTTTGAAGATGTCTTTCAGAAGCAAAACTGTGTGCATTGATTAGACAGAAGCTGAGGCATCATTATATGGAATCAGGATGTTTTATTCCCCAAACAAAACCACGATCTGCTCCCACAGGCTGGTATAAGTGTTGCTGTTGTATGGGGGGGAGGCACTCTGGAGCTTCCCCTGAAACGCTGCACTCAGGACAAGGATGGTTCCTCTCTTTTGCGCCTCTGAAATGTGAGTGTTGAAATTCTGCTGCATTTCTTAGTACAGTCTGATGCAAAATAATCTCTGCTGGAAGCATTTTACAGGTTTTCATTCAGTAGGAAGTTTATCTGAGTTCAAAGTCCAGAGGAGTCACATGGTGCTGTAATGAGCTGGAGACTTGACGTTCCTGTGCGGCCCTAAGGTTTTAAAAATAAGAAACAAAGGACACGAGGGAAGAAGCAAGGTCTGTCCACAGCTGCTCATAACCATGTCCAGACAATCTGAATCTGCTGTGGTGGGTAAGCTGCCTCCACCCTGCCTGCTCTCCAGCTCACTGGACACAAGAGGATCTGGGATATCTGGTGCTGCAGGAGCGCTGTTCCTGCCCCTGCAGCGGGGCCCTGCTGCTCTGCACTCTGCCAAGGGGCCGTAAAGATTAGCCAGGCTTTAGGTCCTGGCCTGGGAATGTTTCCTGCTTGAGCTCCTGTGAAAGTCAGACCTTCAAAAAACCATTCCACCAAATTTGCCTCATGTGGCTTGTTTAGCCTCAAAGGGACTGGATTTATCACCTCACTGCCAGAGATTTTTCCAGGGCTTCATTATCTTGATTGTTTCCCTTTCTCTATGCCTAAAAAGAAGTCATTTTTGCTTTTCTGTCAAGAGTAGAATTGAAACCCACAGAGTGGCAAGCAGTCTGTAAGGGGAATGACAAATAAGGACATTTACATGCCATAGACAGGGTAACCAGGTTAAATTTTAGGACAGCAAGATTTGTAAGGAAATATAACAGAAATAACCCAGGATTTTGATTACTAAAAAAAAGTCCTCTTCTACTGTGTGTGGTTACACCAGAGATTATAGGTGGAGAAATTATTACATATTACTTATAAAGCGTTATCAGGATGCTTTGTTTGTCAAACAATTGGACAGATTCCCTCTTGCCCTAAGAAAGAGCCAGGGAACTTGCCAAGAGCCTGTGTTTACAGACTGAAAATACAGAGGAAGAAAATGAAAGTTTAGAGATGGAAGAAAAGACCTTTCCTATATTGCACATAACATATATATTTCATACACACACCCACACACATATATATAACATATGTATATAAAATATTCTGCTTAATTTTCTTTTCATTTAAAATGAAGATGATTCTTGGGACTCAAAGATACATATTTCATTCCTAGAAAATACCAGTTCAGAAAATAATTTAAGATTTGGGGTCAAATGATTAGTGTCCACACAGGTTTGCTTCCCTGCTGATTAGTGGAGCCCAGATGGTTTCCAGAAGCACAGGACCAGGGAAAGTTTTACCAATTACTGGTTTAAGTGCTATGAGATAGACAATTACAGTCATTTTAATTTTGGTATGAACAATGAGCCTTGTGCATGTAGAATATTGCACAATGTTCAGTCCAAATCTGACCTCATTTCCACCTGTCTCCTTTTGGGCCCTTCTCTAGGAACGAGGGAAGCTGTGCTGGCAGAAAACCCCCTGGAGTTGTGACTCTGTTCACAGAGTAAAGCAGCGAAATGCTGATGACCAGTGCAGTAATCACACCTACCATCTCCTCCTTCCACAGCAGCTGCCTGGTGATTCCTATCAAACTGAAAAATGATGTCTGTATGTCAAGGAAAAGGAAAAGGCTGAGTTTGGTGTTCCTTGGGAACACCCAGAGTTGCTGGGGATGCTGTGGGCCTGGGCATCCTAAACAACTCACATTTCTCTATCTGGATACCCCATTTTCTTTCACTATGCAGGGATGAATGTTGGGTAAATAACATGCTTTAAGACTTGCTATTTTCTAATAGAATAAGGCTTTTTATAGTGTCAGAAAATCTGCTTTCAATTGCCATTGTTGGGCATTATTTTAGTCAATGAAAATAAAGTGTGCTTGGGAAGCTGCCTGGAAGCCATGTGATTTCAGGGTATTGCTATTTCCCTTTTATAGAGGAAGAAAAGCCAACTTTTTTTGTTTTATGTCATAGTTGAATGCAGTGATGTATCCAGTATGGAGGAGGGGAATTCACTCCAGCTCCTGTGACATGTGTAGGGCAGCCCTGTGTGCCCATTTTCAGGCATTTGGAGACTCCCAGCCCTCTCTGAGTTACGCAGCACCCGAGGTGGGCAGGTCCTGCCCAGGAGGTGAGGGTCTGGCAGCCCCTGTTCTGTGGCTGCTGCAGGTATGATCCTTATTTACATCAATATGGAATTGGGGTTTAAGCTGCTCCTGGCAGCTTGGCCTCTGCATGGAGTCAGACTGTACAGGTGAAGGAAGATATATTTCTTTTCCAATATATATGTTGTACTTGCTGTGTGTTTGATTTAATTGATGTTTTTCTTCAGACAGTTTATTATGTTTGGCTGTTTAGGGGCTTTCATTTTGCCTTGCTGCTTATGTACCAAAACCCAGGCCAATGCTTTGCAAATATTTCTCTGCTGCACATGTTCCCCTTTCCAAGAGACTCTAAGTGATTATATCCAATTCCTACATCCCTTCCATCCCTGGAAATGTCCAAGGCCAGGCTGGATGGGGCTTGGAGCAGCCTGGGATAGGGGAGGATGTCCCTGCAGGGGTAGAATGAGATGATCTGTAATGTCTCTTCCAACCCATTTCATGACTCCATGAAAGAAGCCCTGTTTGCTGGGCAACAATGTTCTATACTTCATTTGCCCCAATCTACATGACCTTTTGTATATTAAAAAAGATATTGAATCACAAAAACACTGCTCTAAAGTATAAAATTATTTTTTTATGTTACACTTGGCCTGTGTAGATAATAATTATCCTATTATTAATTAGGAAATGATGCAGCTTTGTGAGGTTCCTCTTAATAGAAAACAGCAGCCCTGGAAAAAAAATAGACATGCAGACACATATATATATATATATTAAAAAAAAATTACCACTACCACCCCCCTTTTTATGAAGAAAACAGCTGGCGGAAATATTTATTTCTCTATCGGCCCTACCTGCAGGAGCACCCACCCTCTTGACAGAGGAGGAATTTAGGATATGTCACATGTTCCACCAAAATTGCCTCAGCTCAGGGAGCTGCAGTCCAGCTGGAACTGTGGTTGTAGCTTGGGGACTGCTGGCATTTTTCTGCTGGAAATTGGCTTAAGGGCAACAGAGTAATTGCAGGAGGTAAACAGAGTGTCAGAGTCACAGAATGGTTTGGGTTGGAAGGGACCTTAAAGGTCATGGAGTTCCAGCTGCCTGCCATGGGCAGGAGTACTGAGGTTCAGGGTTTACTGCTCTGGCCTTTATGGCTGAAAGATAGAGGATTAAAACAAAGGTATGCTCATAATCCATCATCTGAGAGCCATAATGGCTTTTTGAGCTATCATTGCATAGGTCCTCTCTCAGCTGTAATGGCACCTTTATTTGCAGTGAAAACACGACAAACTGGAAAAATTCCCTTTTGGTCTTCATTAAACATTTTTGAAGATACCCTTCTCCCCACTCTGCTCTGTTGCTGGCCTGAATACCTACATCAAAGGAGACTGAGGAGGAAAGTAAAACAATTCCTCAAGTAATTGAGCAAAAAAAGGCAAACCAGTGACCTAGATAAGATACTTTTCCTGCAGGACAATAAGCACAATAATGTCCTGAGAAGGGATTCCATAGTCCCTGGTGTCTCCCTCCCCTGCAGACTAATTAAGATTTGCTGTGGATTCTCTTTTTTTAGCGTATCTGTTTAATCCCTGTGTTTGATCTGGGTGGTGTATTCTGTTCTTGTATGAGCACAGAGACCAACAAAGATTAGAGAGGGCAGGTTAGCACAGGCAGAGGATTTGCTGCCATAGGGTTGCTCTGGGAGAGGGCTGTTCCTGGAACTAGTCATAACATGGATGTGATACACATATTTTCTTAAGACTTTTGATTAGACATGTAGAAACAAGTTCATTAATGCCCTCCATGTTACATGAAGGGCATTCCTTTAATGTATTTTTATGTTAATCAACATTTAATGAGTTGAATATTCCTTTGGAATATTTTTTCCCATCCTTCTTGTCTAAATACTATTGGAGGAACTGCTTTCCTCATCCCTCAGCTGCAGACTGAACCAGAGGAATCTGTCATTTGTCCATGGAGGAGGCTGAGAGCTGGCAACAAGGTTCCAGGGAAGGAAATCCATGGTGGTTAAAGAAAAGGAGGTGGGAGAGGAGAAAGGGGACCCATCCTGTTATGGACATGAAATTGGTGTGAGTGTTGTGGTGACACAGCCTCAGGAAAAGGCCAGACCTTCAAAGGGGAGTTAAATTGCCTTGGAGGGGCAACACTGTTCCCTTCTCACCTCCTTCCCCCCTCAGTAAACCTTCAGTGGCCAGGCTGTTGTAAAGGTTAGTTAGTGTTATTTAGATCTGATTAGTGATGAGAGGCAAGTAAAAAGGTCACCCTTTCTTAAAAGGAAGAAATGAGTAAAGATGAAAAAGAGGGGGAAATTCAAGGCTGGAGTGTTATCCAGTATCACTGTCATAAAAACTCAAATATATATCCTTGTCTGAACCCAATTATCAGCCTTGCCTGACTTCCCTGGAGATTTAACTCTTGGGTCCCTTCCAGAACTCAGCTATGTTCTCAGATGCTTTGGATTTTGGTATTTAATTGTAAGGAAATCAGCAAGTAATATATAGATTTTCAAATTAAAGCTCAAGGAGTGGTCTGATTGAGAATGGGAGGATTTAATGGCTGTAATCCTTGCATTAAACTTTGGCTTTCCATGCACTTGTAAACAGACATTCTGTTTCTCAGGAAAAAGTGTAATGTCCATCAAAATAATCTTGAAGGCTTGGGAGATGTGGTGATAGCTGTGGTGCTAGAAGTGCTTGTGGAGAGGGATTTGCAGTAAATCTCTTGGTGTTCAGATGAAACTGGACGATATCCTTAGGTGTCTGCATGGCAGCTGTTGGGATTGCAGCCACAGAATTATCCACAACCATCCACTGGCTTTTCCAGGCCTCTGGTGGCACAAGTTGTTACTGAGTCCTGTGGTGTTGTGAGAGCGCTGGAAATAACATCTTACCAGAGTCCTTGTGCATTTCTTTGTCAGTGATTCTCTGCTGGTTTCAGCCTCTCTTTTGGTAAGGCTTTGTTCTGAGGCTGCCAGGCCTGAGTGGAGAATAGGAAGTCACTCCAGCTGCTTTCCTCGTGCTGGCATTCTGAGCCGAACAGGAATTGCTGAGCAAAGAACAGCATTTCCCCAGAGAGGTTTGCTGGGGTAGCACAAAGGCAGTCTGGTTTGGTTTTTTTTTAATTAGAAGTTCCTGCCAAATACTGTCATCAAGGGCTGGGGGAGGAAGGGAGAGAGGGAAAGAAATACGTGAGGTCTGGAGTCCACTTGGAAGAGCAAGAAGCCTGCCTGGGAGAGCAAGAGCAGTGCTGTCTCTACAGAACTCTCACTTCTTAATTTATAACATCTTATCCAGAAAAGAGGGCTGAGATTTTTTTTCCCCCTCCCCTCTTCCTTGGATCTTGGTTCTGACTGTTATTTCTCCAACAGAATTGGAGGGATTATGCAACTTTGCACTTGGTTTTGGACTAGCCAGTGGAACAAAAATAAGCAGAATTCCTTTTCTGAAGTGGGTGCCAAATTCTCAAGTGACACATCATGCCACGTTGTGGTGATGAATGCACGGCTGGCTGCTTGCACGGCTGGAGCTTAGATTATCAATTTTTCCTTTAAAAAAAGATAATAAGGTTGTGGCTTCTTTGCTTTCTTTTTTGCTTTGCAAAGGAAAAGTTTAGAAAACAATCCATAAAGAATAATTGACCTGTATTTGGGGGAAGAGGAAGATATGGAGCCATTTCACTTCTTGTTGCAGGTTTAATCCAGGATAAATCTGTAATAACTGAAACATACTGGGACCTGGTGCTGTCTGGTGCTGGATGGGGAATGCATTGGGTGGTTTATTCCATTCCTCAGTGCACTGGTGCCCACTTTATTTGTACTTTTGTATTATTTGGTAAGATTTGACTCTTTCTTGTGTTCTTGCTGGCACTATGACCAAAGACTTGCCTTGCAGTTTGAATGAGCCTCTCTAGCAAGGTGCTCCAGGTCAGAACTGATTTGTGGATGAAAGATTGTATGTTTAAGCTCATTTTTTTGAGGATGTTGCAAAATCCCTGCAATGCAGAAGGCAGGTACGGGTACACCAGGATTGAAAAATTGCATATCTAGTGCATATATATGTCCTGACAACTCAGTTGTGGACGAGTATGGAGTAACTTGACCAGAAATGCTCCTCCATGGATCTCTCAGAGTTTTTCTTATAACCCAGTGAAAGTGAAAGAATTGAATATTCCTTTGACTTTTTGGTGTATGGTTTAATGGGTTTTAATGCATATTTTGTAATTATCTACTCTAGGTTTTGATTTCCAGTCCAGCTCATCTCCCTAAGCATAGTAACATATTGCACAATTAATTTGGTGTTTATGAAATGCCCCTGAAGAGAGGCTCTTCCATCCTGTTTATTCCCATGTTTCCAGGTGATCTCCACAGGATAAAACAGTGGCTTCTGCGCCAACTTTTGTTACAATTTTGCATTAACTGTGTTCAACTTTTGCCAGTTTTTAAGGTCTTGGCTTTGTCGAGGAAGTCTTTCTGTAAAACCTCAGAAATACAAGTATGTCATCGCAATACAATGGATAGGGTTTGAGTTTGCTAAGTAAGTTGTCAGTAGGCTAGATGCTAGACCTAAATTTTTTCTAAAATTTTCCACTCTATTAGCACCTATACAAGAGGATTTCCTCTTCACAGGGTTTTGGGTTTTATTTTGCTTTTTGGACTTTGTCTAATTCTTTGGTAAAATCATCTGGAAGAGAACTGGGGGAACTGTCAAAACACAGGTTGTTTCCTGTCATTGTCTAGAGCATTGTGGGCTTCCATCTCCTTCCTGCCTTTTCTTCCTGGGTTGATAATGTTGTCTTTAAATAAGTTCAAACAAAAATAGATGTAATAGAGCTGGAAATAGAAACGAGTATCCTTAAATCAATGTCTTTGCTGCCTGAGCACAATGTGCCAATAATAATAAAGCCAGGTGATCCCAGAGGGAAGTGTTTACAGCCTGTGGGTCTAATCCTGTGTCACCTTTCCCTTGCAAGTGAATCTGCTGAAGTCACCAGCAGCACTTCAAGGAAGTGACAGATGTATGACAGCAGCAGCCAAGTGGAATGAGGCATTTCTTTTTAGCTGGAGTGTGCTGCTCCCAAAAATTCACAGCATTTTTAATAGGTGTTGATCACTTGTTCAAGTGAGTTGTGCTCTATTGCTCTACATCCCAGTGGCACCAGTGGCAGGAGTGCTGGATGTTGGACTTGAGGGATCCATCCTAAAATCTGTCCTTGCACTGTAACAGTGCCTGAAGGTCACTGCAAGGGTTTATGCCCTGTCCTGGAACATCTGCAAGGGGGCAGGAATCTGTCTCAGAACATGGCATGAAAATCAAAGGCAAAACAGAGGTAGAATACACAAAGGGAAGGATGTAGGGCAAAGTATGAAGGTAAATACCAACAAAAGCAAGTATTTTTAGATCATCAGTGATAAGCCTCCAAAAGGGCTGTGCATCTTTTAAACATCTGTTAGTAAAGGAAATATTGCTGGTTGTGAAGTACAGATGCATTTCTGGCACCAGGATAAAGGTGCATCTCAAAGCTGGGTGTATTGTTTTGAAAGGGGTTACCAAGGGAATGGTGTTAGTATATGAAAGACAAAGCCTTTATCCTTGGGGAGCTTCTGGTAGGCATTGATCTGTGAGAAGAAGCACCAGTAGAGATGAAACACTTCTAAAATGAAAATAAGGAGAGTCAAAAAAGTGAGATTGAGTTTTGAGGGGTCTTAAAAGTGAGTATTAAATAAGTGAAGGAAAGAGAAAGTCTTAAATGCTGCATTTTTACTGGTCTGGTAGGTAGGAATGGGAGCTTTGGACAGCTCGGAGTCTGCAGTGGGTAGAAGACGAGTCACGGCAGCAGAAAGGGAAAAAATGGGAGTTGACTTATGCTGATAAAGGCATTTTTTGCCTTTTTTTTAACCATTTTTTGCCATTGTGTGTGTGGCTGGCACAGCATCTGATGGACATGACTGAGCTTCTTCCTTATCTGTGTTGTGACTTTACTCAATTGTTGTGTTTCAGGAGAGAGAGAACACAGTGGACATTAGAAGTAAATGTGTTGCTCTCTGCAGTTCAAAACTGCCTTTGTCTTGTTTTCAAACAGTTACAGAATTTCTTCTCCAAGGGTGGAACTTGCTGGAGAGGTTTTAGATGATGAAAGAACAACTCCCCTGAGGAAGACTCGTGGAAGCTGAGGCAGGCAAGTCACTGTTGTACAGACTGTTGTATGTGACTGTAGGATAATTTAGAGATGGGGGAGGTAAAACTAATCAAAGAAAAAAGTAATCAAAACCCCCAAACCCCACGCTCCCCAGATCTGGATTTTATTACACTGCACTCAAATGTATAATTTCTAATTTAGAGATTCCTGTGTTCAAGGCTGCAGTAGTTAGTAAGTCCCCAAAATTTTAATTGTTTGAGGAGTATGTATGAGGAAAAAACATTATGTGGTTGCAGAGGGACCACTATATCTATTTCTAGAGTTATCTGTTACATATTTGTTTACAATTCTCTTGTTTGTGACTCCTCCCTGCTCAAAAGAAAGCTGTGGAGAAGGAGTCTGATTTAATAGGGCCTCCTGGGCTCTGTAGAAGGGCTATAAAATCTTTGCAGGATTTGGTGAAGTCAAATGAATGTAGCATTAAAAAGTCAAGAGACCTGTAGATAAGATGAATTGTTGTTTCCCTTCAATTATTTCCCTTTTAGCCCAATGAAGAGGAGAAATAATTATGACAACTCTGGCTTACTGTTGCCTGAGTGCTGGGAAAAATTTTGGGTTGGTAAGAAGCTTGCAAGACTTTGTTTCAGATCTGGCTGAGAAAATTGTCCATGGGGTGCAACCATCTCCAGCATCCAGAAGATTTCTCTGATGGGACAGGCATTCAGCAGGCTCCTTAAATCAGGGTCTAGGAACTTCTGAGTGTCCTGAAACATGTCCCACAGTAAAGGGGGGGACATAGTTGTTAATATGGATAATTTAGACTAAAAAAACCAAATAGCATAAACTATGATAGGAATACAAGGATTTATTATTAATTCATCCCTGTTATTTTAATCTTAGAGGTCAAGAAAATGCAAGCACTAGGATTTTTTGTAGGAAGAGCATTTAAATTCAAACTCTTCATTTACCCATTGTGAAAACTAAGTGTGTGCACGAAGGGAGAGAGTCAAACCTAAGACATGCTGCCATCTGATTATAACCCAAGGGGTGGGAGGGACAAAGTCCTTGGGCTTTCAGCTAGTTAGATATAAATACAGAGCTCACTGGCAAAGGTCTGCTCAGAGGGACAGGGGGCCCCAGACAGAAGGGGAAGTATTCCCAGTATCCTAAATAACAGACACTCCAATATAATTAATAAGCCCAGAGTCTTCTGGGGAGTGCTTGGATTAAAGGACGCTGGAGTGATACAGGCTTCTAGGGGAGGAAATATTTCTTTTCAGAGGAAAAATGAAAAAGACTCTGTGCCAGAGTTAGGAGAGGAAGATCCTTATAGCCAACAGAGATTTATCCTGTTTAAACACATTGTAACAGGGCCATAAAAGGCATATGTGCAGTATATCTGTAATCAAAGCAAAATGAAACAGGGCAGAAGGGAAGGTTTGAGAAGTCATTTAATCAAATAGTTAAATTTCTTGTTCTGAAAACTGAAGCTTGCTTGAAAAGAACAGGAACCATGGCAAGTCATTTGGGAATTAGGGGGAGGATTGAATACAAACTAGCCAATAATATAAATGATAATTTTGTAAATTTATTGAAAGTAAGAAGCTTCTTGTGGAGAATCAGCCTGTGTATGGAGATAAGAGAGCAGTGAGGGAAAATCAGCATTTTGCTAAATGAACCCAATACATGTTTGTGAAATGGCCAATTTAATTATTAAACCTGATTTAGGTGCAGAAAAAGAGATCTGAAACACGGTGAAGACAATCTTTTGAGTAACAATATGAGAGCCATTTGATTTATTTTATATGTGACATGAAGATTTTGGCTTGCACATTTTGGTATGTTCTGTTATGGCAGTATTGTGTTCTTGTACAGATGAAATGCTTGCTGGATATATTAGCCAGATATATTGCTGGATATATTCTCACTCTTCCATAACTTTTTGTTGGAGAAAGCAGGGAGAATTTTTATTAGTTCTGCGTAAGCACTGATGTTGATTCAGGTCCCATGACAATGGAATTGATGTGAGGAGAGTTACCCACAGTCAAATTTGTAATTGAGCGGTGCCTTTTTATATGAGTAAAGTATTTATTCTTTGCAGAGAGTTTTAAAATTGTTCAAATAGGGCCCTTGGCCTCTGCTCAAAGGTGAACTTTTTGGAAAGTTTGAGCGAAAACATTTCATCCATGTGTGAATATGAGGAGAGTGGAAAACTATTTTTTTCCTCCATAAAGACTTTTTGCTGCCTTCTTTTGAACAGCTCTGCAGTGGGAGTAGCTGAGGCCTGTGGGCTAAAATTTGGCATTGAAATAGCCATAACTATGAAGTGCCTTAGATTTGACTGTTAAGCCATAACTATGAAGTGCCTTAGATTTGACTGAGTTGTGAGCCTCAAAAAACAATGTTCTCAGCGTGCACTCCATGCTGTTTCCAGGGTGTTGTTTCTTCCTTCAAAGCTGCTGAAATGTGCAGCAGAGAGCAACTGTGAGCAACTGAGGAGGTCTGCAGCACAAAATTAAAGATACTGCTCTGAAGCTGCAGTGGTCACGTGGCATGGAAGGAACAGAAGAGCTCTCAAAGCACCTACAGTTCATGAAAAGTTTCTGGGTGTCTTGTGATCCATCAAACTGAAAGTTGAGTTGTGGGACATGCAGCCTCTGCTCCTGCAGGTCACTTCCAAGGAGGCCAGGGAGTGAGTAGGGACAAGGTGTGGGTGGGCAGGGACATGGCTCAGCCCCGACTCTGAGGCACACAGGCACTACGTGCGCTCCTCTGGAGGCAGAGGCTCAGGGAGTACAATGCACTCCTGTTCCTCCCCACCACACAGGAGGGGTGCACTTTCCCAGAGATGTGCCCCTGGTTTTACACACAGGATTGCTTTGAAGCCTTTCCCAATGGGAGTCCAGGGACTTGCTGTTCCTGAAGGAGATATTGCCCCCTAGATCTGAGATTATGTCCCTTTGGACAGCACAGCCTGTGAAATAGTGCATGCCTATCTAACTGCAATCACATGTGAAATCAGAGGGCCAGGAATGGCTGGATGTGCTTCCTTAACAACATAATTTTTTGACTTAGCATAGTTAATTATGCAGCCTTATGAATCATTAATTTAGTTTTATGTATGAGAGCTCTGATGCATTTCCTCTGGCATTTTACAATGAAGCTGGTTAATATTTGCAATTTCTTGAAGGCTTCTGTTTAGCTCTGGTGTCCAGGAAGACAGATTATGATGGACTTGTGTGTCTGGTTCTTTACTGAGCTGCAACTGCATTGTCACATCTTTCAGAGTGAGGGGGGAGCAGTGTTTTCCCTTTTGCACAGGAGTGGGGCAGACTGCAGACAGCCAAAAAGCAGACCTACAGTGTGCAATGTAGCATTTTGCTCACTTTGATTAGTTAGTAGTTTATAATCGAAATTCAATGTTTGATTCTAACAACTTTCCTGACTGGCTGATGTGTAATGATAGTGCATGTCAGTCATTTAAGGAATATTTACAACCAAGTTTATTAATCCCAGATGAGGCAGATGGAGGACCTGGCTCACCTCTGCTCCCTTCTACACCAGCTCTCAGCACGTGCAAAGCACGGCCCGTGCTGATGGAAATGTGAGGTATGTGCCTCTGAG
This sequence comes from Prinia subflava, assembly GCF_021018805.1. NCBI lineage: Eukaryota > Metazoa > Chordata > Aves > Passeriformes > Cisticolidae > Prinia > Prinia subflava. The sequence continues at coordinate 23,698,054 of NC_086256.1, forward strand.
GTGCTTTGTGCCATAAAGGACCTGCAGGAGATTGCAGTGCACTGAATATTAAGCAGCTCTAAAGCAGCCCATGACAAACTAACTGTGCGGTGGGGTGGGAAGCTGGAACTTGGGTGTGCACACTGTAAAGGAACACTCCTAGGTGAATCTCCTGTAGTATCTATGGTGAAGAGCTCTCTGCAACCAAGCTACACGTCAGAGTGGGCTGTCAAAGAAACACAGTATAAAACTGGTTTGTGTTTGGATTTCTGTAGTGTCTGCATTATCTGCCTTTTGTGGTTCACATGCATATGATTTCTTTTTTTTAGTTTCAGTCTCCAGAACTGTAGTCCACAGCACCTGTTAGTTATGAAATTGAGACCATGTGCCATAAACAGAAAGCAAGAACTAAGTATGGTTTAAAGAAACCAGATGAATGACAATAAATGAGATAGTCTTAGTAGAAACAGTATTTATTTTCTTTTGCAGGCACTCACTTCAAAGGCATCATCCATTGCAGGGTTGTCTCTTTGGACAGCCTTTATTCTATATGATGGAGTCTCGTATTTCCTATGGAATGAACGGATTGTCTCATGGAATTTTCTTTTTCAATTAACAGTTAGGTAATGCCCTTGAGGTGGCATTGCTTTGGAGAAAAAGATAATACTATAAAAATGTTGACTACAAAGGCATGGTTACTAGGAAGTGTCTTGCATAACCAACACACAACCAGTTCTGGCTCCTGGCCTGCTCAAGCACCAAGGAGTGGAGATGGCTTGGGCTGGCACTGCCACTGAAAGGACCTTCTTGAAACCATGGCTTAACTTATGGCTTTTGTGGAGTCTATTTCCCATTAAAAAATAGACAAAAAAAAAAAGACAGTGCTGTAATTTTTTGCCATCTCCCAGGGAACATCCTTGCCCAGTGAAGGCTAGCTGTATGCACACCTCAGATACATGGCTTTGTGCTTTTAGGCTGTGTGATTTCTTTCTCTCCTGGAGAAGCTGTCAGGGATCATTCTTACATCACCTTGTGGCTTTGTCCTTTTCCTTTGCTCTCCCAAATATTTTCTATATTCGGGTATCTCTGACTGCTGTTTCCTCCTCTCCTCCTGTCAGGCCTGAGCAGGGGCAGTCAGATGAGCTGTTCTTTATTTCCAGCTGCTTTATAGATCTTGTGCTTTGTCTTCCCGAGCAGGCGTCTGCGTGCCAGCTGTAGCAACAGCTGAAACCCAGGGAAAAATCATCACTCTGCCACTACCTTACTTCTCTGTGGACAGTTGGCAAGTTCCTTTTGGGCTGTAAGTGGTCAATGATCTGCAGTCTGAGAGCTTTCCAGACCTCAAAGTATTTTCTTATATAACATTTCACTGTGAGAAGTGTAAAGTTGCATTCAGAAGTGGATTTGTGCTTCTCTCTTGTTGCGAGTGGGAGGGAATGTGTGCTCAGATGTATCAGAGGAACAATTCTGCTTTGGTAAAAAGGGCAGGCACAGGGCTTGGTTATGGCAGGAATGTAGTTATTGCATGTGAACATGATGTGGAAAGAACCAAATGTTTAACATGGTGTTGACCGCATAGTTCAATGGTGTAGATCACTTTTGTGATTAAATTCTACTAAAAGAGCAAACCAGCAGTTCTACTAAACAGACTTGTAGACTCTTCTTCCTCATTTTCAGGCTTCCTTCTGTCCTTGAAATCTTTATAGAACATCTTTTAGATTAATCAGAGCCTGGTTGGTCTTCATGTTTTCCTGTGCATTCGGACTCTGTCTCTTGGTCTCAAATAAGTGCTTGTACAGTATATAATGGATTTAAAATGTAATTAAGTGTTACACTGCTTTTTCTCTTTTCCAGTATTAAATAATCAGTGTTTGCATATATAAGGCAGATTTTTAGGGGCCTTGAAATATCCTTTTCCTAAGGCAGATAGTTATCAATAGAATGTCTGATTACTGCTCCTTCTATAACCTTTCACTGGCACATGATTGGGCTCAGTGATCTTAGAGATTGTTTCCAATCTAAACAATTCAATAGTTCTGAAGTCTGGGCACTGTATCTCCCTAAAAATAATCTGTGAAGAAAATCTAACTCTGTGCAACACTAATGGCAAATCTAATTAATAAAATTAGTAGCTTTCTGCTGCTTGCTAAACTGTATGAGGTCATCTGCTGCTCCTTCCCGATGGAGGTTCTCTCTGTCACTTGTCGGTGGATTCAGGAGCACAATTTCTGAGAGGGCTTGTGCTCTGCCTTGAATGGGAAGTCCTGAGCTTGTCTGTCCATAAGGTGTTCTGTAAGGATCCACTCTGAAACATGTGATTCAAGAGAAGCTAAATTGAATCAAATACAAGAGCTTCTTCCCACTGTATTAACTCTGCCATTTTCTTTTTAGTAAAGAAATAGAAATAAGTGCCACTGCTTTGTGGCTGCCATCCAAAGTGATGGTAGTGCACGTACTGTGGCACCGGGACATCATCACACAAGAAAGCTTTTATTTCAGACTATTTGTTTTTGGCTTTGGTGATGTATTTCTTGTGGCTGGATATGCATTTGCATACGCTGGTATATTCATCCTGTTCAATGGCCATTTGCTCTGCAGGTACTCACACACCTGCTGGGCAGGCCACAAAGGGATTCAATGCACACCCCGCTTTCTGCACACTAAAATTATGATGTGGAAGAGCAGTTTGCAAAACCATTCCAAGTGCTCTTTGCAGTTTTACAGGAGAAGCCACAGGACTCTGGGGAGTCCACACTTCGATTTCTAGGTGCAGCACACTTGAGTCAGGTCATGGATGTCTGTTTATTCCGGATCACTTCAGGATCACACATGTAAACTGAAAGCACAGCCTGACAAGTGATCAGATCAGGGCACCACACAGCTCAGTGTTGGTTTCGTAGCTGAAAATAATGTTCCTTGCCTCCGTATGGTTCCTCGTGTTGAGAGGCAGAAATGCTGACAGCGCCCGAGCCTGCAGTGCTCCTCAGGTCATCGGTGCTAACACTGCTGGAAATAAAAACAGGAACGTGCTGGAGGTTAGTGCGGGGCTTTGGGAAGTCTGAGCTCTGCCTCAATTCTGAGCACTTTCCTTGCCTTGCACGGGAATTTGCGCACTTGAATCATCCCTATTTAAAGTCCCTAAAAGGTAACTGAAGACAGCTCAGGAGGCAATGAAGTTAGTGGGGTTTCTAGGGTGTCTTGTCCAGGTTCCTACAGCCAGAGCATCCACAGAGGTGCTCGTGGCTCCTGGGGACTTCTTTGTGAGCGATATGGAATAAAGGTGAGGACAGTGTCGCCGATTGCCGGGCAGGGCTTACTAAAACCTTTAATCTCCTTACTTCCCAACTGGCAGAAGTGAGTTCTTAAAGTTAAGCATAGCTTAAAATTCCTTCCTTACGGCAGCCCGAACACCTGACCCGCGGCCGCCCCTGCGCCCCTCCGCCGTGCCCGGAGAGAGGGGAGGGGAGGAGGGGAGGGAAGGGAGAGGAGGAGGCGCTTCCCGGGGAGGCGGCCGGGCCAGCCGGGGCAGCGCGGGCACTGCCGGGCACGGAGCGCCGAGCGGGGCTGCGGCCACAAACAGGAAACCCCGAGCGGGCCGGGCCGAGGCGGTGCCAGGCAGGGCCGCCTCCCCTTGTCTGTCCGTCCGTCCGTCCCGCCCCCGGCCCGTCCCTCCCGCGCAGCCCCGGGGCCGCTCGGCTCGGCCCGGCCCGCGGCGGGCGCAGCGCGACGCGTCCGACCCGGCCCCGGCAAGCACCGAGGATGAAACTGCTGTGGAGAGCCAAAATGGTAACCAGCCGTCCCTGCCCCGTCCTGCCCCGTCCCCTCCCGGCCCTGCCCTGCCCTGCCGCGGTCCCGCTGCCCAGCGGGGCGCAGTGCCAGCCGTGCCGTGCCCGGTGCCGGACCATGCCGTGCCAAGCCATGCCGTGCCCGGCGATGCTGTGCCCAGTGCCGGGGGTGTCGTGTCCGGCTGATGCCGTGCCCGGCGATGCTGTGCCAGTGCCGGGGGTGTCGTGTCCGGCTGATGCCGTGCCCAGCGATGCTGTGCCCGGTACCGGGATACGCCGTGCCCGGTTCCGAGCGGAGTCGCTACATCACGCGTTGGCTCGAAGTTCGGGAGACGCTGCCCTCTGCTTTATTATCCTCTGCTTTTTAGTTACGAGTTTCAACCACTCTTCTTCCCTCCCCCCCGGCTCTAAAGCCTCTTGGCTTTTCTCTCTTGTGCTTGTAATAATAGGTTTTTGGAAGAACAAATCACAAGCGCTTCAGATCTCTCCTCGAGAGAGTTAGAATGTCGCTGTGTTTTAAATGCTCTGTAGCTTCAAAGACTCAAGGCTGTCTGCCGAAGTAATTCAGCAGTTTTAAAAGTGCGAATCCTTCCCTAAACGAAAGGCCAAAGAGATGAATTGCTGGAGAAAAGAGGGGAGGAAAGAGACGACTGCTAATCAAAACCAAACTCTTTCCTTAGAAGACTATGCAGCTATTTAAAATATGTGCTAGTCCGGGAAAAACAGTGAAATGAAAAGTCAGGGTACCTCGATACCACAGGAAAGGACAGCTTGCCAAGAATATCTCCAGTGTTCCGTCAACCTAAGGGTATCCTGGATTGCTTTGATTGTTGTGTTTACTTTGTGCTGCCCATCTCTGCTCTGCCTGGAGCAGCAGAGCACCTGGGATAGATTGTGGTCAGCAGAAAGTGGAAAACGTGCTTTTTCATCTTATTTTTCTTTCTCCTTTTCCCGGCAGACCACATTTCAGGATGGGGGTGAAGAGGTAGAAGATGGAGCCGTCTACAACGTCACCCTTAAAAAAGTGCAGATCCAGCAGGCTGCCAACAAAGGAGCGAGGTGGCTGGGGGTAAGTGAGGCGAGCACCGAGGGAGGGCGGCTCATGGACTTCGGAGCAGTCTCCAGGCGGCTGAATTCCACAGAAATTGTTACAATATTAACTTCTAGCACTGACTGCTCTCATGATTTAAAAAAAAAAAAGAACAAACACTGAACTAGTCTGCCTGGGTCATCTGAAATTACACTCTCCTTGTGTTGACTCTTCCTCTTTTCCTGACCTGTGAAAACAATTTGAGCAGCTGTGGTATCAGGTGATTCTTGGTGCAGAAATAAGGATGTTAGCTTATGGCCCAGGGAGCTAAACATTGAACAGTTATTTCAGACTGGACTATGGCTCATTTCTGCTCTTAGGATCCTATCTCAGGTCTCCAAACAAATAGTTATGTTATTTTGACTGGTGAAGGTCCCTCAAAGTCAGCACAACTTCCTCTGAACTTAAGGGAATATTGGTTTGGGTCTTATTTCTGTATTGCTTCCTTAGCCAGATGAGAAATTAATTGCATTTCTGCAAGAAATACAGCTCTGTACTGTTTTTCAAAGCACGAAGGTTTTAATGGTAAGTAAAATGAGCTTAAATGCACACAGTTGATTTGACACGCTGCTGAGTGCCTTCACTTTAATCAGGCCAAGTCCCCAGCTGATAAAAAGTTTCCTCACTTCATTGGAATCAGTGCTGTGGCATTTGGGGCCAGGTCTGCAGGAGATGCCTGTAACTTCCACAGTATTTTGTTGTGTTTATTTTTTTTCCTTGGGATTAAAGGCAGTAATATAAGAAGTTGGCTTGATGCAGTATCCATGTTGGTATTTTAAAGGCTTTTAAAAGTGCCCTGAGATTTATGTCCAGTCATTTTCTTGTGGAGCTCCTGTGACATGAAGCAATACAGCATAGATGAAACCAGAGTCAGGAAAAATAGGCAAATTCTGTCCTGCATACAGATAGTGCTTAGTCTCCCCGTGTTTCCAAGAAGTACATTGAGTACTAATCAGAACAGATAATTTCAAATCTGCTTCCTTTGAGTGGCAGATTTCCTATTTCTGCCTCCTGTTATTACCAGGAAAAATACTACCAAGCATATTTGAGCTGCTGCAACTTTCCCGGCTGGTTTTTGTAAGAGGTGAAGATCATTTTGAATGTGTGTGTCCCATAAACATAGTTTGGACAAGTAGATTTTTTTCCTGCTTGGGCTGTGTTGTTCCTTGTAATAGAAGGAGTTTGCTAGGCCTTGGTCGTGTTCTCAGAGGAAGGGAGCGTGTCTGTTCTGCGGTCATCCCCACAGCTGATGCTGCCTATCCCAACAGGAGGACCAGGGACTGCAGGGTCAGGGCAGTGACTGTCAGGTTCCTGAGGCTGTTGTTGGTTTTTTCAGGTTGGAATGTTTGTGGGGAAGGAGACAATGTGTCAGAAATCCACACCTGTTCCGGGCATAAATCTGTGACGTTGGCTTCCAGTCTGGCCACTTTCATGACCAAAAAGCCTGAATCTTACGTGTATTATTTAAAAATATTTTGGAACATAGGGGCTGTTTGTTTCCCTTAAGCTCTTCAGAACATAAAGTATTTTAAGCTCTTCTTGTGATCTTGTTTTATTAATGGCTTTTTTTGTGGTCCTGAAATCAATAAAGAGCCTCTAACCCATAGCATTATTTATGAAGAGCCATCCCTGCCCCCAGCAGTTTGGCTTTGAAAAGCCAAATTGTCTCTTTTAGAACTGTCATCGGGTGACTTTTTATTTTTTAAATCTGGAGCTTATAAGGGTTTATGGGGGTTTTTTTCTATGCTTTGAAACTCGTTAGCACTAAATTAACAAGGTGTTGTGTTTAGCAATGATGGTCTTAATTTTTTTGCTGGTGCTCTAAGTCAGGCTTAGGTTGAAGACTGAAGGTCAACAACCTATTAGTACATCAGCAAGTATTGAGCCTTCACAGTACCAAACATAGTAACTCTCTTATCGATCATGTGCATGCCTGGATTTCCTTTTTTGAAAACTTTTTCTCAGTGTTTTTCTTTGTGTCCTGTGAAAGTCCACTAAGCAATATGAGCCCTTCTGAGGCACTGAGCTTCTCCTGGTTTGTTGTGACAGGCCAAGTCTAATAAACCTTCCTTAAAATTTTCCATCCTAAGAACCCATCCAGGGTCACTGAATGGTTGACCATGTAATGAGAGAATGGATTGTTTAAAGAGCAATCATGAGGTTCCAACTGAAGCACCATAAACACTTGCCTACTGAAATACAGAAATGTCCTTTTTGTGTTTCAAACTTCGACAACTAACAAAAGTGAAAGAGAAACAGGCTGTGACTGAAGCAGGCATCAGCAGTTCCAAAATTTCACAACTGTGAGGCTTTTGGATAATCACTGAATTTCTTAGCTTTAAATTTAATATTACACATCAAAGGATGCTAATAATAGCCACTGCTTTGTCACCACATACTTAGTCACTAAATATTTAGTGAAGCTTAAGACTTTAAGCACTAGAGTATTAGGGAATATTAAAAGCTCTAGTGGGAGCTCAGCATTGTGAGAGATGCTGCACAAAAGCACTGTTTTGACTTAAAAGAATGTGCAGGGGTGATATTTAAAGAGGATTGTCTGTACATAGGTCTTAGCTAATGATTGGTATCAAAGCTTCAAAAGTCAAGTGTACCTTCTAGAAATATTGAGAGAGAATCCCTGCCAAACACAGTGGATTCAACCAGAGAAAGCATGAATGTGGTTTTTTTTAAACAAAGTGGGTTTTGGTGTCTCCTGGAGAGAGAGGAATGAGCTACAAAAGCCATGGAAGCTGAGATACACGGCCTGACATCTTCGTGATAGAAAAGGATGGAGAAGTAGGGATTTATACATATGGATGGAACCCACTCAGAAGAGGAGATGAGGAGGATTGGGGGTGGGCAGTCATCACTTTGGCATTATGTCAGGCCAGAAAAAAAGGCATATTGGTAACTGGAAGGGAAGGCTTGGGAGTACAGCAAGGAATTTGAATGATGTGGTTAGAAAGAGAATGTTGTGTTTTAAAACTTTATTTTCAGAAAGAGCCTGAAAAATGGGACTTTGCTTCCCTCTGAGGATGTGAATGCAGGCCATATAGGGAGGCTGGATGTCAAAGAGGATGGTGCTATTGTCTGTGAAGAAAAGGCACCAAAGCATAAAAGACAATGTTCTGGGGATCAAGTTTGATCTTGAACTGAAGGCCAGGTACCCGTGAAATGAAACAGAGACAAGTTGGGTCATACTGTAGCCAGAAGTAGGTAAGAGCAGCCAAAGAGTGGATGTAAGAGTAGATCAGCCGCTAAATACCTGAATTTCTGTGGCCAGGAGCAATATGCCGATAGTGCCAATGGCGTGGGAAGGTAAACTCCAGCCGGTGATCTGTGGAAAACAGTAAATAGTTGAAGAGAAGGGAAAAAGCAGCGGTAGAGAAGTACGTGGAGAGATGGAGGGAACTGGGGGAGGGGGAAGAGTGGTGCAGGAAGAATAGAGGCATGGTAGTGGTGTGGTCGGGTGGACAAGATTACTAACATAAAAGCAAACGAGGTTTTAAAATGCTGTGAAATGGCTGTTGTCGAGGCCCCTGTTCAGCAGCTGCAGTGCTTTATCTGCCCCTTCCAGGAGTTAGGGAGGGATGGGCCACCGCTGGCCAGCCCTGGGAGAGGAGGGAAAGGTGAGGAATGAGCGCTCAGTCAGGAGGGATTCCTAAATACCTGCAAATGTCTTTCCTTTCCGAGTCCTTCATCTGGGGAGGAGTGAGGAAGAGAGCTGAAATGTGCGAGTATTTAGTGGGGCAGGTCACAGGAAATGCAGCCAGGAACTGGAGTTCCCCAAGCCTCGGTGCTGACTCTCCACACCTGAAATGACTGCTGAGCTTTCAGAGCACATCCTCACATCACGTTCCTTGCTTTACTGATGGATGACATGGACTCCTCTTGCTTTGAGTCTTAAATATTCAGATAACAGATAAACAGTTTGCTCTCATGGCCAGGCTGCCTGGCTTCATTAGGCACGGATTACACATCTAGAGGAGATTTTAGAACTTGAGTTTTACTTTTTGCTTTCTATTTTGGGTACAGCTTAACTTCTGGCTCTGGGTTTGTTCAGGCAGAGATGGTTGCAAAATACAGCTTGTCTTAAAGTGTCTTTAATATTATAATGTTGGGTGTATAGCAGAACATGTTCTTCCAAAATTGTCAATGAACTGCTGTTAGAGGGGTGCTTTTCACTACCTTAAAATGCTAAAACAGGGAAAAGCTAAAAAGTAGCAAATCTATCACTTAATAATTGTGTGTTTTCTTAGCACTGCTATTTGATAATTACCTTTTCTGGGAATTTTGTGGTGTTTTAAAAATAAACTTTAAATTTTATAAAATTTTACCCTTTTTTTTTTTTTTTTTTTTTTTTTTTTAAAAGCACAAGTGATTGCCTTGCACTGAAAACTGTGACCACAGGTTTAGCTTCTAAACACTTCCACAGTCACACACATTGGTGGGAAGCTTGTGCTAGAGAGTTCAGACAGAAAAACATTGCAAAAACTTGTGGCTAAGTAATCTATATCCCAGTTGGGACCTGGGACACAACCATCTCTCTGGCCTGATCAATATGTCAGAAAATAAGTTTTAGTCTGGATTTCTTTCTTTCCTGCACAGACCTCCTAACTATGGGTTGAGATTCAAGTGGTGCCTGGAATCATCAACATTTAGGGAGAAGCAAAACCTCACATTTTCTCTGAGCCTGCTCCTGCCCTCCCACATGCCCTTCTGAGCCAGCTCTGTGATTTCTTTTTCATCTTACCCTTAAATCCCAGATGTTCTGGTTGAGTGTAGTTTCCTGTGGAAGCAGCAGGCAATGGCTTGGCTGATCATTGTCCTTGCTGCAGCTTGCTGTCCTTCCTCTTGATTTAGAGCATGTGTTGGTCACTTTGGGCTAAAGCAGACCCTTTAATCAGGTTCCCTCAGCCTGTCCTGACTGCCCAGACCAAGGCCAGGGTGTAGTTCTGGCCGTATATTTGGTAGAAGCAGAAAAGCAGCTCCCAAGGAGCTGACAGGCTTCCTCTGGATACTGAGCTGTGCTGCTGTGCACTCCAAAGCCTCTGAGGAGCTGTCTTGGAGAAGGAAGAAGGATGGGGTGTGCTCACATTGGTTCAGCTTGGGGGAAGATGTCTCTTGGGTGCTGGAGACCCACAAAGTAACATATTCAGAGGGAACTTAGTGATTTTACCTATAGACATGTACACAGTTATCCAAAAGAAAGCTTTGGCATCTCACTCAGCTTGTCTTTTGGTTTGGAGTAGGCTCTTTCCTCCTGTCCTTCCTTCAGTTGTGGGTGTAATAGTACCACGGTGCTATTCACAGCCCTTATTAATGACTTCTCATGGAATATTTTTCTCCTTGCTTCCTGGTTTAGGCTCCAGGGATATCCTAAGTAGCAGTCTTGGATACAGTCATCAGCTGGTTAATAGAGGCTGTGTGTGCAACAGACACTCAAAAATGGAAACTGAGCCTATTAAGAGTTTTAAAAAGGAAGCCTGAAAGATTACTGTCCCTTGCTTTCCCAGTTCCAAATACAAAATGCATAATTAGAAGGGTGACTGGCTTTGTAGCACTGTGTTAGGCTCTCAGTTGAGTGTGAAACCTCCCACTCCAAGCTGCCAAAGCCTGACAGGGTGGCAGTGCTTTCACCCTGTGGAGTTATGAGGGCTGAGTTAGGGCTGGGATACCGTGGCATGGCCATGAGGAACCAGGAGAGATGGGGGCAGCCTCCCTTGCTGGGGCTGTGCAGGGCACCTCTTGCTAATGATCCTTGCATTAAGTGGAGTAACAAGAGTTAAGGGAGCCTCTTGAGTAAAGCTGCTGGAGACTGTTCTGTTGCTGCACTGCTTGTGTGTGTCTGCATTTTGGCTATCTCCCAGGCAGCCTGCTCATGGAGAAAGCTTGCCCTTGGCATTTACCTGTGACATGCAGGGTTAGAATGACATTCTGTGCTGTAAATGCTTTCCCCTGGGAATTCCTCTGACAGCCAGGATGACTGTTTTTAAAAACTGTGCTACTTGGATGCTACAGGTTCTGCCTAAATTTCAGTGCCATAACTGTCCTGCTGCTGACATCACTGAATGTTATTTTATTTGCTTTTTTAAGAAGCAGTAAGTGAAAGGAATGATCCCCAAACTTTGCCTGCTCTGCAAAGGAACAGGCACTTTCTTCCTGAATGCTAGATCTAGGTCACTTGTTGGGTTAAGGAGGAGTTGGCAAGGAATGTGGCTATGTGTCATCTGAAAGCCTGTGAGATGCAGCACATGAACTGGACTGAGATGTTGTACAGAGAACAGCCCTGGAGAAACCATTAGTTTCACTGTTTGGGTTTTGATGCCTTCATTTAAGGAACAGGCTGAAGCATTTCAAGTACGTTAGTCACACTTGGATTTAAATTTAACCTTGGTAAAGCTAATTAAAAATGTGTATAAATGCATGTTTGAACTTGCATCTGTTACTACTGCTGTTTTAAAAATATATAATTTCCTTTAGCCAGCACCGTAAGGGGGTGCACCTGTATGAAGAAGCCAGCACAAAGTAGTCAGATCATGGCTTAGCCCCTTGGACAAAATGGGGTTATTTTGTGTTATTTTGTGTAACGGAGTAAATAAATACTAACTCGGTGTGGATCCTGCTCTTGCTTGTCTTTTTGTAGTTACTGTGTAGTAAAGCAGGGGCAAAAGGTTTGTGATGGCTGAGTGTTAATACCACATTAAGATAGTATCAGAGATTGTAAAAGATGATTCCTGAAGGGAGTTGGAACCTCATTTCTGAAGGCTTGAGCAGCTCACCAGCTGTTGTCCCTGGGAAGGTGTCATGGTTTGCTCCTGCAGTCTCCCAGTACTTTTGCCCTTGAGTCACCCCAGAAGGCACTATGTTCAGTGGCCTTACAAGCTCTTCAGAGTGCCTTGGAATTCTTCCTGGGTGGTACACTAGCATGTAGGGCTCAACCATAAAGTCTGTGTTAAGTTTTTACACCTTATGGAATAGGAATTTTATTGATGTATGAGGATGTGTGTTCTGTTTTAATGACTTTTTTTTTTTAATAAAATTTTAAAGACATAGTGAGGAATTACATGTTTTGGACATGGAAATCCATTTACTCTTTATGGAAATCCTTTTACCTTGGATCAAACTGAACTCATGCTAATGCATGAATTCTGTACTTCAGTTTAGCACCATGCCACCAATAGGTGACAATTTAGGGACTGCAAGGAAAGCAGAAACATATCCAAGTGAAGTGATAATGGCCTTCCATTCTTCCAGCACCTTTCACCCAAATAACTTTCAAAGCATGGCTGCAGATTTTCTCCAGACTGACTGTATTGGATGTTGTAATGTACCACAGCACAAAAGTAGGATTTGGGTAGGATTAAAATTCAGCCTCAGTGCTGTGGACTGGGTTTGGGAGGTTCCCCTTTCATTGTGGAGGTGGGAAAGAGATGGGGAAAAAGTGCTTCTGGGACAACGTGACTTCAAAAAAGCTGGGGTTTTGAGGCTGCTGAAGGCTTTGAACCGTTAAAAAAAGTTGTGAGAGATGGATTAGCTGTCAGAGCTGCATGGTAATATTTATTTAGTGGCTTCATAGTGTTATCACATGGATATCTTCACATGTGACACATGCAGCAAGGAGCAGCTGCTTAGCAAGGCACAGCAGCACATGGAAACAATTTAGGACCAGAAGTGAATTAATTAAAACCATCTGGGGAGAAGACCTGGACTTGTGAGTCCGGAGTTCTGTGGAAGCATTTGCCCACCATGCAACAGCAGTTGTGAAAGGAAGCTCAAATATTAAGTTACAGCAGGGAAGGGGGGAGTGAAGCTTAGAAAATACTCTTAGGGAGATGACAGTAACTTCTCACTTGTTCCTGGTGCTTGTTCCCTTATCTCAAAGGTAGGAGAACTAGAAAGGGGATCCACAAGTGGAAAGGGATTTGGAGACACCAAAAGGTGAGGGCTTATATTTGTGTCTTGGTGCAACTGGGGTTGATGTGCAGGTTTAACAGTAAATCCTCACAGGACGGAGGCTCTGTTCTGGCAATGAGCAGGAGGATAAAGGAAAAACCTTCTAAACAGTGAATGGAGAAGGGACATGTTATCTCCAGGGTGGTTTTTAAAGCAAGGGGGGGAAGAAACTAGGGATTTTACATTGTGTGTAATTAACCTGAAGGGACTTGGTTGCTGGCAGAAGTAATCGAGTCCAACCCAGTCCAGGAGGATTCAGAAAGGATTGAACATTTATATACATAATGAGAACAAATGCATGAGATTCAAAACACAAGACATTAATTTTTGTGATGTAGGGACAAAATAAACATGTTCTGCAGCTGAGAAGAGTCTTTTCCTTTAGAGTTGTTATTCTGAACGTTATGGGTGTTATTTCTTCACCTTCCTCTATTGCATCTGGCCGTTGTTAGAGGAGGGAAAACCTCTAGTTTGATTTAAAATTACAATTATTATGTATGGCTGTTTATAAAGTTCTGGTTTCAATTTGTTTGCAGCAAATGTTTAATGAGGTAGAATAAGATTGAACACAGGTACTTATCAAAAAAAATCAGGAGGACTTTAATGCCCAGGAGGTGTCAGGGCCATATTGCCACATGGTACAGGAGTTTGGTGTGGGCTGGTTTTCCAGCAGCCCTGCAACCTCGTCCTGGTTAAGGAGAACTCTGGCTGCTCAAATCTTGCTCTTTTTCATGTGTGTAAAGCAAAAAGTAGGAATTGTGTGGGTTGCCCTTTCCTTTACCCCATTCAGCTTCATTACAGCTGCTTTAAAAATGAGGCAGTTTGAGCAGAACAGGGTACTCTACATGTGGGCTCCTCAGACTTTGTTTACTTTTTGTTGACACTTGCAAGTTGTGCTGAAATACGTAATGTTCTACCTCCTGTAATCCTTCAGGTCTTTTCTTGGGTCTGTGTGCCCCCCTGGGACCTCTCAGAGCAGGACTTTCAAGCAGACATTTTTTTCTGGCCTCTCCCTTTTATCTCCATTTGATTGCATAAGCCATCTGTTTCACATTCAGCAGCTTTGGCAATCAAAATGAGATTTTGGCAGCTGCACCTCAGGTGTGTAGTTTTGTGCCACTTTGCATGGTGACATTCACTAACTTTTGCTCTGCTCAGTTGCAGACTGAGGGAGTTCTGACTTTTTCCTCTGTGCCACCTCCATGGCTGTCACACACACGGCTGTGACAGCAGCCACCGGTGCTGCCCCTGGGCCACAATGGCACTGAGGAGGTGTAGGCCTTTCAAGTGCTTTTGTGGAGTAATCCTGTTATTACGGTGTATTTCATCTATATTTCATCTTACATTCTTCCCACCTGTTTTTGTCTGAAAGCAGTTTAAAGGATTGTTTTCTTTTCCCCTCCCACCCCCTCACCTGCTTTGTACTGCCTTTCTTCCTATGGGAGACTCAACATTCTTACAGTCAGTAGCTGTTTCTTCCTTTCTGGGTTGTCCATGGGCTCTTTGTGCAGGTAAAACAACTTGTTTTTTTTACTAAGTGGCATTTTCCATTGAAAGATCTCAGAAGGATTGAACAGTATGGAATGATTGAATGCTTTGAGATAGCCCTTGGGCTTCAAACTGGAGATCTGCTCGTGGTAGATCTCACTGGACTGCCACATCCCAGTGGCTCCTTGTTAGTATCTATAAATCCTAAAGCAGAAATAGACCACCACATTAGAGCTAGCTAGGGTTTTATTCCCTCCTAAATATAGTTTATGCCCCACACAAGCTTGCATGTATTGAGTAAATTGAGTTTCTGCTTTGGCTCGAATTGAGTGCAGAATGTCTTTCAGTTGTTTAGAGGTTTCCTGTGGACAGATCTTGTCAGATGAGGTTCATAACATTTCAGAGATGTGTTGGTGTTGGGATGCAAACAAGTCAATACACCCAACTGGATTAGCTGTTGTCTTCAGTACAAAAGAGATTAATTAACCAAGTGCTCCTGAGGTGCATTTGAAACCTGGTTTAAATATTCCATGCAAATACAGCAAGAAAATTATTATGAAGATAAACCTCTGCTTTTGTTTGCTTGGTTTGTAGTAATCTCTGGCTGTACCTCTGATGCATTTTGTGTTTCTCAGAGTGGAAGCCCTTTAGGGCAGGGCTGGTGTCTTTGGTTTGGAGATGGCAGCCCTTGTGCTGCTGTTGGAAGTGCCCCATGAGTAACAGTGCCGTGTTTCACTTGGAAGGCAGATCTGAAGCCTGTGCATTCCTCCCATGGAGTGCTTCAGATGGATTCTGGCTGTGCTCCGGGCTCCTGGCTCTCTGGAGCAGAGAAAATGTGAATGAACTCTTGCACACTTACTTAAAGCATGAGGCTTGCATTCTTCCTGCAAAAACAGGCACTTTGTTCGGGAAAACATCAGGTGGTCAGGGGGAGCAGGACAGGGAAGAGCAGAGGTATGCTATTAACTCCTGGTGGGTAATTAAACAACAACCCCCTCTGAAAAGAAGAAAAATCAAACCAATGTGGACAACTTCTGATTTATCTGGCATTTTTTTCTTTTTTTCCCCCCTTACTTGTAAGCTATACTTATTTTGCATTCGGACTCAATACTTCCACATAATTATGTGTTTTGATTTATGTCCATTGCCAAAGGATTTCAGTCCAAGTGCAACACAGCATTCTTAAACCAAAACACAAATATCTACAGAGGGTTCAGGGCCAGCTCACACCATTTGTGCTGGGGCAGAAGAGGAGGGCTCATGGCTGATGCTGTAGTTTAGGAGAATGCAATAATTTGTGTAGGTGTGTGGTACTTTGGTTGTCACACTCTTCTGTGGTCCAGTGAAATGCAGAATTTCTCATAGAGAAAATACCTGTACAACTGGGACAAGGTAGCCAAACACAGTCACTCTCTGGCTTTATAGGGGGCTGTGTGGGCAGGAGAACAACACCAGGAGATACCATATTCCATCCCTTGTGATGTCTGGATAATGCAGTAAAAATGCAGTTTGGCCTGGACTAATGATTGAGTTAATATTTTTGGACTCTTTGAGCACGTAAATAAATATTCAAGCTGGTAACACTTAATATTAGGAAATGTTAGCTTCCTATTAAATCTTTTTCTACTCAGACCCCACCCTGGAGAGGCCTCTTAGTTTCAAAACAAAGGGTAGTAAAAAGCACAGCCATGGAAATGAAGTTTATAATGCAGTTTAGGTATGTTTTCATGCTGTGGTCATAAAAGTGGTTATTGACTGCTAACCTATTTCTTTTTAAAAGCTTAGAAAAATTTGGCATTAGAGATTGTTCATGGTAATGATTATGAGACGTGTAACAGCATTTCTTGGGTGTTTGTTGTTCCACAAAAATACCTTGTTCTAAGTTCAGTCTACTTTAAAATATGAATCAGTCTTCTGCTAAGTATTTTCTCCTCTGTCAGAAGGCATTTCATCTCCCCTCACCTACAGGTTTAATTTCCAGCTGTTCATACTATTAGTTATTAATCACTCTTGCCTTGTTGTTTACACTGGATACAGTGGCAGTTTACACTGATTTCCTGACTCAGTATAAATTTAATTTCTATATACTGTTTGAGCAAGCTTTACAATGTGAAAGGAGAGCCAACAATACAATTATGATGAATAAAAGCATTTTGGGTTATGTAATATGCATTTGTGCTACTATTATGCAACAGAATTATTACTTGCGGCATCCTTAAATCCATTTTGAACTTAGCCCTGTTGCCTGCTGCCTCATACAGGACCTTTGTTTCTACTGACTGAGCAGAAAGTGCTGATGAGCTCCACAATTAATTTAAATTACATTCCTGGAAGGAGATAAAAAATAGTGTGACTTGTCACAGGACAAGTATTCTGTTAGTAGTCAAAAATTATGATACCATATGAAATCTGCCTGACTGTGTTAGTGGTAATATCAATCATCCCCTCTTTTTGCTACACTTGGTATTTATTAAAAAATGTCAGTGTATTTTAGCATTTTTCATGAAAGGAACATGACAAAGGGCTTTGCTGACCCCTGTTTCACAAACATTTAAATAATAGCTTTCCTTGGGCATTTCTTAGGGTAGGCATAGAGTTGTCATTTTTAACATCAAGGCAGCTTAGAAATACTGTATATAAATACAGAATTTGCTGTGCTATGAGGTTTAACCTCTCAATATTTGTCAGATGGCAGGTGCACTGTACCTATCCCTGTAATCTATAATCAGAATCACGAGAAGCTGTTTCAGACTCAAGTGAAATGTTTGAGCTGTCTGCCACCTTTTATACTTGTTTTCTCTGCTCAGCACCACTTCTCCCTTGTGGTTCCCAGTCATGGTTCCTGGGTGCTTTGGCAACTCCAGATTTCCAGGGCAGACTGGAAGCTGTGAGAGTGCGGGGAAGGAAGGAAGGGAGTTAAGATAAAGGCTGTGAGCAGAAGCAGTAATTACTGTTTGTGGGGCACAGGGGAGCTGCCCCAGCTGCCTTTTCCTGCCTTAGGGACCCTCTGTAATCCATACCTGCAAAAGCTGTTAGTTGTTTTCACAACTGATCATAAAGCACTGCTTGCGTTATGAAAGTCCCTGGAGACTTTGTAGAGCTCTTCTCTCAGGAGACACTGTGTAACACTTTGGCTCCAGAAATCAAAATACTTCAGAAAATGGGCTGATTGTACTGCCAAAATGGGCGCTAAAACCCATTTCCTTGCCCTCATCCTGGTGCTCTGCTCACTTAGGTGTTTATTATTTTGAATGTTTTTTTACTACTTGGTTTAGGGATTGGACATTTTGGTGTTTTAGATACTGAAGAGAGCAGGATACTGAGTTTTACAAATAATTTTCTTCTAATATAGAAGGACATTGGGAAGATACTTAGTACGGAACACATTTATTTTCTGGATTATAATAGTGTTTGTAGTAAATGTCATTTGATGACAGCTAGTCCTCCAATAACGTAAGATGCACATGACTAAGAGTCCTACCTGACTTACTGGTTTTTTTTTCTTGCTTTTCAGTTTTAAACTAGGAACTTGCTAAGCTTTAGTGTCCAGTCAAAACCACCACAAGGAATATTTCATAATACAAGTTATGAAAATAATACATCCCTGTCATGCCTAAGAGGGAACAGGGCTGTGGTGAAGTGCAGTTCTGTGAAACATGACAAACAAAAAAGAAACATCAATAATCTGATGATTCAGGTTCAGTTAACTCAATGACGACACCAAATCAGACAAGAGGGTGAGGGGCCTTGTACTGGTTTTGTTAAAAGTCTTTCTAGCAAGAGAGGTGAGAGGCAGGATGAGAGGGAACTTTTTGTAGGTAGGAAGCAACAAGAAGGTAAGTGCATAAATTGTACAGGGTAGCGATGGAGATCTGGAGCTGTTCAGGTGATTTTTTTTTTCTTTAAAAACCTTGTATGCAGCACAGTGAACGTCTTAGATGACTTGATTGTCAGTGAATAATAAGCTATATTCCTTTGCTGCACAGATGCTTCTGAGTGGGTAAATTCAGAGCAGGAATTTCTATA
The DNA here is from genome assembly GCF_021018805.1 of Prinia subflava. Lineage (NCBI taxonomy): Eukaryota > Metazoa > Chordata > Aves > Passeriformes > Cisticolidae > Prinia > Prinia subflava. The sequence continues at coordinate 23,716,378 of NC_086256.1, forward strand.
TTCCCATGGCTGGATAAGCTCCGACATTTGTAAGAGCTGCACAATGCCATTTTAACCTAGACCTCTTTGAAGATTCAGTTTAGCAGTGCACCTGCTAAAACTCCTTTAGATGTATGCAGGGAGAGGTGATTTGTGAATTAGGCTTCTTTACTTTTGCTTTGATTCGTGTAGAGCTGGTCCCACAAAATTCACCAAAGGAATTGGAATTTGGATCGCTTCAGAAGGTGCGAGAATGCCCAGCTCAGCACCGTGGAATGCCTCTTGTTCCTTATTTTCCCCAGAGTGACTTTAAGTCGCTGCAAGGTGTCCGAGTGAAAAGCTTCTAACTGAGCAGCACCATCTGTGTAGGAGGCTTTTTTCCTTTTCTCTTTTTCCCTCTAAATCTGCCTCACAGCTTTTGTGGCTGCCAGCTCTTCAGACAGATACCGACCAGGCTGGGAGCTCTGGGGAGAAAACAAGAATGCCTTTTGTGTCATGATCATGGAATTAATTGGTCCTGGAAACTCTGGGTCGCTGCCAAGAACGGGTGTTTATGTGGCAAGAAAGGAAAGGAAAAGGGCGGAGCTTTGGAAATCCAGGAATACCGCTCCTTTTCGTAGCTTAGGAAAGAGTTCATCAATTTATTTTGGCTTCTGAGTTTGGTGCAGTCAGTATGCAGAGTTATGGTGGTTTGTTTGTTTGTGTGTTTGGTTTTGTTGTTGTTTTTTTAAACAGCATCCAAAATGAGGAAATTAGAGTTAGTGGAGAGAGTTCTGTGGAGAGCTCTGGCGTAATTTCATTTCATTTCATTTCCAAGTGCAGTGTGGAAAAGCATCTGCCTTTGTCTGCAGGACATCCACCGTGGCCACCCAAGCCCTGAGGTGCCAGCCATGATTTCCCAATTCCTGGGCTGGAAATTGTGCTCTAAATTCCCAGTTTTCCCCGTGCCGGCAGCCGGGCACAGAGCACCGTGTGGGACCTGCCGGGCCCGCGGCGCTGAGGGCGGTGGGGATGGAACGGGCGGGCCCAAACCCACTCGGAATACTTGGGATCTGTTCAATAAGATTAGCCCAGGCACTGCTGTGTGGCACTTTTTGGACAAAATCGCCACTTCTCACAGGGATTTTTTGTTCAGCAGTCAACAAAAGTTGGGGGTTGGTGCAGATGTCAGCTCCCGTGGGTCTGTCTGTCTGTCTGTCTGTCTGTCCTGCACCCACACCTCGATCCCACTGCCATCCACTCAGTTAGAAACTCCAGCTAGGTCTTTGTTGGAAGGAAATGCTTTGTCAAAAAAAGTTGTTCATGTCTTTGCAATTGTTCTTTAGCAAAATACTTAACAAAACAACTTCTGTTTCATCCAGCTTGCTGTTTTCTTTAATGATGTGTGTCTGCATGTTAAATGAGGGATAGTTCAGATTTTTCTTCTCTTAGACTGACATTATGGATGTTTATATTTCTGGAGCTTTTCAAGTTCAATCACTGCATGATTTGATCCCCTCCCCCCCCCCCCCCTTTTTTTTTATTTCCCCCAAGGATGAGTGTGTGTTGGAGACCCTGTGTGTAAGGAAGCAATGTGAAAAAAAATATGGTTAAAATCACAAAGAGCATCAAATTCCTACTTTCAGAAGGTTAAAGCAGACTCATATTTAGACAGGCAGTGACAATCTTGGTTAGAGTGCTTTATTTTGAGTTAATGTACAAGTTACTGTGTTTCAGGCACATTTATTCCAGCATAGGGTGCCTGTCCAGTAAGTTAATAAAAACAGAGTGGAAAACACTCCATCTGGAAAAGCTGTAAGCTTCAAGGAAAGTGAAAAGTATTTAAAGATCTGTCAAAATTGGTAAAAATGCCTTTAAAGTGTTAGTTAGATGTTCCTGAAAATAACTGCAGAATTTCTGAATAAAACAAATCTCTAGTGAAGTGGTAATGTTTGAAATGACTGAAGAATATTTGCTATCTCCTTTCCTTATTGTTCATCCCAGTTGCTTTAGTATTTTTTTCCAGTCTGCGTAATAAAAAACAATTAGATTGATGTCATTCCACAATTCTCACTTCCAGAATCTCAGCAGATAATATTTGCATTGGAAAAAATCTGCAGAGCTCTGGGTTTTTTTTTGGGGTGAAAGCAATTGTTTCCAGTGGTATTTCTAAGACAATGACCACAGTTCTGTATGTCTGTTTGGGTAGCAGCCTGGTTCTGTACTGATCAGAGTTTTACCTTTCCTTTTTATCTTGAGTCTCTAATCCCTCTTGCTAGGCTGTGGCATTTATTTAGGCAAAGGTGGCATTTATAGATAATTTATATTCCCACTGGAGCTTACCAGGTAGTGTTTGGACAAAGCTTTTCAGCCTGGATGTGTTTTGGTCTGCACGGAGCTCTCCTGTTTCAGCAAGAACTGTGTACATAGGTCATGTTTTGTGCTGTAGAGCTGTGAGATGATCACCTTAAAGACAGTGGGCCCCTCTGAAGGTACAGCATTGCCAGGGGTTAGTAAAGTTGTTGGAATTAAACCACATCAGTACACACACAGCCTCAGAAAACAAGGATTTGCAAGGATATTTAATCTTAACCTCTATTTAATCTTTCTATATTTGCTTTAGAAAGAGGCTGTCTGTCTTGTAGGATGCTACTTGCTCATCATTTACACTTGCAGATTATCAAGGTTGTAATCTGTTGCCTGAAAAATCAAAGTGATATTTTAAAAGACATAAATCAGACTATAAAATGCCATATCTGTTTGTTTTAGAGGACCAAGAAAATGTTACTGACGCCCTGAAATGTTGAGGTCTTTGTTAGACTGCTGGGCACGTTGCTAAAGAAGACAAAGAGGAGATGAAGAGCTCCTTTTTTTGTTCTTTGGATGCACAAAAGGGTGCAAAAGTGGTGTCATTTGTTGGTACCACTAACAATGCATGGTCACCGTGCACCCCTGTCAAAAATTGCCAAGAGCTTTAGGAGCAGTTTTCCATGGCAGTGAGTAGAGTGTTCCCCTGAGCTGAGAGCTCTAAAGCAAACATAACTCCTTTGCCTTTGGGTAGCCTGGCTGTGTCAGTGAAGAGATGCCCTCTTGATTAAATCCAGACTGAGCAGTTTCCTGTTAGCATGAAACTCAGCCCACAAGGTCTTATTCTCAAAGCCTGTTATTGAGCTTGTCTGCCAAGTCCCTTTTCCTTTTAAACTTACAGGCAGAATTGCTAAAATAATAGAAATACAGGCAATCCCAGAACTCTCACAATGATTTCTAGAAGTCTGATATTTTGCTGACTAAGTTTTAGATTTTTCAGAAGCTGGGTTGTTTTGCTTTGGTGAGATTTTTTTTGGGTGTTTTGTTTCTT